>NC_090646.1:646078617-646678617 GCF_040937935.1 Hyperolius riggenbachi | reverse complement strand
ACTGTTAAAAAAAAAGAAAGAATCAATAGAAATTAAGTAGCAGTAGGGTATTGTACCGTGTTAGCCATCAGTAAAAGCAAGAAGTTTTAACCTTCCTGGCGGTAAGCCCGAGCTGAGCTCGGGCTATGCCGCCGGAAGGCACCGCTCAGTGACGCTCGGTGACGTCATCCCGCCCGTCGCCATGGCGATGGGGGAAGCCCTCCAGGAGATCCCGTTCTTTGAACGGGATCTCCTGATCTCCGATTGCCGGAGGGCTGGGGGGATGCCGCTGAGCAGCGGCTATCATGTAGCGAGACCTTGTCTCGCTACATGAAAAAAAAAAATTTTTCTTCAAAAAAAGAATTTTCTGCCCCCTGGCGGATTTTTAGCAAACCGCCAGGAGGGTTAAATCAGGATGATACCATTTATTGGCTAACTACAAATGAATAAAAATAAGCAAGCTTTCGGCCTTGCAGCCTTCGTCGGGCTTATATCCTGTTAGTTTGCAGGTCGGTGGTACAGACAGCTTTATACATGCAACATCAAAAGGGAAAACAGATATTTTTTTCAAGCATAAATACATGTCATTAACCTCCCTAGCGTTCTGGACGAGCTAGGCTCGTCCAGAGACGCCGGAGGTCACCGCTCAGGCCCCGCTGGGCCGATTTGAATATTTTTTTTTTTTTAAACAAGCAGCAAGCACTTTGCTTGCTGCGTGCCTCACCCGATCACTGCTGCCCACCGCCGATCCGCCGCTACCCGCCGTGATGCAGGGCCCCCCCCCCAGGCGAGACCCCGTGCGCTGCCTGGCCAATCAGTGCCAATCAGGGTGGATCGGGTCTCCCTGTGACGTTGATGACTTCACGACGCGCGTCGTCATGGCGACGGGGGAAGCCCTCTTGGAAATCCCATTCAGAACGGGATTTCCGGACGGGTGATTGCGCCGGCGGGGATCGGAGGGGTGGGAGGGACGCCGCAGGGAGGGGGGAATCATGTAGCTAGCGCTAGGCTAGCTACATGTTAAATTAAAAAAAAATAGCAAAAAACGTTGGGAATCAGAACGCCAAGCAGGTTAAGATGCCTTAATTCAAACAGACCATCTGAATGGGGTTAGAGGTTGTTAGCTAAAATAAGGATCCTTGTTTACTCCATACTCACAGACCTGGGATTAGGATTGACCCAGAGGTATCGTAAATTCTTAGTTCACAAGTTCAGCTAGAATGGCTGAGAAAGTTCAAATATCATCAGTCTCATACCAATATAAAAAGTTGTTGTCCTTATTCAAACCGTTCTGCACAGCTTTGAACCAATTTATTAATGTTGTTTCTGCTATTAATCGATCATTTGACGTTTTTGTGAAGAAACGCGGAAAAGCCGCCGCTTCTCAGAGTGAGGCGGCTGTTTCCGCGTCCAGCATGGCGTCACAACGCGGAAAAACCGCCGCATGCCGCATAGGCAGAGCGGCGGAATCCGCATTGGCAGCGGCGGAATCCGCATTGGAGGCGGCGGACTTGCCGCATGGCAGTGTCCCTGACAAGGGGGCTGAGCGTGGGGAAGCCGCCGCTGGTGTAGTGAGCGGTGCGGCGGCTCCCACGCCCGGTCTAATGGATACATTGCAAGACAGTACTGGTGTGGCTGGGACTGATAGTCCACCAAGATTCAGAGTGACACGCGCGCGCGCACAGAGGCAGAGCTTATATAACAGCCAGAAGTGAGTCAGCTGACCAGGCCGGTCAGCTGACAGTTGTTACACCTCTCATTGGTCCAGCAATTAGGGAGGGGCCTGGAGAGTGTTCTGGTATATATACTGCTGGCTGTTTAGTTGCTGGTTGTCTGGCGTTGTGATCACTACGTGGTAGCACGCAGACCTGAGTCAGATCCGAAAGTGTGCCGGGACAAGCTGGAGCTGTAATCCTACACTTAGCTAGATTCTGTTGATAGTTTAAAGTACTAGTTTGATTGTGATTATCTGTTATGACCTTCTGCCTGCCTGACCATTCTCCTGAACTCTGATCCTGTACTTTGTCATTCTGATACTCTGTTGCCGAACCCCGGCTCGTCCATTGACTCTGCATCTGCCTTCTGATTTTGCACCCCGATATTTCTGATACCCTGTTGCCGAACCCTGCCTGTACTTTAGACTCCGCCTTTGCCTTCTGAATCTGTACCTTGTCTGTCCGTGTGGTTACGACCTGATCTGTCCGACCTCGAGAACCGACCTTACTGTTAGAGGCGGTTCCCAGTCCTGATACTGACACTTCCTTTAGAGTGTCACTCTCGTTCTGTCACTCCTCTCAGCCTGACTCCTCCCTCCGGGAGAGTCCAGAAGGAATTGTGCAGTACTCCTTACTGCTCTGAGGCCCAGTCCTCTCATTATTACTGTTTGCACCAAACACTCTACTCAGGTGTCCAGAGGTTAGCTTGTATATCTGATTATCGGTGATACTGCAGATCATCAATAATCAGGTATATATCTGTATTTCCAGTGATACTGCAGATCACCGGTAATCAGATCCTCTCTGTGTTACACCGATCGTTACAGAACGCCAGACCATAACCAAAATGGATGCACGCACTGGTCCTCTGGGGGAACTTGCCACTTCGGTGGATAACGTTAATCGAGTGCTGGGTGAACACAAAGCATTGATTGAGGCTTTATCAGGCTCTGTACAAACCCTCCAGAATTCAGTGGATGAGGTGCGATCCCCTCCTAGAGTTGATATACGGATGCCCGTACCCGAGAGGTTTTCAGGCCACAGATCTGACTTCCGCAATTTTAGGAGTAGAGTGTTATCCTATTTTGAATTGAGACCCCAATCCTCTGGTACTGAGACCCAGAGAATCACGTTTATTAAAACTTTATTATCTGGCGATTCCCAGACCTGGGCGTATAGCCTACCTCTCGGAGACACAGCTCTTACCTCTGTAGAGGAATTCTTTAAAGCCATGGCAGTAATCTACGACGACCCAGACCTTGCCGCGACCTCTGAGCGGAAACTCAAGCTTTTACGGCAGGGCAAGGGTCCAGTCGAAGATTATGCGGCAGAATTTAGGAGGTGGTCAGTCACGGCCAGGTGGGACACCTATGCCCTCTTGGACTGTTTTCTGTCTGGGTTGTCGGATGAGGTTTCCGACTTAATGTTGAGCCAGCCCGAGCCCAAAACGGTCGATGAGGCCATCTCGTCGGCCATTCGTATCGACCGCAGGCTGCACCATCAGAGACAGACCAGGGGTAGTCATCGTGTCAGGTGCACATCTTACGCGGCACCTCCCGCTGCACCCTTGGTAACACCATCCTCCTCTGCCTCATCTTCTCCAGTCTTGCCTCCTCCTGAGCCGATGCAGATCGGTCGGTCAAAATTGACCCAGGAGGGGCGAAGACGGAGAATGACGGAGCAACTCTGTCTGTACTGTGCTGAGGGAGGTCATAGGGTACGAGACTGCCCTAATAAGCCGGGAAACGCTACCGCCTAGGAGTTGTAGAGGGTAGCACCCTAGGCGCCCGACTCATACCCTTAAAAGAAAAACGTTTGCTCCTTCCATGTACGATTACATGGGGGGACAAATCTGAAGCCACAGAGGCCTTTATTCATTCAGGTTCAGCGGCTAATTTTATGAGTTCCGAGTTTGCAGGGAAGTTGGGCGTGCCACTCACCCCAGTAAAACCACCTATTCAGGTTACTGCCGTGGACGACTCCCCGTTACAAAGGGACCGTCCGCTGTCTCAGACACCAGAGGTGGAAGTCACTATTGGGGTCCTGCATAAGGAAAGTTTAAGTTTTTTTGTATTACACATGACTACCTCCACGATTGTGTTAGGTATGCCCTGGCTGCAGCTCCATTCGCCACAGATCAGTTGGGCTGCAGGACAATTAACCAGTTGGTCCGATTTCTGTTCCCAGCAGTGTTTAGGGAAAGTGACACTAGGGCAGACTAAAATTCATGTGGAGGGTGTTCCCGAGCAATATTCAGAATTTTCAGACGTATTCTGTCCCAAGGCGGCAGATAAGTTACCTCCTCATCGCCCTTTCGATTGCCCCATCGATCTCCGTGCCGGTTGTATGCCCCCCCGGGGTCACCTGTATAACTTGTCTGGACCAGAGAAAGTAGCCATGCAGGAGTACATCCGCGACAATCTAGCTAAAGGGTTCATCCGCCCCTCCCGGTCGCCTGCTGGGGCCGGTTTCTTTTTTGTTAAGAAAAAAGACAGGGGTCTCTGACCTTGCATCGATTACCGTGGCCTGAATAAAATCACGGTAAAGAATCGTTATCCGTTACCATTGATAGACGATTTGTTCACGCAGGTCACAGACGCCAAGATCTTCTCTAAATTAGATCTGAGGGGTGCATACAACCTGATCCGCATTAGAAAGGGCGATGAATGGAAGACGGCCTTCAACACACCCGACGGGCATTACGAGTACTTAGTGATGCCCTTCGGGTTGTGCAATGCGCCAGCCGTCTTCCAAGAATTAATCAATGAGGTTTTCAGGGAGGTGCTGGGTAGATTTGTACTAGTATACCTCGACGATATACTGATCTATTCCAACAACCTCTCTGAGCACAGGATCCACGTTAAATTTGTGTTGGACAAATTGAGACAAAATATGCTTTATGCCAAAGTGGAGAAGTGTATTTTTGAGGTAACCACCGTCACGTTTTTAGGGTATGTGATTTCCACCTCAGGCCTGTCGATGGATCCTGCCAAAGTCACAGCTGTCTTGGAATGGCCACAGCCAGTGGGGATGAAGGCTTTGCAGAGATTTTTGGGTTTTGCGAACTATTATAGGAGGTTCATAAAGGGGTATTCCACAATAATTGCCCCCCTTACCAGTCTCACAAAAAAGGGGGCAGATACCAGCCACTGGTCCTCTGAGGCTGTTGCAGCCTTTTCCCATCTGAAGAAATTGTTTTGCTCAGCGCCCATTTTGAGACACGTAGACACGTCTTACGCCTTTATTGTGGAGGTTGATGACTCGGAGGTTGGGGTGGGGGCGGTGCTGTCTCAACGGTCAGGATTGCAGGGCAGATTACACCCATGCGCTTATTTTTCCCGTAGGTTTTCACCGGCAGAGAAAAACTACGATATAGGCAATCGGGAACTGCTGGCCATTAAATTGGCATTTGAAGAATGGCGCCATTGGTTAGAAGGGGCAGAACATACTATCACGGTTTACACTGACCACAAGAACTTAGAATACATCGAGGGGGCAAAGAGACTGAGTCCCCGTCAGGCCCGTTGGTCTTTATTTTTTACTAGGTTCAGATTTATTATCACGTACACTCCAGGCAGCAAAAACATCAAGGCAGATGCCCTGTCCAGATGTTTCGAACCAGAGACAGCACAGCCCCCCGCTCCTGAGTCCATCATCCCGCAGAGGTTAGTGTTAGCAGCCACAGAGACCTGGGAGGATTGGACAGAGGTTTTGGGTCCCTTTCAGCAGGATATCCCTGAGGGAAAACCTGAGGGGGTTATGTTTATCCCATTGCCATTTAGTCTGCAGGTTCTACAGATGTTTCACGCCCATAAGAATGCTGGTCACCCTGGAGCTGCCAGAACGCAGGATCTGGTTTCCAGGTGTGCTTGGTGGCCTTCTATGGCAACAGACTGCAAGGAATATGTCAGAGAATGTGTGGTATGTGCTAAAAGTAAACCCTCCCGGCTGGCACCTGTGGGAAGGTTGCAGCCTTTGCCCACCCCGAGTGAGCCATGGACCCACCTGTCCATGGATTTTGTAGGGGAACTGCCCAGGTCTGAAGGCATGTCGGTCACTTGGGTGGTAGTCGACCGTTTTAGCAAAATGGCCATTTTGTGCCCCTGAAAGGACTCCCCTCAGCTCAGGAACTGGCCGAATTGTTCATCATTCACGTTTTCCGGCTGCACGGCATCCCGGAGAACATTGTGTCAGTTAGGGGAGTCCAATTTGTGTCAGGATTTTGGAGGGCATTTTGTAATCAAATGGGCATGGAGCTGTCATTCTCGTCGGGCTACCACCCACAGACCAATGGGCAGACGGAGAGGGTCAATCAATCACTGGAGCAGTTTTTGAGATGCTATGTTGCTGAGGCGCAGAACGATTGGGTTAGGTTTTTACCGTTCGCGGAATTTGCGCACAATAATTTGAGAAGTTCCTCCTCGGGATTCTCTCCGTTCCAGGTAGTGACCGGGAGGTTGCCTAAGTTTTCCCCATTGCCAGTGGCCTCCACTCCGTTTCCAGCACTGGAGGCTTGGCAGAAGTCACTCAGAGACAATTGGGGAATTGTTAAGAGTAATTTGGAGAAGGCGTTTTTAAGTCAAAAGGGTCAAGCTGACAGGAAACGTTCTCTGGAATGGAAGTTTCAACCAGGGGACTTAGTCTGGGTTTCCACACGTCATTTGACCCTGAAGCAGCCCTCAGCCAAATTAGGTCCCAGGTTTGTGGGTCCATTTTCAGTGACCAAGAAAATCAACGACGTCACTTATGCCATAGATCTTCCGGCCAGCATGCGGGGCGTAAGATCTTTCCATGTGTCCCTGCTGAAACCTGCAGTCCATGTGGGCCCCGCTCCTCCTCCTCCTGTGATGGTGGATGAGAGACCTGAGTATGAGGTAGAGAAAATATTAGACTCACGCATGGTCCAGAATTCGGTGTAATATCTGGTGCATTGGAGAGGGTATGGCATTGAGGAGAGACAATGGGTACCGGGGACTCGCATGCATACGGACGAGTTAAGGAAGGAGTTTCATGCCTTGCATCCCGAGAAGCCTGGGAGGAGTTGTCCGGAGTCCACTCCTGGGGGAGGGGTTGATTGTGATTATCTGTTATGACCTTCTGCCTGCCTGACCATTCTCCTGAACTCTGATACTGTACTTTGTCATTCTGATACTCTGTTGCCGAACCCCGGCTCGTCCATTGACTCTGCATCTGCCTTCTGATTTTGCACCCCGATATTTCTGATACCCTGTTGCCGAACCCTGCCTGTACTTTAGACTCCGCCTTTGCCTTCTGAATCTGTACCTTGTCTGTCCGTGTGGTTACGACCTGATCTGTCCGACCTCGAGAACCGACCTTACTGTTAGAGGCGGTTCCCAGTCCTGATAGTGACACTTCCTTTAGAGTGTCACTCTCGTTCTGTCACTCCTTCTCTCAGCCTGACTCCTCCCTTCGGGAGAGTCCAGAAGGAATTGTGCAGTACTCCTTACTGCTCTGAGGCCCAGTCCTCTCATTATTACTGTTTGCACCAAACACTCTACTCAGGTGTCCAGAGGTTAGCTTGTATATCTGATTATCAGTGATACTGCAGATCATCAATAATCAGGTATATATCTGTATTTCCAGTGATACTGCAGATCACCGGTAATCAGATCCTCTCTGTGTTACACCGATCGTTACAGTTTTGAATCCGCCCTTCAGGGCAGTGACACGAAGATCATCCATGCTGTGTCCGTTGGACCGAAAGTGTGTAGCAACTGGGAGTCCAGATTTGGTATCATTAATAGTGTGCCTGTGTCCATTCATACGTTTGCGCAGAGTTTGTCCAGTTTCTCCCACGTACATAACATTGGGGCATTTAGCACACATGATCAGATATACCAGATTGGTGGAATCACAGGAAAATGTACCTTGTACTCTGTACTCCTGTTGTGAACCTGGTATCGTTACCCTGTCAGTGGAGTAAATGTGTCTGCAGGTCCCACATATTTTTTGTCGGCAGGGTGATGTTCCGTTTTGTTGAGGCCTATTCAAAGAACTCCTGACAATCATCTGTTTTAGATTGTGTGGTTGCCGATATGACAAGAGCGGAGGTTTAGGGAATATCGTTCTCAGTCTGTGATCCTTGTGTAAAATGGGATGAAGTTCCTTAGCAATCCTCCTTAAGATTTCCAGGTGTGGGTTGTAGGTGACAACCAAAGGGACGCGTTCCTCTTTCTGGTTTTGCTTATATTTCAGTAGTTCAGTCCTGGGGATGTTGCTGGCTTTCCTGATTTGGGCCTCAGCCATGGGAGGACTGTAACCTTGTTTAATGAAAGTGTTCTTAAAGAGAATCTGTATTGTTAAAATCGCACAAAAGTAAACATACCAGTGCGTTAGGGGACATCTCCTATTACCCTCTGTCACAATTTCGCCGCTCCCCGCCGCATTAAAAGTGGTTAAAAACAGTTTTAAAAAGTTTGTTTATAAACAAACAAAATGGCCACCAAAACAGGAAGTAGATTGATGAACAGTATGTCCACACATAGAAAATACATCCATACACAAGCAGGCTGTATACACCCTTCCTTTTGTATCTCAAGAGATCATTGTGTGTTTCTTTCCCCCTTCTGCTTTCATGCACTGAAGTTTCAGGCTGCTCTTTTCTTCTTGCAAACAGCTTTGCCCTTGTCTGTAATTCCTCAATATGTGAAAGCCCAGCCAGCTCAGAGGACAATTTATCCAGCTTGTAAAAGATAAGAGAGAAGAGAGAATCTGCCATAATCTAAATAACACACAGGCAGTGTGCAGAGAGGGGCCTGGAGGGGGGAGATTCATCACAGAACCACAACACTGAAGAACTTGGCAGCCTTCCAGACACAGGCCAACAAGTCTGACAGGGGAAAGATACATTGATTTATTACAGAGATGGTGATAGTAGAAAGTGCTGCAGTAAGCCAGAACACATTAGAATAGCTTTTGGAACTTGTAGGATGATAAAAAACAGGATGCAATTTTTGTTACGGAGTCTCTTTAAGGATAGAAATTAAGAGATTGGACATTAATCACTATTTGTAAATCTCTCATAGAGTGTACAATACCTGTAAACACTTTTTGTTTTTAGTAGCAGCTAAATGGCAGTGACATCATAGGAATGTTTCCCATGAAGTGTCAGTTCTGCAGAATAGAGAGGTTTCTGGGACTGGGCCAGGTCTCGTGTGTTGTTGCCAACAGAGTGTATCTACGCCAACAGAGTTTTTGAGGCATGTTTGTGACTGTTCTGGTTGTAGCAGGTTAATGACTGTTTTTCCTGATAACTAAACTGACCTCCAGGTGGACCCTGTACTGCGAATGTCCCAGCGATGACATTGGGTTTTTAGAGGTCTGCAGACATTCTGATGCCCTGATTGGCTGCTAGTTGGTGTGCAGATCAGTTCAGTGTGCAGAATGGTAATACTGTACGTGGAACAGCAGAAATCCTCTCATTTAGTTCAGGTTTTTTAAATTAATAGTTCTACAGGTGAAACTCGAGAAAATTAGAATATTGTGCAAAAGTCGATTTATTTCAGTAGTTCAACTTACAAGGTAAAACTAATATATGAAATAGACTCATTATAGGCAAAGCAAGACATTTTAAGACTTTATTTGTTATAATTTTGATGATTATAGCTTACAGTTTATGAAAACCCCAAAATCTCAGACCATTAGAATGTTGTGAAAATGTTCATTATTCTAGGCTCAAAGTGTCAGACTCTAATCAGCTAATTCATCCAAATCACCTGAAAAAGCTGGATAGCGCAGAGATAAGGCTGCTGCCTTTGATGTAGGATTAGAGACCTTGGCCAGGGTTTGAATTCCAGCTCAAGATAGTATGTGAACCAGTAAGGGGTCTTCGGGCAAGGCTCCCTAATGATCCTGGTCCCTGTGGAGTGCGCCCTAAGTGGCTGCAGCCCTGAAGCCCTATGAGTCCACCAGGAGAAAAGCACAATATACATGTTCTGTGTCTTGTCTTGTTTCCTTTTAAGTACAAAAAAAGTTTCACATCCTCCCTTCCTTTAAAGGGAAGGTTCAGGGAGGGTGGGTTAAAAATAAAAATCAAATTCCACTTACCTGGGGCTTCCTCCAGCCCGTGGCAGGCAGGAGGTGCCCTCGCCGCCGCTCCGCAGGCTCCCGGTGGCGCGCCCGACCTGGCCAGGCCGGCTGCCAGGTCGGGCTCTTCTGCGCTCCAAGGCCCGGAACTTCTGCATCCCACGCCGGCGCTCTGACGTCATCGGACGTCCTCCGTGCTCTACTGCGCATGCGCAGTAGTTCTGCGCATGCGCAGTAGAGCCCGGAGGACGTCCGATGACGTCCGATGACGGGCCTTGGAGCGCAGAAGAGCCCGACCTGGCAGCCGGCCTGGCCAGGTCGGGCGCGCCACCAGAGACCACCGGGAGCCTGCGGAGCGGCGGCGAGGGCACCTCCTGCCTGCCACGGGCTGGAGGAAGCCCCAGGTAAGTGGAATTTGATTTTTATTTTTAACCCACCCTCCCTGAACCTTCCCTTTAAGCATGAGCGCTTGCTTACAGGAAGAAAAAAAAATGACTGAGGCATCTTGTGGCCAAATAGTAAAACTACATCTACATACATTTTTTTTTATAAACATACAAACAATTACATTTGCAGTTTGCAGGAGATCGCGCGCAGGATGCACGCGCATCTCCTGCTTGGGGGCGGAGCTCTGCCCCCTCCTCAGTCTCCGAGCGGCGATTGCCATCTATTTACATGTACAGCGCTGCGATCGGCAGCAGCGCTGTTCTGGGGAGAGCCGAGTGACACGGCTGTCCCCCTGGGGGACAAGAGAGCGATCGCCTCTCATAGACAGAAGCCTATGACAGCCGATCTCCATGATTGGCCGGCTGGGGGGTGGGAGTGTTTAAAAAAAAAAAAATAGTAAAAAAAAAATAAAAACAAACAAACATAAATATTGATAAAAAAAACAGAGAGCTCTGTTACAGGGGGGTTTAGCACTGTGGTCCTCAAGTGGTTAAAATTAACTGTTTACCTCCCACACTCCCAAAAAATACCCAAATAAAATTTTTAATAAAAAAAAAATACTATCAAAAAATATCATAAATAGTCACCTAAGGCCCCGTTCACACTTGCGGTTCGAGTCCGCGAGTGTCCGGGGGTCCGGGTCCGGTGGCCGCAAAGAGACCGTACGGGTCTCTGCGGTGGCCACAAGGCGGCACAAGTTGCGGATCCGGAATGTATCAGTTCCGGCTACAATAAAGTAGCCGGAACTAGATACATTGCAGTGCCAGAAAGGCATCGCAAGCATGGGGGATACCAGCGTGTAGTCTGGGCCCCCCAAGTGGCATAGGACCGGTGCTGGAAGCATCCGTTTCTCATTGCACAGCATGGCCGCATGCGAAGGGTCAGGATCCGGCCCGGGTGCGCAGCCACACTGGGACAGACTGAAAAATAGCGCATGTTGGAAAAAAAGCCGGACCGTCCCGGAGCTGCGTTCCCGGATCGGATCCGGACGGCGCACGAGTGTGAATGGATACATTGATTAACAATGTATCCATTCACCATCCGCTGTGTACGGAGCGTTCCGGGTCCGGGGAAGCCGGACCTGGAACGCTAATGTGAACCGGGCCTAAGGGTCTGAACTTTTTAAAGAGACTCTGTAACTTCAAAAAGATCCCCTGGGGGGTACTCACCTCGGGTGGGGGAAGCCTCCGGATCCTAATGAGGCTTCCCACGCCGTCCTCCGTCCCACGGGGGTCTCGCTGCAGCCCTCTGAATAGCCGGCGACAGGCCCGACTGTAATTTCAATATTTACCTTTGCTGGCTCCAGCAGGGGCGCTGTGGCTGGTTTCGGCTCGGAAATAGACGGAAATACTCGATCTCCGTCGGGTCCGCTCTACTGCGCAGGCGCCGGAGACTTGCGCCTGCGCAGTACAGCGGACCCGACGGCGATCGGGTATTTCCTCCTACTTCGGAGCCGACAGCCGTCAGAGCGCCTGCGCAGGAGCCAAGAAGGTAAATATTACGTCACGGCTGTACGGAGGGCTGCAGCGAGACCCCCGAGGGACGGAGGACGGCGTGGGAAGCCTCATTAGGATCCTGAGGCTTCCCCCACCCGAGGTTAGTACCCCCCAGGGGACGTTTTGCCGTTACAGTTCCTCTTTAATATGCATGTCAAGAGGGTATATCACTATTTTTTTTAAATTATAAGTGTGTAAATAGTAATGGACGCAAAACTGAAAAAATGCACCTTTATTTCTAAATAAAAATATTGGCGCCATACATTGTGATCGGGACTTAATTTAAAGAGACACTGAAGTCTAAAAAAAAAAAGTATTTTTATTTAACAAATGTGTTTAACATATTAGCCCTAACTAGCATCGGGAATGCGGCGTTTTAGTTAGGGCTAACATACTAAACATATTTGTACAATAAAAAGACTTTTTTTGAGACTTCAGAGTCTCTTTAAATGGTGTAATAACCAGAACAAATGGGCAAATAAAATACATGGGTTTTAATTATGGTAGCATGTATTATTTTAAAGGTATAATGGCCGAAAACTGAGAAATAATTAATGTTTTAATTTTTTTTTCTTAATTCTTAAAATGCATTTAGAAAAAAAAAATTCTTAGCAAAATGCACAACCCAAAGAAAGCCTAATTGGTGGTGGAATAAACATGATATAGATCAATACATTGTGATAAGTAGCGATAAAGTTATTGGTGAATGAATGGAAGGTGAAAATTGCTCAGATGCATAAGGTGAAAAACGACTCAAGGCTGAAGTGGTTTAAAGGAAACCTAAAGTGAAAAAAAATTGCCCATTTACTTACCTGGGGCTTCTTCCAGCCGCCTGAAGTCTTCCTTGTCCCTCATCGTCACCCTGCCCAGCCGTTCCTCAGGTATCCCACCTCAGCAAGCCTCCTCTAACATGTTCCCTTTTCTGCGAGCGTTCTGTGCTAGCTCGTTATGCAAAAATTGCTACTGCACATGCGCAGAATGTTCCCGGTCGCGGGAGCGCAAGAGAGGACAAGTGCGGCTGGCACCGGCGCGCCGCACATGTGCAGTGGACAGGTGCCAGTCTTTTTTTTAGCAGGCAGCAAAGTAGGTTGTTACACTAGTCAAAATGGGATATGATTAGAGCATGTACAAGCATCCTGTGTAAGGGCCAGTGCACACCAAAAAGCGCTATCGTATAAGCAAACGCCCAGCGCTTTTTGAAGTAATTTTTCTAGGTGATTCAAGGCACATGCCTAGTGATTTTCTAATCATGCCTAGGGCCCGTTCACACTGCACGCGTTTCCAGCCGCGTTTTGGAAACGCGTGCAGGTGGCCAAAACGCACGACATCAGACATTGCATAGAGTGCAATGTCTGATGTTCACACTGCATGCGTTCCGGACCTGTGCGGTCCGGGAACGCATGCTGCACGCAGATTTTGCAAAAACGCGTGGCTGTCCCATTCACTTCAGTGATGGGATCAGCCACGCAACGCACACAAACGCGGATGGCCATGCGTTCGTACGCGTTGCGGTCCGCACGCGTTCCGCACGCATGGCCATCCGCATTTCTGATCTGTAACTGAACAGCTTCTGTAAAGAAACACTTGGAAAATTGCTCTGATGTAGCGCTTTTCAGTACGATTTTCCACCTTCCTATACTTAACATTGAGGCTGAATCGCCTCAGAAATCAGCAAAAATGCTGCAGGACCCGCGTTTGCATTTTTTGGAAAAAATGAATCGCTCTGGTGTGCACCATCCCATTCAAGTACATTAGCCAAGCACTTTTTAAACCACTAGCGCTTGCACAAACGCTCAGAAAAGCTCTTGGCATGCACCAGCTTTCAGGGACAAATTCTGGAAATATTTTTGAGATGGAAGTAGCAGGAGTAGCAGGAGGTTGTTTAATATATTAATATGCGGCTTAAATGAGAGCTTAGGGTCCAGTTACCCCAGACAGCGAGCTTTAGGAGTTGAGGTAATTGTGGTGTTTTCTACATTAATGGTAATAATAGGTGGGGGAGCAGAGAGAGAACATGAAAATATCACAATCTTGGTTTCAATCATGTTAAGTTATGAGGAAACGGGATGACATGAATGCAGACACAGCAGACAGACAGTCAGGGACACGAGATAACAGTGTAAAGAGGTCAGGCGCTGAAAGATAGATTTTGGTGTTATCAGCTTAGAGGAGATACTGATACTGATAGAGGCAGGGCCTGCGCTACTATAGAGGCAAAAGGGGCATTTGCCCCGGGGCCCCCACCTCTGCTGGGGCCCCAGCAGTGCCAACCCTGCTATATTGTCTTTGCTCCCCCCCACTCCCCGATGCCCTGCTGCATGGATATTAGCAGCCACAATTACCTTTTAGTGCTGGGGTACACCGGCGGGTGAGCGGGTGGGCAGTGGCTGCACTCAGAGACACGCTGTCTCCGTCCCACTCTATGAACCGGCGTGCCGTGCCGGGTCATAGAAAAGGAGGGAGACATGACGCGCCGGGTCATAGAGAAGGAGGGAGACAGCGTGTCTATGAGTGCAGCCGCTGCCCGCACGCTCTCACCCGCCGGCACTAAAAGGCAATTGTGGCTGCTAATTTACTTTCAGCAGGGCGCCAGGGGGCAGAACAGTAATGGCCCGGGGGGGGGGGGGGGGGGGGGTGGGGGTGGGTACCAATGCTGTAGTTTGCCTCAGGGCCATTTGAACTGGCCCTGGATAGAGGTTACATCTTTAGTGTAAGTCAGGCTCGGGTGTCAAACACAAGTACACAGTGAGACGAAATTGAAAACTGGGGCCAAGTTTTGGGACCTTATATCCATACATACCCCTTATACCCCTATGATCCCCCCCTCCCCCCATAGGGTTCCCTGGTGCCTATTGAACACCTCCTTATACAGTTCCATGGTGTCTAGTGACCCCTCCTCCCACCTTAATACAGTTTCCTTGTTGTGTCTAGTGCCCCCCCTCCCTCCCCTATACAGTTCCCTGGTGTCTCCCTCTCCAATGCAGTTCCCTGGTGGTATCTAGTGGCCCCTTCCCTCCCCTATACAGTTCCCTGGTGTCTCCCTCTCCAATGCAGTTCCCTGGTGGTATCTAGTGGCCCCCTCCCTCCCCTACACAGTTCCCTGGTGTCTGGTGGCCCTTCTTCCTTCACCATGGGGCTTCATAGTTTCAGCATTTAGCCATACAGGTTTAGCACTTAGGTGCTTGCGGGCCAAATATAATGCCAAGTTGGGAAACACTTGCAGGCCAAAATTGAAGGCATTGCGGGCCAGATTTGGCCTGTATGGTGTAGGTAGCTGGGCAAGGAAAAAGAAAGCTAGAATTGGACTTTTAATACTAAACTGTTTACAATCTTATCTTTCATTTTCTTCTTACAACAATTCCTTCCAAATGAAACATATCAGTTGCTGTCAGTTATATATCAGTTGCTATCAGTTATATTTATCAGTTGCTGTCAGTTATGACTGAAAGGACAACTGAGGAGCAAGGTAATGTCCATGATTCCCAATGGCTCAAATGGACGATATTACAATTTATCAGTGTGCTGACCTGGAAGCTGTTATGGGGTCATCGCCATTTTCAAAATGGAGGACGGAGAATTCCGTTGATCGCAGTGTGCAAAAGGATGCAGGAGAGGAGAAAGAGATTGATGAGTAGACTACACAGGAGGTAAGTATGACCTGTGTGTGTTTATTTTGACTTTTAATTTTCAGTTCAGGTTTGATTTCAATTCCTGTAGGACTTTCCATGCAGCTATGTTGTGTTGCAGTGTGAGGCCTGCAGGCCACAAGAGGCCACCTTATAAATGTCAATCCGTACACTAAGCACCATCTATCAGCTGTGTTGTGTGTGTTGTTGTCAGTGTGTAACAACTCCATGTGAGCAGATAGAGTAGATAATATTAATAGTTCTCAGTCACAAGGAGTGACTTTCCATTCACCTCTGTTGTGTTTTCTGACTTGGCGGCGGTGTTGACATCACATGATCTGTAGTATTGCTGCTCGTGTTAGCTGACGTTTATGAATACGTAGTTCAGATGCCTTTGAAGCCTTCACGCCACACAGGACATCACGTCCTCTCATTACCACGAAGTCCTTGCTCCGTGTGATTTGTTCCGCTTCCACGAAGTCCTGATAGGATCTGGATGGAAAATTCTTGCCGGCTTTGCTAACGCCACTAAATCGCCATTTCATTTCACCTCCTGCAAGAAGATGCAGCCACTTAAAGAGACTCTGAAGTGAGTCTAAAGTCCCTTTTTTAACTTGTAGATATGTGAAGCAGTATAACCCCGGCTAAACCGCCGCTATCCCGCGGCAAAACGAGGGTTTTTTACCCCCCAAATCCCCTCCATGGTGCCCGGGGAGCGCTTCCTGAAGAGGCAGAGCTAGGCCCTGTAGCTTTGCCTCTCAGCACGTCAATCCCCGCTGATCGCCGCCTCTTCCCGCCCCTCTCAATCTGCCTTCACAGAGAGGGGCAGGGGAGAGGCGGAGATCCGTGCGACGATTGACGCACATGGAGGCAGAGCTGCGGCTCATAGCTCTGCCTCCATGAGCAGCAAAATCCACGACCAAGAAAGTCGTGGATTTTGCAGCGGGGATTTGGGGGGTATTAACCCCTCGTTTTGCTGCGGGATAGCTGCGTTTTAGCAGGGGTTATACTGTTTCACATAACTGTATGGTAAAAAATGACATTTAGACTCACTTCAGTGTTTCTTTAAAGGGAACCTGAAGTAAGAGGATTAAGGAGGCTGCCATCTTCATCCCCTTATAAACAGTGGCGGCTCCAGGATTTTTTTTTATTGGGTGCTATGCAGGTGCTGGACCAATTTCTGGGGTAGCTGATGCGCGCCGCGGCAAAACGGGTGTGGCTACAACCGCAGCAAAAAATGGGCGTGGTCATGACTGGATGAGGGCAGGGCTAACTGTAATTTAAAGAGAACCCGGGGTGAGAGTGATAGGGAGGCTGCCATATTTATTTCCTTTTAAACAATTCTAGTTGCCTGGCAGCCCTGCGGATCTATTTGGCTGAAGTAGTGAACTGAATTACACCAGAAACAAGCATGTAGCTAATCTTGTCAGTTCTGACAATATTGTCAGAATCCCCTGACCTGCTGCATGCTTGTTCAGAGTCTATGGTTGAAAGAATTAGAGGCAGAGGACCAACACGGCAGCCAGGCAGCTGGTATTGCTTAAAAGGAGATAAATATGGCAGCCTCAATATTATTCTCACCTCGGGTTCCCTTTAAAAGTGCAATGCAAAGACAGAGGGCCCAAGTTTTGGTGACCCTTTCCCCAGAAAATTCACATAATTGTGCAGGTTTTCTCAAGAAAATACACGTAATGTGAGCAGATTTGAACAAAAAACACGTTCAATAACCCCAATATGCACAATCGTTATCAGATAGGACCCCAATATGCACAATCGTTAGCAGATATGACCCCAATATGCACAATCGTTAGCAGATATGACCTCAATATGCACAATCGTTAGCAGATATGACCTCAATATGCACAATCGTTAGCAGATATGACCTCAATATGCACAATCGTTAGCAGATGTGACCCCAATATGCACAATCGTTAGCAGATAGGACCCCAATATGCACAATCGTTATTAGAAAGGACCCCAATATGCACAATCGTTAGCAGATATGACCCCAATATGCTCAATCGTTAGCAGATATGACCCCCAATATGCACAATCGTTAGCAGATATGACCCCAATATGCACAATCGTTATCAGATATGACCACAATATGCACAATCGCTAGCAGATATGACCCCAATATGCACAATCCTCAGCAGATATGACCCCAATATGCACAATCACTAGCAGATATGACCCCAATATGCACAATCCTCAGCAGATATGACCCCAATATGCACAATCCTCAGCAGATCTGACCACAATATGCACAATGCTCAGCAGTTCTGACCCCAATATGCACAATGCTCAGCAGATCTGACCACAATATGCACAATGCTCAGCAGTTCTGACCCCAATATGCACAATGCTCAGCAGATCTGACCACAATATGCACAATCCTCAGCAGATCTGACCCCAATATGCACAATCCTCAGTAGATCTGACCCAAATATGCACAATTCTAAGCAGTTCTGACCACAATCAGCAGCACCACCTGAAAAAGAAAAGAAAAACCCATTTACTCACCTACAGTCAGAAGACCTCCTGTTCCGACCTCCTCCTCTCCCGACCTCCTTGTGGCGCGCAGCTCCCACGATCCTCTTCCTTCACGTGACTTCCTGCCTGCAGCCTGCATTACCCGGCAAGCAGGGCTACGGGAAAATGGCCGCCCGAAGCCCTGCACTGCAGACTCCAAGTCTGCAGAGCAGGGCTTCGGGCGGCTATCTTACCGTAGCCGTGCTCTGCTGCTTCGGGCTGCCGCTGTGAACTGACTTGGCGTCTCTTAGACGCCTGAAGTCAGTTCAAGCCAGGGGGTGCTTTGGGGGTACTTGGACAATTCTAGGGGGTGCTTGAGCACCCCCCCTGGCGCCGCCCATGCTTATAAACAATGCCGGTTGCCTGGCTGTCATGCTGAGCTTGAGGCTTTAGCTGTTTCGGAGTCACACCCGTAACAAGCATGCAGCCAGCGGGGTCACACCAGAGTCACAGCATCTGATCTGGATACTGTGGTAGGGGGTGATCAACACCCTAAAAAAGAACACAGAAATGGTGCAGAACGTCACAAGTTCAATGGCAAATGTACAAAAAGGTTGTGGTACTCACAAAGGAAGGCTGCACAAAGGGCAACCAACCACTGAAGGCCGGTGGAAATGTATCAACTGGATGTGGAGTGTGACTGGATCCAGTTCCAGCAGGTCACCTGAGTGGATAGGGTGACCTGCTGGAACTGGATCCAGTCACACTCTTGGCAAAACAACAAAGGACCTATCAGCGGCGGAGGCATTGGGTACCGGAGTACACCCTTCCAAAGGAGGGTGAAGAGCACAAAGGGCAGGAAGATGTGGCCGAAGAACCATAAAACTAAACTGTTAAAAACAGCTAAAATAATAGATATAGAGGTGGCTTACCTCAATAACGACACGTTCAGGGGCATAAGGGGCACGGTCGCAGCAGTCGCCTGTGCGACTAGGCTTGGGCCCCTAAAGGGCCCGCACGTCCTCCCCACCTGCTGATGGACTCAGATACTCACTTTGCCACAATCCATGTGCAGCAGCTACAAACTTCTTCCTGTTCTTGTGTTCCATCTCATAGTAAGAGCGCCCTCTAGGGGGTGCTCTTACTGTGAGATGGAACACAAGAACAGGAAGAAGATTGTAGCTGCAGCACGTGGATTGTGACTGACAAGTGAGTATCTGATGACTGCTGAGCTGCTGCTGGTCCTGCTGCTGCGTCCCCCCTCTGCCTGGCTACCTATACTGAGGTACCTATTCCTGACTATCTTTACTGAGGTACCTATTCCTGCCTATCTATACTGAGGCATTTAATCCTGGCTACCTATACAGAGGCATCTAATCCTGACTATCTATACTGAGGTACCTATTCCTGACTATCTATACTGAGGCATTTAATCCTGGCTATCTATACTGAGGCATCTAATCCTGACTGTCCATACTGAGGTACCTATCCCTGGCTATCTATACTGAGGCATCTAATCCTGACTATCTACTGAGGTACCTATTCCTTATTATCTATACTGAGGCATCTAATCCTGGCTATCTATACTGAGGTACCTATTCCTGACTATACATACTAAGGCATCTAATGCTGACTATCTATACTGAGGCATCTAATCCTGGCTATCTATACTGAGACACCTATTCCTGACTATCTATACTGAGGTACCTATTCCTAACTATCTATACTGAGACACCTATTCCTGACTATCTATACTGAGGCACCTATTCCTGACTATCTATACTGAGGCATCTAATCCTGGTTATCTATACGGAGGTACCTTATCCCAGACTATACATACTAAGGCATCTAATGCTGACTATCTATACTGAGACACCTATTCCTGACTATCTATACTGAGACACCTATTCCTGACTATCTATACTGAGGTACCTATTCCTAACTATCTATACTGAGACACCTATTCCTGACTATCTATACTGAGGAATCTATTCCTAACTATCTATACTGAGGCATCTAATCCTGGCTATCTATACTGAGACACCTATTCCTGACTATCTATACTGAGGTACCTATTCCTAACTATCTATACTGAGACACCTATTCCTGACTATCTATGCTGAGGTACCTATTCCTAACTGTCTATACTGAGGAGGAATCTAATCCTGACTATCTATACTGAGGTACCTATACCTGGCTACCTATACTGGAGGCACCTACTCCCGGCTATTTAATGTAGGGTGGGGGGGGGGGGCCTGGGTCCAATTTCCACATCGGGGCCCCAAGGTTTGTAGCTACGCCACTGGACACATTCATACACATATAAAGTTTCATGCAAAGGCAACGTATTTCATGGGTCTAACGCCCACTTCCTCGGGACAAATTCAGTGCCAGAGATGTATCTAGAGACAAAAAATGAGGTGCTCCAGCAATTGGCTGCCGTCGCAGCATCCTGTATCGTGGCCGGAGAAAGCGATGGCAGATGAACTTTGTAGGCAGCGTGCACATGCACTTATGCAGAGTGTTATGTTGTACAGAGGTAGCAAGAGAGGTTGTCTCTGGCTCTTCCCACACACCCCTGCTGCCGCAATTGCACACCGCTTTCACACAGCGGCAAGAGGGGTTAGTGTACGGATCAATGAATGGGAGCACAGTTCCCATTCACTGATCTAAGTGCCTGAAATCAATAAATATCTGTATCAATGTGATGCCATCAAATGTTAGCCTACAAGCATCACTTCCTGTAACGCATGTTTGCCGTCAAAAGTAAGTAATCTTAATTAAGGGTGGGGGACATCTAGTGGCCAGAAAGCAAAATAACATCTACAAATTTCCCAATAAAGAAAAAGACACATAATATGGCAGTAATGAAGCCCTTACCTCCCTTCCCGGACACAAAACTGAAAAAACACACCTTCATTTCAAGATAAAATATTGTTGCCATATCATTTAAATGGTGTAATAATTGGGACAAATGGGCAAATAAAATATGTAGGTTTCAAGTATTGTATTATTTTAAAACTATAATGGCTAAAATCTGAGAAAAAGTAACTTTTTTCAATTTAACTTATTTTTTCCATTAAAATGCATTAAAAAAAAATAATTCTTAGCATAATGTACCACCCAAAGAAAGCCTAATTGGTGAAACAAGATATAGATAATTTTGTTTGATAAGTAGTGATAAAGTTATTGGCGAATGAATGGAAGGGAGCAATGAAAGGTGAAAATAGCTCTGGTCCTCAAGGGGGAAAACTCTTCAGTGGTCAACTATGGTAGTTAAAACAGAATTTCCGAATTGTCAGCTTTTAAGGAGCAGCTGAGGTTTCCCAGGATGCATCACTCCTAAATATGCAAATCATCTCTTTATGCCCCTGATAGCAAAGGCTGCACAGTTATCTACAATATACATGTTTTTGTTTGTTTGGATTGCTTCTGTTTGTGAACGATTATATAACCAAACAGTTGCAATGTCCACTTCTGGCAACTGATTTGTCTAAACTTAGTTTGAGCAGAGCATTGCTGTGTGACTGTCTATAAGTGCTGCTTCTCTGAGATCGCTGCCCCAGCTGAAATCTCGCTCCATCCACTGCTTGTGTTACTATGTATAGCGCATGATGCACGCATAACCCTATTTCTGGATCATCGCCTTATACGCGTATGGGAGATACTTGCATCAACTTGCATCATCCTTCCTTCCCCAAGAACGCTCCTGTGCTGATCGCAGGTAATTGACACATAGCGACACATGCAGCATATTTCAGGACTATTCCATAACAGGTTAAATAAAAGTCTTCCTAAAGTTATAACAATTCTTCATTTTTTAAATACTTTTTCCCCTTCCGCCTTAAAAAAAAAAAAAAAAATTACAAAAATCTTTCTTTGCCCTTTACAAAGACAGGGATTTACAAAACAGACATTTCTGAACAGTCTGTACTCCAAAGAGAGTACTGTTGCCATGACAGCAAATGAATTGCTTTTAAGCATACTGTGATTTTTACATTATTTTCTCGCTGCAAATTGAAAAGGCAAAAAATATATATATTTTAATTAAACATTAAATGACAAAAAATGGATGGATGCATGCTTGATTTAAAAGGGCCTTTTGGACATGTGGCAGAGATGAACAGTGGCGGCGCTATACTGGGCACGCTGGGGCACTGGCCCACCTTAGAATCAGTGTGCTCCTCTGAGTGCCACCCTGCTCAGTAACTTACAGTTACCTGTTTCCAGGCTCCAGCAGTGTACACTGAACAGGATATGGTCTGTAAAAATCTCTCCATGTCAGCATAAGTCTATGTAGGCATTAAATAAACCAAGGGTCTTATCTGTTTGCCATAAATACCTCACAGTCCTTGCAAGATCCCTTGTAATTCATTTATCTGGGTGACACTTGTATGTGCAAAAAACAAATCTCTCTACCTCCTTCTGATTGTATGTTCTAACATTGTCATTCAACGGGAATAGAGTCTGAAGAAGGCTTACTAGCTGAAAGCTTACAATTTTTCTTTTAAATTAGCCAATAAACTAGAGCTTGTAACTTCGTGTCTGTAAAATACAAGCTCTAGTTTCCAGCAATGCTTAGCTAATAAGTAATTACACGCACAGTGTTTCTCTCCCTCCTGTCTCTTCCCCCTCCCCTTACTTGTAGAGTTGTGCGACACAGGCTGGAGGCTGGAATGATTTGTCTTCGATCTGTCCGCACAGGAGCAGCTTGCTATTAAGTAAGGATTAGAGCATGTCAGCAAACTAGCCAAGTACATCTGTAGGCAATGTTTCTTCAATAATAGCACCATCATTTGGACAATCTGCTCTGCGCAAAAGCCTGTGAGTTATGTTTGTGATGTTTACATTTGGTTCCTGTCATTGCTGAACTAGTTAGCCTGAATTTTATCTCCTGAGTTAGGCAAAAAATATCTAAAGCTCGCCATACAAACATTGAATTTGATCACCAAAATGGGCCCCACCAGCCATCATTGTGTCCCCTTTGTGCCCCCCCCCCCCAAAAAAAAAAAATTAAGCTAGAGCTGCCACTGGATATGAACCATAGATACCTTCTGCTCAAAGGAGCCAATAATGTACATACTGGTAACTAAACAGCAAGAGAGTCTAGAGAATATAAAATGTTTGCAGCTGATAACTTTGAAAGGACCAAAAAAAATTAAAAAATAAAGTGACATTTGACAAATGATTTTTTTCTGAACAAAAACTAGTGAAAAAAATTGGCTCTTGAGTGCATGTTGGTACAAAATAACATTTCTTTCTGAGACATTACAGAGATTTTAAGAGGAGTTGTAGTAAAAATAACGTAATTCATAAAATTGCTTATTTTTTTATTTGTTTTGCAATATTGATTTATAGATTATTCAGTCAGTGTTCCTTAAATGATCACAGGCGGGGACATCTTTAGTCCTGTCAGGCACAGCTCTGCGGAATGTTGTAATCGCTTCCTGCCAGGGTAGGAGGGAGACTCTGCCAGATGGGGACACAGGCAGCAATAAAACTCAAATGTGGTCCTACCCTTTTCAGCATTATCTCAAACTGCATGAAAATCTTCCGGGATTTGGGCTTTGCTGTGCGTTACTATGAGAAGGCAGTGGTAGGAGAGACAGCAGGAAGAAACAGTGGTCGTTACTTTCATGAAGACATAATTGAGCTGAGGGAACTCTTATATTTGCTGCTATAAGACAAAACCATCAGTACACAGCCTGAGCCTGACAATTACATGGAAGAAGGTATAACATGTTGAGCAGGTTTTCATCAGGCTTTACCTGTAACAATAAAAATATTTGATAATAATCAGCCCTTATTCTCTGCATAGCAAAAACACTCATAACTACAGGATCTTTTCAAAAAATTAGCATATTGTGATAAAGTTCGTTATTTTCTGTAATGTACTGATAAACATTAGACTTTCATATTTAGATTCATTACACACAACTGAAGTAGTTCAAAGCCTTTTATTGTTTTAATATTGATGATTTGGGCATACAGCTCATGAAAACCCAAAATTCCTATCTCAAAAAATTAGCATATCATGAAAAGGTTCTCTAAACGAGCTATTAACCTAATCATCTGAATCAATGAATTAACTCTAAACACCTGCAAAAAATACCTGAGGCTTTTAAAAACTCCCAGCCTGGTTCATTACTCAAAACCGCAATCATGGGTAAGACTGCCGACCTGACTGCTGTCCAGAAGGCCATCATTGACACCCTCAAGCAAGAGGGTAAGACACAGAAAGAAATTTCTGAACGAATAGGCTGTTCCCAGAGTGCTGTATCAAGGCACCTCAGTGGGAAGTCTGTGGGAAGGAAAAGGTGTGGCAGAAAACGCTGCACTAGAGGAGAGGAGAGAAGAGGTGACCGGACTCTGAGGAAGATTGTGGAGATGGACCGATTCCAGACCTTGGGGGACCTGTGGAAGCAGTGGACTGAGTCTGGAGTAGAAACATCCAGAGACACAGTGTACAGGCATGTACAGGAAATGGGCTACAGGTGCAGCATTCCCCAGATAAAGCCACTTTTGAACCAGAAACAGCTGCAGAAGCGCCTGACCTGTACTTGACACTGGACTTCAGGCATTTTGGCATTTCCCTCTCCCCAGTCTTCCTCCAGACTCTGGCACCTTGATTTCCGAATGACGTGCAAATGTTGCTTTCATCTGAAAACAGTATTTTGGACCACTGAGCATCAGTCCAGTGCTGCTTCTCTGTAGCCCAGGTTGGGCGCTTCTGCCGCTGTTTCTGGTTCAAAAGTGGCTTGACCTGGGAAATGTGGCACCTGTAGCCCATTTCCTGCACACACCTGTACACGGTGGCTCTGGGTGTTTCTACTCCACACTCAGTCCACTGCTTCCACAGGTCCCCCAAGGTCTGGAATCTGTCCTTCTCCACAATCTTCCTCAGGATCCGTTCACCTCTTCTCGTTGTGCAGCATTTTCTGCCACACTTTTTCCTTCCCACAGACTTCCCACTGAGGTGCCTTGATACAGCACTCTGGGAACAGCTTATTCGTTCAGAAATTTCTTTCTGTGTCTTACCCTCTTGCTTGAGGGTGTCAATGATGGCCTCTGGACGGCAGTCAGGTCGGCAGTCTTACCCATGATTGCGGTTTTGAGTAATGAACCAGGCTGGGAGTTTTAAAAGCCTCGGGAATCTTTTGTAGGTGTTTAGAGTTAATTCGTTGATTCAGATGATTAGGTTAATAGCTCGTTTAGAGAACCTTTTCGTGATATGCTAATTTTTTGAGATAGGAATTTTAGGTTTTCATGAGCTGTATGCCAAAATCATCAATATTAAAACAATAAAAGGCTTTGAACTACTTCAGTTGTGTGTAATGAATCTAAAATATATGAAAGTCTAATGTTTATCAGTACATTACAGAAAATAACGAACTTTATCACAATATGCTAATTTTTTGAAAAGATCCTGTACCTATGTAAAAAAAAAACAGTAGTTAAATGATGTTTTGACCCAGGGGCAATACAGGTTCTATTATACAAATGATCTATTATAACCTCACTGAAGATCCACCAGAAGATATAGAGGGGTGAGATGGAGAGGTAGCTTGTTGCCTCCAGGGGCGGTCCACCCATGAGGCGGGGTGAATCAAATGCCTCAGGCGGCACTTCTGGGGGGACGGCACCTGCCTGTCCGTTGGTGTGGGAGGGGGGGCGCCGAGCTGGAGGGGGTAGAGGGCAGGAAGGGGGTATAGAGCAAAGCAGCGGGGAGGGGGATCAGAGCCCCCCCTCGCCTGGGTCCCCCGTTCTGCGCTCCCCCTCCAGCTTTAAAAAGTTAAGTAGCAGTCGCTACTAGTAAGAGGCAACGGGCGGGGATCACTCACCTCTTCCGCGTTCCACTGTCGTCACTTCCTGCAATGCCGTCCACTTACAATACAGTGGGCGGCGTTGCAGGAAGTGACGACAGTGGAATGCACGCTGGAACGCGGAAGAGGTAAGTGATCCTCGCCCGTTGCCTCTTACTAGTAGTGGCTGCTACTTAACTTTTTAAAGCTTGAGGAGGAGCGCAGGTCGGGGGACCCAGGCGAGGGAGGGGGGGGGTCCGAACCCCCTCCCTGCCGCTTTGCCCAATACCCCCTTCCTGCCCGCTACCCCCTCCAGCTCGGCGGCCCCCCACCCATGGCTTGAGGAGGGGGCGGCGATTTTTTCTAAGTTTGCCTCAGGCGGCAAAAAGTCTAGGGCCGGCCCTGGTTGCTCCATACTGGAGAAGGGTTTATACATAAAAAAGAGGGGCTGCTGTACATGGATGTTAGACATGGAAGGGGGCTGCACATGGAATGGGCAGGGGCTGCTATACATGGATGTTACACATGGACGAGGCAGCTGCACATGGAATGGGAGGGGGCTGCACATGCATGTCACACATGGAAGAGGGGCTGCACATGGAATGGGAGGGGCTGCTGTACATGGATGTTAGACATGGAAGAGAGGGCTGCATGTGGAATGGGAGGGGCGCTGCTGTACATGAATGTTATTCATGGAAGAGGGGGCTGTACATTGAATGTGAGGGTGCTGCTGTACATGCATGTCACACATTGAAGAGCGGGCTGCACATGGAATGGGAGGGGGTTGTTGTACATGGATGATACACATGGAAGAGGGGGCTGCACATGGAATGGGAGGGGGCTGCTGTACATGGATGTTACACATGGAAGAGGGGGCTGCACATGGAATGGGAGGGGACTCCTGTACATGGATGATACACATATAAGAGGGGGCTGCACATGGAATGGGAGGGGACTCCTGTACATGGATGTTACACATGGAAGAGGGGGCTGCACATGGAATGGGAGGGGACTCCTGTACATGGATGTTACACAGGGAAGAGGGGGCTGCACATGGATGTTATACATGGAAGAGCCGAGGATGCTGTGCATGGAATGGGAGGGGCTGCTGTACATGGATGATACACATGGAAGAGGGGGCTGCACATGGAATGGGAGGGGACTCCTGTACATGGATGTTACACATGGAAGAGGGGGCTGCACATGGAATGGGAGGGGGTTGTTGTACATGGATGATACACATGGAAGAGGGGGCTGCACATGGAATGGGAGGGGACTCCTGTACATGGATGTTACACATGGAAGAGGGGGCTGCACATGGAATGAGAGGGGACTCCTGTACATGGATGTTACACATGGAAGAGGGGGCTGCACATGGATGTTATACATGGAAGAGCCGAGGATGCTGTGCATGGAATGGGAGGGGCTGCTGTACATGGATGATACACATGGAAGAGGGGGCTGCACATGGAATGGGAGGGGACTCCTGTACATGGATGTTACACATGGAAGAGGGGGCTGCACATGGAATGGGAGGGGCTGCTGTACATGGATGTTACACATGGAAGAGGGGGCTGCACATGGATGTTATACATGGAAGAGCCGAGGATGCTGTGCATGGAATGGGAGGGGGTACCGTACATGGATGTTGGGCATGGTTGTTACACATGGAATGGGAGGGGGTACCGTACATGGATGTTACACATAGAGGAGGGGCTGCACATGGAATGGGAGGGAGGCTGCTGGGCATGGTTGTTACACATGGAATGGGAGGGGGTGCTGTACAAGGAAAAAAAGGCTTAAGAAAGTTGGCCTGAAAGTTATAGAACATGTGGCGCATGTGTGGCATCCCACGTGTGCCCCACGCACTATATGCTGGTAGTCATGTGGGACCTGAATGCGGAAATACAGGGCAGACCCTCGGGGGATGGCGTGAGAGGTAAAGTATAAGTGCATAGGCAATGGGAGGGGGGGGGCACATAAAACATTTGGCTAGGGTTTCCATCACGTTTGTCATTTGCGATTATCGCACGCCCTTATCGCTGCAAACCCAATTGACCACGTCGGCCCAAGATTTTCAGCCCGCGCTTAACACTCAAACTGTAGATCGGGCATGCTTGTGGCAACACAGATTTTGATCTGATTCTACAATAATTATCGAATCGGATGGTCAATCAGCCGCCAAGTCGCTAGATGTAAGGCCAGCTTTAGATAGATCATAGGCATTAATATCAGTACTGTCCAATTCCAGTCCTCGAGGTCGAGGGCAATATCCATGTTCGGGATGGACTGAGAAATGGAGACATGTGCTCTGCTTGATGGACCACACCTTTTTTCTGATTCAGTCCCATCAATTCATTTGAGCTGTACCAAAAATGTGTGAGGACCTCAGCCCTCGAGGACTGGAGTTGGACAGTACTAAGATACAGTAGATAGATAGATAGATAGATAGATAGATAGATAGAAGGACAGATACCTGTGCAGTAGACAGTGACATCCTCCTCATGGCTGCAGTCATGGTAACCCCACACACGGTGTCGGCATTTCTCCAAAGATGCTTCATTCCCGTTACACTCAACATCATCCAGCCAAATTTTTCCATTGGATTGGCCAATCCGTTTCCGGCTACTTTTATCCGGCTGGGAGCTGCCACACTTAATCTGAGCACAGGTGACGTTGGCGTCCTTGGCATCCCAGAGGTCATCACACACATTGCCCCACTGGCCATCATGGTAGACCTCCAGCCTTCCAGTGCATCTGTCCGGCCCATCAACCAATCTAACCTGAAACGGTTCTAAGCCAAGATAGACACTTCTGAATTAAAGTGTACACTACGTCTAGTCACTGAGACAAGCAGAATTCTGTCATTAATAAAAATTTAATTTTACTAAGCTTATACTTCTTCGTTTACTATGAATGGACATGGCTCCTGAATGGGGTCATGTCCATCCATTCCATGCACTGGGATTAGTTCGGGAACATTTATTCCCCTTCACCAATCACAGATCTCCGAGTCCCGATGGGTGCGAGTGGCGAGTGCCCGGCGACATCGGTGAGCGACACATTAAAATGTCCTGGTGCCATTAAGAGGCTCCAGCATGACATTTTAATGCAGCGGCTTGCTGCTAAGAGGTTGAAAGACACCTTAGTGCTATTTTTCAGCATGGTCGGTGGTCAGCGTGGTTGGTGCCCTCCAACCCAGACATACTACGCCGACCAGGAAGTAAAGAACTTGGATGATTACCGGAGAATGGAGGGAAACGTTGGGGCACAGGAAGTTCGGTAAACATCTGCAAAACCCCCTACACACACATTAGACGTCCTGTTTGAAAAATAGTTAGTGCTAAGGTATAAATACATAGGTTATTATTTCCAGCATATTTAAATAATTTTGATAACTTCTGCCAGTGATATTCTGCTGATCTCAACATATCACTATAACAGTTTAACAAATTAAAAGAGTGACTGGGAGAGATTGACACCCACTTTGTTTTATACTACATTGGCCTCAATTCTGGTAGGGTTATCAAATGAATTACCTCATGTGAGGTAATTTACCTCATGAGGTAATGACATTTAGCAATTCTGGTAGATTTTAGTCATATTTTACCTCATGAGGTAAATTATGAGGTAATTCATGAGGTAATTTGCATTAGTTTTATCGAAAATAGCTATTCTCATGGAAATTAGGGTGCAAGTTAGCACATCATTTACTGGTCAGTTTAAAGAGAATCTGTATTGTTAAAATCGCACAAAAGTAAACATACCAGTGTGTTAGGGGACATCTCCTATTACCCTCTGTCACAATTTCGCCGCTCCCCGCCGCATTAAAAGTAGTCAAAAACAGTTTTAAAAAGTTTGTTTATAAACAAACAAAATGGCCACCAAAACAGGAAGTAGATTGATGTACAATATGTCCACACATAGAAAATACATCCATACACAAGCAGGCTGTATACAGCTTTCCTTTTGAATCTCAAAAGATCATATATGTGTTTACCTTCTGTCCCCTGCTTCTCTCGTGCACTGAACATTACAGGCTTCCTGCAGACAGCTCTGCCTGTGCCTGTGTTTGTAATTCCTCAGTATGTGTCAGCCAGCTACTTTCACAGCCTAACAGAGGAGGATTTTTATCCAGCTCTCTTCTATCACTGATAAGATAGCAGAGAAGCTGCTGGCTTATGTAAATAAAACACACACTAGAGTGTGCATAGAGGAACAGACCAGCACTGAAGAGTTGGCAGCCTTCCAGACACAGGCCGACAAGTCTGACAGGGGAAAGATACATTGATTTATTACAGAGACCGTGATAGTACAAAGTGCTGCAGTGAGCCAGAACACATTAGAATACGTTTAGGAACTTGTAGGATGGTAGAAAAAACGTTGTAATTTTTGTTACAGAGTCACTTTAAGACCTGCCTGTACCTGGAGGTAAAGTCAATTTATATGCATTTTGCAGTTTTTAGTGGAGTTCATTTTGCTGTTTTAGTGGAGTTCCTATTCAGGCTGTGTAATAGAAAAGAATTATAGAAATAAAACTCCAAATACTGGATTTTTTTTTATAAGGGATGCCTATAAATATACTATATAAATACAATTAAAGACTACTATTATTTATTTACAGCATGCTTATCGTTGAAATACCTCATGTTTTACCTCACTTTATGCATTTACCTCATGTTTTACCTCATGTTTGGAAATGGAGAAAAATCTTTCAGTATTGCTTAAAAAAGAGGAAAATACCTCATGAGGTATTTGATCTACAAAAAAAATATTTACCTCACATAGCTACCAGAATTGAGGCCAATTGAGTGGTACAAACAGAGCCGGGACAAGGTCCTCCAGCACCCAAGGCTGAGACACCAAAGTGCGCCCCTCCATCCCTCCCACCCCAGCCGTCACACACTGATTGCTATTAGACTAAGAGGCACCACAGGGCCCACAACCTCCCCAACACCTTAATATCTAGTTATCTGGCTTGCAGTCACTGCCATGTATCTCCTTTTCTTATTTCTTTCTGCTTCATACACAATTAGGAATGACAGCTGAATGAATTCTGCGCCCCCTCTTACACTGCGCCCTGAGGCTGGAGCCTCTCCAGCCTATGCCTCGGCCCGGCCCTGGGTACAAAGCTAATGAATGGCTACATAGTTATGTCGGTTGAAAAGACATTGCATCTATCAAGTTCTACCATTTGGGCCCCACTACAAGGGTTTAAGGTATTTTCTCAAACATAACAAATCTAGCTGTGGATGCCCTTCACATTCACAGTAAGCAAAGCATCCGAATCCCATTTAAATACAAATATATAATTTGTCATAACTACTTCCTGTGGTAAGATATTCCACATCTTATCCACACTTACTGTGAAGAACTGCCTTCTAAACAGGTTGCACAATCTCCTTTCCTCCACACACAGTTCATGATGACCTCTTCTCCTTTATAGAAAACTGGGGATAAAATAGTAATTTGCCAAGCCTTTGTATTGCCCTTGGATGTACAGTTTGTCTACATGATAATCAGGTCACCTCTTAGTCATCTTTTTTTTTCCAGGTGAAATAAGCACAGTTTAACTAACTTTTCATGTTGAGAGCGTTAATCTCCTTGATTATTTTAGTTGCCTGTCTTTGTTCCTGTTCTAAAACTTCAATGTTCTTGCTGTAGTGTAGTTCCCAAAACTGAATTCCATACTCCAGAAACGTCTCAGAACTTATGAGTTTTAGCTGCTGCTTGGCATTGAATGCAGTTGTGTAAATTATTAACAACCAGTATTCATGACCTTTTATCAACATTAAATTTCATCTGCCATAAGCCTGCCCACATGGTAATGCTGTCAAGACCCCAGGGCTGGCGCTCCCATAAAGACAAAGGGGGCATTTGCCCTAGGGCCCCCGACCTCTGCAGAGGCCCAGCGCCGCCGGACCTGCTAAATGCTGCCTGCTTCCCCGCTCGCTCTGCTCCCCGGGGCCCTTGCTAACAAGCTGCAGCAGCAATTACTCACCTCTTCCAGCGGACGGCACAGTCCGGGCACTCTTGCCATGTTGTCCTCCACCTCCTTTATGACCCGGCGCATGTTTACAAATAACGCACGCCGGATCATAGGGGAGGTGGAGGACAACATGGCAAGAGTGCCTGGACTGTGCCGTCCGCCGGAAGAGGTAATTGCTGCTGCAGTTTGTTAGCAAGGGCCCTGGGTAGCAGAGGTAATCGCTGGAAAGAAGGGGGGGGGGGGGGGTTGGGTTGGGGGCCCCCTATTCAATTTTCCCCAGGGCTCCGGAGCCCCTTAAGCTGGCCCTGCAAGAGCCTATTGTAGTATGACACTGCCCTGTTGTGTGTCTACATATTTGTAAATCATCTGCAAAGATGGAAACATTACTGAGTATTCTATCCATTAGGGCATTAATAACTAAATATAAGAGAACTTGACTCATTACTGATCCTTGAGGGACACCACTGCTAACAGTTCCCCATTTTGAGTATGATTGGTTTTCCAGCATTCTTAGCCTTCTGTCCCTTAGCCAATTCCCCATCTACATGCACACATTTTCCCCTAGTCCCTGCATCCCTAGGGGGCAGCAGTCCAACCATTTCTGCCCAAATCGGAATAAGATCGAGTATAAAATGATGGTGCTCGGTCATCGATGAACTGGTGTCAAGCTGAAGTTGTGAGAACCAGCAGCTCATGTACGTTAGCCCTAGCATTGACAGGCCTGGAGATGATCCGTGAGATGCTAATCATTCTGGCTTACAGGAAACCTTCATTGAAATTGTAGGCAACTTACAGTAAAACTGGACAAATTAAATGCACTTCCTAATTATTTGGATTGGCCCAATTCTAAACTACATAGTGTTTACATTAAAGCGGAATATAACCCTGCATTTAAACTTTGCTCTAAAACATTATTTACAGCATATTATATGCAACCAGCATTTTTTTTTACTAGACCAGCATTGGAAGGGTTACACACAGAGCTTTAAAGTTCCGTGGATAGAAATGCAGATGAATCCGAAGTTTAGATAGATACATTTAAGTAAACACAATGTAACAAGTGGTGAATGTTACACACTCTCTGGCTGTCCTCCAGCTTCTGCACAGTCAGAGAGTGTGTGTCACATTCCACACTTGTTACATTGTGTTTACTTAAATGTATCTATCTAAACTTCGGAAGCGTCTGCATTTCTATCCACGGAACTTTAAAGCTCTGTGTGTAACCCTTCCAATGCTGGTCTAGTAAAAAAAATGCTGGTTGCATATAATATGCTGTAAATAATGTTTTAGAGCAAAGTTGAGATGCAGGGTTATATTCCGCTTTAAATTTGCCTGCAAGCAGAGGAGTAACTACAAATAAAGGGGACCCGCAGCAAAACTTTGATGCCCCCCCCCCCCCCCCAATGTTTACAGTCTTTCCCTTGCCAACCCTGGTGACCCTCACAGCCTGGGGGCCCATCATACAAGGGTCATAAAACAAGCATGGACATCAGGATCTTCACACCCATAACAAGTGTGGCCACAAAAACTCCTGATCTGGAGGATGGAGCGAGTGAAGTAGTAATTGGGGCCCCCTTACAGCTCCGCCCCCCCCTGAGGTCACAGGGACTGCTCCCTTGTAGTTACACCCCTGCCTGCAAGCCAGAATAATTAGCATCTCATACGACCATTTCTAATAAGGACCAGTGGCAGATTTGTAGCCACCATTACTGCTACATAAGCTTTCTTTGGGTCTATGTATAAAAGAGGCGTAACCAGGGGAGTAACTAGAAATCACTGGGCCCCCTGCGAAACTTAGGACGGGGCCCCTTCCTCCAGTCGTCGCCCCCCCTTCACAGAAAACTGACAGATGAGCGTGCTCCCAGCTTCAACTTATTACACTCATCCTGTCCTCTGATGGTGTAGAACTGGCTCTGCAGACACTTCCACCATCACTACAACACCCAGCACTTGGTTGGGAAGGGGTAGAGAGGTTAGGGGCTGGGCACTGGACACAAGAGCCTGCTGTGCGCTGACTAGGGACTGTCTACAAATGTGTGTGCAAAACTTTGTATGATTCCTTATCAGTGGCTAAGCAGATGCAGTCATTAGAACAATTGTGCAGAGAATAGAAAGCTTTTTCTCTGTGTGCCCTTAGTTGCCAGTATCTCAGGACAGGGAAAATAAACTTTTCCCCCCACCGGGTCGCCTGTAGCTTCTGGGCCCCTCTGTGGCTGCATCCCTTGCAGCGTCTATTGCTACGTCCCTATGCCTAACTAAATAGTCAAAAAGCGTTCTGCACCTCTGCAGGTCACCCATGCATCTTCTTTGTATGGACATTGGCGTTCCTTAATAGGCTTCGTTAGGCATTCCGAGAGGGCTTCTTCTTTCCCCGTGCAGCGTGGCTCTTTCTGCCAGATTTTTCCACTTTCTTCCTTCATGGGTCTGCACGGCTTGCCACGGACTGGAGATCCACAATTCAGCTCTTTACACACCACCTTGGTATTCAGGACGTGCCACTTGTGACCACACACAGACCTCCATTCTTCATGATGGTGAACCTCCAGCTTCCCGCTGCAGGAGTGAGGTCCATCCACCAGCCTGATCTTCAGCGACTCACCTGAAATGGACAAAGCAGCAGGAAAGATTGACCGGAAGTAGATAGATTTCCGCTAACTACAAAATTCATCAGAGCAATGTTTGCTTACATGAAAAAGGGGCATGAGGAAAAATGGGCGACCGTTTCCATTAATAAAAATCGTTAATCTCTACCGATGTAAATAGTGTATGTTATTGTAATAAAATATTGGTATATATTAACGATATTTTACTACAACTTAACTACAATACATTTCAAAAAATATATATTTTCAAAAATAAATAATTTGTAATTATATAACACATTAAAAATGTCAAAAAAACTATAACGTTCTACTTTTCAAAACAATAAAAAATTTCAATACGTCATCATTTTGATAACGATATTTATTGTGCGCCGAAATTTCTGCTTTGGGTGCCTAATAGCTTATATTTGCATTAGCGCCTATGGGGCACTCAAATCGTCCATTAGGTGCTGGTGGGTGCGCAAATTTCCTGCTTCCCAGTGTTCTTAAAGAGACTCTGTAACAAAATTTTGAGCCTTATTTCTACTATCCTATATGTTCCTATAGCTGTTCTAATGTGCTCTGTCTTACTGCAGCCTTTCCTATTTGCACAGTGGCTGTATTATCTCTGTTATATGATCTAATCTTCTCTCCTCTGTCGGCTCTGTCGGGCTGAGGCAGTCAGGCTGGAATGTGCTGTGCTGCTTGTGATTGGATAGAAGCTATACACACCCTCTCTAGGCCCCCTGCACACTCTGTATGACTCACACACTCAGCTCTTCTCAGCGTATCACTTGCTATGTCTTTTGTTTGTAAACACTGCATAAAACTGGCAATTACAAGCCAGGATTGCAGCAGGGAGAGGCAGAAACAGCACAGAGGGGCCCAGGAGAACATAATGAATAGAATGGTATGCTTTTTATTGTAAGAATTTTACAGTACAGATTCTCTTTAAACCATGGGTCCGTGCAATGGTCAGGAGGAGCGTGCCAGTGGACAGGTGAGTGTCACGGGGGAAGACCGACCAAGGGTCCATCGGGTCCGCCGGTCGCCTGGAAGTTGAATGCCGCTGTTGCGGCACACCTGACCGCCCCCTTTTGCACAGGATCTTTTCAGCATAACGGATTGATCCACGCATGCCATGATGCTGCATTGATATGACAGATTTGATCATTATAATCGAATCAGCCATAGATCGATGACGCAAGTAACAAGCTCAGGCAGCTGATGAAGAGACCTCTCAACCTGACAGTGCAGAGTATCATGTTCCTCTAAACTCACAATCAGGCAGGGGAGTTTAAAGTAGACAAGACAGAACATTTATATTGCGCTCTTCTCCTGGTGTGCCAGAGCTGCAGCCCCTAGGGTGCGCTCTATAGGCAGTAGCAGTGTTAGGGAGTCTTGCCCAAGGTCTCTTTACTGAATAGGTGCATCTTACTGAACAGGAAGAGTTGAGATTCAGACCCTGGACTCCTGTGTCAGATGCAGAGCCCTTAAAGTGTCCCCCGAGCTTCTTACCTAAAGAGAGGGAAGCCTCAGGATCCTATTGAGGCTTCCCTCTCTATTCTAATGTCCCCCGTTGTTGAGCGTGGCCCCCCGGAATCAGATCGGGGCCGCACAGCTCCTCTTCCGTATTCATGGCCGCGCAATAGCCGACTGAGCCCACCCACGCATGCACAATAAGCCGGAGCCTTGCTACTGCGCATGAGTGGGCGGGCTCGCGAGGCTACAGCGCAGCCATTAATGAGGAAGGGAAGCTGTGCAGCCCTGATATGGAGGCTGCCAACAAGAGAAGGAAGCTTCAGTAGGATCCTGAGGCTTTCCTCTCTTCAGGGTAAGTACTTATTTGAACCCGAGCCTCGGCTCAGGTTCCCTTTAACCAGTGCACTTTTTGGAAGCTGATTTTTGAGAGCTACAGTATACACAGGTCCTAAATGAGGGCAATTAATGGGCCAAGAGAGGAGGCTGAGATCTACAGGTGGAATTCTTAGGATCTGCAGTGTAGGTATATTACAGAACACATACCGGAAATTGCCAATCCAGCTATGAACCCTGAAACGAGAGAAAAAAAAAAGACTTTCTGTATGACATTTATAACCAGCCTAAGCTAATACAACATGTTAAAGTCAACCCAAAGCAAACAAAAAAGTAAAATATAGATCATTGGGCATGTGCGAACCTTAGTGAATATATTTAGAGGACAGTGGGCTGGAGAAGGATCTGGAAAGCCTCTACATTATTCTGAGGCTTCCCACTAATGAGGTAAGTATACAACTTTACATTTGTGTTTTTAAGGATACCAAAGCTGAACGAGTTATTAAAAATGGGGGTGATGCAGTCCTCATGCACACCGCTCCCCTGTTCTCCTCCGCCCCCCTCCTTTGCTACCCTAAATCGCCACCGCAGCTCAGTCCTGGTTGCCCGGGGTTGGTCTGTAGTGCGCAGATGTCTGCAGACAGGATCGCTCTGTGCATGCGCACAATGACACCATTGTACCGTCGTGCATACTCGTTCACCTCTGTTATCCTTTAAGGCTAGGGACCCACTACAAGCACTTTACAGGAAATCTTACAGGGCCTGCGATTTTCAAAATCTGCCACGTTTTCACCACGGAACGATAGCGATTTGGCTCATCAGCCATAGATGTAATTGCTCCAGGATAACTCCCAAAATACTGCAAATAAGGATTTGCGATCTGCATGTAGGGCTGTGAGTAGGACCACTCTCCCATAGGGTTCCACTGGTGTAGCGCTTCGCAGAATGCCGGCAAACGGCGAGTGCTGCAAAATCACTCCCAGTGGGTCCCGGCCTAACACACATTATGTTTTCTTCCCCAATGCAAACATACTAAGATTTTAGTTTGGGGGTGTAAAATAGAACATTTCACCAAAATCATCAGCATCCTAATAGGGATGGCAATGCTTAGGAGAACTCACGGAGAAGCATGTGATCAGTTTGATCAGCTGATAGATTTGTAAGGCTCTGATTTGCTATGAAGCCTTCCTGGTTTTAACTCAGACCATCACAAATCTATCAGCTGATCAAACTGATCACATGCTTCTACATGAGTTTTCCTAAGCATTGCCATCCTTATATCATAATACAGTATATCAATTCAGTAGGCAATTGCTTGCAATGTGTCAAAAATGTTTGTAAATATTGTATGGTAAGAAGAGGAGAAGGTTAGAGAAGTGGATCAGCGTGACCTGAGCACAGAGCACTCACCCAGTAGGAAGAGAGCCATCCCTCTCGTTGTCCGCTTGCAGCTAACAAGCTGTTATGAAACTTTAATATGAACTTAATTGACTTAAGGCCCAAATATGATGTGTCTCAGCACATTTACTGCTGAATTTATAAAATGCAGATCCTCCCAGGCTCGTCATGCCAGCAAATTGTGCAATTGTAATATGCTGCTCAGCAGAGACCTGTAGGAATGACCACTCACTCAGACAATATAACGGTAAAATTCCCCAAATTCGCTCGTTTTGGAATTGGCAGAGGAGGAAGAGGCTCCAGGATTATTACGCTGTATCTCAGAATTTATATTTTCAAAGAAAACAGTCATTTAAAGGACATCCTAAGGTTAAAAAACACTGATGAGATAAACAATTGTATCTATTATTATTATTTTTTATTTATATAGCGCCAACATCTTCCGTAGTGCTGTACATAGTACAAAACAAATAATGGGGAACAAATATACATAGGAAATACAAGACACTGTACAGTCATGACATTGAATTGTAGACATACAAATACATACATACATCTTTCCCCTAAATTAAGACATCCCCCGAAAATAAGACATCCCTTATATTTCAAGCATGCTTGAAATATAAGACATTCCCCGAAAATAAGACACCCCCCGCGATCCTCCATGCCGCCGAGCCAACATCCCCCCCCCCCCTGCCTGCACCGCCGCTGTGCTGCCGATTTACCTCCCTGCTGTTGGCCCCCCTCCTCCAGCAAATCGGATCTCCCTCCGGCGTGCGCTGTGCATTAAGGTGGCCACACACGATACAATAAAATGATCCGATTTTACAGTAATTCGATAAAAACGATCGTATATCCCGAAAAAATCGAAAGCTTTTTTTTCATTCGACTGAAAAATCCGATCGGATTTCCCGTTTTCTTCAATTTTAATCGATCCGGACTGCCAGATATTTTTCTGCAATCTTTCTAAAGATTGTATGGTGTGTGTTGGATTGTCAATTTATTAATATACACACCCTAGCAATTTTGTTAGAGTTTCCAATCATTTTTATCATAATTGGGGGGAAAAATTGAACATAGGTGTGTGGTACATTGGTCATATTTTTGAAATGTTACAATCAGTCAGAAAAATTGATTGCAATTCTTAAATTGAACAGATATTTAAAAAATTGTATGGTGTGTGGCCACCTTAATGCAGATCTCAGATCAGCGGGGAAAGGCATCTAAAGTTGTATAGTTACAGCGCTGATGTATACAGGAAGTAAACAGAGAGCACTTCCTGTACACGGCTGCGATGATACTGTACAAGTTTATCTGCCTTTACCCGCTGATCTGATGAATTATGCACAGCAAAAACGGAGGGGGATCCGACTTTATGGAGGAGGGGGTCAGCAACAAAGGAGGTAAATTGACAGCAGCAGCAGCGCAACCGTCCCGATTGTACTGGATGTCAGTTGAATTCCGTGCATTCGCATGGAGAGGTGTTAGTGTCTGTGGCAGGGGCAGGGAGAGGGGGGAATATGCCTATATACGCTGGCTACATAATAGGGGGATTTTGGCTATATACTGGGGGGGGGGGGGGGGGGGGTGATAGGGGGGGTGGGTATACACCAGGGGTTTCTGGCTATATACTAAGGGAGATCTAGCTAAATACTGAAGGGGGATCTGGCTAGCACCACAAAATATAAGACCTCCCTGAAAATAAGCCCTAGCACATATTTTTAAGGAAAAATTAATATAAGACAGTGTCTTATTTTCGGGGAAACACGGTAGTTGATGTGTATTTGGTACATGTGCATATGTTAAAATTACAGCAGTATGAGAAACACTAGGCGGAGGTCCCTGCCCTTGCAAGCTTACAATCTAGAGGGTAGTGGGAAGGAAACAATAGGGAAGGAAACACAGGAGTTAGTAGGTGCTGCCTATATCAAATTATAGGCTTGTCTGAACAGGTGTAATTTCAGAGTACGTTTGAAGGTTTCCAGACTCAGGGCATGATGAACCGGCTGAGGGAGAGAGTTCCAAAGGAAAGGGACAGCCTGTGAGAAGTCCGGGATGCGAGAGTGAAAGGAGGTGACTAGGCTGGAGGACAAAAGGGTCTCCTGTGAGGAACGGAGGTTCTGGGCGGGGAGGCATCTGGCAATTACAGAGGAAATGTATGGATGTGTAGAGATTTGTATGCAAGCGTGAGAAGTTTAAACTGGATCCTTTGGGTAACTGGTATCTATCCTCCTTCTCCTCAAAATGACTTTTTTTTAGCTATCCCACAGGTTTAAATTATATTTAAATCCACTTTTTTAGCTTTTACTATTTCATTGTTTCTGCTCAATGACACATTCATTGAAGTATGCCAGAGCTAAAATCTATGAACTATTGACCAGTTCTATCTCTTTCCTGCTCTCAGAAGCCATTTTTTGCTGGGAAAGTGTTTTATGGCTATAGTATTCCTTATCAGTGAGGGTTACACTGTAGTCTGACCCAGTCCTACCCAGACAGAAACTGCCACATACTTGATGTTTAACTACCTGATGACCGCCCCCCGCCAATGACCCCAGGACCGCCTAACACCAATTGGCATCAGGTCCTGGGGCCGGCTAGTGCAGGAGATTGCGCGCAGGCTGCGCGCGCATCTCCTGCTTGAGGGGCGAAGCTTCGCCCCGCCTTCAGTCTCCGAGCGGCGACAGCGAAACTGCCGTTTTTTTCAGTTAGTACACCACTACGATCAGCAGCAGTGCTGTACTGGGGACAGCTGTGTGACACGGCTGTCCCCCTGGGGCACTAGAGAGCGATCGGCTCTCATAGGCAGTAGCCTATGACAGCCGATCGCCGGGATTGGCCGGCTGGGGGGAGGGAGGGGTTTGTTAAAAAAAAATAATAATAATAGTAAAAAATAATACAAAAAGAAATAAATATTTATTTAAAAAAAATAAACAACTAGGGGGCAATCAGACCCTACCAACAGAGAGCTCTGTTGGTGGGGGGAAAAGGGGGGAATCACTTGTGTGCTGTGTTGTGCGGCCCTGCAGCTTGGCCTTAAAGCTGCAGTGGCCATTTTAGTAAAAATTGGCCTGGTCTTTAGGGGGGTTTACCACTGTGGTCCTCAAGTGGTTAACTCTTTGAGACAGAGAAAGATAAAAAGGAACACAGCCTAGTTATAAGTGCACTAGGCAATGTACATACACATGTCTATCTCATCATGTCACATGTCACCTCGGGTATCATTTACAACAAAACGTGAAAAACCTTGTACAGGGGTGTAACTCAGCCCAGCAATGGCAAGGGGGCCCAGAGCTGTAAGGGGTCCCCAACTACTACTTCCCTCCCTCCAATAAAGGAGTCCAGCCTTCAGACCAGGGTTTTTTGTGGCTACACTTGTTATGGGTGTGAAGATTACGATATCCACACTTGTTTCATTAGATGAGACTTGTTTCATGAGATACAAGATGGGTCCCCCAGGCTGTGAGGGGCACTGGGGGTAGGCAAGGCAATGGGGGTGTAAACTGGGGGGCCCCTATCAAAGTTTTCTGGGGGGCCCCATGATTTGTAGTCAAGCCCCTAACCTTGTAAAAAGGTCTGCATAAAATGGTAAACTTAATGCTGCTCCAGGGTCGGATTACCAACCAGGCAAATGAAGCATTGGCTTGGGGCCCCAGTAAGAGTCTAAGGGCCCCATCAGCCAACCGAGGAGCCAGCATCTTACATTCTATCAGCCGTTCCCTGGCTGGAGCCCCTCCTGTGCTGCAACTCCTCTCAGCACTCTGCTGACTCTGTAGCAGCACGGTCATCCAGCCCAGACGAACGAGCAAGCAAGCAGCGTCCGTTGCTATGGTGATGTGGCCGCGTGCCAGCTCTGCTCATTCCAGCTCAGCCTGTGCAGTCAGACGTAGACTGATGATGTCAGCAGCATCACGCTGCTGACATCATCAGTAGTGTTGGGCGAACACCTAGATGTTCGGGTTCGCGAACGTTCGCCGAACATCGCCGCGATGTTCGGGTGTTCGTGCCGAACTCCGAACATAATGGAAGTCAATGGGGACCCGAACTTTCATGCTTTGTAAAGCTTCCTTACATGCTACATACCCCAAATTAGCAGGGTATGTGCACCTTGGGAGTGGGTACAAGAGGAAAAAAATTTTTTTGAAAAAGAGCTTATAGTTTTTGAGAAAATTGATTGTAAAGTTTCAAAGGAAAAACTGTCTTTTAAATGTGGAAAATGTCATGTTTCTTTGCACAGGTAACATGCTTTTTTTCGCCATGCAGTCATAAATGTAATACAGAGAAGAGGTTCCAGGAAAAGGGACCGGTAACGCTAACCCAGCAGCAGCACACGTGATGGAACAGGAGGAGGGCGGCGCAGGAGGAGAAGGCCACGCTTTGAGACACAACAACCCAGGCCTTGCATGAGGACAAGAAGCGTGCGGATAGCATGCTTTGTACCGCCATGCAGTCATAAATGTAATAAAGATAAGTGGTTCAATAAACAGGGACCACGCGGCAACGCTAACCCAGCAGCAGCAGACGTGATGGAACAGGAGGAGGCGCAGGAGGAGAAGGCCACGCTTTGTGAGACACAACAACCCAGGCCTTGCATGAGGACAAGAAGCGTGCGGATAGCATGCTTTGTACCGCCATGCAGTCATAAATGTAATAAAGATAAGTGGTTCAATAAACAGGGACCACGCGGCAACGCTAACCCAGCAGCAGCAGACGTGATGGAACAGGAGGAGGCGCAGGAGGAGAAGGCCACGCTTTGTGAGACACAACAACCCAGGCCTTGCATGAGGACAAGAAGCGTGCGGATAGCATGCTTTGTACCGCCATGCAGTCATAAATGTAATAAAGATAAGTGGTTCAATAAACAGGGACCACGCGGCAACGCTAACCCAGCAGCAGCAGACGTGATGGAACAGGAGGAGGCGCAGGAGGAGAAGGCCACGCTTTGTGAGACACAACAACCCAGGCCTTGCATGAGGACAAGAAGCGTGCGGATAGCATGCTTTGTACCGCCATACAGTCATAAATGTAATAAAGATAAGTGGTTCAATAAACAGGGACCACGCGGCAACGCTAACCCAGCAGCAGCAGACGTGATGGAACAGGAGGAGGCGCAGGAGGAGAAGGCCACGCTTTGTGAGACACAACAACCCAGGCCTTGCATGAGGACAAGAAGCGTGCGGATAGCATGCTTTGTACCGCCATGCAGTCATAAATGTAATAAAGATAAGTGGTTCAATAAACAGGGACCACGCGGCAACGCTAACCCAGCAGCAGCAGACGTGATGGAACAGGAGGAGGCGCAGGAGGAGAAGGCCACGCTTTGTGAGACACAACAACCCAGGCCTTGCATGAGGACAAGAAGCGTGCGGATAGCATGCTTTGTACCGCCATGCAGTCATAAATGTAATAAAGATAAGTGGTTCAATAAACAGGGACCACGCGGCAACGCTAACCCAGCAGCAGCAGACGTGATGGTACAGGAGGAGGCGCAGGAGGAGAAGGCCACGCTTTGTGAGACACAACAACCCAGGCCTTGCATGAGGACAAGAAGCGTGCGGATAGCATGCTTTGTACCGCCATGCAGTCATAAATGTAATAAAGATAAGTGGTTCAATAAACAGGGACCACGCGGCAACGCTAACCCAGCAGCAGCAGACGTGATGGAACAGGAGGAGGCGCAGAAGGAGAAGGCCACGCTTTGTGAGACACAACAACCCAGGCCTTGCATGAGGACAAGAAGCGTGCGGATAGCATGCTTTGTACCGCCATGCAGTCATAAATGTAATAAAGATAAGTGGTTCAATAAACAGGGACCACGCGGCAACGCTAACCCAGCAGCAGCAGACGTGATGGAACAGGAGGAGGCGCAGGAGGAGAAGGCCACGCTTTGTGAGACACAACAACCCAGGCCTTGCATGAGGACAAGAAGCGTGCGGATAGCATGCTTTGTACCGCCATGCAGTCATAAATGTAATAAAGATAAGTGGTTCAATAAACAGGGACCACGCGGCAACGCTAACCCAGCAGCAGCAGACGTGATGGAACAGGAGGAGGCGCAGGAGGAGAAGGCCACGCTTTGTGAGACACAACAACCCAGGCCTTGCATGAGGACAAGAAGCGTGCGGATAGCATGCTTTGTACCGCCATGCAGTCATAAATGTAATAAAGATAAGTGGTTCAATAAACAGGGACCACGCGGCAACGCTAACCCAGCAGCAGCAGACGTGATGGAACAGGAGGAGGCGCAGGAGGAGAAGGCCACGCTTTGTGAGACACAACAACCCAGGCCTTGCATGAGGACAAGAAGCGTGCGGATATAGCAGCAATGCTTTTTGCCGCCATGTAGTCATAAATGTAATACAGATGAGAGGTTCAATAAACAGGGACCGGAAACGCTACACCATCCCAGATGTTCATTGGTCATGTTACTTGGTTGGGGTCCTGGAGTGTTGCATAGTCATTTCCAATCCAGGATTGATTCATTTTAATTTGAGTCAGACGGTCTGCATTTTCTGTGGAGAGGCGGATACGCCGATCTGTGACGATGCCTCCGGCAGCACTGAAACAGCGTTCCGACATAACGCTGGCTGCCGGGCAAGCCAGCACCTCTATTGCGTACATTGCCAGTTCGTGCCAGGTGTCTAGCTTCGATACCCAATAGTTGAAGGGTGCAGATGGATTGTTCGACACAGCTACGTCATCTGACATGTAGTCCTTGACCATCTTCTCCAGGCGATCGGTGTTGGAGTTGGATCTGCACGCTTGCTGTTCAGTGGGCTGCTGCTGCATGGGTGTCAGAAAATTTTCCCACTCCAAGGACACTGCCGATACCATTCCCTTTTGGGCACTAGTTGCGGCTTGCGTTGTTTGCTGCCCTCCTGGTCGTCCTTGGTTTGCGGAAGTCAGTCTGTCGGCGTACAACTGGCTAGAGGAGGGGGAGGATGTCAATCTCCTCTCTAAAGTCTCCACAAGGGCCTGCTGGTATTCTTCCATTTTGACCTGTCTGACTCTTTCTTCAAGCAGTTTTGGAACATTGTGTTTGTACCGTGGATCCAGAAGGGTATAAACCCAGTAATTGGTGTTGTCCAAAATGCGCACAATGCGTGGGTCACGTTCAATGCAGTCTAGCATGAATTGAGCCATGTGTGCCAGAGTCCTACCAGAATCCTCATCATCCTCTTGTGAGCGTTGTGATAGTTGTTGTGATGCATCATAGTCGTCACCTTCCTCCTGGTCTGCTTCTGCTAACCATTCGCGCTGAATTGTGGAAGTCCAACGTGCACCGCTCTGGCCCTCGTCAGTGGTGGCATGAAATTCCTGCTCCAACTCTAGCTGTTCCTCCTCCTCTTCTTCGTCATAGCTGCTGGGGCCAGCGTTCCCTGAGGCGGATGGCCTGATGTTGGTACCATCACGCTGATCGTTTTCTCCTTCAGATTCCCCCAGTTGCATCATGACAGCTGTTTCCTTGATTTTCAACATTGACCTCTTCAGTAAACACAGCAGTGGTATGGTAATGCTGACTAAAGAGTTGTCACTGCTCACAAGCAACGTGGATTGCTCAAAATTTTGGACGACTTGGCAGAGGTCCAACATGTTGGCCCAATCGGATCCACAGAAGCTTGGCAGCTGTCCGGATGCGCCTCGGTACTGCACCGTCATGTACTGGACCACTGCACTCTTCTGCTCACAAAAGCGGGCTAGCATGTGCAGCGTAGAATTCCAGCGCGTAGGGACATCACACAGCAAGCGATGGTGGGGGAGATTGAAGCGCTCCTGCATCTTGGCGAGTGCCCCCGAAGCAGTACTGGAATTTCTACAATGTTTGGCCACTCGACGCACCTTCAACAGAAGATCGGCCACGCCTGGGTATGTCCTCAGGAACCGCTGAACTACTAGGTTCATCACGTGCGCCAGGCAAGGGATGTGTGTCAGCTTAGCCAACCTTAAAGCGCGAATGAGATTACTCCCATTATCACACACAACCATGCCCGGTTTCAGGTCCAGCGGTGCCAGCCACAACTCCGTCTGTTCCTTTATTCCCTTCCAAATTTCCTCCCCTGTGTGCTGCTTATCCCCAAGGCAGATCAGCTTCAGCAATGCTTGCTGACGCATGCCAACAGCTGTGCTGCACTGCTTCCACGATCCTACTGCTGCTGGGTTAGCGTTTCCGGATGAGGTACAGCTTTGAGATGCGTTGGAGGAGAAGGAGTCAGAGAGGTAGGTGCTGCTGTTGTTATCCAGTGGAAGGGACGGCGGTGCAGCTGTTTGTGGCGTGGGCAACACCCGCGCCGTAGCAGGTGAGGAATCGCTGCCAGGCTCCACAAGGTTCACCCAGTGCGCGGTAAGGGGAACGCACTCGTCCAGGTGTCAGTGGTGAGGTGAACCTTGCAGGCAACGGCATTCTTCAAGCTTCGGGTTATTTTGCTGACCACGTGCTCATGCAACTCAGGCACTGCAGAGCGTGCAAAGTGGTAGCGGCTGGGAACCACGTAACGTGGGATGGCCACTGACATCATGCCCTTGAAGCTGTTTGTCTCCACCACTCGATATGGCAGCATTTCGCAGGCCAGAAGCTTGGCTATGCTGGCTGTTACTGCCACGGCCCGGGGGTCATTTGCTGGCAATTTCCTCTTGCGCTCAAACATCTCCGACACAGACAACTGAACCGTAGCGCTGCACACGGAAGGGCTGTTGGTTGTTGTGTTTGATGAACACTGGGAGACCTCAAGAGCACTACTCCGGAAAGTGACAGTGTCAGCATCGTCTGATGTTTGTGAATGTTGTGAACCATGCAATGGCTGGGCTACCGCTGCTGCTGAGGCGGGTCTGGTGGTGAGTCTGGTGAACCCAAGGGAGACAGTGTTGCTGGTACCCTGTCCTGCCGAGTTTGCCCACAGAGTGGGATGTTTGGATAGCATGTGGCGGCTCATGCTGGTGGTGGAGAGGTTGTTAATACTTTTCCCCCTGCTCAGGCGGGTCTTGCACACCTTGCAAATCGCCATGGTAACATCCTCAGTGCAGTCTTCAAAGAAAGCCCAGACTTTGGAGCACCTGCCTTGCTGGCGATTTCTGTTTGCTCCTCTTTTGCCTCTCACTTGAACTTCCACGCTTGTGGTGCCTGAAATTGCGCGCCGCCTACCTTGTGGCACAAGGCGAACTCGTGCAGCAGTGGGTTCTTCAACAGACTCATCTGTGCTGCTGCTACGACGACGATGTTCTCGTTCACAAACAAAATCTGGGTCTCTGTCCACATTGTCCATACCCTCCTCTTCCATCTCCTCAAACTCGTCATATGTCATTGTGGGGGGCCGCCGCCGTGGAGTAGAGCTCCCCAGAACAACCTCTGCGCAGCTCACTCCAACGTCATCTTCCAGATCTTGTCGGCCGACCTCCTTCAATTGCAACCCCTCCTTCCCAACTTGCTCTGGGATTTGGGTTTCCGAGTCCTCCTCGGACTCGCCTTGTATTTCAGTGCGCGGTGCATTTCCCACAGTTAATGGTTGTGAATCCGGGCACAACATTTCTGGCTGTTCCTCCATTGACCTTTGAAAGGTGAAAGTTTGTTGGGCTGGGAATAGCTCCTGCGAATACCCCATTGTGTCCTGAGGTAATTCATCGGACTGGTTATCTGGCAGTTGTGTGCGTGGTGTCGCTGCCGGTTGTGTCAGCTTTGTGCCCACTGGCTCCTTGTAACTGGCTGAGGACTCGGACCTCGTGCGTGATGTGCTGGTGCTGCTTAACCCACTGCTGGACGCTTGAGAGGTCATCCAAGTAATTATCTGGTCCTGTTCTTTTGGATTTGTGAGGGTTGTTGTCCTGGACAACATGGGCGGTATTGAGTGGGTTTTCTTGGGTGCTCCCCTGTGGCCTGTACGTGAACCGTCAGGGGAAACACCTTTTCCCTTGCCCCTCCCTCTTTCACCGGATTTCTTCCTCATTTCACTTATCCTTACAGTACACGCTGACTGGCAGCAGTACAGTGGCAGTACAGAAATGCTATACAGTACCACTATTCCCAGCAGCGACACAGAGCACAATGCTATACAGTGGCGGGTGAGCGGTGTACCACTATTCCCAGCAGCGACACAGAGCACAATGCTATACAGTGGCGGGTGAGCGGTGTACTACTATTCCCAGAAGACACAGAGTGGCAGTAAACAGAATGCTATATAGTGTGGCTGAGCGAGGTACACAGAGTGGCAGTAAACAGAATGCTATATAGTGTGGCTGAGCGAGCCGTGTACTACTATTCCCAGCAGACACAGAACAGTAAACAGAATTCTATATAGTGTGGCTGAGCGGTGTACCACTATTCCCAGCAGCGACACACAGCACAATGCTATACAGTGGCAGGTGAGCGGTGTACCACTATTCCCAGCAGCGACACAGAGCACAATGCTATACAATGGCGGGTGAGTGGTGTACCACTATTCCCAGCAGCGACACAGAGCACAATGCTATACAGTGGCGGGTGAGTGGTGTACCACTATTCCCAGCAGCGACACAGAGCACAATGCTATACAGTGGCGGGTGAGTGGTGTACCACTATTCCCAGCAGCGACACAGAGCACAATGCTATACAGTGGCGGGTGAGCGGTGTACCACTATTCCCAGCAGCGACACAGAGCACAATGCTATACAGTGGCGGGTGAGCGGTGTACTACTATTCCCAGAAGACACAGAGTGGCAGTAAACAGAATGCTATATAGTGTGGCTGAGCGAGGTACACAGAGTGGCAGTAAACAGAATGCTATATAGTGTGGCTGAGCGAGCGGTGTACTACTATTCCCAGCAGACACAGAACAGTAAACAGAATGCTATATAGTGTGGCTGAGCGGTGTACCACTATTCCCAGCAGCGACACACAGCACAATGCTATACAGTGGCAGGTGAGCGGTGTACCACTATTCCCAGCAGCGACACAGAGCACAATGCTATACAATGGCGGGTGAGTGGTGTACCACTATTCCCAGCAGCGACACAGAGCACAATGCTATACAGTGGCGGGTGAGTGGTGTACCACTATTCCCAGCAGCGACACAGAGCACAATGCTATACAGTGGCGGGTGAGCGGTGTACCACTATTCCCAGCAGCGACACAGAGCACAATGCTATACAGTGGCGGGTGAGCGGTGTACTACTATTCCCAGAAGACACAGAGTGGCAGTAAACAGAATGCTATATAGTGTGGCTGAGCGAGGTACACAGAGTGGCAGTAAACAGAATGCTATATAGTGTGGCTGAGCGAGCGGTGTACTACTATTCCCAGCAGACACAGAACAGTAAACAGAATGCTATATAGTGTGGCTGAGCGGTGTACCACTATTCCCAGCAGTGACACAGAGCACAATGCTATACAGTGGCGGGTGAGCGGTGTACCACTATTCCCAGCAGCGACACAGAGCACAATGCTATACAGTGGCGGGTGAGCGGTGTACCACTATTCCCAGCAGCGACACAGAGCACAATGCTATACAGTGGCGGGTGAGCGGTGTACTACTATTCCCAGCAGACACAGAGTGGCAGTAAACAGAATGCTATATAGTGTGGCTGAGCGAGCGGTGTACTACTATTCCCAGCAGACACAGAACAGTAAACAGAATGCTATATAGTGTGGCTGAGCGAGTGGTGTACTACTATTCCCAGCAGACACAGAACAGTAAACAGAATGCTATATAGTGTGGCTGAGCGAGGTACACAGAGTGGCAGTAAACAGAATGCTATATAGTGTGGCTGAGCGAGCGGGGTACTACTATTCCCAGCAGACACAGAACAGTAAACAGAATGCTATATAGTGTGGCTGAGCGAGGTACACAGAGTGGCAGTAAACAGAATGCTATATAGTGTGGCTGAGCGAGCGGTGTACTACTATTCCCAGCAGACACAGAACAGTAAACAGAATGCTATATAGTGTGGCTGAGCGAGGTACACAGAGTGGCAGTAAAAAGAATGCTGAGCGAGCGGTGTACTACTATTCCCAGCAGCGACACAATGACTGGGGGGACCCTGGCTAGCGTGGCTGGAGCGCGAACTACCCTGCCTGCCTACCCAAAGCTAAACCCACAGACAAATGGCGGAAATATGACGTGGTTCGGGTATTTATTTACCCGAACCACGTGACAGTTCGGCCAATCAGAGCGCGTTCGGGTCCGAACCACGTGACCCGTTCGGCCAATCACAGCGCTAGCCGAACGTTCGGGGAACGTTCGGCCATGCGCTCTTAGTTTGGCCATGTGGCTGAACGGTTTGGCCGAACACCATCAGGTGTTCGGCCGAACTCGAACATCACCCGAACAGGGTGATGTTCTGCAGAACCCGAACAGTGGCGAACACTGTTCGCCCAACACTAATCATCAGTCTACGTCTGACTGCACAGGCTGGGCTGGAGAGAGAGCAGGGCTCACATGTGGCCCCATCACCATAGCAATCTACGCTGCTTGCTTTCTCGTTTGTCTGGGCTGGATGACCGTGCTGCTACAGAGTCAGCAGAGGGCTGAAGAATTGCAGCATGGGAGGGGCTCCAGCCAGGGAACGGCTGATAGAATGTAAAATGCTGGCTCCTTGGTTGTCTGCATGGGGGGGGCAATCTTTAAGTCCGCTTAGTGCCCCATTCAGCCTTAATCCGGCTCTGTATCTATCTAATCTATCTATCTATCTACAGTACAGGTCATAAATCAAATGTGGCCATCAAAATATTCACGCCCATAACAAGTGTAGCCACAAAACCACCTGATATGAAGCATGGACCCCGGCCCTTTACCAGAGCTTGCAGTGGCTGCTCCCCTATAGTTACGCCCTGACACAATGTAAGTGTTCTCACTGCAACTTTGCATTATGCAAAATTCGACATTCCTTCAAAATTGTGCAACAAATTTGCTTTTTTGTGTGTGTGGTGGTGGGCCGTACAGTAGTAGGTCTTAAAGGGAGTCTGAATGGGAAAAAAAACTTGTGAGATAATGATTGGTTTGTGTAGTACAGCTAAGAAACAGAACATTAGTAGCACAGATATGAGTCTCATGTTGTTTCCAGTACAGGAAGAGTTAAGACATTTTCTATGCATTTTAAAAAGAAAATAAGGAAAAAAGTTAAAAAATACACAATTTATCCACTTTCTTTCATACACTATCTATAGCTTTAATTGTAAACAGTTTTATTGCACATTAAACCCACTCATTGTATTTGTCTATCTCTCCTATTTAAACAGTTAATTTGTTTTCATAATGTACTAGTAACAGATTGTATTCAGCAAGTAGAGATCCGCACCGCTTCAATAGATAAATCTTGTTTTATTAATATCAAAAACACATAAATTAAAAACAACCGTGGGGCAAGACAGTCCACTGTTTCGGGCTCCTGCCCATCTTCATGTTCATGTTGTCCGGTTCCGGGCAACATGAAAATGGGCAGGAGCCTGAAACAGTGGACTGTCTTGCCCCACGGTTGTTTTTAATTTATGTGTTTTTGATATTAATAAAACAAGATTTATCTATTGAAGCGGTGCGGATTTCTACTTGTTGAATTCTTTTGAAGTCCCTGTGGTATCCTGGGAAGGTTTCCTGCACGCTTTACCACCTTGTTATAGCTACAGGTGTATGGCCAGAGAGTGCATCTCATCCGAATTCATTTGTAACAGATTGTATACATTACTCAATTGTTACACCTGTCTTAAAGTGCGTACACACGCACTACAAAAGAGAACGACGGGTCCGTCAGACCCTCCCGCTGGGTGGACGTTCTCCCGACAGTAGTGCGTGTGTACAGTCTGTCTGCAGACTGATAAGGCTGTTTCTGAACGATCCGTGGTTGCCTTATCAGTCGGACCCGTCGTTCTCTTTAGTAGTGCGTGTGTACTCACCTTTAGTCTGGAATGTTTATTTTACACTTTTTTACTCATTAGCCCTGCCATTGAATTCCCTGGGGGGAGGAGAGGGGTTAGCAGTCATTCCTTTTCAACTCTATAGCATTTTTATTAGCTCAGAGATAAATAAACAGTGTTATCTAGGATTTTGTAGGGAGGAGAGTGCCGTAACTTATTTTTACGTAATGGGGCAGGAACCAAGTTATTTTTTGTGCCGAAATAAATCGCTACAAATTATTGGTTGTCCTGCTTCAGGAGGTAAGTGACAACATTTACACTTCTTTTTAGCTTTAAACTCATTTTAATTACCTGCAGGACCGGTTCTAGACTTTTTGCCGTCTGAGGCAAATTTGTGAAAAAACGCTGCCCCCCCCCACCCAATAGGTAGCCTGGAGGGAGTAGGGAGCAAGGTCAGGCAATGCTGTCCACTTACAGTACAGTGGCGGCATTGCAGGAAGTGACGAGAGTGGAATGCATGCGGGAGCGCGGAAGAGGTGAGTCATCCCCGCCCGCTGCCTGACAATATACCTGCCGCATTAATAGCCGGAGGGGGAGCGCAGATCGGGGGACTCAGGTGAGGGAGGGGAGGTCCGACCCCGCACCCCGCTACTGTGCCTAATACCCCCTTCCTGCTCGCTACCCCCTCCAGCTTGGCGGCCCTTCCCACACACGGCCAGGCGGGTGCCGCCCCCCTCTATAAGCAGCCCAATTTTGCAATCTTTCCAATAAATTGTAGTTTCAGATGAACCCAAGTACTCAGTGCTCAGTGCCCTGTTGTTTTATGGACAGGGTAGGAGGCGCCCGGTGAACGTAGTGGTATATCTTACTCTATATGGTAGATACAGCATTTAACAAAAATGATGTGGTCCTACCTTCTAGAGGTCCCCTCTCGGGAAATATACAAACGGAATTTTGTTGATTTTTAGGATTCTATTTATTTTGCATCAAGACAACGCGTTTCACGGTAAAAACCGCTTCCTCAGGTCAGTGACAATGCCTTATTGCAGAGATACTGCTAGAAGTCCGGGCGCCGTATACGCCGTAAAATTCCGTTTGTATATTTCCCGAGAGGGGACCTCTAGAAGGTAGGACCACATCATTTTTGTTAAATGCTGTATCTACCATATAGAGTAAGATATACCACTACGTTCACCGGGCGCCTCCTACCCTGTCCATAAATCTAAAAAAACCCTAGTCCCTAGGGGAAGATCCACATCGGGAACCTTCCGGTAGATCGATTTTTCGGAGTAGCGACCAAGAACAAAGGCCGAGTGGGGACGGTACTTCCCCACAGGCGCGCACGAGTGGTTGCCTCACCCAGCAACCCACCCTTGTGAGTATAAAATCTACTGTCTATAACTATCCCGGTACCAATTAACGTACTACACCAGATTGGGCTCCCGGACCCCCTGTGCTTTCTCTTCCACTACCTCTACAGTGCCCTGTTGTGTTTCCAGTAGCGTAGCAATAGGAGTTGCAGAGGTAGCCGCCGCATCGGGGCCCTTGGGCTAGAGGGGCCCCGTAGGGCCCTCCCTCAACTGCAGTATTAGCTCTTTATTGGTCCTGTGCTTGCAATAATAACTTCTATAGATGCTTTGAATGATAATAATCATTAACAAGCTACTCCCAAATGCCCTTCTTGCACCTCTGGCACTGTGGTTGTCCTTGGCAGGTTTTAGTGCTCCGTATCAATTGTTATGTATATAGTGCTGGGGGGGGGGGGGGGGGCATGGATAACTCGCACCGGGGCCCCTAGCTCCTAAGCTACGCCACTGTGTCTTTCTCTTCCTCTTTGAGGTCTCCAGATCATTCTGTTTACTAATTCGTGGTAGTATAATTTTTACCGTAAAAGGGAAATTTTATAGGGAATTCCCTTGTTGTGGTGAATACATCTTTAGAAAAAGCAGGACTGGTTAGTATAGGTCTCTTTTCTGAGTAAAACCAAGCATGCTGAACGAAGTAAAAATTCATGACGTGGCCATGCCTGGGACTTCTGTCCCTATAAACTGCATGGCTCCTCAGTTTTGCCATCCCCCCCTCCGTGCAGGGATGTAACCTAACTGTCCCCCACCCTACCAGTTTGGAAGGAGCAAGTATTGAAGTCATGTGAAGCACAATGTGACACGCAAAGCAGTGAACTCCTCCTGACCCCATCCACTCATTTGGGTGCTGAACAGTGGCGGACGGGAGTATTCGGATGTTCAAACTCATTATGTCGACTTTGCAAACCAACACTAGTAAATGTCTCCACCAGTTCTATTTCATGGTTTCTAATATTCAGTTGTAGCAGTATTGTTTATCCTCATCTCTTTTGTTTTGTTGCCATTGGTATAGTCCTGCCATTTCTGCTTAACCTATTTGGGACTAACATGCTCTCGCCCCTTAACGGAGTTATCAGGCAAATATTAATAAAACAAATGCTACTTACCCGGGGCTTCCTCCAGCCCCAAACTCCCGGCATGTCCCTCGCCACAGCTCTGCACACAGCCGTTCGCTGCAGCTCCATCCCGGTCCCCGGCGATGACGTGTACTGCACCTGCGCGAGTGGCGCTGTCAATCACCGACACGTGGACCGCTCCGGTCCACATGCCAGTGATTGACAGCGCCGCTCGCGCAGGGGCAGTACAGGCCGACCTGGAGGTTGGCCTGACGCCGGGGACCGGGGCGGCTGCGTGCAGAGCTGCAGCGAGGGGCATGCTGGGAGCTTGGGGCTGGAGGAAGCCCCGGGTAAGTAGCGCTTGTTTTTCTTAATATTTGCCTGATAACTCCTTTAAAGGGAAGGTTTAGGCTCCCGGTGGCCGACTCGACCTGGCCTGGCCAGGCCGGCTGCCAGGTCGGGCTCTCCTGCGCTCCAATCTGTGCCTCACGCGGGCGCGCTGATGTCATTGGACGACCTCCGGGCTGTAATGCGCAGGCGCAGAACTACTGCGCAGTACAGCCCGGAGGACGTCCGAGGAGCGGCGGTGAGGGCACCTCCTGCCTGCCACGGGCTGGAGGAAGCCCCAGGTAAGTGGATATGGATTTTTATTTTTTTACCCACTCCCTGAACCTTCCCTTAAAGAGAACCCGAGGTGGGTTTGAAGATTATCATCTGCATACAGAGGCTGGATCTGCCTATACAGCCCAGCCTCTGTTGCTATCCAAAACCCCCCTAAGGTCCCCCTGCACTCTGCAATCCCTCATAAATCACAGCCACGCTTCTGACAAACAGCTTGTCAGAGCTGGCTGTGTTTATCTCTATAGTGTCAGTCTGCTGCTCTCCCTGCCTCCTGCAGAACTCCAGTCCCCGCCTGCATCCCTTCCCTCCCTGCTGATTGGAGGGAAGGGACGGGGGCAGGGACCGGAGCTATGCAGGAGGCGGGGGAGCAGCTGAGACTGACACTACAGATGTAAACACAGCCTCACAGCACGGCTGTGATTTATGAGGGATTGCAGAGTGCAGGGGGACCTTAGTGGGGTTTGGGATAGCAACAGAGGCTGGGCTGTATAGGCAGATCCAGCCTCTGTATGCAGATAACATTCTTTAAACACACCTCGGGTTCTCTTTAAAGAGAACCCGAGGTGTGTTTAAAGAATGTTATCTGCATACAGAGGCTGGATCTGCCTATACAGCCCAGCCTCTGTTGCTATCCCAAACCGCACTAAGGTCCCCCTGCACTCTGCAATCCCTCATAAATCACAGCCATGCTGTGAGGCTGTGTTTACATCTGTAGTGTCAGTCTCAGCTGCTCCCCCGCCTCCTGCATAGCTCCGGTCCCTGCCCCTGTCCCTTCCCTCCAATCAGCAGGGAGGGAAGGGATGCAGGCGGGGACTGGAGTTCTGCAGGAGGCGGGGAGAGCAGCAGACTGACACTATAGAGATAAACACAGCCAGCTCTGACAAGCTGTTTGTCAGCAGCGTGGCTGTGATTTATGAGGGATTGCAGAGTGCAGGGGGACCTTAGGTGGTTTTGGGATAGCGACAGAGGCTGGGCTGTATAGGCAGATCCAGCCTCTGTATGCAGATAATATTCTTCAAACCCACCTCGGGTTCTCTTTAAGGCTAGTTAAACAGTGGGACGTTAAAGTCCCACGTTACAGCAGCCAGTAACGCAGCCTAACTCACAGCACTGTAAAATCAATGTGCTGTTCACAGTGCCCACGTTGCGTTACATAGTAACGCAGCACGTTTAAACAAAGTGCTACATGCTGTACGCTATACTGGGCTAAGCCACGTTAGACTGTTTGCACATGCTTAGTAATGTTGGAGGAGGAGGTCTCCCCTCCTCCTCTGCAGCCAGCCACATGGCTAATTAATATTCACTGCACTGTGGAGACTCTGGTGGGACTGTAGTGTTGTCCGGATCGTGAACGAATCGTTCATTTGCTCCGGATCATTTTTGTGAGTCGAATCATCCGGATCATCACAATGAAAGATTCGGTTCACAGTGGATGTCTATCTGGAAGAAACAGGAACATACAGAATGTACAGTGCAGGGAAAGTCCTGTCCTGCTAGTCATTTCACCCAGTCTGCTTCCCTAGTAAAATGATTCAAATGATTCGGTTCAAAGATCCGGATCTTTTCAATGATCCGATTCAAATGATCCTAATCCTTAAAAAGATCCGGACTTCCTATCACTAACTTGGAGCGGCTGCTTTGAGAGCTGCATAACGCGCTCAATCTGCCGTCCAACTTCAACACCACCATGCGTTGCGTTAGGGGCACGTTATGCGACCATAACGTCCCCTAAAACGCAACGTCTTGGTGTGAAAGTAGCCTTAAGGACCAGAGCATTCTTTTTTTTTTAATTTTGCACTTCCTGATCACTGTGATTAGCTCACAGCGATCTTTCTTTGAGGGTTCTCTAGACCACCAACACTTATTTGCTAGTTTCACAATTTTTGACATAATTTCGAGCTGTTTCAACACCTGCTTAGTCTGTTAGCAATTGAGCAAGTGCCCAGGAAATGATTTCTCAAATCTATCTAAAGAAAATCTTCAGTTTATTAAAAAAAAGCAGTTTTACTTTCCTGAGGCTTCAGCAAGCAGCAGCGACTCCCCCTCCCCCAAAGCTGGCTCCCATTGCTGGCCACATTCTGCCCATGGGCAGTACATGAAATTTGCTACTGCGCATGCACAAAACGCTCCCAGCAACAGGCTGCGCATGTGTAGTAGCCCCCCCAATGGCCACAAGTGCTGCCAATATTTTGATTTGTATCTCAGCTATCACAAGGTGATGGTTGCTACCAATATCTGTGCCTTTTCTATTTCTTTCATTTCTCAAGGAGCTTCTGAATTTCTTGCTCATTGCGAAGTGATTTGGTTTTCTGTGTGATCGTCTGGGGTTACCTGTGTAACCTTATGACATCTTTTATGAATGAACTAACATGTTCCAATAACCATATCATGTCTGGCACGAAAATCGATAAGCATTTCTCCATTTTCGTTTCTTTCTCCCTGTGCATGTCTTCCCATAACATCTTCTAGTCAGTGGCATAGCTAAGGAGCTGTGGGCCCCGATGCAAGTTTTATAATGGGGCCCCCCCAAGCACTCTATACATAACAATTGGTACGGCGCACCAAATCCTATGGCAACTACAGTATCAGAGGTGCAAGAAGGGGATGGGGAGCAGCTTGTTAAAGTGAACCTCCGGACTAAAAATCGACTCAGCAGCACTGAAAAGGCCTGGTATTTCTTTAACAGTTTCACAGCATCAGAACTTTGTTTCTCTTATACAAGCCTCATTTTTAGCTGCACAGAAGAAAACTGCCCGGGCTTTTTTCTCCTGATGCTGTGCAAAGCATGATGGGATTGCTGGTGTTGTTGCTCTCGTTCTGCTGTTTTGGTGCAAATTTTTAGTTTTTTTACACTTTGAATTTGACATTTGAAGCCTAGTGTGTGCAGCTGGGAGGGGTTATCAGGACACAGGTCAGTTGGAACTGTGTCTCCTGCTCCTTGTCACCTCCTTTCAACCAAAAAGATGGCTGCCCCCATGACAAAGATGGCAGCCCCCATGAATCACAAACATTTGCCTGTTCTTTTAAAACAGGGTGGGTAAAAAATTATATTACCTATCTATTCTAATTAACATAACTAATGTAACTTAATGACAGTATGTTTGTTTAGGCTGAAGTTCCCCTTTAAGGATTACCACTATTCAAAGTATCTATAGAAGTGACTATTATGAGCACAGGACCAATAGAGTGCTAATACTGTAGTTGAGGGAGGGCCCTTCGGGGCCCCTCTGGTCCAAGGGCCCCGGTGCAGTCGCTACCTCTGCACCCTAGACTACAGTACTTACACTACATAATATAGACATATGGCAATGGTAGGGATTAGATTGTGAGCTCCTTTGAGGGACAGTTAGTGACAAGACAATATATACTCTGTACAGCGCTGCGTAATATGTCGGCGCTATATAAATACTAAATAATAATAATAATAATTGTCAGTTCCAATTTTAGCATTCATATATTATTAATATAACATCTCTTTTATTAGCCTTACTCATAATTTCATGTAATTGTTGGTAACATTCTGATGAATTAGTTGGAGCATAGCACTTTTCTCACCTGGGATTTAAAGAGAAACTGTAGTGAAAAATAACATAAATCATTTAGTCTGTGTTTGCCCATTGTAATTTGTAAAATCATTCCTCTTCCTGATTTATATTCTGAAATTCATCACTTGTGGTGACATCTTTAGTTCTTCCAGGTGATCTGTACGGAATGTTCGTTACTGAAAGTTCTATGCACGGAGAGAGCTATGGCTTGCTTGGCAGTTGGAAACAGACGTTATTTCCCACAATGCAACAATGTTTACAGACAGAAAACTGTCAGGACCATGGTCATGACCTCACACTGTGGGAGGGGTTTCACTGCAATATCAGCCATACAGACCCCCCTGATCTATTCGATAAAAGGTAATGATTTCTCCTGGGAAAGGGGGTATTGGCTACTGATTGGGATGACGTTTGAACCTTGGTTAAAGTACCTGTTGAATGCCTGGAACCCACTACAAATCGCTAATTGCTAGCGTTTTGTATGAGCCTTTGTAAGCGATTTCATGAGCATTTTCTGGTGGTTTTAAAAAGTGTTAGCGTTATCAGCAATGGTGTAATGATTAGCGTTTTTCATTCTGATTGGTCCTTTTAATTAATTAAAAAATTTTTACAGTGTCCAGTAATTTCAAAATGCTAGCAAAATCGCTCTGTGTAGGTTTTGATGAGCGATGACGCCAGCGTTTATATACTTTACATTGCAGAAACGCTAACCGCTAACAATGCTGCATGTCCTGCTTTTGCGGTTTTGGTAATCGCAATGGCTCCAGTGGAATTTGGCCCATCCATTAACATTAGCTGAGCGTTTAGGGAAATCGCTAGTGGTTTGAATCGCTCCCTAAACGCTCACAAAATCACTAATGGTGCCCGTACAGGGTACAATTTTTTTAATCCAATCTTACCATTTCTATGTAGTATAAGGGTAAATTAAAGGGAACCTGAAGCGTGTACATTTTTTTAAGACATATATATCTAGTTTGTATTCTTCCATCTCTTTGAGGCTGGGTTCACATATGACATAGCGTGAAAGGCTGCGTTTTATGTCAAGTTTTATGTTAGAGTGCTTTTCCATTCGCGAAAGTGATGTTATGCAGCTGTGAATCACTTCCACTCCCGTTCGCATCACTTCCGCATCTCCCGATTCGGAGGTGTATGGAGGGGGCGGCGGGCGGATGCGGAAGTGCGATAATCTGCAGCATGCTGCAGATTCTCGGAGCGCTCCTTACACAATGCATGCAGTGGAAACTTTTTCATTGACGTGCATTAGGTTCAGGACACCCGCAGTGCGATGCAGCTATGTAGCCGCATCGCACTGCTTCTAATGGAAACAGGCCCTTAACCTCCTGAGCTGTATGGACGAGCTCAGCTCGTCCAACACCGCCAGAGGGTGCCGCTCAGGCCCTGCTGGGCCGATTTTTATCAAATAAAAAGCAGCACACGCAGCCGGCACTTTGCCAGCCGCGTGTGCTGCCTGATCGCCACCGCTCTGCGGCGATCCGCCGCGAGCAGCGGCGAAAGAGGGTACCCCCAGCCGCCCGAGCCCTGCGCAGCCGGACCAATCAGTTCCGGCCAGCGCTAAGGGCTGGATCGGAGGCGGCTGACGTCAGGACGTCGGCTGACGTCCATGACGTCACTCCGCTCGTCGCCATGGCGACGAGAAAAGCAAAACAAGGAGGGCCGCTCATCGCGGCCCTTCTTGTTACTTCTGATCGCCGGAGGCGATCAGAAATATGCAACAGGAGTGCCCTCTAGTGGGCTTTCATGCAGCCAACTTTCAGTTGGCTGCATGAAATAGATTTTTTTTTTTTGTAAAAAAAAAACCCTCCCGCAGCCGCCGTGGCGATCTCAATAGAACGCCGGGGAGGTTAATGTTGTGTACATTTTTTGTGCATTTTTACTGCGTTTTTGGTGCATTTGCGATGCATTTTTCAAGAATTTTGCGTGCAATTTCATGAGTTTGCGGTTTTCACTAATACAAAACGTATATGTGTTTTGTATGCGTTTTTCAATTGTGTTTTATGGAAATCACTAGAAAGACAACCGGAAGTGAAAATGCATCACTAAACAATTTTTTAAGCAAAAACGCATATAAAAATGCATGGAAAACGCATGAAAAATGCATACCATTGCATTCCCATTGAATTTCATTATGTGTATTCTTTGGCAGGCATCCTGCATAATATGCAACCTGCGTTTTGCGAAACGCATATTGTAAAACACATAGAAAACACATATGCGTTTTTTTATATACTTTTTTCCACAAACGCAACGTTTTACGCAACACTAGCATTTCTGCTATGTGTGCACCCAGCCTTACCACTTGCCTTAGTCTCCCACATGGTCCTAACATTCCAAAATCCAATTTTCATTTTCCATTTTATGCCAAAACTCATGAATGTAAGATCTGCCTGGAATTTTTCACTTTAGTTTTAGTAATATTTTGAATATTGTGCGTAGGTTATGAGCCTTCATGTGTCAGTTTAATAGTACATAGCCTAGCCATACTAATCCAACATGCATACAGGCGTGCATTGGATGACGCTCATCAGTGCATGACATGGATTAATGTGGCTCTATGGGGTAGGACTTGAAGCATGCAGATTTACAGATTATTCAGCGAGCTCATGGTCAGGGGCATAGCAATACGGGGTGCAGAGGTAGCGACCGCATCGGGGCCCCGAAGGGCCCTCCCTCAACTACAGTATTAGCTCTCTATTGGTCCTGTGCTGGTAATAATCACTTCTATAGATACTTTGAATAGTGGTAATCATTAACAAACTGTTCCCCATCCCCTTCTTGCACCTCTGACACTGTAGTTGCCACTGGCAGGTTTTGGTGTAGCAATTGTTATGTATAGAGTGCTTGGGGGGGGGGGGGGGGCATTGTAAAACTTGCATCGGGGCCCACAGCTCCTTAGCTACGCCACTGCTCATGGTGAACAGAACTCCTACAGTCTGTATTTCATTTTGAATTACTTTTTACGTTTTCTGAATTTTTATTTTTCCTGTTCGCTAATAATTATGCTCCCCCTGCTGTGTGGGGACTTCCAGGTGCACAATAGACCTTATTTTTTAAGTTTTATGCAACTGTCACTTTTGAAATTAAAAACCGCAACAGTCACCAGATAAGCGATTTGCTCGTGGTGTATACATGTTGCCCCTTTCTGTCTCCCACTTATTTCTGGAAAGAGGAAGTGCCCTCAAGTTCCAGTAAGCTGGTTAGAACCACCGTATATTGTCAGAGAGGTTGTTCCCTTTTCACTTCCTAATAAGCCTTCACGCTAATACACACATTGGATTCCACTGAATCTAAACTCCAGGAACACAGCTATCTGCACAGGTCACGGGAGATGTTGTGAGCCATACCCCAGGGCAGCACGGTGGTGTAGCGGTTAGCACTCTTGCCTTGCAGCGCTGGGTCCCTGGTTCCCAGCCAGGAAACTATGTGCACGAAGTTTGTATGTTCTCCCTGTATCTGCATGGGTTTCCTCTGGGCACTCTGGTTCCCTCCAACATCCCAAAAACAAACAGGCTTCCCCCTAAATTGGCCCGAGACGAGGCATGGGCGAACTTGGCCCTTACAGCTGTTAAGGAACTACAAGTCCCACAATGCATTGCAGGAGTCTGCCAGCCACAGTCATGACTCATAAAGGCAAATGCATTGTGGGACTTGTAGTTCCTTAACAGCTGGAAGGCCAAGTTTGCCCATGCCTGCTCTAGACAATGATACATACACTACACGATACATACATAGACATAAGATTATGGTAGGGATTATTATTATTATTATTTATTTATATAGCGCCAACATATTCCGCAGCACTTTACAAAGCACAATAAGACGACAAGGGGAACATAGATACAACTAACAAATGTACAGCAAAGTTCCAAGCAACACAAATATTGTTACAAGAACAGTAAACATTAGGAGGAGGACCCTGCCCTTGCGAGCTTACAATCTAATGGGTTGTGGGGGACACACTAGGTAAGGGGGTGGAGGATGGATGAGGCAGTGATTCTTTGCCTCTGATTACATTGTGACAGATAAGTAAATAAGGGCTATAGAATGTTATAAGCTTGTCTGAAAAGGTGTGTTTGAAGAGTGTGTTTGAAGATGTCCAGGTTTGGAGCATGACGTACAGGCTGTGGAAGAGAGTTCCAGATAAGGGGTGATGCTCGTGTAAAGTCCTGGATGCGAGCATGAGAGGAGGTGATCAGCTTAGAGGCCAGGAGAATTTCTTGGGAGGAGCGAAGGTTGCGGGAGGGACAATATCTTGAGATTAGTGAGGAGATGTATGGAGGAGACAACTCGTGGAGAGCTTTGTATGTTAGAGTCAGGAGTTTGAACTGGATCCTCTGGGTAATGGGCAGGGGAGGACTGGGACCTTTTGGCCTGGGGGGAAAACACAACCTAGAGGCCCTTTTACGCTATCCCCAGCCCAAATGCATACCCCAGTCCAAATAAATATCAATTTTGTGTGCAAATGTATATAGTGTTAGAGTGACCAGACGTCCCGGATTGCCCGGGACGCGTCCCGGATTCGGGGTCCGCTGTCCCAGGCAGCATGAGGTCCCGGGAAACGTCCCGCTTTCAGCAGCGGGACGTCCCGGCCTCGGGACTCTGGCCACTCTCTCCGCATGAACTGGCAGCGGCGTCTATAGACGCCGTGCCAGTTCATTGCCCGCAGCCCCGCTCCAGCCTCCTTCTTCTGGTGTCTGTTCCGACACCGGCAGGCGAGCAGGGCTACGGCAAGATGGCTGCCGGAGCCCTGTACTGGCGACTATTTGTGTCTTCAGTACAGGGCTTCGGGCGCCATCTTGCCGTAGCCCTGCTCTGCCAGGCTGTCAGCGCGGGAGATTTCAGGAGGAAGGTGGTCCCGGGAGCAGCGCGCCAGAGGCCGGACACTTCTGCCAGGTGAGTAAATGCTTTCTTTTCCAGGTGAAATGTTTGCCCGCAGTGCGTTTCTTGCCTGGTGAAATGTTTGCCCGCAGTGCGTTTCTTGCCTGGTGAAATGTTTGCCCGCAGTGCGTTTCTTGCCTGGTGAAATGTTTCCCGCAGTGCGTTTCTTGCCTGGTGAAATGTTTGCCTGCAGTGCGTTTCTTGCCTGGTGAAATGTTTGCCCGCATTGCGTTTCCTTTCTGGTGAAATGTTTGCCCGCATTGCGTTTTCTTTCTGGTGAAATGTTTGCCCGCATTGCGTTTCCTTTCTGGTGAAATGTTTGCCTGCATTGCGTTTCTTGCCTGGTGAAATGTTTGCCCGCAGTGCGTTTCTTGCCTGGTGAAATGTTTGCCCGCAGTGCGTTTCTTGCCTGGTGAAATGTTTGCCCGCATTGCGTTTCCTTTCTGGTGAAATGTTTCCCCGCATTGCGTTTCTTGCCTGGTGAAATGTTTGCCCGCAGTGCGTTTCTTGCCTGGTGAAATGTTTGCCCGCAGTGCGTTTCTTGCCTGGTGAAATGTTTGCCCGCAGTGCGTTTCTTGCCTGGTGAAATGTTTGCCCGCAGTGCGTTTCTTGCCTGGTGAAATTTTTGCCCGCATTGCGTTTCTTGCCTGGTGAAATGTTTGCCCGCATTGCGTTTCTTGCCTGGTGAAATGTTTGCCCGCATTGCGTTTCTTGCCTGGTGAAATGTTTGCCCGCATTGCGTTTCTTGCCTGGTGAAATGTTTGCCCGCATTGCGTTTCTTTTCTGGTGAAATGTTTGCCCGCATTGCGTTTATTTTGTACTGACATGTTGCCCGCATTGCGTTTATTTTGTACTGACATGTTGCCCGCATTGCGTTTATTTTGTACTGACATGTTGCCCGCATTGCGTTTATTTTGTACTGACATGTTGCCCGCATTGCGTTTATTTTGTACTGACATGTTGCCCGCATTGCGTTTATTTTGTACTGACATGTTTGCCCGCATTGCGTTTATTTTGTACTGACATGTTTGCCCACATTGTATTTATTTTATACTGACATGTTGCCCGCATTGCGGTTATTTTGTGCTGACATGTTGCCTATTGCGTTTATTTTCTGGTGTCCGGGGTAACTGTTACTGCATTTATTATTTAATGGTCATAGATGGCTATGTTTGCTGCTTTGTGGTTACGGTATACTATTAGCATCACACAGTTTCTGCACACCCATGATGCAAAGTCTCGTTTGTCCACATCATGGCGTAAACACTGCTTTCTTATGCCTCACTGTTACATCATTACGTTAGCTCCGCCCATACAATGTCATGGCCACGCCCATTCTTCGCCGCGGCGCGCTGCGCGCGCCGCAGCCCCCCGCCCCCCGGTTTTCGGCGCTGCGCGCTCCTCAGTCCTCCCCACTCTTCGCCGCGGCGCGCTGCGCGCACCGCCCCCCCCCCCCCCACGCCCCCCTCCCCGTCCCAGGTTGGACCCACAAAAATCTGGTCACTCTATATAGTGTACATTTTAATGTTACATTAACTAGTTCCTGCAAAAAGGATGTTTGAAAACTATTTTGAAGGAGGAAGGATGGGAATACAATACACCTGTGGGTGCTGTGGCAAGGGGGTGGTAGCTGCCAATGAGTGGTTCAGGAAGCATGGATTCGTCCTGGCTGCTGGTAGTGGTGTGATGGTGTGGAGGATATATTCTTACCCTACTCTAGGCTCCTTAGTACCACCTGGCCAATGTTTAAATGCCACAGCCTACCTGAATGTTGTTGCTGACCATGCCCATCCCTTCATGACCAAAGTGTACCTGGTGGCTTCTGAAGGCTACCAGCAGGATAATGCACCATGTCACAAAGCTCAGATCATCTAAAACAAGAAATAATGGCAGCGAGTAGTGGTAGTAGGAGGGTTACTGTTAGGTGTAGCAGCAGTGAGACTAGGTGCAGCGTCAGTGAGGCTGGTATTAGGTGTAGCAGCTGAGAGGTTAGTGGTAGGTTTAGCGGCGGTAAGGTTGGTGTTAAGTGTGGCAGTGGTGAGTTTTGGTGACAGAGGTTAGTGCTAGGTGAGGCGGCAGTGAGGTGGCAGTGAAGTTAGAGTTATGTGCGGCGGCAGTGAGGTTTTTGTTAGGTGCTGCACCAACGAGGTGTTTTGGCAGTGAGGTTAGCATTGGGTGCAGTGGCAGTGAGGTTGGTTTTAGGTACGGTGCCACCGAAGTGTGGCGGCAGTGATGTTAGTGCTAGGTGAGGTGGCCGTGAGGTTAGTGCTACGTGTGTCGGTGGGGAGGTTAGCGCTATGTGAGGTGGCAGTGAGGTTAGTGTTAGGTGCTGCAACAGTGAGGTTAGTGTTAGGTGCTGCAGCAGTGAGGTTAGTGTTAGGTGCTGCAGCAGTGAGGTTAGTGTTAGGTGCTGCAGCAGTGAGGTTGGTGTTAGGTGCGGCGCCATTGAGATGTGGCGGCAGTGAGATTAGTGCTGGGTAAGGCGGCAGTGAATTAGTGCTAGGTGCAGAAGCGGTGAGGTTAGTGTAAGGTGTGGCAGCAGTGAGGATAGTGCTAGGTGAGGTGGCCGTGAGGTTAGTGCTACGTGTGTCGGTGGGGAGGTTAGTGCTAGGTGAGGGGGCCGTGAGGTTAGTGCTACGTGTGTCGGTGGGGAGGTTAGCGCTATGTGAGGTGGCAGTGATAGAAGTGCTAGGTGCGTCCGCAGTGAGGTTAGTGTTAGGTGCTGCAGCAGTGAGGTTAGTGTTAGGTCCTGCAGCAGTGAGGTTGGTGTTAGGTGCGGCGCCATTGAGATGTGGCGGCAGTGAGATTAGTGCTGGGTAAGGCGGAAGTGAATTAGTGCTAGGTGCAGAAGCGGTGAGGTTAGTGGAAGGTGTGGCAGCAGTGAGGTTAGTGTTAGGTGCGGCGGCAGCGAGGTGTGTAGCGGCAGTGAGGTTATCGCTAGGTGAGGCGGCAGTGAGATTAGCATTAGGTGCGGCAGCGAGATTATCGTTAGGTGCGGGGAGGTTAGGTGTGGCGGTTAGATTAGCGATGAGATTAGTGTTAGGTGCAGTGGTGGTAAGATTAGCGTTAGGTGCAGCGGTGAGATTTCCGTTAGTTGCACTGGCTCAATACGTTAGGTGCTTTGGTGGTGATGTAAGCATTACGTGTGGTGGTGAAATTACCGTTAGGTGCTGTAGAGGTGAGGTTAGCATTAGGTGCGGCAGTGAGATTAGAGTTAGGTGCGGTGGTGGTGAGGTCAGTGTTAGGTGCGGTGGTGAAGTTAGTGTAAAGTGTGGCGGTGAGGTTAGCGTTAGGTGCGGTGGCGGTGAGGTTAGCGTAAAGTGCGACGGTGAGGTTAGCGTTAGGTGCGGTGGTGAGGTTAGCGTTGCGGCGGTTAGGTTAGCGTTGCGGCGGTGAGGTTAGCGTTAGGTGCGGCAGTAAGGTTAGCGCTAGGTGCGGCGGTAAGGTTAGCGCTAGGTGCGGCGGTGAGGTTAGCGCTAGGTCCGGCGGTGAGGTTAGCGCTAGGTGCGGCGGTGAGGTTAGCGTTAGGTGCGGCGGTGAGGTTAGCGCTAGGTGCTGCGGTGAGGTTAGCGCTAGGTGCGGCGGTGAGGTTAGCGCTAGGTGCGGCGGTGAGGTTAGCGCTAGGTGCGGCGGTGAGGTTAGCGTTAGGTGCGGCGGTGAGGTTAGCGCTAGGTGCAGCGGTGAGGTTAGCGTTAGGTGCGGCGGTGAGGTTAGCGTTAGGTGCGGCGGTGAGGTTAGCGCTAGGTGCGGGGGTGAGGTTAGCGCTAGGTGCGGCGGTGAGGTTAGCGCTAGGTGCGGCGGTGAGTTTAGCGTTAGGTACGGCGGTGAGGTTAGCGTTAGGTGTGGCGGTGAGGTTAGCGCTAGGTGCGGTGGTGAGGTTAGCATTAGGTGTGGTGGTGAGATTAGCGATAGGTGCCCTCTCCCAGTATAGGCAGCCATAGAACCAGATATAGGAAGACAGGGAAATCCTAGAGCATAAGTACCAAAGAGCCCCCCACCCACAGTAAGCCAGTGAGCCTCCTGACAGTTTTAGTGATAGAGAAGGAGACAGGAGCCAGGGACACCCCCAATACAGTTTGTAGGGGAGAGGAGGTTAATATATCTCACTCACCATTCCAGAGTTCTGCATTTGCAGGAAATAATTGCTCCCGTTTGGGGGCGGAGCTTCGCGGCAACTTGGGGGCGGGGCTTCGTGGCAATTTGGGGGCGGAGCTTTGCCGTGATTTTGGCGGTGGTTCCTCCTGGGGTCCCTGCAATTCCCCCAGCACAGTGCATCTTCGGGCTGGGGGGTGGAGTTTGGAAGCCAGTGCAGCCAGCCAATGACCAATCTCGGGGCAGGCTCGGGGAGGAGCAGGAGTTCTCTCACCCAATGCCCTGGACTGCAGCCCGATATGAGTGAAGAGCTACTGCTGGGGGCGGGGCTTTAGATTGATCGGCCACAGCACTGCAAAAGTTATTTATGACGGCACAAATAAATAGTGCTGCGCAGCCGGCCCTGGAAGCCTGAGGAGGCGGCGGCCCGGGGGGAATCCGCCCCCGTCCTCCCGGGCCAGTCCGCCCCTGGTAATGGGTAACCAGTGGAGAGAATGGCACAGTGGGGCTGCATCGGAAGAGCGTGTGGAAAGGTGAATGAGGCGGGCCGCTGAATTTAGAAGGGATTGGAGAAGTGCTAGCCTGTTTTTTGGTAGGCCACAGAGCAGGGTGTTGCAGTAGTCTAGGCGGGAGATGATTAAGGCATGAACAAGCATTTTGATGGCTTCATGTGTGAGGAAGGGACGGATTTATAATATATTTTTGAGCTGGAAATAGCAGGTGGTGGTTAATGAGGCAATGTGAGGTTTAAAGGCAGAGGCGTAGCTAGGATTTTCAGCGCCCGGGGACAAAGACTATTAATGCGCCCCCCCAAAGTCAAGGTTGCGGCGCGCGCAGCGCGCCGCGTCGAAAAGGGGCGTGGTCACATAATAAATGTGGGAGTGGTTATGGGTGGAGCCAAATGTATATGGAGGTTAGCAGGCTCACGCTCACCCACCCTCCCTCAGTATGTTCCAAGACAAATTCAGCAATCATGAGCCCCCCCCCCCATCAAGACAAATTCCGCAATCATGAGGCCCCCAACATAACCAACTCAGCAATCATGAGGCCCCCAACAAGACAAATTTAGCAATCACGAGGCCCCCAACAAGACAAATTCAGCAATCATGAGGCCCCCAACAAGACAAATTCAGCGATCTTGAGGCCCCCAACAAATCATGAGGCCCCCAACAAGACAAATTCAGTAACCATGAGGCCCCCAAAAAGACAAATTCAGCAGTCATGAGTCACATAAATAGACAACATTTCACATAAATAGGTAGAATGCCCCCTTAATATGGTAGACACCTCTCACCTGGCAGCAGTTCTCCAAAATACACTCAATCTGACGTGGTTCCCCAAAAATAGGTAGCCCCAGGTCTATAGTTGTCCCCAGAATAGGTGGCCAGCAGTATAGATGTCCCCAGAATAGGTGGCCAGCGGTATAGGTGTCCCCAGAACAGGTAGCCAGGGGTAGAGATGTCCACAGAACAGTTAGCCAGGGGTATATGTCCCCAGTATATGTAGGCAGGGGTATGTGTGCCCAGTATATGTAGCCAGAGGTATATGTGCCCAGTATATGTAGCCAGTGGTATATATGCCCAGTATATGTAGCCAGGAGAATAATATGTGCCCAGTATATATAGTCAGGCGTATATGTGCCCAGTATATGTAGCCAGGGGTATATATGCCCAGTATATGTAGCCAGGGGGTATATATGCCCAGTCCACGTAGCCAGGGGGTATATATGCCCAGTATATGTAGCCAGGGGTATATATGCCCAATATATGTAGGCAGGGGGTATATATGCCCAGTATATATAGGCAGGGGTATATATGCCCAGTATATGTAGCCAGGGGTATATATGCCAAGTATATGTAGCCAGGGGGTATATATGCCAAGTATATGTAGCCAGGGGTATATATGCCCAGTATATGTAGCCAGGGGTATATATGCCCAGTATATGTAGCCAGGGGTATATATGCCCAGTATATGTAGCCAGGGGGTATATATGCCCAGTCCACGTAGCCAGGGAGTATATATGCCCAGTATATGTAGTCAGGGGTATATATGCCCAGTATATGTAGCCAGGGGTATATATGCCCAGTATAAGTAGCCAGGGGGTATATATGCCCAGTCCACGTAGCCAGGGGGTATATATGCCCAGTATATGTAGCCAGGGGTATATATGCCCAGTATATGTAGCCAGGGGGTATATATGCCCAGTCCACGTAGCCAGGGGGTATATATGCCCAGTATATGTAGCCAGGGGTATATATGCCCAGTATATGTAGCCAGGGGTATATATGCCCAGTATAAGTAGCCATGGGGTATATATGCTCAGTCCACGTAGCCAGGGGGTATATATGCCCAGTATATGTAGGCAGGGGTATATGTGCCCAGAGTAGGTAGCCAGGGGTATATGCCCAGTATATGTAGTTAGGGGTATATGTGCCCATTATATGTAGGCAGGGGTATATGTGCCCAGAGTAGGTAGCCAGGGTTATATGTGGCCAGAGTAGGTAGCCAGGGGTATATGCCCAGTATATGTAGTTAAGGGGATATGTGCCCAATATATGTAGGCAGGGGTATATGTGCCCAGAGTAGGTCGCCAGGGGTATATGTGCCCAGAGTAGGTAGCCAGTAGCCAGGGGTATATGTGCCCAGAGTAGGTCGCCAGGGGTATATGTACCCAGAGTAGGTAGCCAGTAGCCAGGGGTATATGTGCCTAGAGTAGGTAGCCAGAGGTATAGGTGCCCAGAGTAGGTAGCCAGGTGTCCCCCTCCCCAGCAGGAGGGGAGCAGCGCAGAGAAGAGGAAGAGCTGCTCTCTCTCCCTCGCTGTCCCCTCCAATGTCTGTCCGGTGGCTGGCAGCGGCGGGCGGAACTTACCTCCGTCTCGTCGCAGCGCTGGATGGATCTGCCGCTACTCCGGTCTGGTTCAGACCAGAGCAGCGGCTGCGCACCCGAACTTCCGGCCGGCGCTGGAGCGAGACGGAGGTGAGTTCCGCCCGCCGCTGCCAGCCACCGGACAGACATTGGAGGGGACAGCGAGGGAGAGAGAGAGCACCTAAGGTGAGGGAAGGAGGGGGGAGATGGCCCCCCTTCCCCACCGTCCGCACAGCTCTCTCTCTTCTCTGCGCTGCTCCCCTCAGCCCCGCAAAAAAACAAAAAACCCGAAGCTCAGCTGGGCGCCCTTGGGGACCCGGCGCCCCGGGGCACTTGTCCTACCCCGACCCCCCCTAGCAGCGGGTCTTAGTGGTTGAGGTCATTGGGGTGTTGTCTACCGTTATGGTTACAATTGGTGGGGGTGTAGATAACGATGGTGGAAAAATCACAATTTCCGTTTTAGTCATGTTGAGTTTGAGGAAGCGGGAGGACATGAATGCAGAAACGGCACGTAGACAGTCGGGGACTCTGGATAGTAGTGAGGACAGGTCAGGAGCTGAGAGATAGATTTGGGTGTCATCCGCATAGAGGTGATACTGGAAGCCAAAAGAGTTAATTAGTTGTCCCAGGCCACGGGTGTAGATTAAGAAAAGAAGTGGCCCAAGAACAGAGCCTTGAAGTACACCAACAGACAGTGGGTGTGGAGAGGAATTGGTGTTAGAGAAGGAGACAGTGTAAGAGCGTCCAGAGAGATAAGAGGAGATCCAGGAATGTGCTTGTTCCTTGATTCCTAAAGATGTCATTGTCTGCAGAAGCAGAGCATGATTAACCGTGTCAAAGGCAGAGGAAAGGTCAAGGAGTATTATAATGGAGAACTGGCCTTTGGATTTAGCTACCAGTAGGTCATTAGCAACTTTCGTGAGGACAGTTTCAGTGGAATGGTGTGTGCGGAATCCAGATTGAAAGGGGTCAAGTAAGAAGTTGGTAGAGAGAAAGGCAGACAATTCTGAGTGGATGTGACGTTCCAGCAGTTTAGAAGCAAAGGGGAGGAGAGAGACAGGACGGTAGTTGGATAGAGAAGTTGGATCAAGAGAGGGTTTTTTGATTAGTGGTGTGATTATAGCTTGTTTGAATAAGGAAGGAAAAGTGCCAGTGGAGATAGAAAGGTTGAATAGAGTTGTTAGAGCGGGATTAAAGGAGGAGGAAAGCTGGGGGATTAGATGAGAGGGAATAGGGTCCAGGGCACAGGTAGTGAGATGTGCTTTGGAGATTAGTGAGGAAGGACACTGTTCAGTTAGTGTGGTGAAAGATGTTAGAGTGGGAGAGTGGTCTTGTGGAGTGGGGGGGAAGCCAGTTAGTGGTGGGCGAGGGTGCAGGCGGACAGAAGGAATTTATAGGTGACGGTTGAGCTGGTAAAAATGGTTGCGTGTTGAGGGATTTGAATGTGAGCCCCACTGAGGGACAGTATACTCTGTACAGCGCTGCGGAAGATGTCAGCGCTATAATACTAAATAACAATAATACACCCCCCCCTCCCCCCCTCAAAAAAAAAAAGAATTATAGCATGCTGACCATGGTGCTGCAAGCAACATCCAGGAAGAGGCATATGAGGACACTCCGTACCAATTAACAAAATAGACATCTAGGTTGGAAGCAGGAAATTTGGGCACCTGGGGCTAATGGTCTATTTGGCGCTAATGCAAAATATTGGCTATTGGGCACCAAAATGAGAAATGTGTGTGTGTGTGGGGCGGGGGGGGGGGGGGGAGGGGGCTGCTGGATGGGGTGTTGGGTTTTGAAAATTGTTATTTTGAAATTCGTTATGAGAATTATACCTTTGTAAATTATCCTTTTAAATGTTTTCATCATTTTGAAATTTGCGAATTATTATTTCGTAAATTATCATTTTTAAAATTTTTGTCTCATATATCAGAGTTTTTTTATGTTATTTACGGCAGAGGGTGGGGGTTTTAAGGTTAGGCATCAGAAAGGGGGGTTTTAGGGTTAAGCATCAGGGAAGTGGGGCCTTAACATAAGGCACCACCGAAGGGATCTTAGGGTTAGGCACCACCAGGGGGAGTTCTTATGGTTAGGCACCACCAGGAGAGGAGGGGGTGGGGGCTTACGGTTAGGCACCACCGGGGGGGGGGTTAGGGTTAGGCATCACCAGAGGAGTTCTTATGGTTAGGCACCACAAGAAGGGGTCTTAGGGTCAGGCACCACCAGGGAGGTCTTAGGGTCAGGCATCGGTAGAGGAAGGGTTCTGTGGGAAATAAGGGTTAGATTTAGTTGTAGTAAAATATTGGTAATATTTACAAATGTTTCACTATCCTCATTACCACTGTGAATATTTCTTCGTTCTCATTGTTATAGGTGCAGGACTTGAGTATTTTTTTTTTGTACGTTAGGGTTGGCACCAAACCTAACAATGCCAAGACCCAAAGACTGCTTGCTGTTTCACTTCTTGGCTTGAGTTGGGATTTGATTCCTGAACAAAGGCTTAAAGGGAACCTTAACTGAGAGGGATATGGATGTTTCCTTTTAAACACTAGACGACCACATCACACCGATGGGTGTGGACACGGCACCAGCCCCAGGATCGCCTAACGCCGATCGGCGTAAAGTCCCGGGGCGGGGATTTGCAGGAGATTGTGCGCACCAATGCGCGCACATCTCCACTTGGATGAGCTCTGCTCCGCCATCAGTCTCCCAGCAGCTATCGCCACTAGGAAAAAGGTCTATTTACACTACAGCACTGCGAGCTACGACAGCTCTGAACTGGGGACACGGCTGCCCCCCTGGGAGACACCAAAGCGATGTACTGTCATAGGCTAAAGCCTATGACAGCTGATCACACTGATTGGCTGGCGGGGGGAGGGAGGGATGTAAAAATACACAAAAAATGCTAATATCTATTCAAAAATAAAACAAATATTAAAAAAAAAAAAAAGTGGGGGGGAATCACTTGTGTGCTGAGTTGTGCGCCCCTGCAGCGAGGCCTTAAAGCTGCAGTGGCCTATTTTGTAAAAAATGGCCTGGCCACTAGGGCTGTTAAAATGCATTTGCAGTAAAGTGGCTCTTAGCAAAATGTACCCCCCAAAGAAAGCCTAATTGGTGGCGGAAAAAACAAGATATAGATCAGTTCATTGTGATAAGTAGTGATAAAGTTATAGGCTAATGAATGGGAGGTGAACATTGCTCGGATGCATAAGCTGAAAACGACTGAGATGTTAAGTGGTTAAGGACCACAGGCTTAAAGGATACCCGAACTGACATGTGACACGATGAGATAGACATGTGTATGTACAGTGCCTAGCACACAGGGGCGGCGCCAGGGGGGTGCAAGGGGGTGCTCGAGCACCCCCTAGAATTGTCCAAGCACACCCAAAGCACCCCCTGGAGTGAACTGACTTCAGGCGTCTAAAAGACGCCAAGTCAGTTCACACAGCGGCAGCACGGAGCAGCAGGCAGGGCTACGGTAAGATGGCGGCCCGGAGCCCTGCTCTGCAGACTTCGGGCGGCCATTTTCCCGTAGCCCTGCTCTCTGCATGCAGGCAGGAAGTCTCGTCGGGAAGAGGATCGTGGGCGCGGGTGCTGTGCGCCACAAGGAGGTCGGGACAGGAGGTCGGGAAAGAAGGTCTTCGGCTGTAGGTGAGTAAATGGGTTTTTCTTTTCTTTTTCAGGTGGTGCTTATTGGGGTCATATCTGCTACGGATTGTGCATATTGGGGTCATATCTGCTACGGATTGTGCATATTGGGGTCATATCTGCTACGGATTGTGCATATTGGGGTCATATCTGCTACGGATTGTGCATATTGGGGTCATATCTGCTACGGATTGTGCATATTGGGGTCATTTCTGCTACGGATTGTGCATATTGGGGTCATATCTGCTACCGATTGTGCATATTGGGGTCATATCTGCTACCGATTGTGCATATTGGGGTCATATCTGCTACCGATTGTGCATATTGGGGTCATATCTGCTACCGATTGTGCATATTGGGGTCATATCTGCTACCGATTGTGCATATTGGGGTCATATCTGCTACCGATTGTGCATATTGGGGTCATTTCTGCTACCGATTGTGCATATTGGGGTCATTTCTGCTACCGATTGTGCATATTGGGGTCATATCTGCTACCGATTGTGCATATTGGGGTCATTTCTGCTACCGATTGTGCATATTGGGGTCATATCTGCTACCGATTGTGCATATTGGGGCCATATCTGCTACCGATTGTGCATATTGGGGCCATATCTGCTACTGATTGTGCATATTGGGGCCATATCTGCTACCGATTGTGCATATTGGGGTCATTGGATGTGTTTTTTGTTAAAATCTGCTCACATTACGTGTATTTTCTTGAGAAAACCTGCACAATTATGTGAATTTTCTGGGGAAAGGGTCACCAAAACTTGGGCCCTCTGTCTTTGCGTTGCACTTTTAAAGGGAACCCGAGGTGAGAATAATATTGAGGCTGCCATATTTATCTCCTTTTAAGTAATACCAGCTGCCTGGCTGCCGTGTTGGTCCTCTGCCTCTAATTCTTTCAACCATAGACCCTGAACAAGCATGCAGCAGGTCAGGGGTTTCTGACAATATTGTCAGAACTGACAAGATTAGCTGCATGCTTGTTTCTGGTGTAATTCAGTTCACTACTACAGCCAAATAGATCAGCAGGGCTGCCAGGCAACTAGAATTGTTTAAAGGGAAATAAATATGGCAACCACCATATCACTCTCACCCTGGGTTCACTTTAAATTACAGTTAGCCCCGCCCTCATCCGGTCATGACCACGCCCATTTTTTTGCTGCGGCGCGCGAAGGTCGTTAGCTCCCCCAGAAATTGGTCCAGCACCTGCATAGCACCCCCTAAAAAAAATTCCTGGAGCCGCCACTGCTAGCACACAAATAACTATGCTGTGTTCCTTTTTTTCTTTCTCTGCCTGAAAGAATTAAATATCAGGTATGTAAGTGGCTGACTCAGTCCTGACTCAGACAGGAAGTTACTACACTGTGACCCTCACTGATAAGAAATTCCAACTATAAAACATTTTCCTAGCAGAAAATGGCTTCTGAGAGCAAGAAAGAAGTAAAAAAGGGGACTTACTTATCAGTGAGGGTCACACTATAGTCACTTCCTGTCTGAGTCAGGACTGAGTCAGCCACTTACATACCTGATATTTAACTCTTTCAGGCAGAGAAAGAAAAAAAGGAACACAGTATAGTTATTTGTGTGCTAGGCACTGTACATACACATGTCTATCTCATCATGTCACATGTCAGCTCGGGTATCCTTTAAGCCTGTGGTCCTTAACCACTTAACATCTCAGTCGTTTTCAGCTTATGCATCCGAGCAATGTTCACCTCCCATTCATTAGCCTATAACTTTATCACTACTTATCACAATGAACTGATCTATATCTTGTTTTTTCCGCCACCAATTAGGCTTTCTTTGGGGGGTACATTTTGCTAAGAGCCACTTTACTGCAAATGCATTTTAACAGGAAGAATAAGATAAAATAATACATGCCTCCATAATTAAAACCCACGTATTGTAATTGCCCATTTGTCACGGTTATTTCACCATTTAAATTATGTCCCTATCACAATGTATCGCGACAATATTTTATTTGGAAATAAAAGAGCATTTTTTCCGTTTTGCATACATCACTATTTACAAGCTTATAAAAAAATAGAGAGAAATATTTCATCTTTACATAGATATTCAAAAAGTTTAGACCCTTAGGTAAATATTTATGTGTTTTTGTTTTTTTTATAGTAATGTTTTTTTTGTTTTTTTTTATTAAACATTTTATGTGGGCATTTTTGGGAGGGTGGGTTTTAAAAGTGTTTTATTTGGGGAAATATTGGTGTATTGTAATGTTTTTGGGCATTTACATGTAGTTTTACATTTTGGCCACAAGATGGCAATCTCGATTTTTTTTACATGACGTCACTCTAAGCGTACAATGTACGCTTAGAGGGACACAGCTTCAGAAAGAGCGAAGCTTCCGAGAGAAGCTGTCGCTTTTTCAGCGGGGGAGAGGAATCAATGATCGGGCTCCCCAGCCCGATACATTGATTCCGTGGCTACCGACTCCGCGGCCGGGAGTGCGCGTGCACGCGCGCGATCGGCCGCGGGAGAGCGCGGGAGCGCGCCTGTCCTCCTTGACGTTTTTATACGTCAAGGAGGACAAAGTGGTTAAAGAGAACCCAAGGTGGGGTTCTGACAATGATATCTGCACACAGAGGCTGGTTCTGCTTATACTGCCCAGCCTCTGTTGCTATCTCAGTCCCCCCTAAGCCCCATCTGCGCTCTGCTATGCCCCTGAAATCACAGCCGCGCTGTCGACATACAGCGTGTCGCAGCGAGCTGTGTTTACCTATTCAGTGTCAGTCTTGCCGCTCCTCCCGCCTCCTGCATAGCTCCGGTCCCCGCCCGCGTCCCATCCCTCCAATCAGCGGGGAGGGAAGGGACACAGGCGGGGACCGGAGCTATGCGTATCAAAAGCTGTGATTTATGGAAGCATAGCAGAGCACAGGGGGAACTTAGGGGGGATTGAGATAGTAACAGAGGCTGGGCAGTATAGGCAGACCCAGCCTCTGTGTGCAGATATCATTGTTAGAACCCCACCTCGGGTTCTCTTTAAGAGGTTAAACTATACCAGTTTCCTGGCAGTCCTGCTGTTCTCTTTGGCTGCAGTGGCGACTGAATCACACACCTGAAACAAGCATGCAGCTAATCCAGTCTGACTTCAGTCAGAGCACCTGATCTGCATGTTTGTTGAGGGGCTGTGGCTAAAAGTATTAGAGACACAGGATCAGCACCAGAGTCAGGCAACTGGTATTATTTTAAAAGGGAAAATCCATATCCTTCTCAGTTTAGGTTCCCTTTTAGGTTCCCTTTAATTCCCACATCAAAAGCCAGTATGTAAAACAGCATGGAGTCTTTGGGCAAGGCTCCTTAATGATCCTGGTCGCCCGTGGAGCGCGCCCCCTAGGTGGTTGCAGCCCTGAAGCGCATTGAGTCCAGGAGACTATAAATGCTCTGTGTCTTGTCTTGTTATTCTGTGAGAAGCAGCTGGATCCATCTGATTCCCTCTGGGTCGCTCCTAGTAGATATTCAAAAAAGTACTGCCTCTAGGTGTAACGAAAGCCACAATCAGGGCCGTTTCTTGCCCCGTTCAGCCGGTTCTGCTGAACGGGGCGCCGATGAGAGTGCCTGATTGGGGGGCGCCAGGCAGAAGAATGTCATGTGACGTCACGTCACTGCTAGGAGCCGGTGACGCGCGGACACAGTGCCGCGAGAGGCAGGAGGAGCTGTGCACCAGCGCGATCACCGGCTTTCTAGATCCTTCTGGGCGCTCTCCCCCTGTGGCCGCCGCTCTCTCCCTCCCTCTGGCCGCCGGCGCCGCCGCGTCAGACCTCGATCAGGCGGCTACCAGTAGTGCGGGTGCTAGGACCTAGCACGCCGCACTGATATGCGGAAGTGACATCACTTCCGCATATAGAGCGTGTGCATCCGGCGCCCTCTTACTGGTCGGGTCGCCCGCTGATCAAGGTCTGACGCTGCTGCAAGGTGAGGAGGTGGCGGCGGTGGCGGCTAGAGGGGGGGTCCCCTTTCGCTCACTCACTCGGGTCCCTATACCCCTGGCTCCATATACTGGGCACATATACCCCCTGGCTCCATATACTGGGCACATATACTCCCTGGCTCCATATACTGTCTGGGCACATATACCCCCTGGCGCCATATACTGGGCACATATACCTCTGGCTCCATATACTGGGCACATATACCCCCTGGCTCCATATACTGGGCACATATACTCCCTGGCTCCATATACTGGGCACATATACCCCCTGGCTCCATATACTGGGCACATATACCCATGCCTACATATACTGGGGACATATACCCCTGACTACATATACTGGGGACATATACCCCTGGCTCCATATACTGGGCACATATACCCCCTGGCTGCATATACTGGGCACATATACCCCCTGGCTCCATATACTTTCTGGGCACATATACCCCCTGGCTCCATATACTGGGCACATATACCCCCTAGCGCCATATACTGGGCACATATATCTCTGGCTCCATATACTGGCCACATATACCCCCTGGCTCCATATACTGGGCACATATACTCCCTGGCTCCATATACTGGGCACATATACCCCCTGGCTCCATATACTGGGCACATATACCCCTGCCTACATATACTGGGCACATATACCCCCTGGCTCCATATACTGGTCACATATACCTCTGGCTCCATATACTGGGCACATATACCCCCTGGCTCCATATACTGGGCACATATACCCCTGGCTCCATATACTGGGCACATATACCCCTGGCTCCATATACTGGGCATATATACCCCTGGCTCCATATACTGGGCACATATACCCCCTGGCTCCATATACTGGGCACATATACCCCCTGACTCCATATACTGGGCACATATACCCCCTGGCGCCATATACTGGGCACATATACCTCTGGCTCCATATACTGGGCACATATACCCCCTGGCTCCATATACTGGGCACATATACCCCCTGGCTCCATATACTGGGCACATATACCCCCTGGCTCCATATACTGGGCACATATACCCTCTGGCTCCATATACTGGGCACATATACCCCCTGGCTCCATATACTGGGCACATATACCTCTGGCTACATATACTGGGCACATATACCCCCTGGCGCCATATACTGGGCACATATACCTCTGGCTCCATATACTGGGCACATATACCCCCTGGCTCCATATACTGGGCACATATACCCCCTGGCTCCATATACTGGGCACATATACCCTCTGGCTCCATATACTGGGCACATATACCCCCTGGCTCCATATACTGGGCACATATACCTCTGACTACATATACTGGGCACATATATCCCTGGCTACATATACTGGGGACACTGGCTGTTTGTCATTATGTGCATCTACTGGTGAAAAGCGGTCTCTTGTTAAGTGCATTTACTGGTGAAAAGCGGTCTCTTGTTAAGTGCATTTACTGGTGAAAAGCTGTCTCTTGTTAAGTGCATTTACTGGAGAAAAGCGGTCTCTTGTTAAGTGCATTTACTGGTGAAAAGCGGTCTCTTGTTAAGTGCATTTACTGGTGAAAAGCGGTCTCTTGTTAAGTGCATTTACTGGTGAAAAGCGGTCTCTTGTTATGTGCATTTACTGGTGAAAAGCTGTCTCTTATGTGCATTTACTGGTGAAAAGCGGTCTCTTATGTGCATTTACTGGTGCAAAGCGGTCTCTTATGTGCATTTACTGGTGAAAAAAACTGTCTCTTATGTGCATTTACTGGTGAAACGCTGTCTCTTATGTGCATTTAGTGGAGAAATTTTGTCAGTAAAAATCTTTTGTCATTAATTTTTTAGGTATTTGTCAGTAAAAAATAACGTGAAAGGTTGGCAACACTGGCAGGCTGCGCGGCGCAACGGGAAAGATACAGGCAGCCCACCTCACGCTTGGGCTGGGCTGGGGGAGGAGCCGACGACAGCGAGCAAGAGTAGGGTGGCCGCATGCAGCCATAAATACGCAGTGTGTGACTGCGTCGCACTCGCAGAGCCTCTCAGCCTGAGTCAGTCCAGAGACTAGCAGACTCGCAGGCAGCCAAAGCCAGCCAGGAGCAAGCCCATGGAAGAGGGGTAGTGAAAAAAAATAAAAAAATAAATAAAAATGGTGAGTTGGTTTCAAGAAGCCTTTTGACATGATTTCACTTAGCAGCTGTAATGATCGCTGCTGCAGCAGCTATTGCTGGAAGTAGTAGTACTGCAGCTCAGGCAGTTCTGATCTATTTCCATGCAAGCTGCATAGCTTTGTCTGTCTTTCCCTGCTGTCAGCTTGTGACTGATTATCATTCACCTGTGTGGGAATCTGCATGTCTGCTCCCATTGGATGACCTCAGTATAAAGATCTGCTTCCTGCAGGGTTTCCTTGGGTTTTCATAGCTTCAGCTTAAGCCTGCCTTGCTGTCGCTTTAGCCCCCGATCGTGTTTCTTGTTATAAAGATACTTTGCTGGTCTTTGCATCATATATTGGTTCATTGCCAATATATATGCATACCAGCACGTTTATTATTTTCCTTGTATTTGTGTTACGTTGATACATCAGTGTCGCTGATGTATACGTACACGAACTGTTTATATCCTGTGTGCAGTTAGTCAGCTTTCCAACACGTTTTGGTAGGTTGCGCGTACCGTGACCACCCGTGCTGAGGTAGTTACCCTGCTCCTGGTTCTGTTTGTGGATTGCGTTCATCTCTGCGAAGAGATAACGAATCCTTCTGAATCCTGTTCTGTTACTGTTTGTGGATTGCGTTCATCTCTGCGAACAGATAACGAATCCTTCTGAATCCTGTTCTGTTACCGTTTGTGGATTGCGTTCATCTCTGCGAAGAGATAGCGAATCCTTCTGAGTCCTGTTCCCTGTGTTACTCCATTCCTAGTCAGCGTTCCTGCTTATGTCATATATCGGTTCATTGCCGATATATACATATGTTAGTCAGACGTTACAAATAGTTTCATTGATAGCTGTAATTGTAATACGCTAGTAGGAAAACATACTTATTGTATATTTATCTGTGTTACGTTCATCTATCTTAATCCTGCTATTTTCTGACTATCCTGTCCTGTCTTTGTGAGGCACGCCATCGCCGCATCGCATTGGCTGCCTCATTCCAGTCTGTCTGGTTTTTGGACGCTTGCTGTCGCTAAGTAGCCGCTAGCTAGCAAGCGTTCATTCTGTCTACCTGTCCTGATCTCCTCAGTTCTGGTTTATGCGCTCAGCGCTACTTTGCGCTGAGACGTTATAACGAAAGCATTGTTTGTGGCTGTCAGATCTGCACCGGCTCTGTGCGCCACAATCTCCTATTGGAGTCAGTCCTCCCCTCCACTATACTAGGGATAGTCTGTTTCCTTGTGCTGGTGTGTGTACCTCCTCCACGCCAGCTCATGCGTTGCATGCTGACTGTGGAGAATACACCACCAAGCCTTACAGCAGCTTTGATTTTGGGGAAGCGGGGGGGGGGGGGGGGGCGTTTTTTTTTTTACTCTCGAACTGGGTGAAATTTAGCCTAGAAACTGCCCTGGCCACAATTCACACTTACTTGCACATACATGACAAAACAAACTGGGCGCATTGCCATTTCTTCTGTGATACCCATGCTCAGCAGATTGCTAGTGTCTCACGTTTTCCAGTTCATGCTACACTGGTAGAGCAGGAACTCTGCAGTCCACCAACGTTTGACAGAGCTGGTGTCACGTCCATGTTGCTCTTGGCACCAGAGGTAGATGTGGGCTCTCCTGGCCGGGGCATGGAGTCTGAGTGGCTTCACCAGAGAACACCCCACAAGGGATGATGGGCCACCACCCCTAGCGGATGGCAGACTACTTTGCTACCTCACAGGACTGGCTGGATGGTCTAATGGCCTTAGCTGACTGGATGGACATGATAATGGTAAAGCCTACCTCCTCTTAAGTCCTTCCCCCCAACCAAACCCCATACATCATCTTATGCTAAGGAATAACTGCACACGGACTACTCGGCATTGGATTTAATTTAAGGCCAGAACAGCCCTCCTTTATTCAGCCAAATTAACAAAGATCCAAAACATTATAATACCAAAACATTATAATACAACATATACAAAGAGCTGGGGTACAGGGGGTCCAGGAGGCACCGAATGCAGTTATCCAAAACACCATGTGACATGCAGCCTTGAACCGGCCCCCAGCCGCGCATCCGGCTCGGGGACAGCTGCATGCCCCAAATTCGTCTTCTCTCTTCGTTCACCTAAAAAAACGTATTTGTCCAGCGACAAATCCCCTTTATAGTAAAACCGGCCTCCGAACCCCCTTTTTACCCCTCCAACACGAAGGAGCATGACCCCTTATGCTCTTGAGGCCCACAACTCAATACCCAGAGCCCACATGTCCATCCCAATGTCATTGAGGTGGACCCCGTCCTCCCGTAAAAACAAAACGATGTCCTCCTCCAAATCGATGGCCAGGCCCCCGTTCCTAACAAAAAACCACGCCACCTCCTTATTCATCTTAATCCTGGCTTTATTAACTCTAGAGACTGAATTAGCCAATCTCCAATAACTCCTGGCTATTACATCAGACCAGACCACTATGGTCCCCGGGAAAAGGGCAATAATTCTGAAGAAATCGTATTTAATTTCTTTTATAACCACCCTGGTGGACCGTGCTGCCAAATCATTGCCCCCCACGTGCAAAACCAGAATATCAGGGGGCCCATCTAGCCGAGACAGCCTATGTAGTTCTGATAACAAACCAGGCCAAACCATACCAGGGAAACCCAACCACCTGATACGCACCTGGTCCCTGGGGAACCCAAGTTGCCAACCTTCAGGCCTGACATCAGCTCTCCTTGCACCCCTGCTGACGTAGGAGTGCCCCACAATCCAGACCGTTCGTCGCGGATCTGCAATAAAAGAAAACGAGACTGACAGCCAGTGCCCTGATGCCACTAACCCCCCCTTTATCTAAATGAGGCCTCACATAAGTCTTGTACCGCATGGACTCCCACCTGCCAATTTGCCTAATGACCCCCTCGCTCAAACCCCAACGTGGCGCTTCCGTAGCCGCCCCAATTCGGAAGGAGTGGGAGGCGAACTCGCAGGGCGGAAGGCCCAAAGCAGTCAAACATTTTCGAAAAATGGCAATAAATTGGAAACGGGACAAGAGGGTACCATCCTGATGTGCTAAAAACACCAAGGACTCAGGAGGCCTGGCCTCCAGAAAACTCTTAACATTAAAATGCGGGCACAAATGTCCGCCAGTACTGAACAAAGTAATTATCCGGCCCTTACCCGCTTGATCAGTCTTGGAACGTTCCAAAAATATGGCCACCGAATCGGCCAGGACCGTTACATGTTTTGCGAGGATGCCTCCCGCTCCTGACTTGTTGCGGCTCACCAATTCCCCTATCCGGAAAGCCCCAAAAAAGGCTAACACAAACGCTGTTCTGAATAGATCACACTCATAGCTAGAGGAACACAATCCAGGTAACTCATCCACCAACCTGCCCAACAATTCGAACGTAACCGGGCGCCTGGACTCCCTGCGGACTACCCCAACCCGGTACCCCTTTATGGCCTGCTTAACTCTAAAATCCTTAGTAACGTCTACCAACCCCCTCATTTTAAGCCAAAATGCCATTGCCGACAGTTTCTTGGAAACTGCAGACGCTGACACCCCTTCCACAAAATTCCGCCCCACGAAATACAGCAATAAACACAGCCTCTCCTCGTCCGAACCACAACCTCCCACCTGTGCCATCAAAGCGTCCCACGTGTTCCATACTACCGTGTACGCTGCCGATGAAGACTCCGATAAGGATCTTGAAATCATACTGGAAACGGCCCGAAGGGAATCTTCCACGCCGTGGATGGGCAAGGAACCCCACACTCTTCCGCCGTGGGAACCGCCGCCCGGAATCTGCTCCACTGGAACCGAGAAAGTGCATCAGCCACAATGTTATCAATCCCCGGCAAGTGTACAGCAAACAAATAGATATTGGAACGCAAACAATCTAGGACCAACTGACGCATCAGACAGATTACAGGGGGCGAGGACGCCGAACAAGTGTTAATTGCCGACACCACTCCCATGTTATCACAATTGATCCTGACCCGCCGATTCGCCAACTGAGGCCCCCAAACCTGAACCGCCACCACTATGGGAAATAATTCTAACAACACTAAATTGGAAGTAAATCCCGCCTCCACCCAGGACCTGTCCCACGGCGCGGCGCACCAGCGCCCTGCTAGGAATGCTCCAAAACCATGAGAGCCAGATGCATCGGTAAATAAATCGAGCTCCAAATTACTTACCGTATCCTGCATCCACAGTGACCGACAGTTAAAATCTGCTAGAAAAAAACAACCAGACCTGTAAATCAGCCCTGAGCTCCGCAGTCAGCCAAATGCGGTGGTGTGGAGCCGAAACCCCAGCTGTTGCCATTGCCAATCACCTGCAGAAAATCCGCCCCATGGGCATGATTCTGCAGGCAAAATTCAACTCACCCAGTAGAGACTGCACCTCCCTGAGCGTCAATTTCCTGCTCCTTACTGCCGTACCAATGGACTCCCTAAGATCCTTGACCTTGTCTTCCGGCAAGCTGCATTCCATGGACACGTTGTCAATGGTAATGCCCAGAAACTTCAACGATGTAACTGGCCCCTCCGTCTTTTCCTCCGCGAGTGGGACCCCGAATTGCTCACAGACCCGCCTCATACAAGCCAACGCGTAGGCGCAATCAGGGGAATCCGCCGGGCCCATGAACAGGAAATCGTCCAGGTAATGTATCACCGACCGGATACCTGACACGTCCTTCACCACCCATTCCAGAAAGGTACTAAACCTCTCGAAATAAGCGCACGAAATGGAGCACCCCATGGGGAGGCATCTATCCACGAAGTACTCACCTCTCCAAAAGCAACCCAATAAACGAAAACTAGCAGGATGGACTGGTAACAGCCTAAAAGCCGATTCGATATCGGTTTTTGCCAACCGCGCACCCTGTCCTAAACGCCTAACCCAACCCAAAGCCTCATCGAATGATGTATACACAACCGACGTATCATCACTCGACAGACCATCGTTAACCGAAGCACCTCGGGGAAAAGAAAGATGGTGGATTAAACGAAAAGCTCCCGGCTCCTTTTTAGGGACAACACCAAGAGGCGATACAATCAAATCCACCAACGGACAAGACCTAAAAGGACCCGCCAGCCGGCCGGCCGCAACCTCTTTCTCAATTTTCTTATCTATAACACCCGGGTACTCATATGCAGATTTTAGGTTCCGAAAAGGAGGTTCCGAACGCAACAAACAACTACTGGGAATCCTAAAACCCTCCTCAAAACCTACCCGTAAGAATTCCGCCACCTCCCGCTCGGGGTACCTACTTAGAAACCTGGCCATCTCTGTTCCCTTCACTGGAGTCATCCCTCTTGTGCACAGAATCCCCTGGCTTGGCCCTCCGCTGCTTATAACACCTTGTGGCCGCATGGGAGCCTCCGCAACTGGAGCACTCATGTTTAAAACGACAGGAGTGGCCAAACCGACAGGAACCCTCATTAAATTGCCAACATACGCCTTTTCCTCGGGCAACCGACTGACCCGCCGGGGGCGACCCGGCGGCTGCGGCAGGAAAGGACTGGGGAGATCTAGATGGGATCATCAGCCGCATCCACAAGGTTATATCCTTGTGGTCCCACCGTACTTCCGAACGCACTGCCTTGGTTTGCCGGAACTGCTCGTCATAACGCAGCCAAGCATTCCCGCCGTATGACCGATAGGCCTCTCCAATGGAGTCCATGTAGCCGAACAGAGCCGAGCAGTGCTCCGGCTGCTTTTCCCCAGTTACGCTTGCCAGAATCGAGAACGCCTGGAGCCAATTCTGAAAAGTACGGGGAATCAACCTGTATCGCCTCTCCTCTTCCCGTTTCTTCTCGTCCGGCTTACCCTTGTCTAAATTAAATTTTTCCAGCTGTAGAAGCGAGAATATTTCAATATACTCGCCCCTCCAGATCCGCTCCTTCACCTCTTGCTTCAAATGCGACTCTAGAAGGCCATTGAAGCAAACGTAAAGCTCCGCATGTGACGCGTCCGCCAAACGCACCTGACCCCCACTGGCTGTGGAAGACTCACCTGTGGATACCTCAGTTTGCACCGCCACCTCCGACTGGGCCCCCCCTAAGCCTAAACCCACCGGCGGGGCCACCTGAACCACCCCTTGAGCTAATGGTCCTATGACTGGCGTAAGCAAATTACCTGGGAGGGGAGAGGGGCCAACTGACACCGTGTTTGAAACCACAGACCCCAGACTAGGGGACGGGGGTACCCACGCCCCCACTGGAGACACTGACAACCCCGGCACCACCCCCCCCCGGACGGAAGCTGAGCCTGTGAGGGAAACTGCGACCCCAAGGTTGCTGATAAGTTCCCCCCTCCCTGACTACCCCCACAAATTCCCAACAACAAGGTGGCTAAGGCATTTATGGCAGCTACATTGGCCTCACCTGGCTGCGCCGGACGCGCGTCCCTGCCAGCCGTCACTCCGGCTCCACCCGCAGCATTGTCATCAACGTCCTCCACGGATTCGGCCTCAGAAGCCGGGCTGGTCCTGGCCGCATGGTCCCCGCTGCGCTGGTCACGCTGTCCCTGCTTGCCACTGGTGCTGCTGCCACTCTTCTTCGCAGACCCTCCAGGCTTGGCCTTGCCGACTGGACCCTTGCTCCCACCATGCGCCCGATGGGTCGCCGCTGCTGTGGACCGAGCAGCACCCGCAGCATGGGAGTCCTTTTGTTGAGCCCTCTTAGTCTGCCGCGCAGCGCGGGGACTAAAGGCCGCATTACCTCCTGCTGGTCTCTTGGAAGGGCGAGCGGCTCCAGACGTGCCCTCCCCCGCCGAATCTTCCCGCTGTGGTGTGGGATTCCTCCCGCCTGACCCCCCCGTCTTTGAGGAACGCTTTGGGGGGGAGGCGGAGGGGCCTGTGGGGGGCTCCCCGAGAGACGCAGCACTCGTCCCTGTGGCTCCGGGCTCAGCCGCTCCGGCGGCCTAGACAGGCGTCTCCCCGTCTCCTGTGCGGCTGGGCGCCGCAGCCGCGGCAGGCTCGCTGGTCGCCGCAGCCTCCGCTGCAGGGTTCATGGCAGCCAGCTGGACGTGGACCCAGGATGGGCCCCTCGATTCCGCCTCCTCCCTGATCCTGGCCACCAACCTCTCGACGTCTTCCATTGCGCAGGGAACGAGCGGGCATCCAGCGAGAGCTTCTTCCACCTACGCTCTCTAGCCGGAAGTGCCCGCCCCCCTTCTTCCTCCCCTAACCCAGGCAGCACCTCCCCGCCTACCCACACGGAACCACCCCCCTTCTATCCTAATCTACTGCTGTGGGAACCTCCCCAGCCCACCCACCAGCTAACCCCACCCCCCGTCAGGGAGACAGCTACCCCATCATGGCCGGGCCCTCCGCATTCCGCTCTGCTACAACTCCAGGCCCTCTCTGGAAGACCTGGGATGACGCTGTGGAAATGAGTAAACAGCGTTGGACAATTCTAACCCTGCTCTAGTCCCACCACACACACAAGAGTGCACAGATGCCCAGGATTGTGCAAGGCAAGGAGGCAAGCAGATGGCATCCACACCGTCCCAGAAGATGCCGTACTGATGAAATTCCCTGCTTTTACTGAGTATTACACCTTCAGACCAAAAGGGAGAGTGGCCCCACTGCTCTCACAGCTGATTCCCCATTGAGTCAACCAGTCCACACCCGGATCCACCAAAGGTGTAAAGCTGCAGAAGGCCAAAAGAAGACATGACTGGGACTCCACCTGGACTTTAGCAATAATAGCACATTTTATTAACTTACCATAGCCTTAAATCACACAACGTTTTGGGCAGTGGGCCTTTCTCAAGTGCCAGTAGGCATACTTCCCAACTTTTTGAGATGAGAAAAAGGGACACGTAAACCACGCCCCTGGCCATGCCCTCACCACGCCTCTAGTCACACATACCATAAAGATTTCATAAGCAACATATGTTGTTTTATAATTCAAACCACACTGATCCTTTCTATTCTGGTTCATTTTCCTTCATAGTAACATTTTAAAATTAGTAATATATCAATTTATAGGTTGGGAATAAAGTCAATAGAGTCAATCAAACACATTTTTAGTATAGAAATATATATATTTACATAGAAAGAGGGACAAAGTCCTGAAAGAGGGACAAATGAGGGTGAAAGACGGACAGGGCTCCCAAAAAGGGACTGTCCCTCCGAAAAAGGGACAGTTGGGAGCTATGCCAGTAGGGGCCCTACTTCCACCACTTTATTAGCTCTTTATTGATGCTAAACTGGTAATGATCACCTCTATATGTGATTTGATTAGTTGTGACCATTAATAGACTGTTCCTCTCATCAGCCTACACCTCTTTGGCGCTGTGGTCCTTGACAGGTTTTGGTGCTATACATACCAATTGTTATGTATCGAGCGCTTGAGGGGGCCAAATGTAAAACTCACACTGGGGCCCAGAACTCCTAAGCTACGCTAGTGGGTATATTGCCAACCACATGGACACTAAGCTCTAGCAGGAATGACACACTGGCTGCATCTCATCACAGTACGGGTCACATGCAGCTTGCTGGATCGCTCTACCTTGATTATCTCTCTAGGGCAGATGTGTGTCTCCTACTGCCAGCTCTGCACATTCCTCTTATCCGGAGTTACCTTGATGTCTTACCTTCACATTCCAGTATCTCCTCTCAGTTATACACCAAGGCCACCGGGGCCTCCAAAATCCAGGAATTATCATTACTCTAACGCCTTCTCCAGACATTACGTCCCTCAGGGCCTTCTGTGGGCACACTGCGTCACTTTCTGGTGACATTTACAGTGAGTCTGATCACAATTTTAAATGTGTATGAAGTCTTTATCTTAGCCAGCTTACCTATCTCCTGTGTAATCAGATGTGGTGATTGCTTATAAAGTTTGCGCAGGGAAAGACGTCCCCCCCCCCAATATACTGTATTATTATTATTCTTGTTATTTATTGTATTTATAAAGCACCAACATATTACGCAGCGCTGACAGTATCTGTATTATAGCCTTATCCCCATTAAGCCTGTTTTGCATCCATTCACTATTTTGCATTTTCGCCACTCTGCCATGACTGGATTGGTCTGACCACTTTAGTTTCGATTATCCAGATCACAGTAAAAATGACGCCCGGTCCTGGGCATCCCGCATGAGTCTTCCTGCTTGCGCTGTGTCTGTGTAAAGGGCTGTTTGGACAGCTGCAGGGGCATGTGGAGAACAGCTTTCCATGTGAAGGGGCCGGATGCGTTTCTTAACCGTCTGCTGGATAGTATACGGTACTGGTTATGGGCTCTGCCTCTTAAGCCCCATTTACACTATACAATTTTTTGTGCGATTCGATCGGATCAAATTCGGTTGATCGATTAAATCTGACATGTCCGATCGGGATTTGATTCGATAGTGTGGTCGAATGTCATTGCAAAACAATGGCAAATCGATCACATCAACGATCAAATCGAATCCCAATCGGACATGTCGGATTTAATTTGATCAGATCGAATCGCACAACAATTGTATTGTGTAAATGGGGATTAACACAAGAAACCTGGGTTCAAATATCGGCTCTTACTATTCAGTAAGGAGACCTTGGGCAAGACTCCCTAACACTACTACTGCCTACTGAGAGCAGCAAGGAAGGAAGGAAGTTCCGCACAAAATCCTATGTAGAATGTAGTCCCAATTTTATTGAAAAATATAAAAGCTGAACAGCCTGGTAGCTGACATGTTTCGGACACGCAGGTCCTTAATCATAGCACCCTAGTGGCTGCAGCTCAAGTGCTTTGAGTCCGCCAGGAGAAAAGTGGAATATAAATGTTATTTGTCACGCATGCATGATGAGCTTAAGCGCAGCTCGACGTGGGGGAAAGAAGACCGAAGAAGTTGTAACGCATTTCATCTTCCTGGTATCGGAGATTTCTGCAGGTGGTGACTGTTGCCATGAGATTAAGAGACACTTTTTACTTGGGGGGGAAAGGCAGTGGCGTACCTAGGGCATTTGGCACCCGGTGCTGGGTATTAAAAGACCCCCCCCCTAAAAAATGGGCGTGGCCACAACCTGCGGCGTGCTTTGCAGCAAACTGTATTTTAAAGTATTAGCTAGTACAGTTTCCCCCAGTATAGCTGCCCCCAGTGGAGCTAGTATAGTTGCCCCCAGTATAGCTAGTTTAGTTGCCCCCAGTATAGCTAGTTTAGTTGCCCCCAGTATAGCTAGTTTAGTTGCCCCCAGTATAGATAGTTTAGTTGCCCCCAGTGTAGCTAGTATATTTGCCCCCAGTGTAGCTAGTATATTTGCCCCAGTATAGCTAGTATAGCTGCCCCCAGTATAGCTAGTATAGCTGCCCCCAGTATAGCTAGTTTAGTTGCCCCCAGTATAGCTAGTTTAGTTGCCCCCAGTATAGCTGCCCCCAGTGTAGCTAGTATAGCTGCCCCCAGTATAGCTAGTATAGCTGCCCCTAGTATAGCTAGTATAGCTGCCCCCAGTATAGCGAGGTCGGCATCTGCAACGGAGGGGATCCCAGGACCCCAGAGCTTCTGTGAGAGACAAGTCGGCTGCCAGGGGCTGGAGGAAGCTCCGGGTAAGTAAAGCTCTTTTTCTAACGTTTGCCTGATGTTTCCTTTGAAGGAAACCTGAGATCATAAAAAAAAAAAATTATACCTACCAGGTGCTTCCTCTAGCCCCTTTCAGGCTTAACGGTTCCTTGCTGTCCTCCCATGTCGCCTGGATCGCAGGCTAGTAATTTGTCCAGCCAGGGGGAGTTGCACACCCTATCTTCTGCGCTTACTACTGTGCAGGCACAAAAACGCTCCTCTCGACTGGACAGTGGAGCCGTACTGCGCCTATACTGACTGGACAAACTACCGGGCCACCTAGCGGAGGATCCAGGAGGCCTGGGAGGATGGTGAGGGACCGATGAGCCTAAAGGGGGCTAGAGGAAGCCCCAGGTATGTGTGTGTGTGTATATATGTATATACACACGCTGTTTATATATATTTAAATTTTATATATATTTTTTAAGATCTCAGGGACACGTAAAAGAACTAAGGCCATAGTGTTCACTAGAAGAGTTAATACTACTATTAAAACTCAAATACTCTGGTCACATAATGAGAAAACCGTATTCTTTGGAGAAATCCTTAGTGCTTTGAAAAATTGAGGGCAAAAGAAGAAGAGGATGACATGGGGGCTAAGATGGATAGACAGCATATGTGAAGCTATGAACATGCCAATGCAACAGCTGAAGGAAACACTGACACTTGACAAGCATATTAGTTATTTCATAGAAGAAGAGATCTGATTGGTTGCTATGAATTGCTGTACATCTTGATACATCTTTGCCAAGCTGAACATACTGCACTGTCTTCAGACTACAGAAGCCCACAGACACACTGAGCACACTGTGCTTCCAAAGAGCAAATAGCAACAGACAGATCACACACAAAAAAAAAAAAAAAACCGCAGATCAAACACAAAGCTATCTCAGTCTGGCTCCTCTTCTGTGGGATACACACTGCCTATGCTGGGATTTCATTGTCAGCATTGCAGCAAAGTTTTGCCTTTATTTTAGGAAGGCGGAAAGCCTTTTTTTTTTTTTTTTTTTATTCCATTTTGAATGGAAAGGGGAAATTTAAACTAGGATGAAGCCAGAACCTGTTGTTATCCCTGTTATATGCCTGATTTAATAAAATTACCCTATAAAGACAGGGAAGTGGAGGCTTCCATATTTATTTCCTTTTATTCAGAACCTGACTGGCTGCAGCCTTCATATCGGTCTCTCCACAGGGTTCCTTTTATGCATTTATTCACTGGCGTAGCAAATTGGGATGGAACAAATGGCTTATCCAGGTACACTGACAGGAAGAATGGCAGAGATTAGACTTGCGTGGTGGGGGGTGTGACTGGTGAAGAGGAGAGATTGTGATTGGAGGAGTGTTGTGTGTGTGGCTGCATCAGAGGTTGGAGGTGTGGCAGGAGGAGTGGCAGAGGCTAGACTGGAGGTGTGGCATAATAAAACTGGAGGAGTGGTGGAAGTGTGATTTTAGCAGTGGTGTGGGTGTGACTGACTAAAGGAGTGGTTGGAAATGTGATTAGAGCAGTGGTGTGTGGGTGTGACTGACTAAAGGAGTGGTTGGAAGTGTGACAGGAGGAGTGGCAGAGGTTAGATTGGAGGAGTGGTGGGGGTGTGACTGGAGGAGTGGTGAGAATGTGTTTGGAGGATCAGTGTGGGTTACAATGGAGGAGTGGTGGGGGTTGTGACAGGATAAGTAGTGAAAATGTGATTGGAGAAGTGGTGGGGGTTAGACTGGAAGGAGTGTTGTGTTGTGGGTGTGACTGGAGAAGCGATGAGGATGTGACTGGAGAAGTGGTGAGGGTGTGACTGGAGAAGTGGTGAGAATGTGATTGGAGGAGTGATGGGGGTGGGACTGGAGGAATGGTGTGGGTGTGACAGGAAGAGTGGCTGGAGGTATGATGACAGGAGGAGTGGCAGATGTTAAACTGGAGGAGTGGTAGAGGTGTGATTGGAGGAGAGGTTAGAATGTGCTTGGAAGATTGGTGTGGCTGTGACTCGAGAAGTGGTGGGGGTGTGATAGGAGGAGTAGCATATATTAGACTGGAAGAGTGATGTAAGTGGGACTGGAGAAGAGGTGAGAATGTGATGGGAGGAGTGATAGGGGTGGGACTGGAAAAGTTGTGTGGGTATGGCAGGAGGAGTGGCAGAGGTTAGACTGAAGGAGCGGTGCCGATGGGGGTGTGACTGGAGGAGTGGTGAGAATGTGTTTGGAGGGTCGGTGTAGGTGTGACTGGAGGAGTGATGGGGGTGTGACAGAAGTTGTGGGGGCGTGAACTTTACCTCAGTACGGGGAATAATCCGCAGGAAACCCTCCCAACCTATTTTACAAGAGCTTGTCCAATAGGTTCATGTGGTTGCGTACCCATCCATGTAGGAGCACAATAAGACTTGTGCCTGCTTAGTAGCATGGAGCCGCCACGCACAGCTTTTTCCTCCATGCTCCATGCTACTGGCAGGCGAGGGCTGTCTGAGCGCCTGAGCAGTGCAGCTGCATACACAGACAGGAGCGTGGCGGTGAAGAAGAAGAGGTTCCCAGTGAGGATAGGTGGGCTGCAGGAGGATCGGGGAAGCCTCTGGGTTATTCAGAGGCAGAGCAGAGCTGTGCCAAGGCAGAGGCAAGAGAGGCTCCAGCCTCAGGGCACAGTGTAGGAGGGGCGCACAACTCACTCAGCTATCATTCCCTTATTGTGTTTGAAGCAGAGAGAAATAAGAAAAAGGGGATACATGGCAGTGGCTGCAAGCCAGATTTATTATTTATTTGTTGTATTTATAAAGCGCCAACATATTACGCAGCGCTGGACATTAATTTAGGTTACAGACAATATTTAGGGGTGACAAACAGCAATATGACAATACAGGAATACAAGAAAACCAGATCACACAGCACAGTATTAGTACAAGGTAATGCTTAGTCACTGGATGGGAGCATGGAGATTAGGCAAGTTAGGTTCACTCAGATGCATAGCATGGGTGCACAGTAATAGAGGTGCATGATCAGGTAGGACACAAAAGGAGTGAGGACCCTGCCCAAAGGCTTACAATCTAGAGGGAGAGGTAGGGACACGAGATGTAGGGGACCAGAGTTCGGCTGTGGGTTTAGAGCAATTGTGAGGGGTGGTAGGCAAGAGTGAAAAGGTGAGTTTTGAGGGCCTTCTTGAAGGTGTTGAAGGAGGGGGCTGCCCTAATGGGTGGAGGTAGGGAGTTCCATAGTGTCGGAGCGGCTCTTGAGAAGTCTTGGAGGCGTGCATGGGACTAGGTGATGCGGGGGACGGTCAGGCGAAGTTCATTGGAGGAGCGGAGTGAGCGGCTTGGTGTGTATCTCTGAGTAAGATCAGAAATGTAGGTTGGACAGGTTTTGTGGATGGATTTGTAGGTCAGACACAGTATCTTGAATCTGATTCTGGACTGGATAGGAAGCCAGTGGAGGGATTCACGGAGGGGAGCCGCCCTGGTGGAGCGATGGGAGGAGTGGATAATTCTGGCAGCCGCATTCATGATGGACTGCAGTGGGGCTATTCGGGTCTTAGGGAGTCCAGACAGAAGGGCATTGCAGTAGTCGAGGCGGGAAATTATGAGGGCATGGATGAGGAGTTTGGTGGTGGCAGGGGTCAGGAAAGGGCGAATCTTACAGATGTTACGAAGGTGGAAGTTGCAGGACTTTGTGAGGTTTTGGATGTGGGGAGTGAAGGAGAGTGCGGAGTCCAGGGTGACACCCAGACAGCGGGCTTGAGAGGTAGGGTGAATAGTAGTGTGGTTAACAGTGACCTGCACATCTGGGAGGTCCAGGGATGACCGGGGTGGGAAGATCATAAATTCCGTTTTGTCTAGATTTAGTTTTAGGAACCTAGCGGACATCCAGGAGGAGATGGCAGATAGGCAGGAGGAGACCTTGTCCATAGTAGTGGTGGATATGTCAGGGGTGTGGAGATAGATTTGGGTGTCATCTGCATACAGATGATAGTTAAAACCCATGGAGATAGATAACTAGAGATTAAGGTGTTGGGGGCCCTGGGTTGCCTCTTAGTCTAATAGCAATCAGTGTGTGACAGCTCGGGTGGGAGGGATGGAGGGGCGCACTTTGGTGCCTCAGCCTTGGGTGCTGGAGGACCTTGTCCTGGCTCTGTTTAGAGGCTTCCCCCTAGTGAGTTAAGTAACTTTTGCACTAGGATTATTATAGTTTAGCTGCAGACACTTACCGTATGCAGGAGACAACTTCAACTTCAGTTACCTAGACTGCAACTGTATAAGTGAGACTGCCATCCTGCATTCCTCCGTATTAGCATTTAATAGTGTTTATAAGAAGTCAAACAATCCACTGGCTGTGTGCGAATGAATGGACAGCATCAGGGCCATTCTCTCCCCCATCTCCCAGGCCTGGGAATCGGACACGGTGTCTCTCCTTCATACTTGTACACACACATGTCACCCCGCCATTGTTCCCGGAACGTGAGGCCGGCATTTATGTTTGGTCAGTCCTTCTGGTTCTCATGACCTCTCCGTGAATATTACATTTCTGTAAAAATTGAATAAAAACAGAGAATGCTGACTGCTTCCTCATTCTGATTGTGACACACAATCATATTCTGTTCTGCAGACAAGAAATGACTTATTACCGAAAATCCGTCCCAAGTTGTTTGGGAGAAAGTCTTCACAACTGTATGACCAGCCTGGCCTGAGCTAAGAAAGAAAGGGAGCGATCAGAGTGTTGACAGATGTTACTCTTTAAAGGGGGTTGTAACATCCAAAAATAAGAAATTGCCAAAAAACAATTAGTGTCCCAAAAATAGATGTAAAGCTCATTATTTTCTAAAATAGGTCGCTATACCATATGTCCTTGCCTTTGCCTACCTGCAGGAACTGTGCAGTGCCAACAGGATTGCGCGAACTTGTTTGTTTGTTTTCTCAGCAGGCAAATAACAGAAAGCTTCCTATTGTGCATAAGATAAGACCACTATGAACAGAAGGTAAGTAAATCCCCCCCCCTCCCCCCGCCCAGCAGGAATATTCTTTTCTTTTTTTCATATCACATTAATCCTAAATCTGACAGTGAACACTAAAAACAACAGGATGTTTAAGCTAAATAAGTAATTTCTTATTGGGTGATTTTTTTTTTATTGTTTCAGTTTGTAAGAAGTTTCATCCTATTAACCTCCTTGCCGGTTATCCCGAGCTCTGCTCGGGGTAACCTGCGCAGGAGGATTTCTCAGGCCCCGCTGGGCCGATTTGCATAATTTTTTTTATTGCACGCAGCTAGCACTTTGCTAGCTGCGTGCATATTACGATCGCCGCCGGTCGCCGCCGATTTGCCGCTACCCGCCGCGCTGCCCCCCCACCCCCTCTAGACCCCTTGCGCAGCCTGGCCAATTAGTGCCAGGCAGCGCTGAGGGGTGGATCGGGATTCCCACTGAAGTCTCGACGTCCATGACATCGGTGACGTCATCCCGCCCCATCGCCATGGCGACCAGGGAAGCCCAGCAGGAAATCCCGTTCTGAACGGGATTTCCTGCTTACTCTGATCGCCGGAGGCGATCGGAGTGGGTGGGGGGATGCTGCTGCTCAGCGGCTATCATGTAGTGAGCCCTGGGCTTGCTACATGATTTAAAAAAAATAAAAATTAAAAAAAAAGTGCTGCGCTGCCCCCTTGCCGCAGGAATTGGACCGGCAAGGGGGTTAAAGGACTACTGTAGGGGGATAGGGGAAAAAAGAGTTGATCTTACCCAGAGCTTCTAATGGTCCCCCGCAGACATCCTGTGCCCGCGCAGCCACTCACCGATGCTCCGGCCCTGCCTCCGGTTCACTTCTGGAATTTCAGACTTAAACCACTGCGCCTGCGTTGCCGTGTCCTCGCTCCCGCTGACGTCACCAGGAGCGTACTGCGCAGGCATAGGCCATACTGGGCCTGTGCAATACACTGTTTTTGACATGAGCAGGATCGAGGGTGTGGCTGCGCAGGCGCAGTGGTTTTCCAACTTTAAAGTCAGAAATTCCAGAAGTGAACCGGAGGCGGGGCCGGAGCATCGGTGAGTGGCTGCGCGGGCACAGGATGTCTGCGGGGGACCATTAGAAGCTCTGGGTAAGTTCAACTCTTTTTCCCCCCCACCCCCTACAGTCATACTTTAAGACAGAGCTCCAGACTCGAGTTTTACATAATCTTTATGCAGGAGGTGTAGAAGTCCTTCAAAAATTCATAAAAGAATTGAGAAATGTACCTGGTAACGGGACCCTTATACCTGTAGCTTCTGTGTAGGATTCTCATCTCTGAATTGGGTTACTTAGGAGGCCCGATGCTTGTAAATATCTGACCAGCAGGCTAGCAATGCATTCTGTTGCTATGAAGGAGAAGGAGAGACAATGAGCAGTGCGCAGCAGAGTGGGAGGGTAAGAAGGAAAATGATGCTCTCAACCTGCGCTCGGTCAAGACGATTCAGATCTGTTGGCGACCTATCAGTGGAGGAGCACCAAGTGTGTGCAGAAAAAAGGAATTACAGCCATAACACTCATTCCTGGAAGAGGGCAGCTTGTGAGTGCAGAGGATACATAAAAAGGTCAATAGTTCATACATTTTAGCTTTGGGATACCTGAAAGATTGTGTCATTGAGCAGAGACAATAAAATATTATATCTACTTTACCTAAAGGACAACTGAGGGGGGGACATCTGGAGGCAGGGGACACTCACACACAGCCCAGCAAGCACTAGCAGGGATCCGGCTGCTTGACCCCTCCCCCCCCCCCCCCCTCATGTAAAATGCTTGGTCCTTAAAGAGAAACTCTGACCAAAAATTGAACTTTATCCCAATCAGTAGCTGATACCCCCTTTTACATGAGAAATCTATTCCTTTTTACAAACAGACCATCAGGGGGCTCTGTATGACTGATATTGTGGTGAAACCCCTCCCACAAGTAACCCCTCCCACAAGAAAAGTTTATACTTTTGTGGGAAATAGCTGTTACAGCGTTTTCCAACTGCCAAAAACCATGCAGCAGCTACATCACCTGCCAGCAGTAAAATGTTCACTGGAGTTCCTCTTTAAGGGGTGTGTGTGTTAGGCAGCCAGTCCCAAAAGGGTTAAAATAGTAATTATAACATCTACTGCAATGGAAAACATTTTTCCATAGATATTTTTAATAACACTTAAGTAGCTGTGGACAGACTGGTCGGAGTGTTTATACTCTTTGGTTCCGATGATGAATAAAGCATTTGTATTATGGGATATCCTCAATCACCGGAAATAACATCCTCAAGAGTAGAAGGGATTTTTCATCTGTTCCCAACAATATCAGTTCTGGTCAACAGGAAGAAGAGATAAGAATGTTTCTAATAAAAAAAATACTAGAGCCTGGCTGGAGCCTAAAGTCAGTGTTTGAATTTAACCCTCCTATCACCCATGGCATATTTTTGGACAAAGGCCCAGGCCTTGGGCGGCTGCAGCATATGAAAGAGGAGGCTGAAAATGGGGAGCAACAGATGAAAAAGGGAAACCGATGCTCAAGGTGGCTGTTCATGAAAGGGAGGGGCTAGAGTACATGGAAGAGGAGGCTGCACATGGAATGGGAGAAGCACAGCTGTACATTGATGTTACACATGGAAGAGGGGTGCTGTACATGGATGTTACACATGGAAGAGGGGGCTGCACATGGAATAGGAAGGGCACTGCTGCACAAGAAAGGGGAGACACAACATACTTGGCCTAGAAGCAAAAAAAGTATAAATTCAGCTTTGCAGTAACTCGTATGATAAGCATCATGCCATATGTGCTGCAGTAGCTAGACACTAATGGCCCATACACACGGGCTACAACTGTCGCCACAAACACGTGGCACGTGCATGTTGCGGCGACAGGTCCTCCATGTGTCTGAGGCGCGCGCCACAAACTGCCGCTAGTGAGAGCTGTCGCCAGGCAATTGACTTGGCCAGCAGCAACCGTCGCTAGTCTGCCACGCGTACTGCGTGTGTATGTGCGGACTAGCGAAAGCAACCCACAGCCAGAAGGTAGCTTCCGGCGGGGGGATGAAACTTTCAGCGACAGCTTCCGCCTTGTCTCTGCCTGTTGGGCAGAGACATGTAGACAGCTGTCGCTCAGGCGGAGCTGTCGCCGAGCTGTTGCGCACACGTCTCCTGTGTGCTAGCAACAGCTACAATGGTGCCCCGTGTGTATGGGCCATTAGCGCGTAGCTTCTAGTCACTGGTGCTCACAACTAGGCGCTATTACTGGCAGGGCCAGGCCAAGGCTTGAGAGGTGCCAGCTTCTGGATGTAGAACTGTGACAGCAAAGCACAAACCCCCCTTCCCCAGCAAGTGCTGTGCTCCTACGAGATTCCCCATCCCCCGGTTGCGGTAATAGCAGAGTCACAACTCTGGATGATCCAGAAGCTTGCCAGATCCTTTACAGACCACAATTACAGCTAAGGGTCTCTCTATACCAGGGGTCAGGAACCTTTTTGGCTGAGCGAGCCATAAACGCCACATATTTTAAAAATGTAATTCTGTGACAGCCATACAATATGTTTTAAACTGGGACTTTGCGCATGCGCAGCAGAGGGCTCACGTCCCTGCTGCCATGGTGATGTGTATACAGTTTATCCGCCGGGCAGCAGAAGTGTCAGACACGTCTTCAGCTTCTCTTGGGTTTCAGCAACATCAGCAATTTCCCCAGGCAGACAGGAGAAATACTGAACTGCTTGTACAATTAGCTAGCTGACTTGGGGGTTGATTCACTTTGTAGGTCGAGATCCCCGCACTTTGGCCCAATAGGCTGCCTGCCAAGTGACAGCCTATTGGGCCAATCAAAGTGCGGGGATCTCATCCTACAAAGTCACTGGACCTGACAGGGTCCAGAGTGGGAAAATTGGAGCAGCCATTCATTTTGGGGTAGCGCGAGTAAGTTAGTAGTGCATGCTACAGCAGTAGTGGGCCTACTTTGAACATTTTATTTGTGCTGCCACAGTAAGTTGCACTGCTTGAGCAGTGTAGCTTAGTGAATCAACCACCACTGATTTGTCTGTGAGCCAGATGTAGACATCAATAGAGCCACATTGGGCTCCCGAGCCGTAGGTTCCCTACCCCTGCTCTATACTGACTTGACTCAAGCAAGTTGAATAGGTTTATTTATTCTGGCCATGAGTGTGGATGAGGACATCTGGATGAATGAGTCAGGTCTACACATGCCCAGTAGAATGAAGTGCTCATACTCATGCATGCCCAGTCCAAATGCGCTTGTCCATGACCAGGAGCATAGCCAGAAGATGAAGAGAAAACCTGCCCTAGTTCTACAAGGATCCAGGAAGCTTCTGGACCACCCAAAGTCTTCCAACTACTGAGGTAAGTATGTAAATCCTCCCCCACTCACACAGTTTAGGTATGCTGTAAAACACAACTCAAAGAATCTCGGCAATCTCAGCATACATCTATAATCATTCAAAATGGGAAGAAGTTAAAACCTCTTTAAGGGTTTTGTCATTGCTTACGTTACGTCTCCAACGAGAAGGATTCCCTTGACTTCCTCTCTAGGCAGGAAGTGGGCAAAACTTTCCATTAGGGACAAGGAATCGCAACAAAGTAAAGTAGAACAGTCAAATTTCCTATTTCTGTGACAACTGGAATTCATATAAGGGCCATGTATAAGATTGAAGTAAAATATCTCCAGCGGAGACAGCAATCGCTAGTGCTTTAGAAAGCGTTACCGTAATTAAAAGTATATGTGTAAGGATCCGCTCAGCTGGCTGCACAGGCAGACAGCTGTTTGACCATTCCTCTAGTCTGAAGGTTACAGGTCTCTGGAAGAGAGACCTGTCTTTCCTTTGCAAGTTTCTGGTCTGTTCTGCTGTTGAGGAATTTGCATACATTCGTTATGCAAATCCCCTACCTGCCTCCTGTGATGACTGGCACTATAAAAAGCTATGTTTCCCAGAGTCCTTTGCTGGTCATTTCTTCGGGGTTTGTTGTAAACACTCCTAGAGTGTCAGCCATGCCATTTCTTGTTAAAGTTATCTTAGAGTAATTCTCGGAACTGTACTAGGCAGTTCCTAGTGCAGTTAGATTGCATATCTGTTTTGTCTGTCTGTTGCGATTGTCCTGTCCCAGCGGTGGTCGACAGGAAATCGTTCTGTTTGTCTGGGTGCTAACTGGGGCAGCGGTTGCTACCGGTAGCCCCTTCTGATCTGTCTTGCTTGGATCGCACTAGTCTTGCGCTAGCGCTGTGGATCCTTCTGTTCTGTTTTCCTGGATCGCACTAGCCGCTAGCGGTAGTGCTGTGGATCCTTCTGATCTGTCTTGCTTGGATCGCACTAGTCTTGCGCTAGCGCTGTGGATCCTTCTGTTCTGTTTTCCTGGATCGCACTAGCCGCTAGCGGTAGTGCTGTGGATTCTTCTGATCTGTCTTGCTTGGATCGCACTAGTCTTGCGCTAGCGCTGTGGATCCTTCTGTTCTGTTTTCCTGGATCGCACTAGCCTCTAGCGGTAGTGCTATGGATCCTTCTGATCTGTCTTGCCTGGATCGCACTAGCCTTGCGCTAGTGCTGTGGATCCTTCTGTACTGTTTTCCTGGATCGCACTAGCCTCTAGCGGTAGTGCTGTGGATCCTTCTGATCTGTCTTGCCTGGATCGCACTAGCCCCTAGCGGTAGCGGCTGTGGATCCTTCCTAGCTTATCGTGTTTGTCTGTCGGTGGTTAGTTAGGCGTGCTTGTCTCTGTTGTGCTTAACATGCGGAGACCGCGCTGTAAACGCGTTCACTGTTGCGAATGAGTGCGGTGTTCGCGTTTAGTTAGCGTTTGTTATTTTCGTTACTTCTCATTGTTGTTTGCTGTGCCTTTGCTCCTCTCGTGTTCTGTTCTGATCTGTCTTGTGTCACTTCTGGCGATCGCCCTTCCCGCGATCGCGTTCCTACTTTTGTTTCTGCTGATGTGTGTTCACCGTCGCAGGGTCGCGACTAGATTGGTGAACACACATTCATCCTGTACCTGTGCTCTTTCTCTTTAAGGGCTGTCCAGCCCCGCATTGTCTTGATCTGTGCAATCCCCATCTGGCATCTGTGGCCGTGCAGCGATTGTACTCGTCTGCACCCCACAGCGCCATCTGCCAGTGGGAATTGCCCTCTACTGGTGCTTGCACCAAAGCTGGGTTCCCCCCTTCATACGCTTGTGGAGGATTTCCGCTGTGTCAGCGCACGTCTTGTGTGCTGACCACTGAGATTATTCTGCAAACGTTACACTATGGCAGTGATCTCACTGCAGCGATCTTTGCCAATTTACGTTCTGCGGTAACCAGAAAGCGTAGCGCATGCAGCACTTTTTCGCGATTTTAGAGTGATCGAGGTTAAAAAAGTGAATAATGATCGCTCAAAAATCGTGAAATTGTCCAGTAAATAAGATGCCAAAAATCCCCATTGCAAAACGTTAGCAATTTTGCTAGCGTTTTGAATGGGGCCTCATGAAACATTTTTTTTTTTGTATTGGACTTAGACTTTATTGTTCTCGCACTCCAACCATCTCAAATAGAAATTTTGCGAGACGTTCTACTTACAGTCTGTGAAAAAACAAATCAGTAAACTGATGACTAAGACAAGTACCGGTGGTATTATTATCGTTATACATTTCACTTTCTCTAACCACATTTGTGTTATGAAACATTTGCTTTATCACAGTGCAGCTGCGGCTGGTGGGGACTGTGCTGCATGAAGAAATGGGTTGTTTCACAATGACTGGCCTGTGGTTCAGCGGAGTTGGAACCCATTACTGTACCCAACTCTCATCTCTGCATGAAAAGAAAGATATTTATGAGAATCACACCGGGCATACGATAAACCAGTCTGTGTTTCCACCCAGTAACAAACCTCCTTATGTTTCCACTCTCTCTGTTTGCTCTATTACATAAGCATTAGGCATTTACAGTATCTCACAAAAGTCAGTACACCTCTCACATTTTTGTAAATATGTTATTATATCTTTTCATGGGACAACACTGAAGATATGATCATACCTTCCAACTTTTTGAGATACAGTGGTGTGAAAAAATATTTGCCCCCTTCCTGATTTCTTATTCTTTTGCATGTTTGTCACACTTAAATGTTTCTGCTCATCAAAAACCGTTAACTATTAGTCAAAGATAACATAATTGAACACAAAATGCAGTTTTAAATGATGGTTTTTATTATTTAGTGAGAAAAAAACCTCAAAACCTACATGGCCCTGTGTGAAAAAGAAATTGCACCATGAACCTAATAACTGGTTGGGCCACCCTTGGCAGCAATAACTGCAATCAAGCATTTGCGATAACTTGCAACGAGTCTTTTACAGCGCTCTGGAGGAATTTTGACCCACTCATCTTTGCAGAATTGTTGTAATTCAGCTTTATTTGAGGGTTTTCTAGCATGAACCGCCTTTTTAAGGTCATGCCACAACATCTCAATAGGATTCAGGTCAGGACTTTGACTAGGCCTCTCCAAAGTCTTCATTTTGTTTTTCTTCAGCCATTCAGAGGTGAATTTGCTGGTGTGTTTTGGGTCATTGTCCTGCTGCAGCACCCAAGATCGCTTCAGCTTGAGTTGACGAACAGATGGCCGGACATTCTCCTTCAGGATTTTTTGGCAGACAGTAGAATTCATGGTTCCATCTATCACAGCATGCCTTCCAGGTCCTGAAGCAGCAAAACAACCTCAGACCATCACACTACCACCACCATATTTTACTGTTGGTATGATGTTCTTCTGATGAAATGCTGTGTTACTTCTACGCCAGATGTAACGGGACACGCACCTTCCAAAAAGTTCAACTTTTGTCTCGTCGGTCCACAAGGTATTTTCCCAAAAGTCTTGCCAATCATTGAGATGTTTTTTTTAGCAAAATTGAGATGAGCCTTAATGTTCTTTTTGCTTAAAAGTGGTTTGCGCCTTGGATATCTTCCATGCAGGCCGTTTTTGCCCAGTCTCTTTCCTATGGTGGAGTCGTGAACACTGACCTTAATTGAGGCAAGTGAGGCCTGCAGTTCTTTAGATGTTGTCCTGGGGTCTTTTGTGGCCTCTCGGATGAGTTTTCTCTGCGCTCTTGGGGTAATTTTGGTCGGCCGGCCACTCCTGGGAAGGTTCATCACTGTTCCATGTTTTTGCCATTTGTGGATAATGGCTCTGACTGTGGTTTGCTAGAGTCCCAAAGCTTTAGAAATGGCTTTATAACCTTTACCAGACTGATAGATTTCAATTACAGTACTTTTGTTCTCATTTGTTCCTGAATTTCTTTGGATCTTGGCATGATGTCTAGCTTTTGAGGTGCTTTTGGTCTACTTCTCTGTGTCAGATAGCTCCTATGTAAGTGATTTCTTGATTGAAACAGGTGTGGCAGTAATCAGGCCTGGGGGTGACTACAGAAACTGAACTCAGGTGTAATAAACCACCTTTAAGTTATTTTTTAACAAGGGAGGGCAATCACTTTTTCACACAGGGCCATGTAGATTTGGAGGTTTTTTTTCTCACTAAATAATAAAAACCATCATTTAAAACTGCATTTTGTGTTTAATTAGGTTATCTTTGACTAATAGTTAACGGTTTTTGATGAGCAGAAACATTTAAGTGTTACAAACATGCAAAAGAATAAGAAATCAGGAAGGGGGCAAATAGTTTTTCACACCACTGTAAGAAATAGGGACACTTTAAGATACACCTGGCCACACCCATAACCACACCTCCACCCCACCCCTAGCCACTAATACCAGAAAGAATTCAGAAGCAAGACACAGTTTTTATAATTCAGACCACTCTCAGAGGTGGGACAATGTCCTCCAGCACCCAAGACTGAGACACCAAAGTGCGCCCCCCCCCCCCTCCTACCCCTGCCGTCACACGCTGATTGCTATTATACTAAGAGGCGCCCCAGGGCTTCCAACCCCCCCAACCCCTTAATCTCTAGTTATCTGGCTTGCAGTCACTGCAATGTATCCCCTTTTCTTATATCTCTCTGCTTCAAACACAATAGGGGAATGATAGCTGAGTGAGTTATGCGCCCCCTCCTACACTGTGCCCCATGGCTGGAGAGTCTTTCGCCTCTGCCTCGGCCTGGCCCTGACCACACTGGTCCTCTCTATCATCATTAGTTCTCCTTCATTCTAACATTTGAAATGTGTACACCCCTAAGTGAAGAAAGTCAAAATTCTGCCCAACTCCCTTTACATTTTCCGTCCCTGGGGTCATGTCACTCATTAGTGTTACGAGCTCATAGTAGAGAACTCTGAGGGTCTAAAAAAATATTTATTGCTCTACATAAAGACGGCCAAGGCTATGATTGCCAACATCCTGAAACTGAGCTGCAGCACTGTGTCCAAGACCATACAACGATTTAAAAAGACAGGTTCCACTCATAACAGGCCTTGCTGTGGTCAACCGAGGAAGTTGAGTGCACTGGCTCAGCGTTATATGCAGAGGTTGTCTTTTGAAAATAGACGTATGAGTGCTGGCAGCATTGCTGCAGAGGTTGAAGGGGTGGGGGTCAGCCTGCCAGTGCTCAGACCATATGCTGCACGCAGCATCAAATTGGTCTGCATGGCTGTCATTTCAGAAGGTAGCCTCTTCTAGAGATAATGCACAAGAAAGCCTGCCAACCATTTGCTGAAGTCAAACAGACTAAGGACATGGATTACTGGAACCATGGCCTGTGGTCTGATGAGACCAAGATAATCTTATTTGGTTCAGACGGTGTCTAGCGTGTGTGGAAGCAACCAGGTGAGGAGTACAAAGACAAGTATGTCTTGCCTACAGTCAAGCATGGTGGTGGGAGTGTCATGGTTTGGGGCTGCATGAGTGCTGTTAGCACTGGGGCGCTACAGCTCATTGGGGTTGGGAAAACCACATGTACTGTGACATACTAAAGCAGAGCATGATCCCCTCACTTTGGAAACTGGTCCGCAGGGCAGTATTCACACATGATAATGACCCCAAATACACCTCCAAGATAACCACTACCTTGGGTTAAAGTGGCCAAGCATGTCTCCAGAGCTGAAGAGCATCTGTGGGACAGAAGGTCTCTAACATCCACCAGCTTCTTCATGAAGGAGTGGAAGAGGATTCCAGTGGCAACCTCTGAAGATCTAGTGATCTCCACGCCCAAGAGAGTTAAGGCAGGGCTGGAAAATAATGGTGGGCACACAAAATAACTGGGCAGAATTTAGACATTCTTCACTTAGATGTGTACTCACTTGTGTTACCTGCGTTTAGACATGAATGGCTGTGTCCTGAGTAGAGTTGGGTCGAACGATTCGCATGCGAACGGTTCCATGCGAACTTCCGTGGTTCGCGTTCGCGTCCCGCAGGCGAACCTTTGCGGAAGTTCGGTTCGCCCCATAATGCATGGAGGGTCAACTTTGACCCTCTACATCACAGTCAGCAGGCACAGTGTAGCCAATTAGGCTACACTAGCCCCTGGAGCCACTCCCCCCTACTAAAAGGCAGGCAGCGGCGACCATTACGGTCACTCGTGTGCCACTGCCTGCCTGCATTAGTGAGAGTAGGGCGAGCTGCTGCACACTCTCTCTCATAGGGAAAGATTAGTTAGGCTTAGCTTGTTCCTGGCTGCATACCTGTTCTGTGAACCCACCACTGCATACCTGTTCTGTGAACCCACCACTGCATACCTGTACTGTGAACCCACCACTGCATACCTGTTCTGTGAACCCACCACTGCATACCTGTTCTGTGAACCCACCACTGCATACCTGTTCTGTGAACCCACCACTGCATACCTGTACTGTGAACCCACCACTGCATACCTGTTCTGTGAACCCACCACTGCATACCTGTTCTGTGAACCCACCACTGCATACCTGTTCTGTGAACCCACCACTGCATACCTGTACTGTGAACCCACCACTGCATACCTGTTCTGTGAACCCACCACTGCATACCTGTCTGTGAACCCACCACTGCATACCTGTTCTGTGAACCCACCACTGCATACCTGTTCTGTTCAGTGAACCCGCCACTGTATACCTGTTCAGTGAACCCGCCACTGCATACCTGTTCTGTTCAGTGAACCCGCCACTGTATACCTGTTCTGTTCAGTGAACCCGCCACTGCATACCTGTTCTGTTCAGTGAACCCGCCACTGTATACCTGTTCTGTTCAGTGAACCCGCCACTGCATACCTGTTCTGTTCAGTGAACCTGCCACTGCATACCTGTTCTGTTCAGTGAACAGTTTGGTGTGTCCGTGTGAAGCAGTACCTTAATTACACTACCTGATTGATGTATACACATGCAAGATGTTTTAAAGCACTTTAGGCCTGTCATTTAGCATTCAATATGATTTCTGCCCTTAAAACGCTGCTTTGCGTCAAATCCAGATTTTTCCCGGGGACTTTTGGCGTGTATCCCACTCCGCCATGCCCCCCTCCAGGTGTTAGACCCCTTGAAACATCTTTTCCATCACTTTTGTGGCCAGCATAAATTTTTTTTTTTCAAAGTTCGCATCCCCATTGAAGTCTATTGCGGTTCGCGAACTTTAACGCGAACCGAACCTTCCGCGGAAGTTCGCGAACCCGGTTCGCGAACCTAAAATCGGAGGTTCGGCCCAACTCTAGTCCTGAGCCTTTTGGATGGGACAGCAGATTTACACTGTTATACTTGTGCTCGTACATGGAGAGGGAGTGCAGCCACAAAAATGTAGAGTGTCCGAGCTGGAAGCAGAGGGGTTGTGGAGCATCAGGCAACCCTCCGGAGCAATCAGAGTCTTCTCTCTACACTGGTTAGTACAGTGTTCTCCCCAGACATTTTTTCCGGCCGGGTGGCATGAAAAGGTAGCCGGGTGGGGCCAGATGAGAATGCAGGGCCAGTGCTGCTGTGAGCAACTCTGCTTACAGCATAGGAGGAGGTGACCGGATGACAGCCGGGAGGTCACCAAAACTAGCCGGGTGGAGCACCCGGCTAAAAGAGTCTAGGGAGAACACTGTAGTATATACTTTTTTTCTGATTCTAGGTTTACTTCAAAGAGAAACTGTAAGAACCCCCCCTTTTCCCCCGGGGGATACTTACTTCAGGAGGGGGAAGCATCAGGATCTTAATGAGGCTTCCTCCATCTTCCTAAACCTGAGGGATCCAGAGCAGGCTCCCCGAAACCACAGCCAAAAAAGGATGTCGGAAATAGCCGAACCCGATTGGGTCGGCTCTACTGCTCTGGCGTGACTCACACCTGCTCAGTAGAGCGGACCCAATCAGGCTTAGCTATTTACGCTTGAGCCCAATTGGAAAGCCGATACTGCGCCTTCGCTGGATCGCAGTGTTCGTGGGCTGCCAGCGCTGGATCCCCGAGGTTTAGGAGGACAGGGAAAGCCTCATTAGGATCCAGTGGTTTCCCCCTCCCAAGGTAAGTATCCCTTGGGGGGGAGGGGCAACTTACAGACTTTCTTTAACAGTGATAACCATCTAACATGGTGTTCTGATGATTGTGGTACCCCAATAAAACACATCAGCAGCACATCCTTTGGAGTTTTATCTTCTGGATTCTGGAGATTCCCCTCTCTATGAAGATATGTTTTCCCTCTATATATAGATATATTTTTCCCTCTATATAGAGATAATATTTGAATTCCTGTTCTCTTCTCAGAAATATTTATCTGAATTGAGGAAAGGATCACTTTTGTGTCATCTGCAGCTTTTGTTCCATTCCCCACCATTCAGAAAGTCCCGTCATTAAAGGACCTCACTTTTACTAGCAGCTCTTGTTATTGCCTCTTATGTTTTGGAAAGAGTAGAGAGGAAGGAAGCAGTTATCCTGTCCACTCATATACCGGTCTGAGCAATAGTTTCATTTTCACGGATTCAGAGGAAAGTGTGTCGCTGAAGTGTGAATATAGGAAAAAGTACCACATCCTTTTCTTATACATGTCTGGTCAACACTGAGAGTAATGTAAACAGAGCACAGAGTGTTAGTCAGCGGTATGTGCATCCAGAGCCGGGACAAGGTCCTCCAGCACCCAAGGCTGAGACACTAAAGTGCGCCCCTCCATCCCTCCACCCCAGCCATCACACACTGATTGCTATTACACTAAGAGGCACCCCAGGGCCCCCAACACCTTAATCTCTAGTTATCTGGCTTGCAGTCACTGCCATGTATCTCCTTTTCTTATTTCTTTCTGCTTTAAACACAATTAGGAATGACAGCTGAATGAATTCTGCGCCCCCTCTTACACTGCGCCCTGAGGCTGGAGCCTCTCCAGCCTATGCCTCGGCCCGGCCCTGTGTGCATCCAGGGAATACTAAGGGTCTCATAGTTCCAAGCTCAGTCCGCTGTCAGTGCCTCAAAGTAACCCACAACCCTTTATAAGGTCAAATGTAAAAACAAACTCATGTAAAAACAAACTCAAATGAAAAATGCCCTATTCCACTTTTTATTGTAAAATTGCCAACAATTTTACAAAGCTTAGGCATCCATATAGTTGTGTGGTTGTTCTTTCGGAAAAATCACAGGTCAAGTTGGGCTCGCCTGTTCATAGCTGCAGAGCAGAGAAGGTCTAAAGGGAAGGTCCGAGCAATTTAAAAAGAAAAAATCCACTTACCTGGGGCTTCCTGCAGCCCTGGCAGCCATCCTGTGCCCTCGCCGCAGCTCCGGTGGCTCCCGGTCCCCTCCGGTGGAAATGCCAACCTCCCCAGGTGGGCTTCCTGGTCGGCTTCTTCTGCGCTCCAGCATGCAGTGCAGCTCACTGGTCGCGCTGATGTCATCCGGACAGTACAGCGCAGGGGCAGAACTACTGCACCTGCACAGTACAGTCGGGATGATATCAGTGCTATCAGTGATGATATCACTGAGAGCGGCTCGCACAGGCGCAGTGGACATCATGCACCGGAGAGGACTCCAGGGCAACGGAGCTACAGCAAGGGCACAGGAGGGCTGGCAGGGGCTGCTGGAAGCCCCAGGTAACTGTATTTTTTTTTATTTTTACAGTGCTTGGATGTTTCCTCTAATTTAAAGGACACTTGAAGTGAGAGGAATATGGAGGTTGCCATATTTATTACCTTTTAAGCAATACCAGTTGCCTGGCAGCCCTGCTGATGTATTTGTGTACTCGTGAGGATGGCGGATGCAGGGCAGAAGGCTTAGCGCGTAACACCTGGCGCACAGTTCAGGAAAGCTGAGGGAAATCGAGAGAGACCTCCAGTGGCCACCGATTCAGGGGAGAGGCCGCGCCAAAAACTCTATGCTTCATTTTATCGGAGGAGATTGTGAGTTTAATACATTTTATAAGCTATTTTAAACATACTGTATTATGCTATGGGAGCTTTTTATTTGGAGGTAACTATGCTGATAATGGGAATATCTATGTGTGAGAGTGCTGAGAGCAGATAATGGGAAGTGGTCTGAATAAAGGTGGCCACTAGCGGTCCAACTTCTAGCGAAAAATCGTTCGAGCCATCAGAATTTCTGATCGGATTGGTTGTAAATAATCTCCATTGATGGGCACAATCGATTAAAAACAGTTGTCCAATTGGATTTCGGTCAAACCAAAATTTGGATTTTTTAGTTGGTTGTGATAGATAAAAAGCAAAGATTGGTTCATTGATGGTGTAGTGAACGAATTTTCTTCTGATCAGAATTATCTGATAGCTCGATCGATTTTTTTTGCAAGAAATTGGATCGTTAGTGGCCACCTTAAAGAAACCTGAGTGCACACAGACATCCATCCACAGGGTTGGGGGTGACCTGGAAATAACCCAAATGCGCAACTTAAGGTGGCCACTAACGGTCCAATTTCTAGCATAAAAATCGTTCGAGCAATCAGAAATTCGGATCGGATTGTTTGTAAATAATCTCAGTTGATGAGCACAATCGATTACAAGCGATTAAAAAAATAGTCATCCAACTGGATTTTCATCAAACCAAAATTTGGATTTTCTAGTTGGTTGTGATAGATAGGTTGTGAAAGGTGTGAAAGATTGGTTCGTTGATGGTGTAGTTAATGATTTTTCTTCCGATCAGAATTATCTGATTGCTCGAACAATTTTTCGCTAGAAATTAGATCGTTAGTGGCCCCCTTAAGACCTAATTGGTGGTCTTAGAAAAAGGTGAGTCGTATTTCATCCAGGGTGTTGATGGTGGTCAATGTATGGAAGAGTGATTGATATAATCTGAGAAGGACACAGAAGGAACTATACTGTTGGGAACTGTGCTGCACTATTGTTGCTTTTTACTGAAGCTTGTTGGACTGTATATGAAAGGTGCACTGCCTACAAAAGTTCTTAGTGCTATTTAATACTGGCATCCAATACCAGCATTTATTTATCAGTGATTACGGATATCTATGCCTCTGGTGCTGAAGTGAAGTCCACAGGGGCGTAAATATACAATACAGCAGTCTAGGGCAGGTTAATTATATACCAATCCCTTTAGCTGCAGTCCTGTATTTCTATCTGTTGCTCTTTATTTGCAACCTCTGTATTCCATTTTCAGCAATCCATCTTCCATGTTTAGCCGCCCTCAGCCAGCCACCGCTCAAGGCCCGGTCCTCTATGGCCTTCCCAGAAATCCAGCTCTGTCTATACTCCCCACTATTGTCTGTCTTACACTAAGTACAGCGTTATGGAAGACGTTGGCACTATATAAATAATAATAATAAATTCCTCTCTCTTCCTGTTTCTTTGGTGAGAACCTGGGTGTGAGTAGCAGGGATGTGTCAGGAATGGATGTACCAGAGCTGGTCTTTTGTTATGTAAGAAGGGTGGGGCGGAGGCACCCAGAATATATGGGTGTTAAAACTTTGAAACATAACTTGTAAATGAGAGATAAATGCTTACCTCTCCAGAAGACACAGACACCAGTTCAATTGGGAAAAAATGTATTAAAAAAATTGACAACGCATTTCATGGGTCAACGCATTCCTCGGGTCAATACAAAAAAATGCCTTTGTAGCTTAATAAGAGTGTAGGCGCCTCTAAGAGCCTTTTGTTATGTAAAGCTCACTGATGTGTCATTTGTTGCCCGCCTATCCTGCAAACATTTGCCGTAACCAATACTGCATCTTAAAATAACAATAAGCGTAGCGGCAGGAAGCTTGCACACCTCTGACGTACATAAACACCTGACGAGAGGAAAGATCTATAGTGCAGATACACTGATTACACATGTAAATATTGTGCTATGTATAGAACTGATAAGCCTGCTGTAAACCTGCCGTCACCAGCAGTTACTTAGCGCACAAAATACTATATTTCAATTATCCACTTTGGTACCAGCGGTCTCTGGCCCCTTAAAGAGAACCTGCACTGAGTAAAATTATTTCAAATAAACACATGAAGAACCTGCAAATGAATATGACATACTTACCTCACTGTCTGTTCCTCTCAGAAACTCACCATTTTCTCCTAACAATAATTCCTTCCAGTTCTGACAAGATTTTTTAAGAACTGAAATACATCATTTGCTGTCAGTTATATATATCAGTTGCTGTCAGTTATAACTGAAAAGACAACTGATGAGCAAGGTAATGCCCATGTTTCCCTATGACTCAAGTGGGCGATATTACAGTTTAACAGTGTGCTGACCTGGAAGCTATTATGGGGCAGTGGCAACTTTCAAAATGGAGGACGGAGAATTCCATTGATCACAGTGGACAAACAGGACGCGGGAGAGGAGAAAGAGATTGATGAGTAGACTGCACGGCAGGTAAGTATGACATGTGCAGGTTTATTTTGACTTTTAATTTTCAGTTCAGGTTTGCTTTAAGGACCAGAGACAGCTGGTATGAAAAACGGGTCCAAACGACATCACGCGCAAGGATTTGCCGCTACCGCCAATCGAGCCACTCTCCCGACGCCAGGCCCTGGGATCACTGCGAGCCGATTGGCTCACAGGGATCACGGGGTCAGGAGCCAATGAAATCGGCTCATGGAGCTCTGCTGTCATACCGACAACAGGGCGAGTGAGCTGCAGTGGCGAGAGAGCAGCGCGATCGCCGGTATCGGGCGGAGGGGAAGTTGAAATCTACGCCCTGGCAGGGATAACAACTCCCAAACAGGGCGTAGATTTCAACTAAGAAGATTGGGACTGTTGGATTTCTCTGATCAATTTATTGGAAAATTGAATGGTGTAGGGTAGATTGTCAATTGCTTGATGTACAGAGCTAAGCAATTTTTCGGTTATTTTTTTTCCATAATTGGGGAAGGATTGAACATATGTGTGTGGTACATTGGTCAGATTTTTGAAATGTTACAATCAGTCAGAAAAACTGATTGCAATTCTTGAACTGAAAAGATTTGTATGGTGTGTGGACACCTTTAAACAGATATATACATGTAGTAAGGAAACTGAGGGGCAAATGGGGACAGAGACATTTGGTAAAAAAACCCAGAGACTGTTCTTTCAAAAAAAGGACAGTTGGGACGTATGACAAGGTTACACTGACTTGTGTATAGTGGTAATCCTACTAATATAATAAATGGGAAAGTTCGGATGTTTGGATGTTTGGATGTTTGTTACTCGATCACACAAAAACGGCTGAACGGATTTGAATGAAATTTGGCACACACATAGTACATTACCTGGAATAAAGTATAGGATACATTTTATTCCCATAACCAAAAAGAGACAAATACAAATTTCACTGGAAAATGTAAACTGCAGCCATACACTGTTACACTGGAGGTGTGTTTAGCTTCTAAGGGTACAATGGTTAATTTGCATATATTCAGCAGTGATGCTCTGGGAGACATCTCAAGCTCACTCCAACCTGAATTATCGCAAATTCTTTCTGTTTTAAGAAAGCAAATGTTTGTTTTTCTTAACATCTTAGTAAGGGGGCTTTTAGGACCATTTTAGTCCCTTACACACTCCAATGAGTTCTGGGTCACCATGAGCTTGCTGGATAGCATCAGGGCTGTTTCTTGCCCCGTTCAGCCGGTTCTGCTGAACGGGGCGCCGATGAGAGTGCCTGATTGGGGGGCGCCAGGCAGAAGGATGTCATGTGACGTCACGTCACTGCTAGGAGCCGGTGACGCGCGGACACAGTGCAGCGAGAGGCAGGAGGAGCTGTGCACCAGCTCGATCACCGGCTTCCTAGATCCTTCTGGGCGCTCTCCCCCTGTGGCTGCCGCTCTCTCCCTCCCTCTGGCCGCCGGCGCCGCCGCGTCAGACCTCGATCAGGCGGCGACCAGTAGTGCGGGCGCTAGGACCTAGCACGCCGCACTGATATGCGGAAGTGACATCACTTCCGCATATAGAGCATGTGCGTCAGGCGCCCTCTTACTGGTCGGGTCGCCCGCTGATCGAGGTCTGACGCTGCTGCAAGGTGAGGAGGTGGCGGCGGTGGCAGCTAGAGGGGGGGTCCCCTTTCACTCACTCACTCGGGTCCCTATACCCCTGGCTCCATATACTGGGCACATATACCCCCTGGCTCCATATACTGGGCACATATACTCCCTGGCTCCATATACTGTCTGGGCACATATACCCCCTGGCTCCATATACTGGGCACATATACCCCCTGGTGCCATATACTGGGCACATATACCTCTGGCTCCATATACAGGGCACATATACCCCCTGGCTCCATATACTGGGCACATATACCCCCTGGCTCCATATACTGGGCACATATACCCCCTGGCTCCATATACTGGGCACATATACCCCTGCCTACATATACTGGGGACATATACCCCTGACTACATATACTGGGGACATATACCCCTGGCTCCATATACTGGGCACATATAACCCCTGGCTCCATATACTGGGCACATATACCCCCTGGCTCCATATACTTTCTGGGCACATATACCCCCTGGCTCCATATACTGGGCACATATACCCCCTGGTGCCATATACTGGGCACATATACCTCTGGCTCCATATACTGGGCACATATACCCCCTGGCTCCATATACTGGGCACATATATTCCCTGGCTCCATATACTGGGCACATATACCCCCTGGCTCCATATACTGGGCACATATATCTCTGGCTCCATATACTGGGCACATATACCCCCTGGCTCCATATACTGGGCACATATACCCCCTGGCTCCATATACTGGGCACATATACCCTCTGCCTCCATATACTGGGCACATATACCCCTGGCTCCATATACTGGGCACATATAACCCTGGCTCCATATACTGGGCACATATACCCCCTGGCTCCATATACTGGGCACATATACCCCCTGGCTCCATATACTGGGCACATATACCCCCTGGCGCCATATACTGGGCACATATACCTCTGGCTCCATATACTGGGCACATATACCCCCTGGCTCCATATACTGGGCACATATACCCCCTGGCGCCATATACTGGGCACATATACCCCCTGGCTCCATATACTGGGCACATATACCCCTGGCGCCATGTACTGGGCACATATACCTCTGGCTCCATATACTGGGCACATATACCCCCTGGCTCCATATACTGGGCACATATACCCCCTGGCTCCATATACTGGGCACATATACCCCCTGGCTCCATATACTGGGCACATATACCCTCTGCCTCCATATACTGGGCACATATACCCCTGGCTCCATATACTGGGCACATATAACCCTGGCTCCATATACTGGGCACATATACCCCCTGGCTCCATATACTGGGCACATATACCCCCTGGCTCCATATACTGGGCACATATACCCCCTGGCGCCATATACTGGGCACATATACCTCTGGCTCCATATACTGGGCACATATACCCCCTGGCTCCATATACTGGGCACATATACCCCCTGGCGCCATATACTGGGCACATATACCCCCTGGCTCCATATACTGGGCACATATACCCCTGGCGCCATGTACTGGGCACATATACCTCTGGCTCCATATACTGGGCACATATACCCCCTGGCTCCATATACTGGGCACATATACCCCCTGGCTCCATATACTGGGCACATATACCCTCTGGCTCCATATACTGGGCACATATACCCCCTGGCTCCATATACTGGGCACATATACCTCTGGCTACATATACTGGGCACATATATCCCTGGCTACATATACTGGGGACACTGGCTGTTTGTCATTATGTGCATTTACTGGTGAAAAGCGGTCTCTTGTTAAGTGCATTTACTGGTGAAAAGCGGTCTCTTGTTAAGTGCATTTACTGGTGAAAAGCGGTCTCTTGTTAAGTGCATTTACTGGTGAAAAGCGGTCTCTTGTTAAGTGCATTTACTGGTGAAAAGCGGTCTCTTGTTAAGTGCATTTACTGGTGAAAAGCGGTCTCTTGTTATGTGCATTTACTGGTGAAAAGCTTTCTCTTATGTGCATTTACTGGTGAAAAGCGGTCTCTTATGTGCATTTACTGGTGAAAAGCGGTCTCTTATGTGCATTTACTGGTGAAAAGCGGTCTCTTATGTGCATTTACTGGTGAAAAGCTTTCTCTTATGTGCATTTACTGGTGAAAAGCGGTCTCTTATGTGCGTTTACTGGTGAAACGCTGTCTCTTATGTGCATTTAGTGGAGAAATTTTGTCAGTAAAAATCTTTTGTCAGTAATTTTTTAGGTATTTGTCAGTAAAAAATAACGTGAAAGGTTGGCAACACTGGCAGGCTGCGCGGCGCAACGGGAAAGATACAGGCAGCCCACCTCACGCTTGCGAGCAAAAGTAGGGTGGCCGCATGCAGCCATAAATACGCAGTGTGTGACTGCGTCGCACTCGCAGAGCCTCTCAGCCTGAGTCAGTCCAGAGACTAGCAGACTCGCAGGCAGCCAAAGCCCGCCAGGAGCAAGCCCATGGAAGAGGGGTAGTGAAAAAAAATAAAAAAAAAAATAAAAATGGTGAGTTGGTTTCAAGAAGCCTTTTGACATGATTTCACTTAGCAGCTTTGATTTTGGGGAAGGGGGGGCTTTTTTTGACTCTCGAACTGGGTGAAATTTAGCCTAGAAACTGCCCTGGATAGCATGTCCCTCTCGGTGTTACAAGCCCTACTGCATAGAGCCAAATTAATCTATGCCGTGCACTGATAAGGATCAAACAATCCAAAACAGTCTGTATGCGTGTTGGATTATTATGGCTCTGTACAATTTAACAAGCTGACACATCATTGCATTCCAGTGGTTTTGGAGGTGTGTTTAGCTTCTAATGGTAACAATGGTTAATAAGCATATTTTCAGCAGTGATGCACTGGGAGACATCTCAAGCTCACTCCAACCTGAATTATCGCAAATTCTTTTTGTTTTAAGAAAGCAAACTTTTGTTTTTCTTACACTGTTAATGGTAGGGTTCTCAAACTTTGCACAGTTGGTCGTTGGGTGACTAGGGTTATTATTCAGAAAAGTGGTTGGAGCCTATAAAAGCCAATCAAAATTCACCTAATGATTTTCAAGGGGAATATTTACATTTCTGCCATTCTTGCACTGTTAATGGCACAAGCCTCAAACCTGGTATAGTTGATCATTGGGTGACTGGGGTTCAATTTCAGAAAGGGGGTGGAGCCACAAATAGCCAATCAGATTTGTTTCATTCCAATGCAAATTATTGTTGCCAAACACTGCAAAGCTCACAAACTTGGTAATTGATTAATTGTGTGTTAGGGTTAGGAAAGTGGGCACAGCCAACACCAGCCAAATACATAAGCGGGCAACGCCGGGTCATAAGTGGGCGGAGACAAATACAAATTTTACTGGGAAAATGTAAACAGCAGCCATTCTTACACTGTTAATGGTAGGGTTCTCAAACTTTGCACAGTTGGTTACTGGGTGACTGGGGTTAATATTCAGAAAAGTGGGTGGAGCCTACAAAAAACAATCAAAAATTACCTATTGATTTTTCAGGGGAATATTTCATTGCTGCCATTCTTGCACTGTTAATGGCACAAGCCTCAAACCTGGTACAGTTGATCATTGCGTGACTGGGGTTTAAATTTATATAAGGGGGTGGAGCCCCAAACAGCCAATCTGATTTGTTTCATTTTAATGCAGGTTATTGATGCCAAAGACCGCAAAGCTCACAAACTTGGTCATTGAGTAATTGAGTAATTGTGTGTTAGGGTTAGGAAAAGTGGGTGCAGCCAACACCAGCCAAATACATAATCGGGCAATGCTGGGTCATCAGTAGGCGGAGACAAATACAAATTTAACTGAGAAAATGTAAACTGCAGCAATTCTTACACTATTAATGGTAGGGTTCTCAAACTTTGCACAGTTGGTCACTGGGTGACTGAGATTAATATTCAAAAAAGTGGGTGGAGCCTACAAAAGCCAATCAAAATCCACATATTAATCTTTAAGGGGAATATTTAATTGATGCCATTCTTGCACTGTTAATCACCTGTACCTGGTACAGTTGGCCATTGGGTGATTGGGGTTCAAATTCAGAAAAGGGGTGGAGCCACAGCCAATCAGATTTATTTTATTTCAATGCAAATTATTGATGCCAAAGACCTCAAAGCTCACAAACTTGGCCATTAAGTAATTTTGTGTTTGGGTTAGAAAAAGTGGGCGGAGCTAGCACCAGCCAAATACATACCTGGGCAATGCTGAGTCTTCAGTGGGCGGAGACAAACACAAATTTCACTGGGAAAATGTAAACTGCAGCCATTCTTACACTATTAATTGTGGGGTTCCAAAACTTTGCACAGTTGGTCACTGGGTGACTGGGATTAATATTCAGAAAAGTGGGTGGAGCCTACAAAAACCAATCACAATTCACCTATTGATTTTCAAGGCAAATATTTAATTGCTGCCATTTTTGCACTGTTAATGGCACAAGCCTCAAACCTGGTACAGTTGATCATTGGGTGACTGGGGTTAAATGTTTAGAAAAGGGGTGGGGCTACAAACAACGAATCAGATGTGGTTCATTTCAATGAAAATTATTCATGCCAAAGACCACAAATCTCACAAACTTGGTCATTGACTATTTAAAATTGTGTGTTAGGGTTAGAAAAAGTGGCCACAGCCAACAGCAGCCAAATACATACCCGGGAAACATCAGGACATCAGTGGGTGGAGAAAAATAAAAATTTCACTGCCAGAATGTAAACTGCAGCCATTCTTACACTGTCTGTCAATGGCAGGGTTCTTAAACTTTGCACAGTGGGTGACTGGGATTAATATTCAGAAAAGTAGGTGGAGCCTACAAAAGCTAATCAAAATTCACCTATTGATTTTCAAAGTAGTGGAGCCACAGCCAATTATTGATGCCAAAGACCGCAAAGCTCACAAACTAGGTAATTGTGTGTTAGGATTAGAAAAAGTGGACAGAGCTAACACTAGCCAATTACATACCCGGGCAATGCCGGGCAACCAACTAGTATTTACTATATATACACAGTATACAGCACATGACACTCATTGCTCTGCTCATTACACAATCTAGCACAGGAAGGGGGAGGGAGTTAGAAGAAATAAGTAACAGGTGAAACTAGTTCATCAGCCAATCGCAGTGCGTTTACAGCAGTGGTGTGCCCTATATAGTAAACCTGTACAGAGAAAACCGCAATCACCTGACAGTGTAATTATAGGTGTGACGCTCACCTGCTTATCATTGCCAGAGGTTATTGTGTAATGATTTTATTTCCTTCCTGTATTTATATAGTGGTCACCTCTGTCACACAGCAATATATTCAGTGCATTGTCGACATGCAGCCATATATACAGTGCATTGGCAATGGTGACATATAATATCTTTATTATATTATACAGTACTTTCAAGCCGTCTTTAAGTGTACCTGGCTGAGACAGGCTTAATACCTGAAAATTGGCCAATCAAAATTGGGTGTCTGGGTGGACTCTTAAAGAGGAACACTAGTGAAAATAATGTCATGAAAAAAAAGTGCTTAATTTTTACAATGATTTAGTTTGCCCATTGTAAAATCTTTTTTCTCCCTGATTTACATTGTGACATTTATCACATGGCGACAGTGGCGTACCTAGGGCATTTGACACCCTGTGCTGGGTAGTATGAGACACCCCCCAAAAAAAGGAAAGGAGCGAGTGCTTCATACTAAGCGCGCCATGGCAGGTAATGCCAGGTAAAGGTGCCCCCAGTATAGGTAACATAGTTGCCCCAGTATAGGTAGCATAGTTGCCGTAGTATATGTAATAAAGTTGCCCCCAGTATAGGTAGCTAGTATAGTTGCCACCAGAATAGGTAGTGTAATTGCCCAAGTATAGGTAGCTATTTTAGTTGCCCCCAGTATAGGTAGTATAGCTGCCCGTAATATAGTTGCCCCAGTATAGATAGTATAGATACCCCCAGCATAGATAGTATAGTTGCCCCAGTATAGCTAGTACAGTTGCCCCAGTATAGCTAGTATAGATGCCCCCAGTGTAGGTAGTATAGTTTCCCCCAGTATAGATAGTATAGTTGCCCCCAGTATAGCTAGTATAGTTTCCCCCAGTATAGATAGTACAGTTGCCCCCAGTATAGCTAGTATAGTTGCCCCCAGTATAGATAGTATAGTTGCCCCCAGTATAGCTAGTATAGTTGCCCCTAGTGTATGCAGCTAGTATAGTTTCCCCCAGTATAGCTAGTATAGTTGCCCCCAGTGTAGCTAGTATAGTTGCCCCCAGTGTAGGTAGTATAGTTGCCCCCCAGTGTAGCCAGTATAGTTGCCCCCAGTGTAGCCAGTATAGTTGCCCCCAGTGTAGCCAGTATAGTTGCCCCAGGGGGAAGCAAGAAAGAGAGGACCGAACCCCCCCTCCCTCATCTGGGTCTCCTCCTTCTGCTCTCTCCCCCTCTACGCAGGCGGCATGCAGGCCCGGTGGGCGGAGAATTACTCACCTGATTTCTGCATTCCAAGAGCTGGAGTGCAGCGGCACCATCACCACAGGTCTCCTCCTTCAATGCCGCCCACTGTGCTTCAGCTAATCAGGGATTTGTCTGATCCATTTGGGATGTAAAATAAATCTCACCAAAAGCCTGGGAAACCACTCCTCCTTGGAGCCCCTTACAAATATGTTCTGTACCTCCAGACCTCACAGAAACACTTTCAGTCTATCCAATGGTTCTGTAAAATTAGGAAATATAAATGGTTGGATGCAGTGTGCAAAGCACCCACAAGATGGCACTATCATATATTCCATTTAGTTCCAGGTTTCCATGGAGGAGGCACAGTCACCAAAATTTGGCTGAGGGGAGCACTTCCTCAACAAAACCCAGCTGTCGATTCTTAAAACCCAGGTATGGCAAAGGGAGCTCTGTCGGCCTCCCCTGTCTGTGCACAGAAGCTGGCGTGTCGCCTGACCAGCATTGGGTCACATGATACACAGACTTGCGTGCATGGATGCTGGAAGCCGCTAGGAGCCCACCAGGTGATGCAGGAAGGCTGTTACACTGGGCTCAGTAAGTATTTTAAATGCCCCCCCCCCCCCCCCCCAAAAAAAAAAAAACAGGTCCCTGTTATCGACCAGGCATGCCGTTTAGTTGAGAATTCCGATTGCCTGGATTCCAAATAACAGGGACTCTGCTGTAAATATTCCCACAATGACAGCCGGCCCCATGGTGAAAAGTGACATGGTCAGAAATACAACTACATGGAGAGGAGTGACAGATGCATGAACCAAGAGGATAATCAGGCCCTGTTTGTGGTGCAGCTGCATGGGCCCTAAAGAACTTGGGGCCCCTGTGCAGCGGCACGGCCTGCACGGGCCTATGGCCTGGCCACCCCTGATACTTGGGGCTGTGTGGTAACCCTTACAAACGAACTATTCTACGTGTATGACTGGATTATGAAATCATAAGAAAATTACATGCACATCTGTGCTCACAACTCTATCCCAGTGCCTTATGCACACCGCCCAACGTTTTGGGATGAGAAAGAAGGACAATTAAGCCACACTCCTGCCACACTTTTGATCACGCCCCCGACACACTCCTAGTCATGCATACCATAAAGATTTCATAAGAAAATATGTTGTTTTATAATTCAAACCACACTGGTCCTTTCTGTCCTGGTTCATTTTCCTTCAAATTAACATTTTAAAATTAGTAATATGTCAATTTAAAGGATGGGAACAAAGTTTAGAGTCAATCAAACACATTTTTTATTAGAGAAATATATATATTTACATAGAAAGAGGGACAAAGTCCTGAAAGAGGGACAAATGAGGAGGAAAGAGGGACAGAGGGACAGGGCTCCCAAAGAGAGACAGTTGGGAGATATGCATTATGGGTATTGCTCTTGGCACACACATAAATTATAACTTCCTCCCCATTCCCATAGCTCCCAACTGTCCCTCTTTTAGAGGCACAGTCCCTTTTTGGGAAGCAAATCCTTCTGTCCCTCTTTCCTCCTCATTTGTCCCTCTTTCAGGACTGGTGTACAGATCTTTGTAAATATATGTATTTTTATACAGAAATATATGTTAACTGACTCTAAACGTTATTCCCATCATTTTAAATGATTACAATTTGGTATTTTCAAACGTTAAAATAAAGAAAAACTAATCATAATAGAAAGGATCAGTGTGGTTTGAATAATAAAGCTACATCTTTTGGTTCTGAATATTTTGTGATATGCATGGTGATGGGTGTGGTGGGCGTGGTTAGGGGTGTGGCAGGGGCGTGTCTCAAAGTTTCCTTCTTTCTTATCTCAAAAAGTTGGGAGATTTGTGTTCCTCCTGTTGAAAAAGACAAACTTGTACTTTATCACTAGAGATGTTGGCGAACCCCTCACCCTGTACTACTTCCGGGTCGCTATGACCTGTAGTAGTACGGCTGTGCTGGGCCGGCGGTGCGCATCTTTGATTGCGCGCCTGTTGCCGGGCACTTTCTGTCATGAGTGATGTCACGCTCAGGCGCAGGGAGTGCCCGGCAACAGGCACGCGATCAAAGATGCGCACCGCCAGCCCAGCGCAGCCGTACTACTACAGGTCATAGCGACCCGGAAGTAGTGCAGACCCATAGAGATTTGTTGGCGAACGGTTCACCAACATCTCTATTTATCACATGTATAAACTAAAATATTATGCAGGAGAACAGAAAAGAGGTGCCAAAAGGATAAAAGGAAGCTAAATGAGCTTAAGAAAACCAAATTCTTGGTAGATAGAGGCGGTAGTGGTGGACTTACCTCCTCCAAGTAGACACACAACAACTGTAGTAAAGACAGTCAATATATTTTATTTATGAACTCCAAATATGCAACGTGTTTCGCAGGTTTGATCTCGCTTCATCAGGCAATAACAACGGAGCAATAGTATATGTGGTCAGTAGAAGAGCCAGGCACCTCTACTGACCACATATGCTATTGCTCCGTTGTTATTGCCTGATGAAGCGGGATCAAACCTGCGAAACGCGTTGCATATTTGGAGTTCATAAATAAAATATATTGACTGTCTTTACTACAGTCGTTGTGTGTCTACTTGGAGGAGGTAAGCCCACCACTACCTCCTCTATTTACCAAGAATTTGGTTTTCTTAAAGGGGAGGTTCAGGGAGGGTGGGTAAAAAATAAAAATCAATTTCCACTTACCTGGGGCTTTCTCCAGCCCGTGGCAGGCAGGAGGTGCCCTCGCCGCCGCTCCGCAGGCTCCCGGTGGTCTCCGGTGGCCGACCCGACCTGGCCAGGCCGGCTGCCAGGTCGGGCTCTTCTGCGCTCCAAGGCCCGGAACTTCTGCGTCCCACGCCGGCGCGCTGACGTCATCGGACGTCCGCCGGGCTGTGCTGCGCAGGCGCAGAACTACTGCGCCTGCGCAGTAGAGCCCGGAGGACGTCTGATGACGTCAGAGCGCGGCGTGGGACGCAGAAGTTCCGGGCCTTGGAGCGCAGAAGAGCCCGACCTGGCAGCCGGCCTGGCCAGGTCGGGTCGGCCACCGGAGACCACCGGGAGCCTGCGGAGCGGCGGCGAGGGCACCTCCTGCCTGCCACGGGCTGGAGGAAGCCCCAGGTAAGTGGAAATTGATTTTTATTTTTTACCCACCTTCCCTTTAAGCTCATTTAGCTTCCTTTTATCCTTTTGGCGCCTCTGTTCTCCTGCATAATATTGAGTCCACCCTGGGTGGAGGGTTGAACCCCCTTTTTCTCACCTACAGAGAGCGACTTTTTATTCCTGAGTGGGGTCAGGAACATCTCCTCACCTGCTTTTACAGTAGTTGCCTAATGGTAACCCTGGTTTGTGAGTATTAATATTTACTCTATCTCAGCCTTTCTCAACCTTTTTACCTTGGAGGAACCCTGTAAATAACTTTTGGATCTCAAGGAACCCCTGCAAACAATTTTTTGGTCTCGAGGAACCCCTACATTTATTTTTCAGGAGGCATGGTCTTTAAATAGGTTAGGCTGCTAATTTCACTATCTCGTATTACACTGCCACTCATTATACGGTCTCCTGACCCCCCAATTTAATGCTTCTTGTTACAGTACCACCTATTATAATGTGCTCTATTATACTTCCCCCACGATGGGGTAAAATGCCAAGGAACCCCTGCAGATTCCTCAAGGAACCCTGGGGTTCCAGGGAACCCTGGTTGAGAAAGCCTGCTCTATCTAGTAACCATTTACCAGTACATATTACACTATTGGGGCTCTTGGTGTTCCTTGTTTTTAAAATAAAATAGGAGATTAGGCTTGCGTTGCGCTCTTCACTTGATGAATGAAACAAATTTATACTACAAAGGAGAGTTGGAACCAGATCTACCTGTCAGATCTATCAAGCCTTTGCCAACTGTTTCCTTCCTGGAGAATTTACTACTCATCTCAGATTGCTGTTGTTCCGCAACTGACTTCACTTTAGGATGACTAAGTAGTAGGACTGGCGGAGCAGCTCTCTGATTGGTGGAAGCGGAACACCTCATATGCCCTGGTGTAGTTGTCATGTTGTTATTGGTGGGTTTGGGGTGCATGTTGTGGGTTTATTGTAGGTCAGTGACTGCTAGTAACCCTTTTTCATCGTTCTCATACATTCCTTGGCTGCTTCACGACTGACTGGTAACCTGAGAACACAGGAGCAACGTATGGACTTCTCACACAGTGCAAGTTTCATAGCCATAGCTGTGACTGTACACTGCAAAGAGACCTGAGGAGGGAATATTACCCACTTTTCAATTTTAAAACAAACCGTAATTAAAGGAAGTCTATAAGAAAAAAAAAGTGCCCAATTTATACTTACTTTGTCAGAGGGAAGCTTCTGGGTGATCCGGAGGCTTCCCCTGTCCCGCTCCTTCTCCCCGTTCCTCTGCTGCCCCCAGAACAGGATTTGCACACTTTGCTGCCCAGTGCCCACTGTCACCCCCTCCCCGCCCCATTCTGTGCTCCCCTGTCCTGTGCGGTTTTCCCCCCTTCCTGTGCTGTGCTCTCCCCAACCTGTGCTCTGCTCCCCCACCCTGTGCTGTGCTACACTGTTCTCCCATCCTGTGCTGCCCCCTGTCCTGTGCTGTTCTCCCCCACCCTGTGCTGTGCTACACTGTTCTCCCATCCTGTGCTCCCCTGTCCTGTGCTGTTCTCCCCCATCCTGTGCTGTGCTACACTGTTCTCCCATCCTGTGCTCCCCTGTCCTGTGCTGTTCGACCCCCTTCCTCTGCTGAGCTCTCCCCAACCTGTGCTCTGTTCCCCATCCTGTGCTGTGCTCCACTGCTCTCCCATCATGTGCTGCCCCCGTCCTGTGCTGTTCTCCCCCATCCTGTGCTCTCCCCAACATGTGCTCTGCTCTCCCACCCTGTGCTGTGCTCCACTGCTCTCCCACCCTGTGCTCCCCTGTCCTGTGCTTCCTCTGCTGAGCTCTCCCCAACCTGTGCTCTGCTCCCCCACCCTGTGCTGTGCTCCACTGCTCTCACATTCTGTGCTGCCCACTGTCCTGTGCCCCCCACCCATCTGTGCTATCCATCCTCCCACAGCTCACTTCTTGTTCTGTTGCCCCATGCATGCAGGGAGGCATTGCTTGCCAGGATACGGGGAAGGGGGGGTTATTGTCAGGCCGGCCACGACTGGGTCCCTGACCGCTGCGGTTTACATGTTTGGCAGTTTATGCATGAGGGTTCCAGCCCACAGCCTGCCCTTTGCTTCCTTGGCGCCCTAGACCATGGCCTTTGTGGCCTTGCCTCAAATCCAGAAATAGCTGTCCCCTCCGCAAAACCACTTGTCGGCCTTTGTTTACAGCTCCCAACTGTCCCTTTTTTGGAGGGACAGTCCCTCTTTGGGAAGCAATAGACCCGATTATGCTCAGCTTTTACCGCCAAGGGCCAATCAAGTCTGTGCTACTGTCCAGGCCGCTTCGGGGGTCCTTGTGGCTCAACGGCCTGGTAGAGGATCCTGAGGCTTCCCCTATCAGTTGTACAGAAAAACCAATTTTTTTTCTATTTGACCAAGAAATCTGATCGAATTTCCAGTTTTTTTATTTCATGAGATTGAAAGTGCTGGAATATTTACACCAACTTTACACTTTTCAAGGAAAAAAAGAGAATACAATTATGAAAGAGTGTGTGTGTGCATGTATATAAAAAATGGAGAAAGTATGGTATGTAATGTGAAAATGCATTTTACAAAAAAAAAATTGTGTTAAATGTTTTGTAATGCTAAACAGAGAATGATGATGGCATGGAATACTGATAGATGTACAGAGATGTTACATTCCTCTGTAGGTAGTAATGTGGTGATCAGTGGTGATTGTAATGCTGAACAGAGAATGATGATGGCAGGAGATACTGATAGATGTACAGAAATGCTACATCCCTCTGTAAGTAGCAATGTGGTGATTAGTGGTGATTGTAATGCTAAACAGCAAATGATGATGGCAGGAGATACTGATAGATGTACAGAGATGCTACATCCCTCTGTAAGTAGCAATGTGGTGATCAGTTGTGATTGTAATGCTAAACAGAGAATGATGATGGCAAGAGATACTGATAGACATACAGATATGTTACATCCCTCTGTAAGTAGCAATGCGGTGATCAGTGGTGATTGTAATGCTAAACAGGGAATGATGATGGCAGGAGATACTAATAGATGTACAAAGATGCTACATCCCTCTGTAAGTAGCAATGTGGTGATCAGTGGTGATTGTAATGCTGAACAGAGAATGATGATGGCAGGAGATACTGATAGATGTACAGAGATGCTACATCCCTCTGTAAGTAGCAATGTGGTGATCGGTGGTGATTGTAATGCTAAACAGCAAATGATGATGGCAGGAGATACTGATAGACATACAGAGATGTTACATCCCTCCGTAAGTAGCAATGCGGTGATCAGTGGTGATTGTAATGCTAAACAGAGAATGATGATGGCAGGAGATACTGATAGATGTACAGAGATGTTACATCCCTCTGTAAGCAGCAATGTGGTGATCAGTGGTGATTGTAATGCTAAACAGCAAATGATGATGGCAAGAGATACTGATAGATGTACAGAGATGCTACATCCCTCTGTAAGTAGCAATGCGGTGATCAGTGGTGATTGTAATGCTAAACAGCAAATGATGATGGCATGAGATATTGATCAATGTACAGATATGTTCCATTTGAAAAATTCATATTAAAAAAGGTATTCATATTAAAGGATACATCCAAGCTTATAAAAAAAAAAAGACCCACTTACCTGGGGCTTCCTCCAGCCCATGGCACCCGTCCTGTCCCCTTGCCGCAGCTCCGGTGGCTCCCGGTCTTCTCCGCTGGCGCAGCTGACCTCGCCAGGTCGGGTTCCGGGTCGGCTTCTTCTGCTCTCCACCGCTGCGGCGAGGGCACAGGACGGCTGCCACGGGCTGGAGGAAGCCCCAGGTAAATGGATCTTTTTTTTTTTTTTTGATACGCTTGGATCACTCCTTTGAAAACCAAAATGATCAAAAATTGATTATTGAGGACCCCTGCACATGCACGGAACAGCGGGAATCCTAGTGACGAACTTCCTGTGGGGCGGGGCTACATACCAATAGGGGGGCGGGGCTACAGACTGCATTTAACTATAGGTCACTACAGGGCCTCTTTAATCATTCTCTATATTAACCACAGACGGCGCCTGTTGTAAGTTTTTCATTGAACTGCAGCTTTGGAGAAGTTCAACAGACCTGGTAGATGTTTAACATGAACATGCATTAATTAAAAGTATGATACATCAGTGGCATCAGTCAAAGCCTCCTCCCACAGAACTGTATGTCCAAAATTTAAATATATGGTCAGTGGTGTGATCTGTGTCACACACCTGTAGGCGTTGTGCGAAAAAAAGAGAGAAAAAACCTCAAAGTATTTAATATACAAGGGAATGTCCTCCAGACAAAGCAGTCCATTCAGTGATATTACTGTCTGCATTCCAGCAGTAAAAGTCATATAATGCTGAGTGCGTTTGGACTTTTCAACTGCCGCTCGGTTTCCCCTTTTTGAAGGCATACAACGCCATCTACTGGGTAAGGGGAATACTGCAGACGTCAACCAATCATCAATCATCAGCTTTTTTTTTTTTTTGCTTTTGATTTTTTTTGTTCTTTTTTTGATATATTATTTAGTTAAGTAAACCTGAGATAAACGTTAAAGTGACACTGAAGCGAGAAAAAAAATAAGATATAATGAATTGGTTGTGTTGTACAGATAATTACTAGAACATTAGTAGCAAAGAAAATATTCTCATATTTTTATATCAGAGAATGCAAAAAATGACCAAAAAAAACCCCTACTACTCAGAAATAGGAAATCTGAACTCAGAAATCGGAAACCAAACGGAAATCCGTGAAATCGGTAATCGGCATTGGCAGAAATCGTAATTTCTCTGGAATCGGAAATAGACATTTCCGACCATCCCTACTCGCCGCTCTGCTCCGCCGCCTAGATCCTCTGGTAGATGCCCGTTATCTTTGCCAGTTGGCGCAGGTGCAGTACGGCCACATGCGCTCCCCCATTGTGCTCCGGCGGCCGGTAGCATTCGGCACTTGTGCAGTAACTGCACGGCTGCAGAACGCTCCCGGCGGCAGAGCACGACAGGGCCCACGCGTGCAGCTGGACTGCGTATGTGCAGTATTCCCCAACTGGCGAAGGTAATGGGGCATCTTCTGGAGGATCTAGGCAGTGGAGGAGAGCAGCGAGGGACCGATTAGCCTGAAGGGGGCTGGAGGAAGCCGCAGATATGTCTAATTTTTTTTCTTATCATTCATCTTAGGTTTCCTCTAAAATATTGTATATTGAAATATTGAAATTTTTTTTTTTACTCAAAAACGTATTTCATGCCACAGATAATAATTTGATATATGCTTGGTGCACCACCTGCTGGCCAGCTTTGTAAGTTCAAGAAGGGTCTGGTTTTACCACTGTTTAGTACTGAAAAACATAACATGTATATTTCCAGTTACCCAGGAAGGGAAAGAAATTGAGCCCATCAAAGCCAGCATCTGGTGCTGAGCACTGTACCCAAAATTGTTTTTTAAAGGACCACTATCCCCAAAAAAGTAGGCAGTTAAAATCTGACAGAACCGACAGGTTTTGGGCCAGTCCATCTCCTCATGGGGGATTCTCAGGGCTTTCCTTTTTTTGCACAGCATTTCCTGAACCGCAGTTTAACCCATTCAGGTTCCGTCGTTTTCACGTGAGAAATGTTCACCTCCCATTTATTAGCCTATAACTTTATCACTACTTATCACAATGCACTGATCTATATCTTGTTTTTTCCGCCACCAATTAGGCTTTCTTTGGGGGGTACATTTTGCCAAGAGCCACTTTACTGTAAATGCATTTTAACAGGAAGAATAATAAAAAACGGAAAAAAATCATTATTTCTCAGTTTTCAGCCATTATAGTTTTAAAATAATACATGCCTCCATAATTAAAACTCACGTATTGTATTTGCCCATATGTCCCGGTTATAACACCGTTAAAATTATGTCCCTATCACAATGTAGAGCGACAATATTTTATTTGGAAATAAAGGTGCATTTTTTCCGTTTTGCATCTATCACTATTTACAAGTTTAAAATAAAAAAAAATATAGAAATATTTCATCTTTACATTGATATTTAAAAAGTTTAGACCCTTAGGTAAATATTTACATGTTTTTGTTTTTTTTATTGTAATGGGTTTTTTTTTTTATAGTAAACATTTTATTTGGGTAGTTTTGGGAGGGTGGGAGGTAAACAATAGATTTATAATGTAAATGTGTGTTAATTTTATTTTTATTTTTTTACAGGTGTAGTATTACTTTTTGGCCACAAGATGGCGGCCATGAGTTTGTTTACATGACGTCACTCTAAGCGTAACATACGCTTACAGTGACGCATCGGGAAGGGAACGGCCAGAAAAGGCGCAGCTTCCGAGAGAAGCTGTCGCTTTTTCAGCGGGGGAGAGGAATCAATGATCGGGCACCATAGCCCGATACATTGATTCCCTGGCTACCGAATCCGCGGCCGGGAGTGCGCGTGCACGCGCGCGATCGGCCGCGGGAGCGCGCATGGTTCCTGGACGTAGAAACTACGTCCAGGAACCAAAATAGGTTAATTGTCAACATAGTTAGAAACCAGCCAGCCTTTCTACTCACTTCCACATTATTTTGTCAGTTAGACTTTGCAACTGCTGTTCTGACAAAGCTGTTGAAAACAAAGAAAACCCTGAGAATCCCCCATGAGGAGATGTACTGGCCCAAAACCTGTCGGTTCTGTCATATTTTAACTGCCTACTTTTTTGGCAACTTCCATATACCTCTCGTTTCAGGATCCCTTTAAGGGTGCATATACACATCCAATTTTAATTGGATAATCGTTAGCGGGTTACACTAGTATGACGGCCAACATATTTTGAATATGGACATATTCTGTAGGTAAACCCTAATACTACATGGAAGTGTAGGTGGCCGGTAGGGATGATCAATGATATTCAAATACTTCCGAGCTGATCCAAATCTATGCACATTTTTATGCAAATATATGCACCTTCAAAATGGACCAATAATCTTAAACCTGGGTTTCAATGGATTGGTCCATTTTTAAACTGCATATATTTGCATAAAAATTTGCATAAACTCAGAAGTATTTGCATCTCTTTGATCATCCCTATTGGCCAGCATTGGCCAATCAAAATTGATGGGGTATACCAGTCTTAAAGGGAACCTTATGCCTAGTACACACTATGAGATTTTCTGGCAGATCGATTATTTCCAACATGTCCAATCTGATTTTTGATCGATTTTCTGATCGACCTTTCATAGAATTGAATGGAAAATTTATCAGAAAATCGATTGGAAATCAGATTGGACATGTTGGAAATAATCGATCTGACAGTAAATCTGCCAGAAAATCTCATCGTGTGTTCCAGGCATTAAGCAAAAATGAAAAAAAAAAAAAAAAAAAAAAAAAAAAGCAGTTTAACCACTTCATGCCCCAGAAATAAGTCCCTGCACCCTCCAGCTTACAAAATCCTAGATAACACTCTTTATTGATCTCTGAGCTGATAAAAATGCTATCGAGTTTAAAAGGAATGACAGCAAACCCCTCCCCCCCTAACGGCAGGGCTAATTAGTATAATAATAATAATAATAATGGCAGTATTTGTATAGCGCCTTTCTCCTGTCGGACTCAAAGCGCTTGCGAGGCAGCCACTAGAGCGCACTCAGTAGGCAGTAGCAGTGTTAGAGAGTCTTGCCCAATGAACTCCTTACTGAATTACTGGCTTACTGAACAGGCAGAGCCGAGATTCGAACCCAGGTCTCCCATGTCAGAGGCAGAGCCCTTAACCAGTACACCATCCAGCCACCAAGTGTAAAATAAACATTCCAGGAGAAGACAGATGTGACAAGTAAGTAGGGTGTACGATTTTTTACTAGTACATTATGAAATCAAATTAACAGTTTAAATAAACAGGAGAGATAGACAAAATGTGTGGGTTTAATGTATAACAGAACTGTAAAAAGCTATAATGTATGAAAGCCATAGCAGCTGCTATGGGGCCCTGGAGCATAGGGGGGCCAGGAGGTAGTTTATGTATTCACCATTAACTTTCTTGTGTTTCTCCACGTCTCAGTGTCCATGAACTTCTGTATGAGCAGTGTTGATTGCATGAGAATGTAAATTGCCCATTTAACTCATATCCATTGGGTAGGGGCAGGTAGCATTGCTTAAGAGTGCCTACATCTGAGGGCCCCATGATCTCTAACACTGCCACTGGTCCTTTTGGTAATGTGAGATGAGAGAGAGGTCAAAGAAAGTGGTAGTTGGGCCCCCTGATACCCATTAGGCCCCAGGCACCTGCCTAGGTTGCCTTGTAGATGATCCTGCTCTGGTCCAAATGTAGAAAATGTGACACAAGTCATCCTGCTCTGCCCAGCTCATTAGGAAGTGGGGGATTGTGATGAACCCTTTGTATTTCGAACTTTGAGTTTGAGCTTATGATTAGTTTTGGAAAATTTTGCAGCAAATTACAATGGAAAAATAGAACAATTTTTGATAACATTGAATTACCAATCCACACTCACTAAACAGCTTATTAGGAATAGTGTACTGATGTTTGGTGATATTAGATCTTTATGTTGTTACTGTGGTTATGGTCCCTACTAGGTTAGTGTGGATTCTGAGAAAATAATTTTGTTTTCAAACCAATCATGCTTAATGATTACATTACCAAATGAAGAGAGAGGTATATGGAGGCTGACATATTTATTTCCTTTTAAGCAATACCAGTTCCCTGGCTGTCCTGCTGATCCTCTTGCTCTAATACTTTCAGCCATAGACCCTGAAAGCATGCAGCAGATCAGGTGTTTCTGACATTATTGTCAGATCTGACAACATTAGCTGCATGCTTGTTTCTGGTGTGATTCAGACACTTCTGCAGCCAAACAGACCAGCAGGGCTGCAAGGCAACTGGTATTGTTTAAAAGGGAAGAAATATGGCAGCCTCCATATACTTGTCACTTCATTTGTCCTTTAAAAAGGAACTTCAGCGAAAAGGAGTAAAAAGAAATCAATCCATTGCAATGTGAGAAGTGAAAAAATAAAGAGAGATCAAGAAATGATTGATATTCGCCATGCAGTTTGCTCAGGTTGTTTGATCCACAATGAACCTTTAAAAAAAAAAAAAAAAAACCCAGACTGCTATAACTGCCATTAACTATAACCACACCCCCAACACACGCCCTATCCCATTGATATGCTAAAAGTTGTTTGTTCATAGACATACATATGCACAGAGGGAGATATTGGTTGCTTGGCAGTTGGAAACAGCTGTTTTTCCCTACAATGCAACAAGGCTCACAGACAGGAAACTGTCAGGACTAAGGTCCTGACATCACACTGTGGGAGGGGTTTCACCACAATATCAGCCATACTGCTATTTCAGAAGAGATAAAGATTTCTCCTGGGAAAGGGGGTATCAGCTACTGATTGGGATTTTAAATCCTTGGTTACAGTTCCTCTTTAAAGTTACCTTATATACTCGCGCATAAGCCTAATTTTTCAGCACAAAAAATGTGCTGAAAAGTTACCCCCTCTGCTTATATGCGAGTCAGTGGAGCAGAACGGATGATGGTGGAGCGGGTTTTGTTACTGGCAGTAGGAGTGTAATGATTGTGCACTAGTGATCCTGCTCTTACCAGCTGGCTCCCTGCTGTGTCCATGAGCCTCCCACCCCCTTTTCCCCCATCCCCTGCAAAATGGTGTGTAGAGTGCGCTGCTCAAGACTACCTGTGTCCCCCGGAGCGGAGTGTGCCAGCAAAGTGTCATAAGTGCAATGATCGGGGATTCTTCCTGTGTGGCAATCGCTGTATCTCATATCTATGACGCCATCTAGTGGTGTCTTGAGACACAGCTGTATCATCCTTAGAGCACATCTGGCTATGGGGAGAGGGGATGACTTGTACTGGGGGCACATCTGGCTACTGTGGAGGGGGCTTGTATGTAAGTCCATCACTTTTTTCTGGTTTCTGAGGGGAAAGTGGGTACCTCGGCTTATACACAGATCGGCTTATATGCAAGTGCATCCGGTATCCCTATAGGATTGCTATGGATATTAAAATATTATTATTTGTAATGATAGACAAATAATTGAGAGGGCAATTGGCCAGAATAAAGTCGTGAGTTGATGTATACAGAAAGGTAATAATTGATTGCATAATTAATATCTAATGAATAAATAATAATTTTCTGTGATGAATTTACTGTGATGAATACTGCTCATCAGTGTGTTATCGGTAAAGGGGCGTGCTGCAGTTATAACTCTTATCAGGGCGTATTACAAAGGAAGCCCCACCCCTCCTGACTCATTCTGTTAGATTGCCATCCATTTTATTTATATACAACCTAAAAAAAATGTTCTTACTGCATACCATGCATCAAAGCAGATAAAGCCAGTGCAATCTCTGCTATACATTAAACAGGGTAGCATTGCAGCAGGGAACACTCCTTAAAGAGGAACTGTCACAAAAATCTTAAAATTTAAAACACATACAAATAAGAAGTATGTTTCTTCCTGAGTAAAATGAGCCATAAATTATTTTCTCCTATGTTGCTGTCACTTACAGTAGGTAGTAGAAATCTGACATTACTGACAGGTTTTGGGCCAGTCCATCTCTCCATAGGGGATTCTCAGCATGGCTGTTATTCTTTATAAAGACATTCCCTGAAAGAGATTTATACAAAGATGCTGGCCAGCCTCCCTGCTCACCGCACACTTTTTTGGCAGTTGGACAGAGCAACTGCTATTCACTAAGTGCATTTTGAAAATAAAAAAAAAATTCCTGTGAACCCCCCATGAGGAGATGGGCTAGTCCAAAACCTGTCGGTTCTGTCAGATTTCTACTACCTACTGTGACAGCAACATAGGAGAAAAGTAGTTTATGGCTCATTTTACTCTGGAAGAAATGTACTTCTTAATTGTATATGTTAACATATATTTTACATTTTAAGATTTTCGCGACAGAGGTCCTTTAACTTAATAAGCTGTTACAGGATGTTATTTGCTGAAAGTTATGAGTAGGCAGTCACAGATGGAGAAGCAGAAATATCCTGGCATCTTGTAATGGGCAGGATGGAGGACGATTTTAGTGTTTTAAAAAGAAAGACAAAAAGACAAAGACAAACACTTATATTGCGCTTTTCTCCTGGCGGACCCAAAGCGCCAGAGCTGCAGCCACAAGGACGCGCTCTATAGGCAGTGGCAGCGTTAGGGAGACTTGCCTAAGTTCTCCTGCTGAATAGGTGCAGGCTTACTGAGCAGGCAGAGCCGAGATTCGAACCCTGGTCTCCTGTGTCAGAGGCAGAGCCCTTAACCATTACACTATCCAGCCAATAATGATTAAAAATAAAAGAGAGAGGTAATCGCTTACCTTATCAAAGATATAGACACCAGTTCAACTGTGAAAATGTTTATTCCAAAAGCAATCTGACAACGCATTTCACGGGTCATGGTCCGCTTCCTCAGGTCAATACAAAATGCCTTGATAGCATAAGGGATAGGCGCCTCTACAGGCTATCAAGGCATTTTGTATGGACCTTAGGAAGCGGCCATGACCTGTGAAACGCGTTGCTTTCTGAATAAACATTTTTTCCAGTTGAACTTGTGTCTATATCTTATGGAGAGGTAAGTGATTACCTCTCTTTTTCTGTTTTCATTTGTATTTTAAAATACTAAAATAGAACACACATTGGGGCGCCTCCATCCTACACACTACCAGTAAGAGGTCTTTTGGAGGTAATAGCTTTGCAGTTGTTCTGGAAAGTCTATCGTACTACAGGAGAGCGACCATCCAGTATCCAGCAGGACCTGGAGTACCAAGCAGGGATAGTTAACTCCCTGCAGGCCTATATGGTGGTTGCAGAAACTGCAACCCACCTTTGGCTTTCAGTATATATCTATATACTTTTACCCTCCCTATACCTGACGATACTGCACCATTGGGCTCCTGGTCTCTCCCTAATTCTCACCTAGGTCCCTACGAAATCACAGAATAAACACCCCACCCCCCATACTGGCATCTCTTGATTGGCAGCTTATCTTGGCACAGGAATTTAGTTTCATGCTGAGGATACACGATACGTTTCTGTACCGTGTATCGACCAGCTGATCCGGCCAGCTGATCATATTCAGCTGGCCCGATCAAGCCGCTCGACCCGCGCCTGCTCGATCCCCGCCGGCGGACAATGGCAGGGAATCGAGCGGTGATAAGGATGCGGCGACCGGGACGAGCGGTAATCGATCCGCGCGGACGAGCGGGGACGCGGCTGGGGTCGATCCGGCGGGTAATCGCCCGCTGGATCAACCCGTGTATTCCCAACATTAGTGTGTGTATGTGTGTGTGTGGGGGGGGGGGGGGACTCGGAGTATGGCCTGGTTACAACATGCTGTAGGTGGGGCCAAGTAATGAGCATAACTTAAACATACATGACCGTAAATACTGTAACCACAATTTGAATGAGCTACACTTAAAGAGAAACTGTAGTAAAAATAACATAATGCATAAAATCTCTTTTTTTTTTTTGTACAATATTCATTTATGAATTCATTAATTATACTACATCACAGTGGTAAAATCGGTTACTGATTTGCCAATCATAATTAAAAGTGTGTACCAGGGTTTAGATTGCAGTGGTAAAATTGGCCAATCAAAATCACATGTGTGTACCAGGCTTAAGCTGGTGCCAGAGCCAGGCCGAGACAGAGGTGAGAGAGGCTCCAGCCTCAGGGTGCAGTGTAGGAGGGGGGGCGCACAACTCACTCAGCTATCATCCCCTACTGTGTTTGAAGCATAGAGATAGAAGAAAATGGGATACATGGCAGTGACTGCAACCCAAATAACTAGAGATTAATGTGTTGGGGTCCCTGGGGCACCTCTTAGTCTAATAGCAATCAGTGTGTGACGGCTGGGGTGGGAGGGATGGAGGGGCGCACTTTGGTGTCTCAGCCTTGGGTGCTGGAGGACCTTGTCCCGGCAATGGCTGGTGCCCACCATAACACAGGACATGTAAAGAAAACAAGGACAGCGGGGTGAAGAAGAACTTCTCAAGAGCTGAAGCACAGAGAGAATGGAAGGCAGGTCAGTGCATGCTTTGGATCATAATAAAGATATTTTCTATTTCAATATTCAGAAAGGCACCTCCCAGTTTTCCTAACCTCGCTTTCTCTTCTAGACTCCCTTACCGTCCTCTGGGCAGGTCATATTCACACAGTAGAGTATAATATGTGGTATTATATCATTATTATTTAATATCTTCCATATGTCTTCTCTGATATTCCAGTTGGCAGGCCCTTCAAAACACAAGCACTGAAAGGGAGTGCTTGGTATGCATTTAATGGGCCAAATCTTTTTATATCAACATTAACAGAGCTGAGAACCAATCTATCATGGTATATGTGATGTTCTTGCAAGGTGGAATCTGTTTAAAAAATTATTATCATTATTACAGAAACTCAGCATACAAGACAAGAAGTGGCCACACACGTTATACCCAATATAGGAGACACTAGAAAGCTACAATATGCTTGCTTCATATGTCTACTACCACTTATGGTCACGACTCATCCATGCCCCATGTACTTTAACCTTCCTGACGTTCTGATTCCCGCAACACTGCGGGAACGTTTTTTTGTGCATAATTTTTTTTTTATCATGTAGCTAGCCTAGCGCTAGCTACATGTTTCCCCCCTCCTGCTGCGTCCCTCCCACCCCTCCGATCGCCGCGGCGCAAAGACCCGTCCGGAAATCCCGTTCCGAACGTTATTTCCTTCAGGGCTTCCCCCGTCGCCATGATGACGAACAGAGTGACATCATCGACGTCATGACGTCACAGGGAGTCCCGATCCACCCCTCATCGGCGGCGAGTGGCGGCGATCGGGTAGGACACGCAGCAAGCAAAGTGCTTGCTGCGTGTCTTAAAAAAAAATTATTCAAATCGGCCCAGCGGGGCCTGAGCGGTGACCTCCGGCGTCTGCTAGGGAGGTTAAAGCAGCAGGGTCAGCCATACTATGCTAGGAAAAAAAAAAACACACACACACACACACATATACATATACATATATACATATACATATATATATATATATATATATATATATACAGGATCTTCTCAAAAAATTAGCATATTGTGATAAAGTTCATTATTTTCTGTAATGTGCTGATAAACATTAGACTTTCATATATTTTAGATTCATTACACACAACTGAAGTAGTTCAAGACTTTTATTGTTTTAATATTGATGATTTTGGCATACAGCTCATGAAAACCCAAAATTCCTATCTCAAAAAATTAGCATATTTCATCCGACCAAAAAAAGAAAAGTGTTTTTAAAACAAAAAAAAAGTCAACCTTCAAATAATTATGTTCAGTTATGCACTCAATACTTGGTCGGGAATCCTTTTGCAGAAATGACTGCTTCAATGTGGCGTGGCATGGAGGCAATCAGCCTGTGGCACTACTCAGGTGTTATGGAGGCCCGGGATGCTTCGATAGCGGCCTTAAGCTCATCCAGAGTGTTGGGTCTTGCGTCTCTCAACTTTCTCTTCACAATAGCCCACAGATTCTCTATGGGGTTCAGGTCAGGAGAGTTGGCAGGCCAATTGAGCACAGTAATACCATGGTCAGTAAACCATTAACCAGTGGTTTTGGCACTGTGAGCAGGTGCCAGGTCGTGCTGAAAAATGAATTCTCCATTTCCATAAAGCTTTTCAGCAGATGGAAGCATGAAGTGCTCCAAAATCTCCTGATAGCTAGCTGCATTGACCCTGCCCTTGATAAAACACAGTGGACCAACACCAGCAGCCAGGCTCGGACAGAGCCGCCGAACCACCGATGGTCCCATTGGTGGGCCCCGACTGCCCCTCCCCCTGGGGGCCCCAGAGCTAAGAGGGAGGGGGCACTAGCGCCGTGACGTTTTTTTTTTTTTTTTTTTTTTATTTCTTAAAAACCTCTTTTCCCCCGGGGGGGGGCCCTCCTATCCTCCCCCTCCCTCACCTCGGAGGGCCCCCCTCCTATTACGAGCGGCGGTAGAGCGGCGGTTACAGCAAAGTTCCGGCGAGGTAAAGCAGAAGATAGAGGTCCAGCTGCCTCCCGGGCTACGCTGTCTCCTCTATGCCGCTCGCACTGCTTCCTGGTTTAGTGCGCGGCAATTACAAAGGAGACAGCGACTGGGAGGCAGCTGGACCTCTATCTTCTGCTTTACCTCGCCGGAAGTTTGCTGTACCCGCCGCTCTCCCGCCGCTCGTAATAGGAGGGGGGCCCTCCGAGAGTCCGAGGTGAGGGAGGGGGAGGATAGGAGGGCCCCCCCCCCCCCCCCCTGGGGAAAAGAGTTTTTTTTAAGGAAAAAAAAAAAAACAGTAGGGCTGCGGCTGCCCTCCCCGCGGCTTGTAATAGGAGGGGGGACACCCAGGTGAGGGGGAGCATAGGAGTCGGGGCCCCCACTGGCTACCCACCCGGCTACCTAACTGCCCACCCGGCTATCTAACTGCCTACATTCCCACCCGGCTACCTATCTACCCACCCGGCTACCGATCTGCCTACCCTCCCACCCGGCTGCCTAACTGCCCATCCGGCTACCTATCTACCCACCCGGCTACCTAACTGCCCACCCGGCTACCTAACTGCCTACCCTCCCACCCAGCTACCCTTCTGCCTACCCTCCCACCCGGCTACCTAACTGCCCACCCGGCTACCTAACTGCCTACCCTCCCACCCGGCTACCTATCTACCCACCCATCTACCTATCTGCCTACCCTCCCACCCGGCTGCCTAACTGCCCATCCGGCTACCTATCTACCCACCCGGCTACCTAACTGGCTGCCCACCCGGCTACCTATCTACCCACCCAGCTACCTATCTGCCTACCCTCCCACCCGGCTACCTAACTGCCCACCCGGCTACCTAACTGCCTACCCTCCCACCCGGCTACCCTTCTGCCTACCCTCCCACCCGGCTACCTAACTGCCCACCCGGCTACCTAACTGCCTACCCTCCCACCCGGCTACCTATCTACCCACCCAGCTACCTATCTGCCTACCCTCCCACCCGGCTACCTAATTGCCCACCCGGCTACCTAACTGCCTACCCTCCCACCCGGCTACCTATCTGCCCACCCGGCTACCTATCTGCCCACCTGGATACCTATCTACCCACCCAGCTACCTATCTGCCCACCCAGCTACCTAACTGCCTACCCTCCCACCTGGCTACCTAACTGCCCACCCGGCTACCTATCTACCCACCCAGCTACCTATCTGCCTACCCTCCCACCCGGCTACCTATCTACCCACCCAGCTACCTATCTGCCTACCCTCCCACCTGGCTACCTAACTGCCCACGCAGCTACCTATCTGCCCACCTGGCTACCTAACTGCCTACCCTCCCACCCGGCTACCTAACTGCCCACCCAGCTACCTATCTGCCTACCCTCTCACCCGGCTACATAACTGCCTACCCGGCTACCTATCTGCCTACCATGCCATGGGCGTCCCTACATAGGGCAAAATGGGGCATGCGCACTCCCCTGGCTAGCTGCTGCCCCCCCTAGCTACCCGGACGTGGCTGGCCCGCCCGCCCTGGGGTGGCAGCGGAGAGAGAAAAGAAGTGGCAGGCACAGCGGCGCTGCCTGCCACATCACTTAATTCTAAAGGGGGGAGCGAGAGAGGGGGAGCCCCAAGGTGAGGGAAGGGGGAGGGGGAAACGTCCTCCCTTCCCCACCGCTTCTCTTCTCTCTCCGCTGCCACTGAGGACACCTATAGATCTGGCTATTTAAACTGAGGACACCTATAGACCTGTCTATCTATACTCATGGGCCCTGTCACTACCTAAACTAGGGGCTCCTGTCACTACATACACTGGGGGGGGGGGGTCCCTGTCACTGCATACACTGGGGGGCTCCTGTCATACCTAAACTGGGGGTACCTGTCACTAACTGAACTGGGGGGGCGCCTGTCAATACCTGAACTGGGGGCACCTGTCACTACCTGAACTGGGGGGCCCTGTCACTACCTAAACTGGGGGCTCCTGTCACTACATACCCTGGGGGGCACCTGTTACTACCTTAACTGGGGGGCACCTGTCACTACAAACACTGGGGCTCCTGTCACTACCTAAACTGGGGGGTATCTGTCATTAACTAAACTGGGGGGCTCCTGTCGCTACCTAAACTTGGGGGTCCTGTCACTACCTAAGCTGGGAGGCTCCTGGTGCTACCTAAACTAGGGTGCACCTGTCACTACCTCAACTACCCAGGCCAGCCCAGCATCACCACCAGCCAACCAGCCCAGAATCACTGTCAAAAAGGCCACAGCATCACCACCAACAGTCAGGCCAACATTTACTTCAACCAGCCAAGTACAGCCCAGCATCACCGCCAGGCCGGCCACAGCATCACCGCCAGGCCTTTCAGCCCACACATCATCCCCAATCCAGCCAAAAACAGTATTGCCTGGCACAGCAGCCAGTAGAGGAGAATTCAGAAGCCAGGTGAGAGGTGTCTACCATATTAAGTGGGCATTCTGCCTATTTATGTGAAATGCTGTTTATTTATGTGCCTCATGACTGCTGAATTTGTCTTGTTGGGGGCCTCATGGTTACTGAATTTGTCTTGTTGGGGGCCTCATGGTTACTGAATGTCTTGTTGGGGGCCTCATGATTGCTGAATTTGTCTTGTTGGGGGCCTCATGATTGCTGAATTTGTCATGTTGGGGGCCTCATGATTGCTGAATTTGTCTTGTTAGGGGCCTCATGATTGCTGATTTTGTCTTGATGGGGGACCTCATGATTGCTGAATTTGTCTTGTTGAGGGTCACATGATTGCTAACTGCGAGACTATGGAAAAAGCTGAATCATCATCATATGAGACAATAGCTACTTTTTAGCTTTTTAAAACAGAAAATAAAACTGGGAGGTTCTAAAAAAAATAAATAAAAAAAAAGAATACATTTTTCAGGAGTAGGATGGATGAAATTGTTTATCTTCACAGTTTATTTTCAACTTGGATTTTCCATAATGTTCATGTATGAGTTAAAACGTTTTTATTTAGTTTAAATTGCTGTTGCCACTTTGCAATAGATAAGTGACTTTTGGGTTGCAGTTTGGGCACTCTGCCTTTAAAAGGTTCGCCACCACTGTCCTAATCTAATGTCCCACCATTCATGTAAATTTGTCTCCACCCATGACTACACCCACATTCTGGTCCATGACCACACCCAATTCTTCCATGACCGCACCACTTCTTCCCCCTCCCCCTTTTTGCCTATCTATCTGCCCACCCGGCTAGCTATCTGCCCGCCCTCTCACCCTGCTAGCTATCTAACCTATACTGGGGGCAGCTACCTATCTAACCTACACTGGAGGCACCTACCAATGTAACCTATACTGGGGGCAGCTACCTATGTAACCTGTATTGGGGGCATCTACCTTGCTAGCCTTTACTGGTGGCAACTATACTGGCTACCTATATTGAAGGCACCTACCTAACTAACCTATACTGGGGGCACCTACCTATCTAACCTATGTTGAGGGAAACTATTCTGGCTACCTATATTAGCCCACTGCCTTACTGTTACAGTTACATTACAATTACCCCCCCACCCATGTGATGTCATGTCCACACCCATTTTTTTTGTCGCTGCGCGCTTTGCTTTTTTTTGGGGGGGGGGGGTGTTGGTAAATTATCCGCACCGGGTGTCAAACACCCTAGCTACGCCACTGGAGGGGGGCACAGCTTGGAAGGGGGGGAATTGGGCACAAAGTGGCTATTCTCCGCTCGCTGCTGGCTGCACTTCTCGAGGAGGGGGTGCGCGGAAGGGAGGGGCCCTAGGTGAGGGAGGGGGGAGGCTTCCCCGCTGATCTGTGCCCTCTGCACCCCCTTCCAAGCTGGGGGGGACTTTCATTGTGTGGGGGTATCTCTGCCACCAACCTGATTGCATTGTGTGGGGGTATCTCTGCCACCAACCTGATTGCATTGTGTGGGGGTATCTGCAGCCAACCTGGTTGCATTGTGTGGGGGTATCTGCAGCCAAACTGATTGCATTTTGTGGGGGTATCTGCCGTCAACCTGATTGCATTTTGTGGGGGTATCTGCCGTCAACCTGATTGCATTTTGTGGGGGTATCTGCCGTCAACCTGATTGCATTGTGTGGGGGTATCTGCCGTCAACCTGATTGCATTTTGTGGGGGTATCTGCCACCAACCTGATTGCATTGTGTGGGGGTATCTGCCGTCAACCTGATTGCATTTTGTGGGGGTATCTGCTGCCATTTGACTACTTGATGAATTATCATGAGGCATGTAACTACTTGAATATTTTATCTACAATGTCTCTGGTCGGACCTAATCTCTGAATAACGCCGCTACTTATTTTGTGTTTTGTATTTTTTTTTTTAAGTCTGCCTTTGACTCATCATGACCACGCCGATGTTCCAGTGCGTGGTGACACCCATTTAGTTTCGCATTTAGACATATCCCTATTGGAGACTGTCCTCAGAATTGCTCACAATCTATTCCCTAACATAAAGTCATGCAAAATTTCTAGAGTACATGTGTATGTGAGCCCAAAATGGGGGGGGGGGAGGAGGAGGAGAGGGGGGTGGGCCCCAGGCTGAAACTTCCTTGGTGGGCCCTTGGTCCCAGTCCGACCCTGCCAGCAGCTGACATGGCACCCCAGATCATCACTGACTGTGGGTGCTTCACACTGGACTTCAGGCATTTTGGCATTTCCCTCTCCCCAGTCTTCCTCCAGACTCTGGCACCTTGATTTCCGAATGACATGCAAAAGTTGCTTTCATCCGAAAAAAAGTACTTTGGACCACTGAGCAACAGTCCAGTGCTGCTTCTCTGTAGCCCAGGTCAGGCGCTTCTGCTGCTGTTTCTGGTTCAAAAGTGGGTTCATGCTTGCATCTGCTGAAAAGCTTTATGGAGATGAAGATTTCATTTTTTCAGCACGACCTGGCACCTGCTCACAGTGCCAAAACCACTGGTAAATGGTTTACTGACCATGGTATTGCTGTGCTCAATTGGCCTGCCAACTCTCCTGACCTGAACCCCATAGAGAATCTGTAGGATATTGTGAAGATAAAGTTGAGAGACGCAAGACCCAACACTCTGGATGAGCTTAAGGCCGCTATCGAAGCATCCTGGGCCTCCATAACACCTGAGCAGTGCCACAGGCTGATTGCCTCCATGCCACGCCGCATTGAAGCAGTCATTTCTGCAAAAGAATTCCCGACCAAGTATTGAGTGCATAACTGAACATAATTATTTGAAGGTTGACTTTTTTTGTTTTAAAAACACTTTTCTTTGATTGGTCGGATGAAATATGCTAATTTTTTGAGATAGGAAATTTGGGTTTTCATGAGCTGTATGCCAAAATCATCAATATTAAAACAATAAAAGACTTGAACTACTTCAGTTGTGTGTATTTGAATCTAAGATATATGAAAGTCTAATGTTTATCAGTACATTACAGAAAATAATGAACTTTATCGCAATATGCTAATTTTTTGAGAAGATCCTGTATATATATATAAAACTACTTGCTCTACTTACATAACAGATGTATTGTACTGTCCACATTTTGATTTCGGTGAATTTTATATAGTAAATAAACAGAATTCTGTTTCAGGCATTTGCCATCTTGGATTCCGTCTGACTGAAGCCAGTACTGGTGTCATTTCTTCCCTTACTTTTTGTTCTCCTAGAATCTGCTCTGTCATAGCTAGCTTGCTTTGTAAACATGTGAGCACTGCAAGTTTAGATTTCAGCCTTGTGTTACACTGAACTGCCCTCAGCCAATCAATGAGGAGCAGGAATGTGGGAGGGGAGACAACAAGCTTCCTTCTAATCGATAATGTAACAAATAGAGCCAGTCTGAGAGAAGATTAACTGCAGCAAAAAAAAAATCTGATTAGATTGGGATGCTTGCAATGCAGGGTGAGGCTGCAGGCTGGACAATAAACATGGAGCAGTGGGTAAATGGAATTTGATTTTGTGGCTGACAATCCCTCTTTAACCAGTTGAGGACCACAGGCTTACACCACCCCTAGTGGCTATTTTCTGTTTCAGGGGTGTTTATGTATAGATTTAAGCAAATTAACACAAGGTCAAGCATCAAACACAAGATCCCCTCGCAAGTGGGTGCTAATATTACACAATGACCAGTCTATTTTTTACAATTCAGCACACTGCAGCTTTAACAGTGTGCTGCATGGCGATACAACTTGGCAGTCAAATAAGTCTGCCCCCCTTTACTGCCCACCAACAGAGCTTTCTGAAAATTGAACATATGAAATTTATTACTATTGTTCCTGAAATTTCGCATTTTTAATTTGCATCATAATTGCAAATTAGGATGCTTAGTCATGCTGCTTGCTGTTTGAATTCCGGACTTTACATGAAGTTCCGCTGTCCACCAGTAGAGGTCTCACCTCATCTCTGGAACTCTGTAAACAGTCACCTGACCATTGTGCGGTATCGTCATCATAAAAATCAAATTTCAACAGCAACTGGTCTGAATGTATTAAAGGAATACTTAAGTCACGTAAAAAAAATGACTTTTACTCACCTGGGGCTCCCCTCAGCCCCCTGCAGCTGAACGGTGCCCTCGCCGTGTCCCTCCGATGCGGCTGGTCTCGCCGGCGGCCACTTCCGGTTTGGCCGTCACCGGCCGACAGGCTGTGAACGCGGCTGATTATCCGCGTCCCCGGACGCAATAGCGCCCTCTACAATGCTATTGCGTCCGGGGATGCAGATAATCAGCCGCGTTCACAGCCTGTCGGCCGGTGACGGCCAAACCGGAAGTGGTCACCGGCGAGACCAGCCGCAGTGACCACTTGAGCCCCAGGTGAGTAAAAGTCATTTTTTTTACGTGACTTAAGTATTCCTTTAAGTGATAAAGATGCTAATCCTGCATTCAAAACTTTCAAAACTTTTTCTGCTGTTATGATTTGGAGTTATCACATACTTAAGGAGCACTGGCCCTTTAGTAGTCGGTGCCAAAGAATTGCATGCTGGGGGTTCTTTTTATCTATAATGTATTCCTCCTCTTTCCTTTATTTCCCTGCCAGCTGCTTATCTGAAACCTAATCCCCTACTCACTTGTGTTTACAAGCAAGGCTGAGGCGACCCAGCGATTGGAGGAGACAAGAAAAAAAGTAAAGGGCAGAAATGACATCACGAGTTAGCCTTAACTGTGGGAAATAGACATGGCCCCCACCACGAACAGAATTCTCGTCATTTACCTTATAACATTCACTGAAATCAAAACGTGGACAGTACAATACATGTGTTATGTAAGTAGATCAAGTATTTATCTACTTATATATGTGTTTTTTTCCCTGGCATAGTATGGCTGATCCTACTGCTTTAAGGCTGCCTCTAGCAGAAGAACATTGCTAGATCATTTTGTGCTGTAGGCCTTGTGCTCTGTTCACCTGTCTTTGCTCCTAGCTCCTTGTATTTGTATTGATCTCCTGGTATTGACCTCTTGCCTTATCTGACTACTCTCTTGCCCACTGTCTGTATCCTTCTGATATTCTGATCATTGATCCTGGCCTGTACGACTATTCTCCTGTGTGCTGATTCTGCTGATACGTGTCTGTATATATTGTATTATTGTATACTAGCTGATGACCCGGCGTTTCCCGGGTATGTATTTGGCTGGTGTCGGCTCCGCCCACTATTTGTAACCCTAAAACACAAACACTCAATGACCAAGTTTGTGAGCTTTGGCATCAATAATTTGTATATTCCCATAGAAATTAAATACATTAGATTGGTGGTTTTTGACTCCGTCTCTCTCCAGCATTTGAACCCCAGTCACTCAATGTGTCAATTTGTCAACTGTAGCAGGTTTGAGGCATCTGCTATTAACAGTGTAAGAATGGCAGCAATTTAAATATTCCCCTTGAAAATCAACAGGTGAATTTTGATTGGCTGTTGTAGGCTCCACCCATTTTCCTGAATATTAATCCCAGTCACCCAGTGACCGTGCCATTAACAGTGTAAGAATGGCTGCAGTTTATATTTGACCAGTGAAATTTGTTTTTGGCTCTGCCCACTTTTTGTAACCTGGACAAACAGTCACTCAATGACCAAGTTTGTGATGCCGAGGACTTTTGGGTCCTCGGCATCAGTAAAACCAAATCTGATTGGATGTGTGTGGCTCCACCCCCTTTTATGAATTTGAAACCCAGTGACCCAATGACTAACTGTACCAGGTTTGAGGCTTGTGCCATTAACAGTGCAAGAATGGCAGCAATTTAAATATTCCCTTTGAAAATCAACAGGTGAATTTTAATTAGCTGTTGTAGGCTCCACCCATTTTCCTGAATATTAATCCCAGTCACACAGTGACCAACTGTGCAAAGTTTGAGAACCCTGCCATTAACAGTGTAAGAATGGCTGCAGTTTATATTTGACCAGTGCAATCTGGTTTTGGCTCCACCCACTTTTTGTAACCTTGACACACAGTCACTCAATGACCAAGTTTGTGAACTTTCAGGTTCCTGGCATCAAAAATGTGTGAATGGAAGCAGTTTATCTAGCAAAGAAATCTGATTGGCTGTTTGTGGCCCCACCTCTTTAGTGAATTTGGTCCCCAGTCACCCAATGGCAGACTTTAGCAAGTTTGAAGCCTCTGCCATAAACAGTGAAAGAATGGCAGCAGTTTAAATATTCCCCTTGAAAATAAATAGGTAAATTTTGATTGGCTGTTGTAAACTCCACCCACTTTCCTGAATCTTAATTCTATTTACCCAGTGACCAAGTGTGCCAAGTTTGAAAACCCTGCGATTAACAGTGTAAGAATGGCTGCCGTTTACATTTTCCCATTAAAAATGAATGGCTGAAATTTGATTGGCTGTTTTTTTGCTCCACCCACTTTTCCTGGATTTGTAATCTCGGTCACCAAGTGACCAACTGTGCCAAGTGTGGGGACTCTGGCTTGATTACTGTGAGAATAGCAGCCTTTTCTATTTTTTCCATTGACATGAATAGGTGAAATTTGATTGGGTGTTTGTAGCTCCGCCCAGCTGTGCAGGGGGACCCCCAGAACATATCATCCCAGGTAGTAAGGGATCTGTATACCAAGTTTTGTTCAAATCGGTCAAGCTGTTTTCGCGTGATCGCGGCACATACATACACAAACACATCCGATTTTATATATATAGATAATGGGCTCGATTCACAAAGCGGTGATAACCCAGTTAAAGCGAACCTTAAGTCACCTAAAAAAAATGAGATGAACTCACCTGGGGCTTCCCTCAGCCTCCTGGCCGCAATAGAAGCATAGGGGGCGATATACAGGCTGGGAACGCGAACAATCACTCGCGTTCCCATGCCTGTCGGCCGGTGACGGCGAAACCGGAAGTCGTCGCCGGCGGGTCCTGGGACATCGGAGCGGAGCTGCGAGGGCACCGATCGTCTGCTGGGGGCTGAGGGAAGCCCCAGGTGAGTTCATCTCATTTTTTTAGGTGACTTAAGGTTCGCTTTAAAGACTTTAGGCGTGATAACCATTTTATCATGCCTAAACTCGTGCGTGATAAGTTTAGATGTGATAAGTTTAGATAAGTTTAGATCGCAAAGTCCCGCGCGCAAAGCAGCGCCATTAAACTCTATGCGACGTTTCGCGCACCAGACTTGGCTAGCGCAAAACTTTTGATCAGCTGTGCACTGCGGTGCTAACCCAGTTGGTGCTATAGTTATCATGCCTAAACTTATCATGCCTAAATTTATCATGCCTAAACTTATCACGCCTAAACTTATCACGCCTAAACTTATCACGCCTAAACTTATCATGCCTAAACTTATCACGCCTAAACTTATCATGCCTAAACTTATCATGCCTAAACTGAGTTTAGGCGTGATAAGGGGCATTTCACCAGCGTGCTAACAGTTAGCACCGCTTTGTCATTCAGGCCCTTTGTGTGACCCGATTCATTGTAAATATTAGTTAGTCAGGGTGATATCGGGGCACGGTGGTCATATTGTACGATTGCATGCATATTGTTTGTATGTGTATATATGTTAATTTGCACTTCTGTAAATAAACACACTTATTCACCTTCAAATCCAACCTGTGCAGACCTCAGTATTTCCTTACAAGTGATCTCTATTTCTTGTTTTGCTTGATAAGGTTCTGCATGCGCAGATCCTTACAGCAAAATTATGATTATGCGAAATGACTATTTATCGCCACCCAGAGATCTCCTCACTCAGTTTAAATAACCTGGCACCAGTATTCACGTAACTCAGATTTAGGAGAAGCAGGTTTAACCTGCCGCCATTCCTCTCCCAGGCAAAGTCTGCGATCGTGTTACAAAATCACAAATGACAAAAAATTTGCAAATAGATGTGAAAAAAAGTGCAAAAAAGAAAAATGTATCTTAGAAAAAAGTCTGGATGTTTTTTTGACTCCTTCTACTTATTTGCCTCGGTGGGTGGCAAACTGGGTCACCCTCTCGTTAAGGGAACATTATTATTATTGATTTATAAAGCGCCAACATATTCCGTGGCGCTGTACAAAGTAAGAAACGGACATGGGGTACGTATTAATACAGACAATAGTGTACACCAATATACAAGAATATACATAATTAGTGGCAAAATAAAAAAAATACATATACAAAATACAGAATTGGTAATGACAGTGATAAATTCAACATAATAAATAAAATGTATAATGATTTCCAAGACACAAAAGGGGAGAGAGCCCTGCCCTTGCAAGCTTACAATCTGAAGGAACATCTCAAATATTGCCCAACACCCGCAGGTCAGGGAATCGCGCAAAGAGCCTACTTGGCGTCCACTGGCATTGGGCACTAAGGTTTTGCAAGGTGGGGGTTTATTTTATACCCCCAACAGGGCCCCTCCCTCATCCCTCACAAGGCGCCCCAACCCCCCCCCCCCCCCCCGCATTGACAACACAAGAGCTATAATGCTCGTGTGTGGTGATTAAGGCCCATTCACACTGGGGATCGCAAAATGCTAGCAAAATCGCTAGCGTTTGCGACGCGGGTTTTCTTTGTGTTTTTTGCGTATTTTTTTTACTGGACAATTTCACAATATTACATTTTTTTAACATTTCAATTACGATCGCTCTAAAGTCCGGGAAAAAAGGTTGCATGCACCAAGTTTACATTTTCCACAGATTGCTGTAGTGGGATCACTACCATATACTTTTAATTACCCTAGCACAGGGGTCTCAAACTCAATTTACCTGTGGGCCACAGGAGGCAAAGTTAGGATGAGGCTGGGCCGCATAAGGGATTTCACAATCAACAGCATGCCGCGCCCCCCCCCTCTCCCCCCACCGTCCCTTGCATTGATTTTTATTTCAAAATCAAATTCACACTGAAGCAAACTATTTTGCCTATTTTACCTCATAGTTCGCTTCAGTGCTCCCATTACAAGTAATCCGCCGTGTCCCCGCCGCAAAACGAGGGCTGCAGAGCCCCCAAATCGCCCAAGGGGCAATCCGCCCGGCACTTCCTGGAAGGGGCAGAGCTTTCAGCTTCAGCTCTGCCCCTCCTGACGTCAATCACGGTGCATCGCCGCCTCTGCCCGCCCCTCTCACTCTTCCTTCACAGAGAGGGGCGGGGAGAGGCGGCGATCCGTGCGGCGATTGACGTCAGGAGGGGCAGAGCTGAAGCTGAAAGCTCTGCCCCTTCCAGGAAATGCCGGCGGATTGTCCCCCCGGGCGATTTGGGGGCTCTGCAGCCCTCGTTTAGCGGCGGGGATGCGGCGGATTACTTGGGAGCACTGAAGCGAACTATAAGGAAGCTGTTGCCGGCGCGGGCCACAAAATATTGTATCGAGGGCCGCAAATGGCCCGCGGGCCGCAAGTTTAAGACCCCTGCCCTAGCCCTTTTCAAAGCTCTAGCGATCAACAGCAATTCCCACATCTGCAAAAAACACCAAATCGTGTGAATGGGCCCAAAGTAAAATGAAAGGACTGCTTATATATGAGACTTTGCAGGGAGGAAGAGGTCATGCTAGTTGAGGAATATCACAGATTTGTGATGACACCACAAGGTGTCAGCTCTCTGGTGGTATTGATAGGTCTGTCGCGGCTTTTGACATAAGATGTTTACTTTAAATAGGGGCTCCAGTCAAAACAGAATAAGGGCGCTGCAGGCGTCAGTTCTCACAGATAATGGCTGAAAAGCTGAATCAGCAGACACACCTCAGAGAGCAGCGTGAGATTCTACAGCAAGGTGTGTCTTTTACTATCGTCTGACTTTACGGCGAATACCTGAAGATCGCTAAACATTCCTGGCGTTACTTAGCCTGACCCATGTAGTTACTGCGCACAGAACTTTTTTTTTATTTTTTTATTTATTCCATGATAGCTGCATCCATTTTTACCTTAGCATGCCACAGACCACTCGTTCATTTACTGAAACAAGAGGGAATGGAAGAAAAAAAGGTTCTAATTTTTCCAAATATAACACAGTAGAAAAACATTCCTGTTCCACACACCTCTAAGATACACATTTTAGTAGCACTATATAAAGGGAATATAAGCAGGTGCTCAAATACTCAAGTCCCCTGTCTCTATGGATAAATCAAAAGACAACCAGTATAGTATGAGCACACCCTGGGCTTGATTCACTAAACCGTGATAACTCAAATATCACACCTTATCAAAGTTAACACGCCTTATCAGAGTAGCATAGCGAGCGCTACAAACTTATGCCTGCTAATTGGCAATGACACTCGTCCTGCCCTGAGCCCCTGCGGGTTCATAGTGCTTGCTATGCTACTCTGATAAGGCATGTTAACTTTAATAAGGTGTGATATCTTTGATAAGGTGTGATAACTTTGATAAGGTGTGATATCTTTGATAAGGTGTGATAACTTTGATAAGGTGTGATATCTTTGACAAGGTGTGATATCTTTGATAAGGTGTGATAACTTTAACAAGGTGTGATATCTTTGATAAGGTGTGATAACTTTGATAAGGTGTGATAACTTTGATAAGGTGTGATATCTTTGATAAGGTGTGATATTTGAGTTATCACGGTTTAGTAAATCAAGCCCATAGAGTGTAACTGACAAAAATAAGTCCCAACTACAAAAAGTAGTTGCTGGTAGTGAAGATTGTAATCAGCTAAATACGATTATGCTAAATTTCATGTAAATGTTCGCAATTACGCCCATACATAGTTGTAATTGTAAATTCTATTGATTTTGTGCAATCATTCCTAAACTTTGCGGAATTTTCGCATAATTCCATGCCGACTTTGGCGGTGAATAGCAAACCCCCCATACTGCTATTGCCACTCTGTTTTCAAAAAGACCTTGTAGTTTTTGAGAAAATGGATTTTAAAAATGCAAAAAAAAAAAATGTTGACCTCTACCCACAATTTTTAGTGGCAATAGCATGCTAATAACTGCTAAAGTCGGCATAAAATTACACCAAAGTTATGCAAAATTATGAATGATTACAATTACAGATGAAATTCATTACGATTTTTCCCTGAAATTTTGCATTACGATTTTGCATTGCAATTGCAAATTTCGCTGCAAGATTAGGTCTGTCCGAAATTTGTGCTCATCATTAATTGCTAAATTACATTTATATTACGGGAAGCTTAATGTTGAAGATCAGAAGAGAAGGAAGAGCAGAGATCAGCACCACGTAGGTGTATTTAACCACTTCAGCCTACAGTGTTGTTCACCTTATGCATCCGAGCAACTTTCACCTCCCATTCATTCGCCAATAACTTTATAACTACTTCTCACAATGAATTGATTTATATCTAGTTTTTTCCTCCACTAATTAGGCTTTCTTTGGGTGGTACATTTTGCTAGGAATTATTTTTTCTGTAAATGCATTTTAATAGGAATATTAAGAAAAAAATGGAAAAAATCATTATTTCTCAGATTTCAGCCATTATAGCTTTAAAAAATTACATGCTACCATAATTAAAACCCACGTATTTTATTTGCCCATTTATCCCGGTTATTAAACCATTGAAATTATGTCCCTATAACAATGTATGGCGCCAATATTTTATTTGGAAATAAAGGTGCATTTTTTCAGTTTTGCGTCCACCACTATTTACAAGCTTATAATTTAAAAAATATTAGTTGTATACACTCTTCACATGCATATTAAAAAAGTTCAGACCCTTAGGTAACTATTTATGTTTTTTTTTTGTTTTTTTATTGTAATTTTTTATATTTATTTTTTTTTAGTTAAAAATTTTATTTGGGTATTTTTTGGGTGTGGGAGGTAAACAGTTAATTTAAAATGTCATTTATTGTGTCTTTTTGTATTAAAAATGTATGTGCATGTAGTTTTACTATTTGGCCACAAGATGGCCACAGTGAGTTTTTGTTTTTCTATCCTGTGAGCGAGCACGCTCGCTCACAGGAACTACAAGGAGGACGTGATTTTTTTTTCCAGAAAGACCACGGCCTCTGAAAAGAAGCCATAGGTTTTTCTACCAGGGACTTAGACCGATGAATGGGAACAATGTTCTCATTCATTGATCTCCGGGGGGCGGCACGGGAGCGCGCCGGCATGCGCACGATTGCACAAACGCACAGAGCACTGCCTTTTGGAAGTAAAAGTCACGTCCAAAAGGCGAAAATAGTCCTCTACGTGGTGCTGATGATCTCTGCTCTTCCTGTTTGGGGTGCTGCTGGACTACAGCATCATATCAGCCTAGCACATGTCTACCTTCACTGGAGTGCCTGTCAACTTTGCCTAATGCAGATCAGAAGAGATACATATATCATCAGTGCATTAACAACAAAATGTATTGGTCAAAAAGTGGCAGAAACAAAATGACCAAGGCCCCTTGCACACTGCAAATCTGCGATTCCCGATTTTCCCTGGATGCTATCAAAATAAGAAGAAAAACACCAAAAAAAACATAGCATGCAGTACCGATTACAAATCGCAGATCGAAATCGCATGTAAAAGAGTCAAAATTGCAAATCGGAATCGCATGTAGTGTGCAAGAGGCCAGTTGTCTCTAAATACAAGTGATCTAGGCCCTCAACATCGTCACACACAATTATGGGGCCTGGAAATCTGATACACAGTTGTGGAACTCCACCACACAGAACTGGCCACACTACTAGTAGAATCAGAATAAGAATGTATTTACTTACAACGTGAGTTGCATGCAGAATTGATTTTGGCAAAAACAGGGTCGGAGATGGTATAGTAACAAAAAAAGTACACGTAGCAGTAGGTACATGTGAAACAGCGTCTGCCGATACATACAATAGATACCTACAGTAGATTCAAGCTTATATAGGCATAGATTATAGAGTGAAGGCATAGGTAGAGAGGCTGTAGAAAGATGGACCCACGAGAAAGGACCGGGGGAAATCCGCTGCCGTCTAGGCACTCAAAACGCTTCTGCAGCGATACTTTGAATAAGATGCCCCACAGTCTATTCTGGGAGGAGAGAGAGGAGAGGAAAGGGAGAGAAGGAAAGCTAAAAGAGACAGAAGGTGAGAAATCAGTGAGTGTGAGACCCCTTGGGATTGCAGTGTACACCTGGCAGGTTAGTGTCCCTGATGACTGGCTTTGTGGCTGAGATGGGTCCATGGCTGCTAGGTCCGGCGTCGACCATCGTGTGGAAGCAGGGCGATTCCAGCAATAATGGGATCCTGAGGCAAAAGTAACCTAGGACCCCCCTGACACCCCCACACCTGCCACTCACTCCTGGCAGCAAGTTCAGCCCCTAGGGCCCAAAGGCGCTTGCCCTCCCCAACCCCCATTCCCCCCGCTCTTATTTTAGTGTGTTCCCACAGTGCAAAATAACTTGTCATGTGAGTTGCCATGGTGCTGCTGCCAAAAGCCATTCCGGTACCCCGGGAGAGCACAGGTTGGGGGACACTTTACAGGAGCCCCAGGGAGCACAAGTCCGTGGGGAGACCATGGGGTCCGACAGCACTCAGCGGCCCTGGGACAATTGCCCAGGTTGCCCTTATGGTAGAGGTGAACCTGATTAGAAGCAGTGGCCTTAACCACAGGGTGTACTAGAAAACTTTATCCATCCGTCACCAGCAGCCCCATCCTCTGTCCCCATCGCCCAGTTTTCCCGCGACAAAGACCTAATAATCAGACCCATGTGCCAAGAGTCCTGAGTGTTAAAGTCAGTTCAGTTCATTTTGCCTAGATTTGAGCTTGATTAATGCTTTTCATTGGGCACCAAGGTCTTGTTCATTTACTAAATGCTTTCTCCCTCTCTCTCCCTTTCGCCATGGCGACAGACTTGTTACGCCCAGCAAACAATACCACGGCGACGAGATGGACTGCAGGTCATTTGTTACCGCTCTGTGGATTTGTAGCATATTTGTACTACATGGAGACCGCTGAGCTGGGGTCACGCGAGCTATGACAGCTCTGAATGGCGGTTTCTTTGGTCATTCCAGCAGCTCACGCAGCGAGAAGTAATGGCCACCATCCAGATATAATGCGTACAGGTTACACAGGCACATCGAAACACTGCTCCTGTCTCACCAAGCCTAAGAAGCTCATTGAAGCGGCTCCAAGTCCCCAGGAGGTCCCGACATGGGGGGCAACAACAATTCTCGGAAGTTTAAAGGGAGATTAATTAGTTTAATACGAGAGGATCAAAATGTTTGTCCGGCGACCTAATCCAGGACCCCCTCTGCAAATAGAGCACCCATTGTTTCCATCTGAGCTCCATGTGCTGACTTGTAGGAGGAAAACTTCAAATCCCCAGGCTATTTATCAGCTCTGTGCTGGGCCTCAGAGGGGGAACTGCACTAATGGGGGCGATAGAGAGCACTGGGGAAACAGCACGTGCTGGAAAAAAACAACCCGACAGCACTCTAGGAAAACTTTTAAAGAGAACCTGTAGTGCAAATAATGTAATTAATAAAATATAATTTTTTTTCTGCAATATTAATTTATAAATGATTTAGTCAGTGTGTGCCCATTGTAAAATATTTCACCTCCCTGATTTATAATCTGAAATTTATCACAGGCGGTGGCATCTTCAGTCATGTCAGGTGCAGCTCTGCAGAATGTTTGTTGAGAGTTCCGAAGCCAGTAGAAAATATAACTGGTTTCCTAGAATGCTCTGGGAAGAGAATTTCGCATAGTTAATCAGCCTAGGCTAAACATCACTGAGAGGGTGGGGTTACATTTAATATACAGCAAATTATAGCTACATGAAGTGTTTCTGATGTGAAAACCAGCATGTTCAACTTTTTGTTTCAAAAAGAGGTTTCTACAGTTTAAAATCTTGTCCTGTCCTGTCTGCCTGCTAGTCCCCATTAAAGAGAGCCTGAAGCCATAAAAAATACAATAGCTGATATGCCGCATCCCCACGGCAGAACGAGAAATTTATACCCCCAAAATCCTGGGGCAAAATTCCAAGACTTTCCAGGTCGGTGATTTTGCTGCCCGGGGGAGGCAGAGCTTTCTGCTTTAGCTCTGCCCCTACTCGCGTCAATCTAAGCCGATCTTCGCCTCTCCCCACCCCTCTCAGTGAAAGAAGACTGCGAGGTGCGGGGAGAGGAGGAGATTGCCGGAGATTGACTGGAGCAGAGGCAGAGCTACAGCACAAAGCTCTGCCTCTGCCTGGAAGAGTAGATTTCAGGGGTATAAATACATTGTTCTGCTGCGAGAATGCGCTGTTTCAGCTATGATCTTATTGCTTAAGATAAAGGGCCAGTAAAAATAGGTATTTTTTGGGGCTTCAGAAAGCAGGCACACACCATGCAATTTTCGCGTCAGATCCAATTCAAGTGAGTGATCAGATCAATATTCAGGTCAGACATCGATTGGATATAGAAGAAGGCTAGCATACACACATATGCGATTCTTTCAAATTCCAATCAGATTTCCAAATGGATATCAAATGAAAATGAACTGAAAGGACATACACATGGAACGATGGCCAATACTTTGATCGCTCTTTTTAGCATGTCTGGTCTGGATCTGATGGACAAAGAGAGTGATTTAGAGCTGGGATCGGTCACTGGCAATCAGAAGACTGTTTTTTTTTTTTGCCCATTTCGTTCATTTTATCAATCGGAAATAGGATCTGAAGTGAGAATTGAATGGTGTGTACCCTGCTTTAGGGTGCAGACACACAATTTTACCACCTCCCTGAGCTTAACTACACAATCTGTTCATAGTGTTCAAAATCTGTTGGCCCGCACACTACATGAAAGTGGTAAAATTGGCCAATAGATGACCAATCAAAATTGGATATGTGTGTAGACACTGGGCAGTATGAATACCAAGATACAAATAATTCCAGCTTGCGTGTAGATTTAATTAATTCACAAACTAGAAGTAACACACTCACAACACTTCCTGTGTACTGTTTACTTTTTTACTGTCTAGTAGTCAAAAAGTAAAAATACACTCATGAACTATAATATAAAAAAATACAATATATTAGTTATTAACCCCTTTCACCCCTATCCCATAGATAGTAAAATAAAAAAACATTAAAAAAGGGACATAATGAAAAAAAAAAAGTTATCTTAGGGATTGCTTATACCACATATACTCGCATATAAGCCGACCCGCGTATGTAGTAACTACCGAGTTACCCACTTTTTTCTTAGAATCCAGGAAAAAGTCATTGACTCGCATATAGGCCCCATCCCCAGTATAGCCCCTCCACTATAGCCAGATGTGCACCCTGTACAAGTCAGCCCCTCTCCCTATACGTGAGTATATAAGGTGTGTATGTCATGAGGGTATATTACTGTTATTTTTGCAAATAAGGGATTGTAATTATTGATATAGTATAAAAAACACTAAATGGAATAAATACACAGTTATTTCCAAATAAAATATTATCGCCATTTGTCATACATTGTACTAGGGCAAGACAAGATTGGGGTTAAAGTGGCCATAAACGTTGCGATTTTTCCCGTCGATGTCTGGCCTATTCAATCACTCTGATCAAATCTGGTGGCCATCTATAAAGTTGGCCATTCACTGGTCACTATGGCAAAGAGATCTGATCAGAGAGGGATCTATCTGCTCAAATCCCTCCACACACTCTTCACAGATTTTCAATTGATTTAAGAATTAAATCTATTGAAAATCTGTGAGCAGCCCTCCAGCCCCCACCCTCCTAGTGTTGTGCTGCGCGGTGTAGCCGAAAGGCTGAGGGCTGGAGATGCTATCAGCTTGCCTGTGTGTAATGTCACAAACAGAACATGGCTGCCCTCATTGTATCACAGGAATAAATAATCCTAAACTGTTGAAGCTGTTTGCAGCTCGATTTGCTGTGTAAACTATCTAAACCTTAGACAAGTTACTTGTTATGGTTAGTTTTTCATCTCAGATCCGCTTTAAAGTTACCTGCCCCCCCCCCCCCCTGCAGTCCCGGTCACAGGCCCGTTTCTAGGGCCGTGCGGGGCGTGCCGCTGCCCGGGGCGCTGTTGGGAGGGGGGCGCTGTAATGGAGGGGGGAGCCGGAGCCACGGGGAGGGCAGCCCGACCTCTCCCTCCCTCTCCTGGGAAGCCCTCCGTGCTCCCCCCTCAGATGCAGAGCGAGCAGCCAGGAAGCGCTGTTAACAACTCACCTCCCTGGCTCCAAGCGCTGCTCTCTCACCGCCTGTCTCCTCTCTGTATACACGGTTATACACACGCAACTTCCTGTTTAGCCGGAAGCAGCGTGTGTATCAGCGTGTAGGCAGATAGGAGAAGACCGGCGGCGAGAGAGCAGCGCTTGGAGCCAGGGAGGTGAGTGGTAAACAGCGCTTCCTGGCTGCTCGCTCTGCATCTGAGGGGGGAGCACGGAGGGCGGCCCGGGAGAGGGAGGGACCTCCCTCCCCGTGGTTCCGGCTCCCCCCTCCATTATAGGGGACAGCTACCTATCTAACCTATACTGGGGGGCACCTACCTAATCTAACCTACACTGCTTTCAAACATCTTGCATGTGTATACATCAATCAGGGAGTGTAATTAGAGTTCTCCTTCACACTGACGCACCAAACTCACTGTGTAACGCACCGCAAACAGCTGTTTGTGTAGTGACGGCCGTGCTGGACTGGTGCGCACCGTGGCGAGAGTGTAGGCCGTGGCGGTTTTCAAGCCCATATGGTCGCCGGGCTGTGGTAGCTCAATGATAGAACAACAGTGACTGTCCAGCTGATCGAATTTGGTCTGTCCACAATGAAGCAATGACCTTATTATCTTCTTGTATGTAGGTAGGCATTAGTGTTGGGCCGAACAGTTCGCCTGGCGAACCTCTCTGGGCCTCTTACTACTTCCGGGTCGCAATGACCCGGAGTAGTACGCCTGCGCTGCCCGGCGGAGCGCGTCCTAGATCGCGCTCCTGTTGCCAGGCGCTCTCTGCGCATGAGCGTGACGTCACTCATGACGTCACGCACATGCGCAGAGAGTGCCCGGCAACGGGAGCGCGATCTAGGACGCGCTCCGCCGGGCAGCGCAGGCGTACTACTCCGGGTCATTGCGACCCAGAAGTAGTAAGAGGCCCATGAATTTAGAGATGTTCGCCGGCGAACAATTCGGGAACCGTTCGCCACATCTCTAGTAGGCATAAGTAGGTGTCCCAGTAGTTAGCTAGGCATAGGTAGGAGTCCCAGTATAGGTAGGAGTCCCAGTATAGGTAGGAGTCCCAGTATAGGTAGGTAGGCATAGGTAGAAGTCCCAGTATAGGTAGTTAGGCATAGGTAGGTGCCTCAGTAGTTAGCTAGACATAGGTAGGAGACCCAGTATAGGTAGGTAGGCATAGGTAGGAGTCCCAGTATAGGTAGGTAGGCATAGGTAGGAGTCCCAGTATAGGTAGGTAGGCATAGGTAGGTGCCTCAGTAGTTAGCTAGACATAGGTAGGAGACCCAGTAGTTAGCTAGGCATAGGTAGGAGACCCAGTATAGGTAGGAAGGCATAGGTAGGTGTCCTAGTAGTTAGCTAGGCATAGGTAGGAGTCCCAGTATAGGTAGGTAGGCATAGGTAGGTGCCTCAGTAGTTAGCTAGACATAGGTTGGAGACCCAGTAGTTAGCTAGGCATAGGTAGGAGACCCAGTATAGGTAGGTAGGCATATGTAGGTGTTCCAGTAGTTAGCTAGGCATAGGTGTGAGTCCCAGTATAGGTAGGTAGGCATAGGTAGGAGTCCCAGTATAGGTAGGTAGGCATAGGTAGGAGTCCCAGTATAGGTAGGTAGGCATAGGTAGGTGTCCCAGTAGTTAGCTAGGCATAGGTAGGAGTCCCAGTATAGGTAGGTAGGCATAGGTAGGAGTCCCAGTATAGGTAGGTAGGCATAGGTAGGTGCCTCAGTAGTTAGCTAGACATAGGTAGGAGACCCAGTAGTTAGCTAGGCATAGGTAGGAGACCCAGTATAGGTAGGTAGGCATAGGTAGGTCCCCTAGTATAGGTAGGTAGGTAGGTGTCCCCGTATAGGTAAGTAGGTGCCCCAGTAGTTAGGTAGGCATAGGTAGGTGTCCTAGTATAGATTGTTAGGCAGGGCCTGGCTGGAACAGTAACAACATCAGCCAGGAGCAAGCCAAGACCAAGAGCCTAACTAATCTTTCCCTAGGAGAACAAGTCTACAGCAGCTGTCCCTAGTCTGTCTCTAGCAGGCACATGAGTGAGTGTAATGGCCAGCAAACCTGACTTATATAAGGGAGGGTGGGGCTCCAGGGCTTAGTGTAGCCTGAATGGCTACAATGTGCCTGCTGACTGTGATGCAGAGGGTCAAAGTTGACCCTCATAGCGCATTATGGGGCGAATCCAACTTCCGCAAAAGTTCGCCTGGTCCAGGCGAACGCGAACCACCAAAGTTCGCCTGGAACCGTTCACCGGCGAACCGTTCGCTACATCTCTAGCACCCACCTAGCTAACCTGTACTGGGGCACCTACCTATCTAACTTATACCGGGGGCGCCTGCCTATCTAACCTATACTGGGGACAACTATACTGGCTACCTATACTGGAGGCACCTACCTAGCTAACCTATAACGGGGGCAACTATACTGGCTCACCTATGCCTGGCTACCTATACTCGGGTACCTATTCTTGGCTACCTATACTGGGGGGACCTATACTAAGTGCAACTAGACCTGGCTAACCTATACTGCGGGCACCCATACCTTGCTCGGGGGAGGGGGGCGCAATTTTTACACCCTCGCCCTGGGTGCATTTTAGCCTAGAAACTGCACTGCCCGGTCACTATGGGTACATTACATGACCACTAGTATTTGGGACGTCACCAAGGCGTACGAGTCTCAGTGATGAAGGTAGAACAGAGCAGCCAGCTGGGAGAGAAGAGACTGAAACCACGCCGTGGACAGGTGACAGTAGCTTTATTTTACCCGCAGAATCGAATGCTGAAGTTAGCAATTTGGCAAAATGTTTAGGGATAGTGAGGTGCGACATGGGGGGCAAAATTTTCCGCTTATGCTCCTCAAAGTCCTGCTGACATAATATTTCCTACAGCTGCATACCAAAAGGTAGACCACATGAATCGACATACAGTAAATTGAATACTTAATTTGGACACTCTGCCTGTTATAATTCCCAGAAACTAGACAATCTGTGGGTTATGAATGTGCAACTCCCACATCTGATCTGTCCACATCTAAAAATTTCTCCAGGCCTTATCACCATGACTGGTTCCAACATTACTGGGGGCATTCATGTTTTTTACACATCTGGCCTTACGAAAGGGGACACTTGGTTTAAGAGGAAGATTGGTCTAAATGAGGGGATTTTTCCAACAATATTCTCCAGTTCTTATAAATGATATTGTGGATCTGCTGATCACTGGTGGTGTAATAGGTTGTACAAAAGGAGAGCAGTCTGACAGTTCCACTGTCTCCTCCCCAGTACCTCCTTCTTCCCTATCACTTCTGGTGCCATGGAGATACTCGTTTCTAGCTCCAGAAACTGCATCTTTATCATATCATTTCTCTACGAATTTAGTGATTAGAAGGTCACTCTGCTTCACATAATAATCTGTATCCTTGATGCAGTTCCTATGGAACCTACAAAACTGGCTCCAAAGCATATCGGACTTCCACCGAGGATGGTGCCAACTCCACTGGTGAAGATGATTCTACTAGTTGGTTTAAAATGAGTGCAGGTGATAATTCTGTCCTTTGTATCGTGGAACAACTCAAGGTCAGCAAAACTTTGTCCTCCGTCCCCTCCCCAATGATGATGACGTTATGTATATAACGTGCAGAGGGCAAGGTTTCACCCCGAATGGATTTTGGCTCTGTGTTTGATGGTTCTTCCAGTCCAGAATGCCATAAATAGATTAGCGTAACTCAGGGCGAACCTCACCTTCATCGCCGTCCCGCACAACAGAAAAGTAGTTTGATGGAGCAAAAGGGCAAACTCCATAGCATCAAGAAGTCATTGGACTTGCGTTGAATGAAAAGAGTTATCCTTAGTAAGGAAGTGGGATATAGCCTGCAACCCCCTCTTCAAGAGGGATGAAGGTACATAATGATACTACGCCCACCAGTAATTAACCTGCCAGGAATAGGTAGACAAAATTTCAAACATATGTTCAGAATCTTTGACGTATGCTTTTTGGTGAATGCACTTCCTTCAGTCGCCAGTACCGCGATTGCGGTGTGAACCGTCGGTTATAGGAGTGCAATTGTACAAAAATCAGCACTGTTAATCGCTGTGCTGTTGAGGTAGGCAAAACGAACGTGATCCGCTTTTTTTTGCAGATTGTTGCTATAAACTAGCTACAACCCGCTACAAAATCACGTACGTTCTGCCTATATCGCAACAGCACAGCAGTTAGCATGTAAATCGCAGTGCATATTTTTGTGTATTTGCACTCTATACCCGACGGTTCACACCGGAGCTGAGTACCCATGGCCAGATCATGGCTAGATGGCCTAATCTTCTAGCGTCGTTTTCACAACCACGCTAATGACAGTCTATGGGGATCTGAATGAATGCTCGTTCAGTGATCTGACATGACGGTCATGATCGTTACGTGTCAATAAACACAATCGCGTAATCGCAAAAATGTACCTACAGCCACAAAATCAGTAAAACGATCATTAGTTGCGAAAAAATAATGTTGTGGGTACAGACTGTTAGCCTGTAAACATTTCTATAAGGATAAGCAGCATCTGGCCAGGGTGGTATTGGTAAACAAACTGCATAAGTCCAGTACTCAGCACATCAGTACTCAGCACATGCTGAACTAATTTACCTTGTGGTGCGTCATTCCAAGAATTCTACACCCCATATTCCAGATCACTTTAAAGCAAACTCAATTACTGCCCATCCACTTGTTTATGGTGACTGATGAAATGCTAATACTTAGCACCATAACACAGAAACAATTTCATTCTGAAAACAGCAGAGTGCACTTTAGTTAATGGATATGGGTTGAGCAAAGATCCTAAAGATCTTAGTAAATAAATTAAGGTTTCCTAACATTGTAACTGCTCTGCTACAGGTTTGTCAAACTCAGCGGAGACAGATGGCAAATAAGTCATTGATAAAAGGGCTTTCTAGGTTCTACAGAGAGCAGAACTTTCAAGAGTAGGAAAATACTACTGTACTTTTAGAACTAAGGATGCATACACACATCCAATTTTCATTAGCCCATCACTTGCCAATTTTGCCACTCCCATGTACTATGAGGGCCAGCAGATTTTTAATACTATTGTAATAGATAGCGGAGATACCGCCGCAGCGGTGAGCGGCATGGCGGCTGTCTCCGCGCCTCAGCCGGCGGCCTCCGCCGCGCAGTTACATGTTGGAGTTTTGCCTGGTCCTTCAGTTGCACATAGACTGAGGGCTACCCGCGCGCGCGCCAGGCGACAGGACATTTATGCGAATAGAAGGGGAGTCAGCTGATCGGCCGGTCAGCTGACTCCAGAAGTGCTCCTGATTGGCTGAGTGACTGGGGGGCGCTGTGGAGCGCTCTCAGTATATATAGGACCTGCCTGTCAGTTGCTCCGCGTCTGCTGTTGCAAATGCTAAGTGTTAGCACTCAGACCTTAGTCAGATCCCAAAGTGTGCTAGAACCAGCAGGAGCTGGGGATTCACACTTAGTCAGACTTTGTTGATAGCTTAAAGTACTAATTGTATTGTATTATTTGTTATGACCTTCTGCTAGCCCTGACTACTCTTCTGCTTACTGATTCTGTACTTCTGCCTATCTGATCCTGTTGCCGACTCAGCCTGTATACTACTCTGATTTAGCCTTCTGTCTTTGTACCGCACTTGTCCGTCTGTTGCCGAACCTGCTTGTCTGACTCTCCTGCCCTCACCAGTGAGCCTAGTCCCTGGTGAGGGATTCTCAGTACAGTTTGATCACCTGCTCCTCAGGTGATCAGTAGCTGCAGTACAGTCTTAATCACCTGCTCCTCAGGTGATCAGTAGCTGCAGTACAGTCTTAATCACCTGCTCCTCAGGTGACCAGTAGCTGCAGTACAGTCTTAATCACCTGCTTCTCAGGTGACTATCCTGTCCTCTGTCCACAGTACTGTCCTCATCGCCTGCTCCTCAGGTGATTAGGAGCTACAGCTCAAACTAAATCACCTGCCCCTCAGGTGATCACTTGCTGCAGTGCTGTCTGAATCACCCGCTCCACGGGTGATCAGTACCCTTTGTCTTACTATGCACCACCCGCTCCTCGGGTGAATTGTTTGCTAGTTTGTCTGCGTCTCCAGCGTGCTGGAGTGCTGATTCCTGTGTTCAATAGAGATATCTCCCACTACCAGCTTCTCTGGGGGAGTGGGGATTCCTATCTTTATTACTGTTGCACCAAACACCTATCGTTACATCTGGTTGTCCTGTGTCTAGCTATACTCGCATTATTGGTGATTCTGCAGATCACCACATAATCAGGTATAGCATCTGTATTATTGGTGATACTGCAGATCACCAATAATCAGAAATATCTGTTCTTGCTGACACCAATCGTTACAACTATGGACAGATTGTGTAGATAAGCTTTCCTACTACATAGAAGTGGTAAATTGGCCAGTCATTGTCCAATCAAAAAATGGACGCGTGTACCTGTACCAAGCTTAACGTATAGATTAGGAAATGCGTCAAAAATGTATTGATTTTGGGTACTCGAGCAATGTGACTTGCAAAATTCAGAACCATAATAAGAGTGCAAGAAAGTGTTTTTGAATTATTAAAACTTGAAATAGAAACTGTAACGAGATATACTGTATTTTTTGGACTATAAGACGCTCCTGACCATAGGTTTAGAGGACAAAACCAGGGGAAAAAATATACACTAAACCTGGTGTATCCATGCTAAAGGGGCATCTTGTGGATTATGCCCCTTTTGCACCTCATGCCCCCTTGTACCTCTTGTATCTCCCTCTGTCCTCCTCTGCCCCCCTTGTGTCCTCCATGTGTCTGCCTCTGTCCTCACCTATCCCCCTTTGTGTGCCCCTTGTGTCCTTCATTTGTCCCTGTGTCCTCCTGTGCATGGGACTAGTACAGGGACTCTCTGACATTGCGCCAGGTTGGAGGAACGTATTGGCAGGACGTTCACAAGTCAGGAACTCCCTGCATTTGGACTATAACAATCAGTAACTTTTCCCCAAACACTTCTGGGGGAGAAAAAGTGAGTCTAGTCCAGAAATTACAGTACGTAATTAGGCATGCAAATATCCCACGTAAAAATTAGGCAGCATGCTGATTCAGCACCAAAACAGGTAAATATTACACAGCTCCCTGCGCTACTCTGCAAGGTGGGAGGGAGGAGGAGCAGGCCACAGGGCCCACCTGTAGTGGCGGGAGTTATTGTTACACCAGTCGCTATAGGACCTTCTGACCTACCTGTGATCAGTTTATATGCAGCATTCCTGATTGCTGGGCAAGTGGGAATACTGCTGCTCACAATCTGGGACTTCTGTGTTAGCCAGCAGTTCAGGGAGCAATGCACGGTAGAGTGAGCATCTTGTTACCCTCCCCAAGTAGTAGAATTCCCTTCAATAACATGTTATGTAAAATGAAGTCACATGACTCACCGCCATGTGCTGATGGATCCACAGATGGTTCTCGTACATTCCATTTGAAGACGCTCAGCTCATCTTCTAACCACACGCAGCAGATGAATATCATAAAGCAGAGGCCAACACCATAATAATCCCAACATGAAAGCAGAAGACATCATTATTGGGCAGAGGCACAGCTGCAAGACGTTACGGAAGACACCGATGGATAAACCGACTTCCCATCCACCCAGCTGTTTCATGGCAGGGCTGCAAGGAAGGATTTCCTAAAACTCAGCGATGATGAGAAGACAGGCTTTGATGAGATATTATCTGACTACATGAACCAGCAGCAAGGCAGCCAGAGGAGGAGGGTAAACCGCATAAACACTCAGAGACAGACAGAAGAAACTACTGTCATCCAGCAATGGGGCCACCATGATCAGTGTACTCTCATGATGTATACCGGCCTTCTGATCTCACCAATCCCATGCCACATGGGTAGAAGTACAGTGGTGCAGTGGGATAACTTTTGCTCCTTGCAACGCTGGGGTCCTTGGTGCAACATTTGGCCAAGATACCATCGATAGCAAGTGTGTATGCTCTCCGCTTGTTGGCATGAGTTTTCTCTGGGCACACTGGGTTCTGCCCACATCTCAAATAAGGATGAGTGGGCATTGGGCAATAGCGAAATCCAGTCTTGCTTGGAGGAAAAACTGAGCATTGGTGTATGTGGGCTGCAACAGTAGGGGTTAACTCACCTTCGTGGCTGCCTCTAGCTGCAACACTCCATGACCCTCTACATCCTTCTGATACTTTCTACTTTACTGCCAGTCCCGGAAGGAGGAAGTATCGGGAGTAGAAGAAGGGTGTGGAACCAGAGGTGGCTGCGATCAAGGTGAGTTAAACCCCATCTTTGTACAGGTTGACACCCGCTATAGCGTCCTGTAACCGAGATAACACGTACAATGATACACGTGGCGGCCCGTAGACTCTGAGTCGGCAAAAACAAAACTAGCTGGCGGCGGGGTTCCAGAGGATCCAGGAGTGACGTTGAGGGCACAGAATGGCAGCAGGGGGCTGGTAAAAGCCCCAGGTAAGTGAAACTCATTTTTTTTACTGGGTTTAGGTTCACTTTAAAAGAGTACCTGTAGGGGAAAAAAGTGCCCCAAAAGGTACTCACCTGGGGAGAGGAAAGCCTCTGGGTGTTCTGATGGCTTCTTGCATCTCATCCTCCTACACCATTCCAGCATTTCATCCGACTCGATCGGGTCAATGCCACAGTGCAAACCCAGTGTGGTGAGATAAGGTGTCTCAGTGCTTGAATGGACTGGTGGAGAAGGTAGGAGTAGGTATCCAAAACTTAAGCTTTAATCTCAAAAACATACACATAAGTTCATTGGACCCCCCTGCAATAAATACATTACAATATTGGTCTAAAGCTGGGTCTACACGTGCCGATGTTTCTTATCAATCGAGCCGCTGATGCGGCTCGATTGATAAGATCCGACAGGTCGATCTCGCTGCGGCCGATTCCCCGCTCGTTCCCCGCGAGCGGACAATAGCGGGGAATAAAGCGGAAGATAAGCGGCGCCGGCAGGGATGAGCGAGTATCGAATCCAACGCATGCGCGGACAAGCGGGGACGCAGCGGGTACGCACGGGGATGCGGAAGAGTCAATCCGGCAGCTAATCGAGCCACCGGATCGCTCCGTGTAGATGGAGCATTAGACTATGACAGGGACATATGACTATGGTATTGATTAGATTGCGAGCTCTTCTGGTGGTTGTGAGACGCTTGTTCTATCCTGGTGGTTGTGAGATCCTTGTCCTATCCTGGTGGTTGTGAGATCCTTGTCCTATGCTGGTGGTTGTGAGATCCTTGTCCTATGCTGGTGGCTGTGAGATCCTTGTCGTATGCTGGTGGTTGTGAGACGCTTGTTCTATCCTGGTGGTTGTGAGATCCTTGTCCTATCCTGGTGGTTGTGAGATCCTTGTCCAATGCTGGTGGTTGTGAGATCCTTGTCCTATGCTGGTGGTTGTAAGATCCTTGTCGTATGCTGGTGGTTGTGAGACGCTTGTTCTATCCTGGTGGTTGTGAGATCCTTGTTCTAGCCTGGTGGTTGTGAGATCCTTGTTCTAGCCTGGTGGTTGTGAAATCCTTGTTCTAGCCTGGTGGTTGTGAGATCTTTGTTCTAGCCTGGTGGTTGTGAGATCCTTGTTCTATCCTGGTGGTTGTGAGACCCTTGTTCTATCCTGGTGGTTGTGAGACCCTTGTTCTATCCTGGTGGTTGTGAGATCCTTGTTCTATCCTGGTGGTTGTGAGATCCTTGTTCTATCCTGGTGGTTGTGAGATCATTGTCCTATGCTGGTGGTTGTGAGATCATTGTCCTATGCTGGTGATTGTGAGACGCTTGTTCTGTCCTGGTGGTTGCGAGACCCTTGTCCTATCCTGGTGGTTGTGAGACCCTTGTTCTATCCTGGTGGTTGTGAGACCCTTGTCCTATGCTGGTGGTTGTGAGACTCTTGTTCTATCCTGGCGGTTGTGAGATCATTGTTCTATGCTGGTGGTTGTGAGACGCTTGTTCTATCCTGGCAGTTGTGAAACCCTTGTTCTATCCTGGCAGTTGTGAGACCCTTGTTCTATCCTGGCGGTTGTGAGACCCTTGTTCTATCCTGGCGGTTGTGAGATCCCTGTTCTGTCCTGGTGGTTGTGAGGCGCTTGTTTTATCCTGGCGGTTGTGAGACGCTTGTTCTATCCTGGTGGTTGTGAGACCTTTGTTCTATCCTGGCGGTTGTGAGACCTTTGTTCTATCCTGGCGGTTGTTAGACCCTTGTTCTATCCTGTCGGTTGTGAGACCCTTGTTCTATCCTGGTGGTTGTGAGACGCTTGTTCTATCCTGGTGGTTGTGAGATCTTTGTTCTATCCTGGTGGTTGTGAGATCCTTGTTCTATCCTGGTGGTTGTGAGACCCTTGTTCTATCCTGGTGGTTGTGAGACCTTTGTTCTATATGGTGGTTGTGAAACCCTTGTTCTATCCTGGTGGTTGTGAGATCCTTGTTCTATCCTGGTGGTTGTGAGATCCTTGTTCTATCCTGGTGGTTGTGAGATCCTTGTTCTATCCTGGTGGTTGTGAGATCATTGTCCTATGCTGGTGGTTGTGAGACGCTTGTTCTGTCCTGGTGGTTGCGAGACCCTTGTTCTATCCTGGTGGTTGTGAGACCCTTGTCCTATCCTGGTGATTGTGAGACCCTTGTTCTATCCTGGTGGTTGTGAGATTCTTGTTCTATCCTGGTGGTTGTGAGATCATTGTTCTATGCTGGTGGTTGTAAGATCTTTGTCCTATCCTGGTGGTTGTGAGATCCTTGTCCTATCCTGGTGGTTGTGAGACCCTTGTCCTATCCTGGTGATTGTGAGACCCTTGTTCTATCCTGGTGGTTGTGAGACCCTTGTCCTATGCTGGTGGTTGTGAGACTCTTGTTCTATCCTGGCGGTTGTGAGATTCTTGTTCTATCCTGGTGGTTGTGAGATCATTGTTCTATGCTGGTGGTTGTAAGATCTTTGTCCTATCCTGGTGGTTGTGAGATCCTTGTCCTATCCTGGTGGTTGTGAGGCGCTTGTTCTATCCTGGTGGTTGTGAGATCCTTGTTCTATCCTGGTGGTTGTGAGACGCTTGTTCTATCCTGGTGGTTGTGAGACGCTTGTTCTATCCTGGCGGTTGTGAGACGCTTGTTCTGTCCTGTCGGTTGTGAGACCCTTGCTCTATCCTGGTGGTTGTGAGACCTTTGTTCTTTATGGTGGTTGTGAGACCCTTATTCTATTCTGGTGGTTGTAAGACCTTTGTCCTAACCTGGTGGTTGTGAGACGCTTGTTCTGTCCTGGTGGTTGTGAGACCCTTGTTCTGTCCCGGTGGTTGTGAGACCTTTATTCTATATGGTGGTTGTGAGACCCTTGTTCTATCCTGGTGGTTGTGGGTCACCATGAGCTATCTGGGTACTCCTGTCGGTTGTGAGACCCTTGCTCTATCCTGTCAGTTGGCTGATGGTGTAATGGTTAAGGGCTCTGCCTCTGACACAGGAGACCTCAGTTCGAATCTCGGCTCTGCCTGTTCAGTAAGCCAGCACTAATTCAGTAGGAGACCTTTGGCAAGTCTCCCTTACACTGCTACTGCCAATAGAGCGCGCCCTAGTGGCTGCTGCTCTGCTTTGGCACTTTGAGTCCGCAAGGAGAAAAGCGCAATATAAATGTTATTTGTCTTGTCTTGTCTTGTAAAAGTTATCCAATCCCAAGGGAGAAGATGAGCCGCTATTAGGCTACTTGCTCCAGATCTCCCCTCTGCACTGACATGAGCCGTAGCCGCCTCCGTGTGCCAAGCTCGTGATTTCAGTTGCCTCAGAAGATGAGGTCACACAATAACTTTATTTCTTCAGCTTCGTACATTTCGTAACTTCTTTCCCCAGTCTTATTTGCTGCTGAGATATCTGCCAAATGAAGCCAAGCATGCAAAATAACTGGGGTCTTTATCTCTCATTAGAAGAATTCATCCTCACAGCTGGTGCCAAGTCCAGAGAGTAATCCTCTAATTTCCAGCCACTTAATCAGATTTACTGGACACATTTTTTCCGCAGGAAGACCCAGCTATCTCTCTGTTGTATCATGCGGGCCGATGACCTCATGTACAGGGGGGTGTTCCATGTTCCCCCACACGTCTACTATTTCCATCATCTCACATGGGGAGACCCCAATCACCGAGCTGACTGGTCTGTCCACATTCTGGAAAGACATCGTCACTTTTTATCTACCTTATTCCATTACAGGGAAACTAAATAAAAATAACCTGTGACATATCAGATAATTCAGGTTATCTTTCAGTCCTAGTTGCTAAAAAAAGCATTTTCTGAATTGAGAAGACTGTGTATCCCATAAGAGTTTAAAGAAAACCTGAACTAAAAACTAAAAGTCAAAATAAACATACACACGTCATACTTACCTCCCGTGTAATCTACTCATCAATCGCTTTCTCCTCTCCTGCATCCTTTTTATCCACTGTGATCTATGGAATTCTCCGTCCTCCATTTTGAAAATGGCCATTACCCCATAACAGCTTCATGGTCAGTACACTGTTAAACCGTAATATCACTTACCTGAGCCATAGGGAAACATGGATATTACCTTGCTCATCGGTCATAACTGACAGCAACTGATACATTTCAGTTCTGACAAACTCTAGTCAGAAATGGAAGGAATCATTGTTAGAATAAAATGGTGAGCTTCTGAAAGGGACTGACGGCGAGGTAAGTATGTAATATTCATTTGCAGCTACATCACGTATTTATTTTAAATACATTTACTCGGTTAAGGCTACCTTTAAAGGATACCCAAACTGACATGTGACATGATGAGATAGACATGTGGATATACAGTGCCTAGCACACAAATAACTAGGCTGTGTTCCTTTTTTTCTTTCTCTGTCTGAAAGAGTTAAATGTCAGGTATGTAAGTGGCTGACTCAGTCCTGACTCAGACAGGAAGTGACTACAGTGTGACCCTCACTGAAAAGAAATTCCAACTATAAAACACTTTGCTAGCAGAAAATGGCTTCTGAAAGCAAGAAAGAGGTAAAAAAGGGGAATTTCTTATCAGTGAGGGTCACACTGTAGTCACTTCCTGTCTAAAGTCAGGACTGAGTCAGCCACTTACATACCTGATATTTAACTCTTTCAGACAGAGAAAGAAAAAAAGGAACACAGCATAGTTATTTGTGTGCTAGGCACTGTACATACACATGTCTATCTCATCATGTCACATGTCAGTTCGGGTATCCTTTAAACAGCAACTATGGTTTCCTAGGATATACCACTCCTCATCCCTGAATATGAAAATTATCTCTTCACGCCCCATGAAGCCCAGGCTCACATCCAGAACCTCGGGTGTATAGTGAGCCTACGGCTTATAAAATTTACAGTGCCACATTAACCCAACATGCATACAGCCTATTTCTGACTTTCTGGTCCTCATCAGTGCATGGCATGCATTGGTAAACTCCAGTTGCTTACTTAAAGGAATACTTAAGGCAAAAAAAAAAAATGACATTTACTCACCTGGGGCATCCCTCAGCCCCCCGAAGCTGGATGGTGCCCTCGCAGCCCCGCTCCGATCGTCCTGTCCCCGCCGGCGGCTACTTCCGGTTCGGCGACAGCCGCCGACAGGCTGGGAACGCGGCTGATTTTCCGCGTTCCCAGCCGCTGCTATCACCCTCTATGCTGCTATAGCGTATATATAGACGCTATAGCAGCATAGAGGGTGATAGCAGCGGCTGGGAACGCGGAAAATCAGCCGCGTTCCCAGCCTGTCGGCGGCTGTCGCCGAACCGGAAGTAGCCGCCGGCGGGGACAGGACGATCGGAGCGGGGCTGCGAGGGCACCATCCAGCTTCGGGGGGCTGAGGGATGCCCCAGGTGAGTAAATGTCATTTTTTTTTTTTGCCTTAAGTATTCCTTTAAAGATGAATTATCGCAAATTCCTTCTGTTTTAAGAAGGCAAATGACACCAAGCATTGATTTTTAGTATACAATACAATAATACAATAACATTTGTAAAGCGCTTTTCTCCCATAGGACTCAAAGCGCATAGCTGTGTCTCAGATTAATACAGGGTTTCAGGCTGGGTTGTGTTACAGAGGAGATAGTCAGATGTTCCTGAATGCCAGACTGAAAAGGTAGGTTTTCAGTTTAGACTTAAATGCTTCCAGGGATGGGGCTGTCCTGATTGGGTGTGGCAGGGAGTTCCAAAGTGTAGGGGCAGCATGACAAAAGGCTCTGTCTCCAAAGGTTTTGAGGTGGACTCTGGGGGTGACCAAGGTGTTATGTCCTTTTGATCTAAGATTGTGGGGGGTGTGATGTAGTTGCAACAAGTCCTTCAGGTATCCAGGGCCCAGATTGTGCAAGGATTTGAATGTCAGTAAGCCAATCTTAAACAGAATTCTCCATTTTATCGGTAGCCAGTGGAGTGAGCTCAGGGTTGGTGTTATGTGGCAATGGCGGGGTTGGCTCGTTAACAGCCTTGCGGCGGCATTCTGTACTAATTGCAGGCGGCGTAAGTCTTTCTTATGCAGGCCTGTGTAGAGGACGTTGCAGTAGTCTAACCTTGATGTGACGAAGGCATGAACTAGGGTTGGAAGATCCTCTGAAGGAATTAGGTGTTTAATCCTTGCAATATTCCTTAGGTGAAAGAAGGAATGTTTCACAACAGCTGAGATTTGATTCCTGAAGCTTAATTTCCCATCAATCAGTACTCCCAGGCTGCGCACACAGTCTGAGTTGTTCAGGTCTGAGCTCCCTATCCTTAGCGGTGTTGGTTGAGACTGGAGCTGCTTTGCTGTTGAGCCCTGGCCCTCGATAACAAGAACCTCAGTTTTGTCAGCATTAAGTTTTAGCCAATTATTATTCATCCACTCCTGAAGCTCAGCTAAGCATGCGTTTATTTGTGGAGTACGGTCTGTGACATCAGGTTTGAATGACAAATATAGCTGGGTGTCATCAGCATAGCAATGATATGTCAAGCCATGTTTTTGTATGATTTCTCCAAGTGGCAGCATGTATATGGTGAACAGTAAAGGAGTAAAACAGTAAAGTTAGTAGGAGATCTTTTCAATCTTTTTTAGTCCACTATACTTTTTTAGTTTTCGGTCACCCCAAGCTGCTTTAGTATGCTATAGTATTGGTCAAAGCCTTATACCATAGAGCCATTTCAATTCCTGCCATGCACTGATGATGATCAGAGAGTCCAAACAGGCTGTCTGCATGTTGGGTTGATGCGGCTCTGTAAAATGTATAAGCTATAGGCTTACTATACACCAGCGGTTCTGGATGTGAGCCTGGCATCAGGGGCATAAAGAGATAAATTGCATAGTTTGGACTGATGCATCATGGGAAACCACAGTTGCTCACTTAAAGGCCATCTGAGGTGAAAATAAACTGATGATAAAAACAATTGTATCTGTCCTCCTTTTCCTAAAAATGACTTTTTAAGATATCCCACCGTTTTATTTAATATTTAAATCTAGTATTGGCCTTTTTTATCGCTTTCCTGCTCTCAGAAGCTATTTACCTGCACTAATACGTTTTATGGCTGTAATTACTAATCATAGAATGAAATCACACTTGGAACACTGCGCTCATATAGGGAACTCCTCTATCCTTAGGAAAATTATACTGTAAGTCAATTATAATTTCGTGCAAAAGTCCATGTACAAGCACCACATAACCAATAGTATGCTGCTGTATTCAATATAGAAAATATATAATCAAATAACACTTGGAACACTGCATGCGTATAGGGGACTCCTCAATCCTCAGCGAAATTATACTGTGAGTCAGTTATAATTTCGTGCAAAAGTCCATGTGCAAGCACCACATACACACTACAAAGTCCCAGATCATGTAACAGGTGTGGAGTGCTGCTATTCAGTGTGTGTACCACTCTTAAAGCGGAACTGTAAATAGTTTTTAAACACAGTGTTTCACTTACCTGGGGCTTCTGCAAGCCCCCAGCAGACGTCCTGTCCCTCGCTAGTCCTGACCGAGCATCAGTTCTCCCGCCGCTAGCTGCTTTCGGTTTCACCGCCGGGCCACTGCGCCTGCACGGCTCTGGCCACGCGTATCCTTTCTTCGCGTCTCCTGCTATTGCAGAGGGGAACGCGATGAAAAGATACGCTTAGCCAGAGCCAGAGCTGGCATCGACTTAGAAGTCTAGGAACAGAACGGAACGGCGGCGGGAGAACGGAGGCTCGGGCAGGACCAGCGCGGGACAGGGCGGCTGCTGGGGGCTTGCAGAAGCAACAGGTAAGTGAAACACTGTGTTTAAAAACTATTTACAGTTCCGATTTAAGCATAAATAAAAGTAATAGCTGCGCTTCTGTTTGTGCTTGTGTTTCTTCCAGTATAAAACAATCAGCAGGTAAAACACCCCCCCCCCCCCCCCGTCAGGTGGGGACTCACCGGCAGAGGCAGAGGCGAGAGAGGCTCCAGCCTCAGGGCGCAGTGTAGGAGGGGGCGCACACCTCACTCAGCTATCATTCCCCTATTGTGTTTGAAGCACTGAGAAGTAAGAAAAGGGGATACATGGAAGCAACTGCAAGCCAGATAACTAGAGAGTAAGGTGTTGGGGGCCCCGGGGAACCTCTAATAGCAATCACTGTGTGGCGGCTGGGGAGGGAAGGATAGAGGGGTGCACTTTGGTGTCTTAGCCTTGGGTGCTGGAGGACCTCGTCCCAGCTCTGCTCACCGGATGGTGCGGCCTTCAGGGCCCGATATCGCGTCTGGGGTATTGGCCACCCCACAGCCTCTCTGGCACCTCTCGTCCCGCCCTTCAGGGACTCAAGTTCATCACCAGCTGTTTATAATAAAAATGGAGACTCCTCATCGCGTAAAAGTCTACTTATGGCTTTATTCGTTTAAAAAATATGCATATATATGCAAAAATGGTCAGCAAAACCGTAAAAAGTTCCAGTAATAAGTGTTCCCAACATGGGATAGTAACAACTCAATATGAACAATTAGGGATCACTTAAAGCAAAATAATAAACTTAGCTGGGGTGGATAGAGCACCCAAGGATCACCTGACAGCCTGCCCGGTGTCCACGGATGTCACTCCCGCTATCAGTGCTGTTACTGCTCACTGGAAAGGATAAAATAACTCCTGCACGAGTCCCACCGGTCGTGTCCAACCCGACCTTCGCGCTGATGTCACACCGCAACTCCGCTCAATGTTACGTTGCTATGGCAACTCTTCAGGGGCTACGGAGCCGCGACGCCAATACCCCAGAAACGTGATATCGGGCCTTGAAGGCCGCACCATCCGGTGAGTCCCTACCTGACGGGGTGTGTTTTACCTGCTGATTGCTTTATACTGGAAGAAAGACAAACAGAAGCGCAGCTATTACTTTTATTTATGTAATTACTAATCAGTGAGGGTTATGCTACAGTACTACCCAGTCCCGACCCGGACAGAAACTGTCACTTGCATACCTGAAGTTTAACTCTTTCAGGCAGAAAAGGAAAAAAAGGAACACAGCCTAGTTATGTGTGTGCTTGGCACTATACATACACAGGTCTATCTCATCGTTTCACATGTCACCTCGGTTGTCCTTTAAAGCTGAATTTTCACAATAACCTTCTGTTTTAAAGTGGACCTGAACTCTTGCACAGAACAGAAAGAAAACCGAGAGAAATGCACTCTGTATGTATTTAGAGACATATAGCAGAATTGTACCATTGTTAAACCGTTCCTCTCCCTGATTTACATTCTGAAACTTATCACAGTTGCCCTGTTAGGTCATATCTGCAGAATGTTTAGTGAGAGTTCTAAAGGTAGTAAAAAGATCTCTGGGGGAGGAGTTGCACATAGTAAACAGCCTAGGCTAAGCTTCACTGGGTGTTACTGAATCTGCTGGAGCCAGAAAAATTACCTTAAAAGTGGGTATCCTAAATAATTTACTACATTCTACTAACTCTCCAGTGTCCTGAGGTCAGGCAAGTGGCAGCCGCTGTCCTCTCGCCACCTCTTCCAAGGACTTTGGTCACATGATACAGTGAGAAAGCGGATTCCTGGCAATAATAAAGGCATGTAAACAGATAGTGCCAGATACTGCTGCTCCCGCTGCCTGCCAACAAATAGCTCTATTCAAGCACTTGAATAGCTATTGAGGCTCAGCTGAGAGAAGTGCCGGGGTTTCCATCAGTGGGCTGACTCTGCTGCAGCCAATCGGATGCCAGCATTGTGGGATGTTGGATGGGAGTCATTGGAAGAGTAAATAGACAGCTGGGTGTTCTGACATCTGTGCAGAGCACTCTGAGCCGGCCCTGTCAATAGCACTAAAATACAGAACTAGAGCAGCCTGGCATAGGACACAATCACAGCACTGGAAGGACACTTTACTTTTGTTGCTGCGGGTCTTTCTGACATATTATTTTCCAAGAAGTTTCCCAAACAAGCTGTGAGCTCAAAGAGCGCTTCTTTGAAATAATGGCAACAGTACTCTAGAATACAGACATTACATAAATGCAAAGAGGAGGCGCTACTATATTATTGTTGTGGGTTTATATGCTGCTGACTTCTTTTACAGCACTGTACAGAGTACATAGTCATGTCACTGACTGTCCTCAGAGGAGCTCACACTCTAATCCTACCATAGTCATAGTCTAGTAATGTCCTGCCATATTATTATTATGTATTTATGTTATATAGCACTGATATCTTCTGCAGCCAGTGGTGTAGCCAAGGAGCTTTGGGCCCTAGTGTAAGTTTTACATTGCGCCCCCCAGCACTCTATACATAACAATTGAAATGGCGCACCAAAACCTGCCAAGGACAACCAAACCACAGTGTCAGAGGTGCAAGTAGGGGGATGAAGAACATTACTACTATTCAAAGCATCTACACAAGTGATTATTACCAGCATATGACTAATAAAGAGCTAATACAGTGGTTGAGGGAGGAGCCCTCGGGCCCCTCTGGCTCAGGGGCCCCAGTACGGTCGCAACCTCTGCATACCCTTATTGCTACACTACTGTCTGCAGCACTTTATGGAGTACATAACCAGGGCACTGCCTGTCCTCAGAGGAGCTAACAATCTAATTCCTACCCTAGTCATATTCTAATGTCCCACCATATTATAACGCTATTATCCTATATAATAAAACCGCAGGTGTCCCTGCGTCATCAGTGTTCTGTGACCGTACGGTTCTCTATTGCGCATGTGCGCAGCACGGACAGCCTGGGACAGGACGTTCCAGGGGGCCGGCCAGGTGGGCGGGTGCGTGCGCGGTTAACATGTGGCGGCGATGACTAGAGCCCATTTTTAAACGGGCATTAGGCCTAGTGTATTTATATGTCACTGACATCTTCACCCCGTCCAATCATCACACCCACAGGAGAAAGTCAGGGAGGACCCGGGAGGAGGCAGCAGCCAACCATATCCTGTGAGTACAGATTAGGCCTAGTGTATTTATACATCACTGACAACTTCACCCGTCCAATCATCACACCCACAGGAGAAAGTCAGGGAGGACCCAGGAGGAGGCAGCAGCCAACCATATCCTGTGAGTACAGATTAGGCCTAGTGTATTTATACATCACTGACAACTTCACCCGTCCAATCATCACACCCACAGGAGAAAGTCAGGGAGGACCCAGGAGGAGGCAGCAGCCAACCATATCCTGTGAGTACAGATTAGGCCTAGTGTATTTATACATCACTGACAACTTCACCCGTCCAATCATCACACCCACAGGAGAAAGTCAGGGAGGACCCAGGAGGAGGCAGCAGCCAACCATATCCTGTGAGTACAGAGCTGACACCGCCCATCCCCTCCTTCTACTCAAGACGGAGTAGAGGAGTGGAGTCAAGTAATGGCTCTATGCAAATGAAGAAATTCTCAGCTGAGGCAGGGATCACACTTGTCTTTCAGTTTTCTGCACACCAAGTGTGTTTCTATGCAAAAAAAATGAATAAAAAAAAAAGGTACACATTTTTTCACAGCAGCTGATGTAATTGATACAGCAAACTTACAGAATGTGCAGAATCATGATGCAGAATGTCAGGTTTTTTTTTTCTGCACACTTTTTTTTTTTTTAAAGTGCTTGTGCAAGGGTTCCCTATGAGAGTGTTCACATCTGCTCATTTTGATTGCCTTCCGCTGACCAAAGCGCTGTCTTTACCATTTTCTAAACGTTTTGGCTGAATGGACGGAATAAGGAAATCGCTATACGTGATTTCCCCAGCGCTTTTACGAGTAAATACATTGTATTTATTCTCTTCTGGGTCAAAGAGTTCACTTCCTGGCTAACATCAAGAAGTGAAAAAAACTAATAGCTCTGCAAAAGAGCTTAGAAAGGCATTTTATTAAAAAATCGTTAATGCACAGGTAAGCGCCGGAAGGCAGAAATTTTTTTTTGCACAAAAACACATTCGCGAGCGCTGGCGATTTATGATCTGAACAAGGCCTAAGTATGAACTAGCCCATTGATTAAAAGGAATACTCAGTTTTTCTGTGTAGCAAACGCGTACAAAAACAGCAGGACCGTCATCAGAAATTTTTGGGCCACCTAATGGGCAAACCTACTGGGCCCCCCTCACATGGCAAATCACAATCTTTGAAGGTCTAAACACACTGACCTCTGTGTGTCCACTTTTCATGCACTCCTATTATGTTCTGCATATGCTCAGTTCATTCATTCACACAGTCCAGACTGTAAGTGTGCTTGCACAGAATGCTCGCAGCTACGGTAGCACGATAGAGGAGGCCTCAGGTGGTGCAAGCACAGTGCCCTGCAACCCAGCTGGATTGTGTGGTCTTCACAAGAGCACAATGGAGTGCAACAGAAGGGTATTGAGGGAGCTGATGGACTACAGGGGGCTGGAAGGAGCCCCGGGTAGGTAAAAATCCTTTTCTCCCATTCATTTCAGTTTTACTTTAATCACTGCTGACTATAGGTAATTCCTAAATGGGCCTCCCGACACCTCTCATCACATGAGTGGCACTGCTTGCCGGGCCCCATACAGCAGTCCCCCCGTGATGCCCTGAACGCGGCCCTGGAAAGTATGTTACCTGCCTGAGAGTTATGTAGTTTTTGGACAGAATTCTGGGTCATGTGACTTACATTTCCCTGGACCGGCAGGCATCAGATTTAAAAGTTGTTTAACTAGTGGCCTAGTCTCCTATACAGCCTTACTAGCTATGAAAAATCTAGCAGGGTGAAGTAGTGCTTTTCCAATTCAAGTTTATATCCATACATGGTCAAAAAACTAATTGTGAAGGTACCCGATCCAACTGCTATATTGCAGACAGGGCCGGAGCTACCATAGGAAAAAATGGGCAATTGCCCCGGAGCCTGTAGGGGCCCCCAAGGTGTCCCTCCCCCATCTTAACTGTTGCTCCCCAGGGACACTGCAGAGGTGATTGGGGGGAGGGTCAGCAGCCAGCTCAGGGGCCCAGGAGGGAAATTTGGCTGCAACAAAGGGCCTCTAATGACGCTTTTTGGTCGGGGATTTCTGTTGGGGGGCCCGTAGGCTAATTTTGCCCTAGGGCCCAATTGTTACTTGAACCGGCCCTGATTGCAGAATGTCAGCATGTGTTGGAAAATGGGAAGTGTTGGAGAAATGTGCTTTATTGGACAGTATTACACATACATATATACGTGGCCAGAGTTCTGCATGCCACGTGTGCGTCTGTCTCTTGCCATCTTCTGTGATACAAGCTGCACAATAGTAAAAGTAAATTCAACAACTCCTACGAATTCCGTATTCCTGGAATTACTTCATCCAGTGCAGCAGTCAGCTAAACTTTCTGTGAACCATCTGTCTTGTCTATCAGTCGATGAGTAGATCGAGAGAAAAAAATAATCCGGTTAGACTGACCACGCCTCCCAGCTATTTGAGATAAGAAAAAGGGTTGCATTCAGGATACGCCCCTGACTCTTAAAGGACAATTGTAGTGAGAAGAATATGGAGGCTGCCATATTTATTTCCTTTTTAAAAAAATACCAGTTTCCTGGCAGCCCTGCTGGTCTATTTGGCTGCAGTAGTGTCTGTATAGCACCAGAAACAAGCATGCAGCTAATCTTGTTCGATCTGACAATGTCAGAAACACCTGATCTGCTGCATGCTTGTTCAGGGGCTATGGCAAAATGTATTAGAGACAGAAGATCAAGACACACCCTGTCACCTTATATACAGCTTACTGATTCAGCACTGCTTCCTCCTCCACTATCTGACAAGACACACACTGTCTCTTTATATACAGCTTACTGATCCAGCGCTGCTTCCTCCTCCACTATCTGACAAGACACACACTGTCTCTTTATATACAGCTTACTGATCCAGCGCTGCTTCCTCCTCCACTATCTGACAAGACACCCACTGTCACCTTATATACAGCTTACTGATTCAGCACTGCTTCCTCCTCCACTATCTGACAAGACACACCCTGTCACCTTATATACAGCTTACTGATTCAGCACTGCTTCCTCCTCCACTATCTGACAAGACACACCCTGTCACCTTATATACAGCTTACTGATTCAGCACTGCTTCCTCCTCCACTATCTGACAAGACACACACTGTCACCTTATATACAGCTTACTGATCCAGCGCTGCTTCCTCCTCCACTATCTGACAAGACACACCCTGTCACCTTATATACAGCTTACTGATTCAGCACTGCTTCCTCCTCCACTATCTGACAAGACACACACTGTCACCTTATATACAGCTTACTGATCCAGCGCTGCTTCCTCCTCCACTATCTGACAAGACACACCCTGTCACCTTATATACAGCTTACTGACAGGGGTGCAGCTAAGGTTTTTGTGGCCCCAAGCGGACTGTAGGAAGTGGCCCTATTCGGCGAAAAATGGGCGGGGCTATCCCGCATAAGTGGGCGTGGCCATGACATGTGGGTGGAGCTGGAGGGCGGATTGGGGCGGGGCTGTTTGCGGGGAAAATGGATGTGGGGGTGATTGAGGCGCGCGCAGTGCGCCGCGCCGAAAGATGGATTTGGCCATGACATTGTATGGGCGGAGCTTAGCCGTAGCACAGCAAATATAGCCAACTATGACCATTAAATAATAAATGCAGCAACAGTTACCCCAGACACCAGAAAATAAAAACGCAATTTGTGCAACATTTCAGCAGAAAACAAACGCAATTTGTGCAACATTTCAACAGAAAACAAACAGAATTTGGGCCACATTTCAGCAGAAATGAAACGCAATTTGGGCCACATTTCAGCAGAAATCAAACGCAATTTGGGCACATTTTCAGCAGAAATCAAACGCAATTATGGCACATTTTCAGCAGAAATCAAACGCAATTAGGGCCACATTTCAGCAGAAATCAAACGCAATTTGGGCACATTTTCAGCAGAAATCAAACGAAATTAGGGCACATTTTCAGCAGAAATCAAACGCAATTTGGGCACATTTTCAGCAGAAATCAAACGCAATTTGGGCCACATTTCAGCAGAAATCAAACGCAATTTGGGCACATTTTCAGCAGAAATCAAACGCAATTATGGCACATTTTCAGCAGAAATCAAACGCAATTAGGGAACAGTTCAGCAGAAATCAAACACAATTAGGGCACAGTTCAGCAGAAATCAAACGCAATTAGGGCACAGTTCAGCAGAAATCAAACGCAATTAGGGCCACATTTTCAGCAGATATCAAACGCAATTAGGGCACATTTTCAGCAGAAATCAAACGCAATTAGGGCACATTTTCAGCAGAAATCAAACACAATTAGGGCACATTTTCAGCAGAAATCAAATGCAATTAGGGCACAGTTCAGCAGAAATCAAACGCAATTAGGGCACAGTTCAGCAGAAATCAAACGCAATTAGGGCCACATTTTCAGCAGATATCAAACGCAATTAGGGCACATTTTCAGCAGAAATCAAACACAATTAGGGAACAGTTCAGCAGAAATCAAACACAATTAGGGCACAGTTCAGCAGAAATCAAACGCAATTAGGGCACAGTTCAGCAGAAATCAAACGCAATTAGGGCCACATTTTCAGCAGATATCAAACGCAATTAGGGCACATTTTCAGCAGAAATCAAACGCAATTAGGGCACATTTTCAGCAGAAATCAAACACAATTAGGGCACATTTTCAGCAGAAATCAAATGCAATTAGGGCACAGTTCAGCAGAAATCAAACGCAATTAGGGCACAGTTCAGCAGAAATCAAACGCAATTAGGGCCACATTTTCAGCAGATATCAAACGCAATTAGGGCACATTTTCAGCAGAAATCAAACACAATTAGGGAACAGTTCAGCAGAAATCAAACACAATTAGGGCACAGTTCAGCAGAAATCAAACGCAATTAGGGCACAGTTCAGCAGAAATCAAACGCAATTAGGGCACAGTTCAGCAGAAATCAAACGCAATTTGGGCACATTTTCAGCAGAAAGCAAACGCAATTTGGGCCACATTTCAGCAGAAATCAAACGCAATTTGGGCACATTTTCAGCAGAAATCAAACGAAATTAGGGCACATTTTCAGCAGAAATCAAACGCAATTTGGGCACATTTTCAGCAGAAATCAAACGCAATTTGGGCCACATTTCAGCAGAAATCAAACGCAATTTGGGCACATTTTCAGCAGAAATCAAACGCAATTATGGCACATTTTCAGCAGAAATCAAACGCAATTAGGGCCACATTTCAGCAGAAATCAAACGCAATTAGGGCACATTTTCAGCAGAAATCAAATGCAATTAGGGCACAGTTCAGCAGAAATCAAACGCAATTAGGGCACAGTTCAGCAGAAATCAAACGCAATTAGGGCCACATTTTCAGCAGATATCAAACGCAATTAGGGCACATTTTCAGCAGAAATCAAACACAATTAGGGAACAGTTCAGCAGAAATCAAACACAATTAGGGCACAGTTCAGCAGAAATCAAACGCAATTAGGGCACAGTTCAGCAGAAATCAAACGCAATTAGGGCCACATTTTCAGCAGATATCAAACGCAATTAGGGCACATTTTCAGCAGAAATCAAACACAATTAGGGCACATTTTCAGCAGAAATCAAATGCAATTAGGGCACAGTTCAGCAGAAATCAAACGCAATTAGGGCACAGTTCAGCAGAAATCAAACGCAATTAGGGCCACATTTTCAGCAGATATCAAACGCAATTAGGGCACATTTTCAGCAGAAATCAAACACAATTAGGGAACAGTTCAGCAGAAATCAAACACAATTAGGGCACAGTTCAGCAGAAATCAAACGCAATTAGGGCACAGTTCAGCAGAAATCAAACGCAATTAGGGCCATATTTTCAGCAGATATCAAACGCAATTAGGCCACATTTCAGCAGAAATCAAACGCAATTTGGGCACATTTTCAGCAGAAATCAAACGCAATTAGGGAACAGTTCAGCAGAAATCAAACACAATTAGGGCACAGTTCAGCAGAAATCAAACGCAATTAGGGCACAGTTCAGCAGAAATCAAACGCAATTAGGGCCATATTTTCAGCAGATATCAAACGCAATTAGGCCACATTTCAGCAGAAATCAAACGCAATTTGGGCACATTTTCAGCAGAAATCAAACGCAATTATGGCACATTTTCAGCAGAAATCAAACGCAATTAGGGCACATTTCAGCAGAAATCAAACGCAATTAGGGCACATTTTCAGCAGAAATCAAATGCAATTAGGGCACAGTTCAGCAGAAATCAAACGCAATTAGGGCACAGTTCAGCAGAAATCAAACGCAATTAGGGCCACATTTTCAGCAGATATCAAACGCAATTAGGGCACATTTTCAGCAGAAATCAAACACAATTAGGGAACAGTTCAGCAGAAATCAAACACAATTAGGGCACAGTTCAGCAGAAATCAAACGCAATTAGGGCACAGTTCAGCAGAAATCAAACGCAATTAGGGCCACATTTTCAGCAGATATCAAACGCAATTAGGGCACATTTTCAGCAGAAATCAAACACAATTAGGGCACATTTTCAGCAGAAATCAAATGCAATTAGGGCACAGTTCAGCAGAAATCAAACGCAATTAGGGCACAGTTCAGCAGAAATCAAACGCAATTAGGGCCACATTTTCAGCAGATATCAAACGCAATTAGGGCACATTTTCAGCAGAAATCAAACACAATTAGGGAACAGTTCAGCAGAAATCAAACACAATTAGGGCACAGTTCAGCAGAAATCAAACACTATTAGGGCACAGTTCAGCAGAAATCAAACACTATTAGGGCACAGTTCAGCAGAAATCAAACACTATTAGGGCACAGTTCAGCAGAAATCAAACACTATTAGGGCACATTCTCAGCAGAAATCAAACACAATTAGGGCACATTCTCAGCAGAAATCAAACACTATTAGGGCACATTCTCAGCAGAAATCAAACACTATTAGGGCACAGTTCAGCAGAAATCAAACGCAATTAGGGCACATTTTCAGAGCTGCAAAAAGAAAAGAATTTACTCACCTGGCACTGGCAGAAGTCTTCTCTCCCCGTCTCCTCTCCTGGCCGGCTCCTCAGGCGCGCAGTTCCCACGGAGCTCCCTCCCTCCTCCAATCTCCCGCGCTGATTTAATCAGGGCTACGGGAAGATGGCCACCCGAAGTCCTGTACTGGAGACAATCTCCAGAGCAGGGCTTCGGCAGCGGCCATCTTCCCGTAGCCCTGCCCTACTCTGCTCTGCCAGCCCCGCGGGTCTGCGGGAAAACAGTGACGTCACGCCGACGTCACTGAGCCGCCGAGGCCCCTACGATCTTGAGGCCCCAAGCGACCGCTTGGTTCGCTTTATGCCTCGCGGCGCCCCTACTTACTGATCCAGCGCTGCTTCCTCCTCCACTATCTGACAAGACACACACTGTCACCTTATATACAGCTTACTGATCCAGCGCTGCTTCCTCCTCCTCTATCTGACAAGACACACACTGTCACCTTATATACAGCTTACTGATCCAGTGCTGCTTCCTCCTCCACTATCTGACAAGACACACACGGTCACCTTATATACAGCTTACTGATCCAGCTCTGCTTCCTCCTCCACTATCTGACAAGACACACACTGTCACCTTATATACAGCTTACTGATCCAGCACTGCTTCCTCCTCCACTATCTGACAAGACACCCACTGTCACCTTATATACAGCTTACTGATCCAGCACTGCTTCCACCTCCACTATCTGACAAGACACACACTGTCACCTCATACAGCTTACTGATCCAACACTGCTTCCTCCTCCACTATCTCACAAGACACACACTGTCACCTTATATACAGCTTACTGATCCAGCGCTGCTTCCTCCTCCACTATCTGACAAGACACACACTGTCACCTTATATTGTATACAGCTTACTGATCCAGCCCTGCTTCCTCCTCCGCTATCGGACAAGACACACACTGTCACCTTATACGGTTCAGACGGACGCTTGCGGAGCGTTTACCGCAAGCGTTCGGACCGTCGCGGTAAACGCTCCCATTCAAGTGAATGGGAGCGTTTACACCGAGCTTTTGCCCGAACGCGGCGTTCGGGTCCCGATTTTCGCGAGCGTTCGGGCTGCCCCTGGAAGCAACATGTAGCTTCCAGGGAGCGGCCAACCGCGACGGCTAATGTTCCCCTACAGGGAAAAAAAAACGCGACCGCATCACGACGCGACCGAAGGCTACTGAAAGCCTGAAAGCCTGACCGCACAGCCGCCGCAACGCCCCCAGACGTGACGCTACGCAGACGTCCGTCTGAACCAGCCCTTACTGATCCAGCGCTGCTTCCTCCTCCACTATCTGACAAGACACACACTGTCATCTTATATACAGCTTACTGATCCACTACTGCTTCCTCCTCCACTATCTGACAAGACACACACTGTCACCTCATACAGCTTACTGATCCAACACTGTCACCTTATATACAGCTTACTGACCCAGCGCTGCTTCCTCCTCCACTATCTGACAAGACACACACTGTCATCTTATGTACAGCTTACTGATCCACTGCTGCTTCCTCCTCCACTATTTGACAAGACACACACTGTCACCTTATATACAGCTTACTGACCCAGCGCTGCTTCCTCCTCCACTATCTGACAAGACACACACTGTCACCTTATTTACAGCTTACTGACCCAGCGCTGCTTCCTCCTCCACTATCTGACAAGACACACCCCTTCACCTTATATACAGCTTACTGATCCAGCGCTGCTTCCTCGTCCACTATCTGACAAGACACACACTGTCACCTTATATGCAGCTTACTGATCCAGCGCTGCTTCCTCCTCCACTATCTGACAAGACACACACTGTCACCTTATACTGTATACAGCTTACTGATCCAGCCCTGCTTCCTCCTCCGCTATCGGACAAGACACACACTGTCACCTTATATACAGCTTACTGATCCAGCGCTGCTTCCTCCTCCACTATCTGACAAGACACACACTGTCACCTTATACTGTATACAGCTTACTGATCCAGCCCTGCTTCCTCCTCCGCTATCGGACAAGACACACACTGTCACCTTATATACAGCTTACTGATCCAGCGCTGCTTCCTCATCCACTATCTGACAAGACACACACTGTCACCTTATATGCAGCTTACTGATCCAGCGCTGCTTCCTCCTCCTCTATCGGACAAGACACACACTGTCACCTTATATACAGCTTACTGATCCAGCGCTGCTTCCTCCTCCACTATCTGACAAGACACACACTTTCACCTTATACTGTATACAGCTTACTGATCCAGCCCTGCTTCCTCCTCCGCTATCGGACAAGACACACACTGTCACCTTATATACAGCTCACTGACCCAGAGCTGCTTCCTCCACTATCTGACAAGACACACACTGTCTTCTTATATACAGCTTACTGATCCAGCGCTGCTTCCTCCTCCACTATCTGACAAGACACACACTGTCACCTTATATGCAGCTTACTGATCCAGCGCGGCTTTCTCCTCCACTATCTGACTATACACACTGTCTCCTTATATAAAGCTTACTGATCCAGCACTGCTTCCTCCTCCACTTCCTGACAAGACACACACTGCCACCTTATATACAGCTTACACCTCCACTATCTGACAAGACACACACTGTCACCTCATACAGCTTACTGATCCAACACTGCTTCCTCCTCCACTATCTCACAAGACACACTGTCACCTTATATACAGCTTATTGATCCAACGCTGCTTCCTCCTCCACTATCTGACAAGACACACACACTGTCCCCTTATATACAGCTTACTGATCCAGCGCTGCTTCCTCCTCCACTATCTAACAAGACACATACTGTCACCTTATATACAGCTTACTGATCCAGCGCTGCTTCCTCCTCCACTATCTGACAAGACACACACTGCCACCTTATATACAGCTTACTGATCCAGTGCTGCTTCCTCCTCCAAGACACAAAGTACCGATGTGCCCTTTGGACATGTCTTTCCCCTCACTAAATTGGGCCATTAGGGTAAATAAGATTATGTGATCACAACCCTGCTAATTAGGACGCTTGTCCCTTTTCTGTTTTGACCTATTTCACAGAGAACCTAATTCCAAAAGATTGCTTTAATTTGTTGCTGCCCGTTTTCAGTGATATGAAGGATATGTCGCCATCTTGTGGTAGTTTAGAATAATAGGCCAAGCAATTGAAACAGTGTTTTTTTCATTATGAGTGCAGGCATACTACGACAGAACTAGGCAATACATATAAAACGATGTAAATTACAAGCTTGCTTAAAAAAGTAGTGACAAGACGTGACACAGGAAAGGGCCATATATTGTCCATTACAGCTTACAATACAAAAGGTGGGGAAAATTTTGGTTGGAGCTGTAGTGTAATACAGTAGATAGCATTTGCTATGCACCTCTAAGGTCTTAGATTAAAATCTTGGCAAGGACACCATCAGCACCGAGTTTTTTTGCCCTACTGAGGTGGACTCCTGTATCTTAAAAACCTGATAAGAGGATTCTAGAATCGCATTCATTTACACAAGATTTCTCACAAGCCTCACGCCTACTCTTCCAAAACACATCTGTTAATCTACAACCTTTGAAATCCTTACATGCTTCCTTAACCTCCCTGGCGTTCTATTAAGATCGCCAGGGAGGCTGCGGGAGGGCTTTTTTTAAATAAAAAAAAAAAAACTGTTTCATGCAGCCAACAAAGTTGGCTGCATGAAAGCCCACTAGAGGGCGCTCCGGAGGCGTTCTTCCGATCGCCTCCGGCGCCCAGAATAAACAAGGAAGGCCGCAATGAGCAGCCTTCCTTGTTTTGCTTACATCGTCGCCATAGCGACGAGCGGAGTGACGTCATGGACGTCAGCCGACGTCCTGACGTCAGCCGCCTCCGATCCAGCCCTTAGCGCTGGCCGGAACTTTTGTTCCGGCTGCACAGGGCTCGGGCGGCTGGGGGGACCCTCTTTCGCCGCTGCTCGCGGCGGCGATCAGGCACCACACGCAGCTGGCAAAGTGCCGGCTGCGTGTGCTGCTTTTTATTTTGTAAAAATTGGCCCAGCAGGGCCTGAGCGGCGACCTCCGGCGGTGATGGACGGATATATTCGTCCATACCGCTGAGGAGGTTAACCCTCTGGGCGATACAATTGCATCGCCCAGGAGGGGGCGCAGCACTTTTTTAAAAATTTTTTCTTTTTTAAATCATGCTGCGCAGCGGCATCCCCCCACCCACTCCGATCGCCTTCGGCGATCAGAGTAAGCAGGAAATCCCGTTCAGAACAGGATTTCCTGCTGGGCTTCCCCGGTCGCCATGGCGACGGGGCGGGATGACGTCACAGGGAGTCACGATCCACCCCTCAGCGCTGCCTGGCACTGATTGGCCAGGCTGCACAAGGGGTCTGGGGGGGGGGGGCTGCGCGGCACGGCGGGTAGCGGCGATCAGAAACAAAAAGAAAAATTATGCAAAATCGGCCCATCAGGGCCTGAGAAATCCTCCTGCGCGATATACCCCGAGCTCAGCTCGGGATTATCGCCCAGGAGGTTAAAACTCATTTTTGCAGACATGCATACACTCTAATTTAGACCATTCCTCTTCAACCTCTGGCTGAAGAGGAGCTCCTTACTAAATATAACCTAAAACCGTGGCTTTGAGTTATGCATATTATATATTAACCCCACCTCATGTTTTCTCTCTATACCTTTAGGTTGTAAGCGGACAATGGCAGTGCTCTCTCCCACTTTAAAAAGGGGTTAATACCAACAGTCATTTTATGTATTTTCATATTACTTTTTGGCCACAAGATGAAGCTACAAACACTCTACTGAGTTACCAGGAAGTGTTCGATTTTTTTTTTAAACTTTCATCATTATGAATGAACATGGCTCCTGATTGGAGTCATGTTCATTCATATAGAACAGCCCTTCTCAACCTTTCTACCCTGGAGGAACCCTGTAAATAACTTTTGGATCTCAAGGAACCCCTGCAAACAATTTTTTGATCTTGAGGAACCCCTACATTTATTTTGCAGGAGGCACGGTCTTTAAAAGTATGTGTGGCTATTTCACTCCCCCTATTACACTGCCACTCATACTGTTGCCTGAGCCCCCAATTTAGTGCTTCTTGTTTCAGTACCACCTATTATTGTGTGCTCTATTATACTTCCAACACGATGGGGGAAAATGCCAAGGAACCCCTGCAGAGTCCTCAAGGAACCCTGGGGTTCCAGGGAACCCTGGTTGAGAAAGCCTGATATAGAAGGACTTTGATTGGTTCAGAGAACACATATTCCCGTTCACCAAGCTCCAAAGTCTAAGTCCTGCCGTAAACAAGAGAAGGGCACGCACGCAATCGCTGAGGACTGACAGGACGTACTGGTAAATCCTGATCGAGCTAGCGAGACTCAACGGGATGCATATAAACATTCAGTTTGAGACTAGTTAATGGGAACCTATAGGCTTTCAGGTACATGAAAAGGATCTAGAATATTAATTTCCAAGCTGATCTGGTGTATGTCTGGACGTCCTTCCGCCCTCCTGCGATTGGCCTCACACACACTTTTTCGGCATATTGCCGCGTAGGTCACTTGTGCTTTGTTAAGTGATCCCACCCTCCGTAATGCTGGGACAGCCCACCAAAAACCCCACTTTTTCCCATAGACTTTCACTGGAAAATTTAAAACTACCGCAATCCGCTCTGAAGCTAAACTTGGGTCACGTAGTCATGGGCTGAACCCAAATAATTTGGTCCCATTTTGGAGATTCAAAAAGGTGGTGTCAGAAAAAAAAAAAAAAAAAAGAAGCCTATCACATTTCACCCATTAACCAGAGTCCCCAAACTTGGCAGTCAGTCACTTGGTGATTTAAAGTAGGCTGAGCGTACAACAGCCAATCAAGCCATTCGCTGTATGCATGTCCTTCTGTGCCGCACATGCCTTGTCCTGCACCATCCCTCTGTTTGGACAAGGTGCCGTTTCTGTCCGCCTCGCTGCGACTGTCCACAGTGCTAACTGGATGGTGCGTGTGACGTCCAGATAGACAGCCTGCACTTCTACCCTGTAGTAAAGACAGTCAATATATTCTTCTACTGACCACATAGGTTATTGCTCCGTTGTTATTGCCTGATGAAGCGGGATCAAACCTGCGAAATGCGTTGCATATTTGGAGTTCATAAATAAAATACATTGACTGTCTTTACTACAGTCGTGTGTCTACTTGGAGGAGGTAAGTCCACCACTACCTCCTCTATTTACCAAGAATTTGTTTGTTTAAGCTCATTTAGCTTCCTTTTATCCTTTTGGCGCCTCTGTTCTCCTGCATAATATTGAGTCCACCCTGGGTGGAGGGTTGAACCCCCTCTTTCTCATCTACAGAGAGAGAGACTTATTCCTGAGTGGGGTCCGGAAAATCTCCCCACCTGCTTTTACAGTGGTTGCCTAATGGTAACCCTGGTTGGTGAGTAGTAATATTTACTCGTAGTAACCATTTACCAGTACATATTACACTATTGGGGCTCTTGGTGTTCCTTGTTTTTGCACTCCTACCCTGCGCAGCGTCCTGGGTTCCAATTTCAGCTCTTCCTGGTCATTAATCTACACATATTCAGTATACTTTGTACAAGACTCTCCAACACTTCTACTGCCTATAGAGCGCACCCTAGTGGCTGCAGCTCTGGCACTTTGGGTTCACCAGGAGAAAAGCGCAATATAAATGTTATTTGTCTTGTCTAGTATCTTACACTTTAAGGCCTCACTTTTACTATGGCTAGTGGCTTAAAGTGAACCCTCATGTATTTTACCATATATATCAGTGGGAACATTAGAGAAAACGCCTACCCTGCTCTGTTTCATTCTTCACTGCTCAGCCTGCTTGTTATCAGCCCTGATAAAATCCCATGAGCATTCAGTCTGGCTTTGCTCAGGAATCATTATAGCAGAGTCTGTCTTCTCTGATGTCTTTTCAAGCACAAGCCTGCCCCCTTCTGGCTCTGCTCAGGAATCACTACAGCTGAATAATTTATAGCAAAGCCAGACAATGCTCAGTCAGGGATTTTATCAGGGCTGATAACAAGCAGGGTGAGCAGTGAAGAATGAAACAGAGCAGGGTAGGCGTTTTCTCTAATGTTCCCACTGATATATATGGTAAAATACATGAGGGTGCTTCGTCTCTGGTTCACTTTAAAGGCAAGTTGTTTGAATTTAAATCTAAGCAAAAAAGTTAGAAGCCTGGTCTAGTGCTTTACATGTTTTCCACAAGCAGTTGATAGGCAGCGAAAAGCCTGTTGAATTCTCACAACTGCTTGCTGCTGCTGCTGCCTGGTAATGCTTGCTGAGCACACAGTTCAACTGCCCATGAGAAAGGGCCCTTAGTTGTAGTGGATGAATAGCGAGCGCTTTGAGTCCAACAGGAGAAAATCGCTATACAAATGTTAGGATTATAGTAAAACCTCAACAATGACAACAGGACAAGGTTTGTAAATCAGCATTAGTTTGTATTTATTTATAAAGGCACCAGTATAGTGAGATAGCCCTTTCTTGTATCATCTGCAAGTAAAATTCTCACGTTCTTTACAATACAGACACAAAGGTAGTTTAGAGATGAATCATTTGTGGTTTCTGTTTGGCTGGATTTGAGAGGTTCTTGTAGCTCTGCTCCATCAGACACCTAAAAATAAGCCTTGTCCTTATTCAGACTGAAATAATGCAGTACATAAAAATGAATTATCGCTCAGCAATCAAATATGACATCAACAGACAGTTTGAGTGTAAATTAGAGGTCTCAAACCACAAAGGACATTTCAACTTGACAAATGCTGCCATCTGCTGTTGGTAAATGAGAATGCAGTTGCTAATTTTAAAAAAGGTATGATTACATATCGTATATGCAGAAGGGGTGCTGAGCTCAAGTCATCAAAGCCAACTAACTGTGCCAGATTTCATGCATCCGGACTAGAGATCATGAACTAGATGGTAATTGGAGCTTGCATGCAAACTGTGTCTAGACTGGAACTGAGCCAGATTCATTCCTGATAAATTTTGATTGGCTGTATTCCAAGCAATCAGTCTGCATTCAAGCCAGGATTATTAGCATTGACACAACCAATACACCCGCCGCTTTAACAAACATACAAAGAGAGGACTTCACCCATTACTATATGTTGGTTGACAGTGGCCATCTTGGCATCTTCTTTTGGACGTTACGAGCTCTGTTCTGCCCTGACTTCCGGCCATCAACCTCCTTAGCGGTAAACCCCGAGTCAGGCTCGGACTGGAAATCCTCAGCTCAGAGCGGTAACCCCAAACTTGACTTGGGGTAGCCACTGGAAGGGTATATGCAGTGCTTGCGTGAACAGGGCATCTGTAACTCACCTTCCCTGGGATCCAGACGCTGGCAGCCATACTTCTTTCCGTTCTCGGAGGCTTTCGATCCCACTGGTGAGATAATCATCTGTCGTCATGATGACATATGGAGATTTCACAATGGGGGTAGAACGCCACCTAGTGGATGGAGGGAGAACTGCAGTGCTGGATCCCGCGGAGGCTACTGCAGATCTATCTAGCCATATGATTTTATTCCCCCCCTGCTTTTGAAGTCTAAAAGCGGGTGAGAAAAAATTGCTCCCCTTAAGACCCTAAAATCCAGAAGTAATCATACTGCCATGTGCTCTTCAAGACAGCAGACATGGCCATAGGACTTGAAATGAAGCATAGCAGAGCGATGAGTACAAGCATCAGAGTTTTCTAGAAGAAAGTACAATTAAGACCCCAGTGTCTGGCACAGGTGGGGGATGCTTGATGCCAGATCTGTATTCTTGCCAGCTGCTTGAGAAGTCAATCAACTGGCCTAAATGCATTGGGTCACAACTCTGATATGTCACGTGACCCAATGCGGGTCAGGTGACATGTCGGGAGCCGTACAAGGATGCAGCAAAGCAGTTGCAGGAGTAAAGAGAAGACAGCCGCCTAGAGGAATTGCAAGTCATTACTTAGAAAGTAATGCCCTCATTCTCCCCCACCCCACAGGCATGCCGGTTGGTTGAAACTGCCGGTTGCCTAAGTTCCGGTTGACAGTGACTTTAATGTATTTAGAAAGTCTTTGGGAGGAGGGCATTGATCTTGCCTATGCACTCATCCCTACCCTTGCCACATCTCCAATCTCCTTTAGATGCAGCTCTGAGGTCACACATAAACCAAAGAAGAAACACAGAAAAGGAGCACGCAGCCAGTGCCAAAAGATGTGAGGGATACTGACCTGAATTCCTGCGCCCCCCTGCTGCAGGTGCACAGGCTTTAGAATTATCACATACCTCTTGGTACCCCACATCTGACTGCTCTGAACCATGGGATTGGCTAACCATCACAGCAGAGGTGGGCAAACAGGATCAGGAACAGATGATTGGAGACGTAAAGCTAGGCAAGTATAAAATCAACCTATGGTCCCAAGCCAATACAAACTGCATGCAAAATTGAAACTGACTCTAGTGATAACTAAGCCAACATACTATCTTGCATTAAATAAACTCCAAGCATAATCTAAACACTGTAGCTCAAATGAGTGGCTGATGAGTCCAATGTGCCCTGCAGGGTCTTGTGTAGAGCAGCTTTGGGTAAAGGTCACACTTAACCTTGAACACCTCATATTTAGAGCAGAAACTGGAGGCTGTAGAGTGCTTTAGCCATCTGGGAGAGCTGAAGGGTACAATGGAACTCAATAACCCGATAAACAGGTTCCTGAAACTATTCAAGGCAAAGATCTTGGACGATAGAAGGGTCACCTCCCATGGAAAACAACTTTTTGACTGTTTTGTTCAAACTCTTTGTCTGGAGGGAAAAGATCTGCAGATAGTTGAGCAAAAACAGAAGTTTTAGTTCCAAATGAAGAGTGGAGTACAGCTTCTTCTGTAAGCATAGATCTTGCAGTGTTCTCCCCAGACTTTTTCCAGCTGGGTGGCATGAAAAAGTATCTGGGTGGGGTGCGAGGGGAGGAATGCAGGGCAGGCACATCTCTGCTTACAGCATAGGAGGAGGATGAGGAAGCAAGCTGATGACAGCTGAGTGCCCACCAAAATAGCCGGGTGGAACACCCAGCTAAAAGAGCCTGGGAAGAACACTGTCTTGGTTTCATTCTTTGTCAGGCTGAAGGGTGATCAGACCATCTGGTAGAAGTAAAGATCCCATCTCGAGTTAGCGGTTAAGGTGCGGGTAGAAGAATTGGTGAGGCCTTTTCTACAAATTTGCGTCATTATTTCACATTGATGGTGGTTAGGCCACATTCTCCAGAATGACAGCGATACCCTGACCTCCTCCAATACAGGCAGATCCAACAGCGTATTTACCACCACGCCGCCTGAAAGGGGGAAGGAGGAGAAGACGAGGGTTAGGTGAGAAGATACAAATACACAAGATACAAAAGAATGCAAAGAGAGAGATCTCAAGCCTTTGTTATCATTTTGATGGTTATGGCTTGCAGCTTATGAGAACCCCAAAATCAAACTATCAGATTATTAGAATATTGTGGAAATGTTCAATGTTCTAGGCTCAAGTGTCAGACTCTAATCAGCTAATTCATCCAAAACAAAAAAAAAGTTCCCCTGGAGGGTACTCACCTCGGGTGGGGGAAGCCTCCAGATGCGATCCAGGCTTTCCCCCTCCTCCTGTGTCCCACGGTGGTCTCTCTGTGCCCCTCCGAGCAGGGGATGTAAGTATTTACCTTCCCGGCTCCAGCGCAGTATCGGCTCTCTGCTCGGAGATAGGCGGAAATAGCGGATCGCTGTCCGTCCACTCTACTGCGCAGGCGCAAGTCTCATGCGCATGCATAGTAGAGCAGACCCGATGGAGATTGGCTATTTCCGCTTATCTCTGAGCAGAGAGCCGCAACAGCGCCCCCACTGGAGCCAGGGAAGGTAAATAAATCAGCGCGCATCAGGGGAGGATTGCGGGACACTTCAGGGGAGCCAGCGCTGGACTGCCTGCAGCTACAGGGATGGGGGAAGCCTCATTGGGACCCTGAGGCTTCCCCCTTCCGAGGTGAGTGCCCCCCAGGGGATTTTTTTTGTTACAGAGTCTCTTTAAGTTGACTGACTGAAATAAATGTTTACATTATAGTCTAATTTTTCGAGTTTCACCTGTAGGTACAAAGCCAAAGGTGGTAGATACTTTTGTAAGGCACTTTAAGTGAAAACAGGATGTCCATGTAGTACACAAGCGAATTCCATGGAACACTGACAGGAGTTTGCACTGACAGACACTGTCACTGAACACACAGGTTATCCTGTATGACGTACCTGAGCTCATGCGCAAGATGGGAGGTGATTCGCGATCCGGACGCAGCCAGGGGATGGCCCAGCGCTATGGCCCCTCCATTCACATTGGTCTTCTCTCGATCCAAACCCAACACCTTCTCCACTGACAAGTACTGCGCAGCAAAGGCCTCATTCACCTGGTGACACAATTCATTCAAGAGAATTACTGCATTTCAAATTAACCTTCTCACCCAATTATCTCAATGTATTTGGAAACACAGCCACCAAAAAACTTTATTGATACAGTGACACAAATACTGAGGGTTGTTTAGAGCCATTACGAAAGCTTGCTTCCTTTATACTGCAGGAGGAAGCTAATACAATAGAAGAGGGAATTGCAAAACTGCAAAGTCCCATACTGAGCCTCCAGGCAGCATCTTCTATCCATCCTGTAGCTCCTAGCGGGAGCCATACACAGAGGACCCCGCAACGCTGCTAGCTGGTTCTTGTGCCTTTAGAAGTCTCTAGGAGTAAACTGCATAACATTTACCTCTACAAGATCCATGTCCTTCAGGCCTAGACCAGCTTTCTTCAGAGCTTCAGTAATGGCGGGGACCGGGCCTGGGAAACACATGAAGAATGAGGATAGACGTTCAGTAAAAAGCATCAGCATCATTATTCTACAGTCATTGGGGCGGCACTCCACTTGCTTATTCCGTGCATAAAGCCAAAATGTATTCCTAGGTACAATAATGATTTAAAACGGGTTTCCCAGAAAGGTTTCAGTAGTGATGCGGCACCACAACAATATTTGAGTCAATGCTAAACGGACAGAACGGTGCATCTTTCACCAACGTAAACACGCTCTGTGATTGACCAAATGTGTGGGCCAATGATACACTAATCAATATTTTTGATCCAAATCTGGTTGATTGAATCTGCTAGAGATCGATGCTGCAAACTATTCCCAATCGGTTTTCAGCCTAAACGCACCAAATGGAATATTTTGTTCAATCAGCGATGGGTTGGAAGTGTGTTTCAATTTTGGGCTGACGCAGCAGTGGAGCTACGCTCACCTGTCCTCCGGCGCTTCCTCCAGTGTCTTCTCTCCACATTCCTGTCTCTTCACCCCCAGGAAGCTGTGCATCATGTGACTAAATTACTAGAGGCCTCTAGTGGTCACATGGTATGGTTACAGTGGTTCTAGTGTTTGGCCTCTAGTAATTTAGTCAGGTGATACACCGCTCTCTGGGAGTGAAGAGACAGGAAGAAGTCCCAGCGGTGGAGAAAGGACGCAGGAGGAAATGCCGGCGGATAGGTGAGAGGATCTCTGCTGGTAAGATCAAAATCAAATGCCACTAGCACCGCGTTCCCGACCAGCTGTCTTTTTTACTTCAGGTTCTCTTTAATGCACATTTTATGCAGATTACATGGGGCGCAATCAAATTTTGCAAGAAGTGCATTTGATTAGCACAGTTCTAATTTACAAACCGTTTACAAAAAAAATAAAAATAATCTGCGTGCGAGACAGAATTATCCACCATCTCTACTAAGCAGGCCTATCGTCAGGAGGTTGACAGAATCTGCCAGTGGTACAGGGAGAACAGGCTTGTCCTCAACACATCCAAAACTGTGGAGCTGATAGTAGACTTCAGGAAGTCTGCCCCCACCCCCCCAATCTTCATTGACGGCACCGAGGTTGAAAGTGTGGCCAACGTCCGCCTTCTGGGCACCACCATCTCCAAAGATCTGAGCTGGAAGGCAAACACAGCCTCGACCCAAAAGAAAGCCCAGCAGAGGCTTTTCTTCCTCCGCCAACTGAAAAAGTTTGGCATGGCCCAAGAACTGCTGACGAGCTTTTACACCGCCACCATCGAGTCCGTCCTCTGCGCCTCCATCCTAGTCTGGTACGCTGGTTCCTCCACCAGAGACAAATACAAACTTCAGAGGGTCATTAAATCGCCAGAATCATTGGCAGACCTCTCCCTTCGCTTGACCTCCTCCACAATTCCAGACTACGCTCCAGAGCAATGAGGATTGCCGGCGACCCCTCTCACCCTGGTCACCGCTTTTTCAGCCGCCTCCCTCTGGGCCGGAGGTTTCGGGCCATTGCCACCAAAACTTCGAGGCACAGGAACTCCTTTTTCCCCTCTGCTGTCAACCTCCTGAACTCCCTCCAGATCATCCCACCCCCTCCACCGCTGTGAACTGATTGGCACCTTGCCCTTCCTCAGTTATTAACTTGTCCTCCTGCGTATAATCACACTCATCTTCAGCCCAGTACTGGAAGTAACTTTTATGCTTGCAACTGCACTCTGTGCTATTCATTCTAACTTGCACTCATGCTATAACTAATTATCAATCTGCAGTCCAGCCTGTTTATCAATTTGCACTCCTGTTTATGCCTATTATTATTTATGCCTTCTGTTATCTATACCTTTGAACCCCTTTCTGAGCAATTGTATGTGCCAAACCCAATTCCGAGCATGACCCAGTCGTGCCAGGCGATTAAAATATTTCTGATTCTAATTCTAATAAAACAATCAGCAAGAGAAGCTCCAAACACACTCCTTATTTTTATTGGATATGTATTTATTAGCATAAACGCCTAACTTCAAGTCTAATAATGGCGTGTTCCCTTAAAGTCTGGGTTCAGTCTGTTTTAATCATAAGACATAAGTCTTAATTAATCCCAGAAGCCAGGTGGTCATGCATCTGCTGTGTAATCATCTTGGCAGTACAGTATAATCTCATTATAGTAAACATTCCGGTAAAGTATACTAAGTGTCCATGTCCTAGCCAATCTCCATTATACTGTAAGTATATGAGAGTAATGTCTGGTATAGTAAACTGTGACATGATAGAACTGTTATAGTAAACCTTTTTTTCGGCCCCTGCGGTATTCTGTATCCGGATATAGTGGAAAGGGGGCGGGCGCATACGCCATGTCAGTCAGACCCATGAGCCGTGGTCTGTCGGCCAGGGATTTGTAACCTCCTCGATATCTGCACACTACTCTGGGCCTGCGTGGATTAACTCAAAAGCACCAGCCAGTGAGACCCATGCTTCCTGTGTAAGCTGCTGCCTGATTACTGAGGGAATTGCTTGTCATCTGTGACATCGCTTGTGCATGGCTGCAATGCTACAGTATCATCCAGGCTGCACAGAAATGTGGACAGGGGAGCACACTATCAGTACTGTGCCTGCACTAACTGGGGAGACCTATGCTTTCTGCATGCAAATCACTGTATATTGAGCACAGTTGCATTCTGATCTAGCTTAGACACTGACTGTGCTTGTTTGCTGAAGCATTGAAAAGAAACAAAAAACCACTCCCAATTATTGGCTGAATTATGATCCAGTACCACAGTATACTTTATGTGCTTGTGCATGACCATTTATATTCTGGTGTATAAGACTACTTTTTAACTCCTGAAAATCTTCTGAAAAGTCAGGAATCGTCTTATACGCCGGGTGTCTTTGATGCAGAGTGATACACGATGCTGATATGCTATGCGCATACGGGATATGCTGATTAATTACCTGGTGATGGAGATTCAGCGGTCGCTGCATATGCTGGGAGGGGGGGGGGGGGGGGGGTAGTGGAGGGGAAGAGCTCATCGTGCACGCTGCCAGGTCTGGGACACCCACGGTATGGAAGAAAGAGATTGCGTTGTGCCTAAAAAAAAAAACAAAAAAACAAAAACAAAAAAAAAAACAAAAAAAAAAAACAAAAAAAAAAAAACACCTCTTCCACCCGTCTGGCCCGCCCTATTCTCTTACCACCTCTCAGATCTCGCTGCTGAGGACTGTAGTGAAGCGGCGCAGGCGCACATGTGCGAGATCTGAGAGGTGGAGAAGGAGGTAAATAGGATACAAGGGCGGGCCAGAAGGGTGAAAGAGGTGTGGTTTATGGGTACAGCGCGATCTATTCTTCTATACCGCTCTGATAAACAGGGAGAGCTGACCAATCCACTTAGGGAGAGATGACCAATCCAACCAGTCAATCACCTATATACTGTTATATACTGGGTACCACATACAGTACAGCACCAGTATTATATATATATATATTTTTTTTTTGGTGTGTGTTGGAAGAGGGGTAGTCTTATACTGCGAGTATATCCCAAACTCTGTATTTTAAATGGAAAAGGTGGGAGGAGGGGGGGGGGGGGGTCGTCCTATACGCCTGAATATATTTAAGCCATGCAGGAGGATATGCGACGGGTTCACCGTACACAAGAAAGCTCTGAGTGGTAGGAAGGGAATGAGAGGAGTTTGCTTACCGATGCCCATGATGTTGGGATCACACCCAGCAGCGTGATAGGCTACAATCCTGGCCAATGGGGTGAGCTTGTGCTTTGTGACGGCCTCCTCGCTGGCGATGATGAGGACTCCGGCTCCGTCGCAGATCCCCTGCAGCGGAGGAGAGAGGTTACAGGACAACAATACTGCAAGCTCAGAGTCACTTATCTTTTTAACCAAATGCAATTTCAAGGTTTACAAAAAAAAATCCCTAAGGCCTTATGGGGAGGATCGTGTAAATGGGGAAACAAAAAAAAAAAAAAAGTTTTACTAAACATTTATGGAGCTTGGAAATGGACCAATCAAATCCAGGAACTACCAAGTGGGTCCACTTTATTCAGCTGCCTGTTTGGTCACACCCTACTGGCACATGAAGTGGTCCATATGTAATGGTGCTTGGCCTTAAGCATAATCTTAACCTGAAAACAGATTCTTAATACAGTAGAGTCATGGTTAACTGAAACCCAGGCAACTGGGACTCTCAACCAACCGGCACTTACAGGGGCTATGGGGACGTGCCTCTCTCACGCTAATGCAGAGCAGTGCACAGCAGAAAACACCACAGCTCCGGGTGCAATCCTCTTCACTTCTTACAGGTGTCGGCTGCTCTGCTGCACCCTCAAGTGTGTCATCTGACATGCATCGGGGCACGTGACACAAATGGGGAGCCGTACTGAGGATATAGCAAAGCGGCAGTGAGTAGTAAAGAGGACCTGAGCTCTGGTAATTGTTTTCCGCTGCTCCCTGCTGTGCATTATTGGAAAAGAGGGCTCTTGGAGAGGGGTGGGGGGGTGGAAGGTAGTCGTGTTACACTGAGACCCCTGGTTTAACTCTTAAGCAACCAGAATCTACAGGTATCAGGCCTATTCTAGAGAGGGGAAACGTACGTGTTTGCGTGTTATGCGCCAAGAGGCCTATTTAAGCGGAGGAGTGACAACAGAAGGTTGCTGTAGTATTGCAGCTTGTGTACTCCCGTGACTCGCTGTCTGTCCTGATTTCCTGTTACTGGCCTAGTATGAGAACCCGATCCGTTGCTGAACTTTGCTTTGTTCAACTACCCGCTGTTACCGACCCTGGCTTGTCTTCGAACCCGATTTGTAGCAGACTTCTGCTCCGTACGACTGCCTGCTAAGTTGCAGATTCCAGCTTGTCTGAATCCAGGCACGCCTCTCCTGACATCTCCATTGCTCCAGCAGCATCTGCCACTGATGCTGGTTACTTTTACTGCAGGAACTGTTGTCCAGCCTATCAACTGGTGCACAACATCTGGATCTCTCCATCTGCTACTGGATTGATTCCGGACCCAGCATCCAAGCCCTCCTGTCCTTTGCCACCCGATATCTCCTGTTTCAACTCCAGGCATTAAAGGCGGTGAATTGCAAGAGAAGCTGTCCTCAACTCTGTGGTTTCACTGGACTCAGGTACGTGGTATTCTCAGACTTCACAGTAGGCCGTACAGCAGGAACACAGTGAATCCAGCGCAGGAGACTTCGGCGCACAGGGAGCAACTTCGGCGCTGTCAGTAGACAGAGCTGAAGTTACTTTTAAAACTCGATTCAGAATTATTTCATTCCCCACCATCCATGGCAGTCTGGAGGGGGAATAGTATTTAACACGGCCGGGACTTGTGCAGCAGCAGAATCAGCCATATACCGGCTGTATCCGGTGCCCAAGTCTCCTGCGCCAATTACATATGTACGCATACAGCAGGCATCGAACACTAGCGGTTATTTGTGATGGTCAAGGGTATCATGTATATGTGGTTGTCATGGGTACAGGCTGTCAAAAAGATGCTACATTTTCCATTTGAAAATAGACCTATCACTTGCCACAGCAGCACAATTTTCAAGCTGCATCAATTTGCATAAATGCAGCATGAAAACCTGCATCAACTTGGAATTAATTGCATCTTATTGATGATCCTACTCCTGTGTGATGAAAACATGATAGCCTATAAGTGATCTGGAAAACCTGGTCTGGATACAATGCGAGACTGCATGCCACACCTGGGCCACATAAAAACTTATAGTAGTTATGGGGTTACTGACAGCTTTGGAAATGTGCAGTTCTGTCCAGTCTCACGCAGGCACCCATTGTGAGATCTATTTTTTTTTTCACTTTTTAACAGGTTGTCCTGCATTTATTTAAATAAGACAACTCCACTTTCTACAATTACAGAACCACCAATTCAAACAGCTTTCAGCAACCCTCACTATAACAGAATATGTCCCGGGTGCGGGATGGTGAATTCTAATCACATAACAGCAGACATATTTGTAATGAATCCAGGCCAGGTTTACTCGATATCCCCACTAGAGCTACTTGGAAATCTCTGGAGGTAGTAAATTAGGCCTCTTCGATCACAACAAAGTTATGTTTTGGATAACTCCTCCCACACCTGCAGCCAACCAATCAGACACAGAGCAGCGTGACCCCGCTCCTCACCGAGGCGTTACCAGCGGTGACCACTCCATTCTTCTTGAACACGGGGGGCAGCTTGGCCATCTGCTCCTGGGTGGTCTGTGGCCGGGGGTGCTCGTCCTGCTCCATCTTTGTGGGACCCTTCTTGGATTTTATATCAATGGGGGCCATTTCTGCTGTGAAGTATCCAGCGTCCTGGGCTGAGGAAAAAAGTTACAGAACAATTAAAGCCAAAAGAATAAAGTCAGAAAAGTAAAGCAGACCTGTAATAAAGCAAGTCACAGTCCTCTCTTGGTCCAGATTTTTGCTGGGTTACATAAGTATGCAGGCTCCCCCCAGTGTAGGTAGCCAGATAGGCCCCAGTATTAGGTAGTTAACTCCTCCCCCCTCATCCCAATATACGTAGTCAGATGTGCCCCCAGTATTATTACGCCTCCACCCCCCCCGGTATAGGCAGCAGAGGTTTCCAAGTATAGGAAGCACATTTGTCCCCCCCCCTCCCAGTATAGTTTTTTGTGCCCCCAGCATTAGAGGTAACCTGAAGTGAGAGACACATGTAGGGTGCCATGTTTATTTCTCTTTAAACAATACCAGTTGCCTCGATGTCCTTCTGATCCTTAGGGCTCTATTCATAAAACATTTGCGGAAAAATAAATCTTGGAGGGAAAACACCGCATCGGTATTTTAGACTTTTGTGTGCTAATTCATAAAAAAAGTTTACACTTGCGATAAAAGCTCGGGGTGGCAGTGCTGGCTGAGTTGATACATTTTCTCTGTGCAGAGACAGAGTTACTATAAAGGAGGCAGCCCCAATTTCCCTTTAGATGTGCATTTTTTTTTTAAACTGCCTCTCCTTGCCCTGAATCTTCTCTAAATCTGTCTATTAGTCTTTCTAAACAATCTATTTAATTGCCGCAGCTTAGAAGAACTTCAAGAAATGTTAGGGCTGCTTCAGACGGACGTTTGGAGGCGTCTCGTTCGTTGGCGTCGCGGCGGCAATGCGTTCGGGCTTTCAGCAGCGTTTGCATTGCGTTCGGATGCGGTCGCGTTTTTTCTTCCCCTAGGGGAACATTACCCGTCGCGGTTAACCGCCCCTGGAAGCAACATGTAGCTTCCAGGGGCTCCTTGAATGCCAGTGAAAATCGGGACCCGAACGCCGCGTTCGTGTAAACACGCGTGAAAGCTTGGTACAAACGCTCCCATTCACTTGAATGGGAGAGTTTAACGCCAAGCCCCGAACGCTGCACAAGCGTCCGTCTGAACCAGCATTACACATGCTAACTTTATGATGTGACATTTATCTGAAAACAGGTACCCAAGGGGTTAAATAAAGCAGCCTGGGTATTCTGGGATGCCTTGTTTGCTCTGCTCTCACTGCTGCTGCCTGGGAGGTCTGTCTCCATTAGCTTGCCTGTTATCACTGGCTTATCTCCTTTTCTAAACAGTCGGTATTCTCGCCTGCTCTAATCTTTATGAATTGACATGTAGTGACATATGTTGTGATAATCACCGCACCAGCCTGTAATTTCCTGCACTGCTCAGGAATGTCTGCTTTTCATGCGGAAACAGCATTTATTGATGGACACTTTGCTAAATGGTCGGTAAAGTCAGCTGTTTTGAGCATTACCGCATGCGGGAATGCTTTATAAATAGAGGCTTTAGCCTCTAATACTTTTAGCCATAGACCCTGAACAAGCATGCAGCAGATGAGGTGTCTCTGACAAAATCTGACAAGATTAGCTGCATGCTTGTTTCTGGTGTTATTCAGATACTACTACAACCAAATAGATCAGCAGAGCTGCCGGGTAACTGGTATAGTTTAAAAGGAGATAAATATGGCAGCCTTCATATACCTCTTATTTCAGTAGCCTTTAAATCGCCCCCTCCCCAAGCCGGTCGCTCAGGCCTAAGGCCCTGTACATATTTATTCTCTAGCAAACAGTTCTCACTGCAGTGAGCGAGTGAGTGAGGGATTGTAGGCGATTGCATGTGTGTTCATAAATTACAATAGTTACAGTACATATCAAATGATTTATTAATTTTTTGTATTGAATTTTTTTATTTTTAGAGATAAAAGAATCGGTATACAATATGGAACCACAAAAATAAGTAAAACATGCAGTTAGAAACTTAAAATTGTACAAAATGAACTTGACCAGAACAGATATCAAAATATCCAAAGTATGGCTAAGCTAGCATATATCTTGGGGGAGGTATACAGTTTCTCGTACCGACATAAGGCCAAAGTATCAATAAGAAAAAAAGACCACCCCCCTGAGAACTGCTTGTACACAGTACCTAAGTAAAGAGAATAAAGAGGAGAAAGGAAAGTGATCTGACATTTTTATTTAATTGCAGCTGCACTGACTACTTTGTGCAGTCTTTAGGAAGTTAAAGAGAAGTTGTAGTAAAAACATAAATACAATTACTTAAAGGGACACTTAAGTCAAAAAAAAAAAAAAAAAATTGTTTTACTCACCTAGGGCTTGCAATAGCCCCCTGCAGCTGTCCGGTGCCCTCGCTGTCTCCCTCCGATCCTCCTGTCCCCGCCGGCAGCCACTTCCGGTTTCGGCGACAGGCTGGGTACGCGAGTGATTCTTCGTGTTCCCAGCCACAATAGCACCCTCTATGCTGCTATATGATCTATACTCTATGCTACAGCAGCATAGAGGGTGCTATTGTGGCTGGGAACGCGAAGCATCACTCGCGTTCCCAGCCTGTCGGCTCCTGTCGCCGAAACCGGAAGTGGCTGCCGGCGGGGACAGGAAGATTGGAGCGAGACAGCGTGGGCACCGGACAGCTGCAAGGGGCTATTGGAAGCCCCAGGTGAGTAAAACTAAATTTTTTTTTTGTTTGGCTTAAGTGCCCTTTTAAGTTTTACAATATTAATTTATAGATTACTTAACCCCCTTGGCGGTATGAAAAATACCGCCAGGGGGAAGCGCAGCAGTTTTTTTTAAATTTTTTTTTTTTATTTTTTATCATGTAGCGAGCCGAGGGCTCGCTACATGATAGCCGCTGCTCAGCGGCATCCCCCCGCCCGCTTCGATCGCCTTCGGCGATCACAGATCAGGAAATCCCGTTCAAAGAACGGGATTTCCTGGAGGGCTTCCCCCGTCGCCATGGCGACGGGGCGGGATGACGTCACCGACGTCGGGACGTCATTGGGAGACCAGATCGATCCATCCCTCGGCGCTGCCTGGCACTGATTGGCCAGGCAGCGCTCGGGGTCTGGGGGGGGGGGGGGCGCGCCGCACCGGATAGCGGCGATCGGGCGCGCGGCGGCGGCGATCGGGGTGCTGGCGCAGCTAGCAAAGTGCTAGCTGCGTCCAGCAAAAAAAAAAAAAAATTAAGTAAATCGGCCCAGCAGGGCCTGAGCGGCACCCTCCAGCGGCTTACCCCGTGTCACACACGGGGTTACCGCTAAGGAGGTTAATCAGTGTTTGCCCATTGTAAAATCTTTCCTCTTCCCGATTTACTTTCTGAAATGCATCACTGGTGGTGACTTCTTTAGTTCTGCCAGGTGATCTGTATGGAATGTTCGTTACTGAGAGTTCTAAATTATTAAGAGGGATACAATGCTTGATTGGCAGTTGGAAACAGCTGTTATTTCCCACAACGAAACAAGGTTCACAGATAGCTAACTGGCAGGTCCATGGTCATGACATCACACTGTGGGAGGAGTTTCAACACAATATCAGCCACACAGATATCCTGATCTATTCGAGAAAAAAAGTAAAGATTTCTCGTAGGAAAGGGGATATCAGCTGCTGATTTGGATGGGGATGGAGTTCAATCCCTGGGTTAAGATTAACATAACATAACATACATATACATATATACAACCCCCAAATCCGCTAGCTAATTGTATAAGCTGTTAGTCGGTATTTCTCCTGTCTGGCTCTCGGGGAAATTGCTGATGTTGCTGAAACCCAAGAGAAGCTGAAGACGTGTCTGACACTTCCACTGCCTGGCGGATCAACACATCACCATGGCAACAGGAACGAGAGCCGTCTACTGCGCCTGCGCACTGTCCCAGTTTGAAACATACTGTATGGCTCTCACGGAATAAAATTTCAAAAAATTTTGTGTTTATGGCTCGCTCAGCCAAAAAGGTCCCTGACCCCTGCTCTAAATTGTGAAGTCATCATGCAATAAGGACAACTCACCAGCCTTCCACCTCTGCTGTGTCTGGAAGCTGTAGCTGTCGCATTCCTCTCTGCTGATCCCGTATTTTTCGGCCAGGTTCTCGGCCGTGATCGCCATCGGCGTTTTAATGTGGGAGTCTGTCAGGCCGGACCACAGAGTGTCTTCCATCTACGGGCAATAGGAACAGTCATATAAACTAAGGAATTCAGATTTCAGCATACACGGTCAGGTGTGGAAACCTCCCATCATTCAAAGTGGAATTCCACCTTCTCTGAGAAATGCACAATACCTTTAAATTCACCTCTACACACTGCCTGGGTTAATGGTGCACTCGTGTTGTTTCCAGGTGCTTATTTTGTGTACTTTCATTGAAATGCTCAACTACACCACACAGATCATAAACAGCAGTGTCCGAGCGTACTTTGGAACCCAACTTCTCCCTCAGCAACCCAATGGGATATAGGTGGCTTTGAGGGGGCATGTTCACCTTCACACGTAACCCTGGCTGCAACACATTGATGGGACGTAGAACAGTCAACACCCCGAGGAAAAAAATACACAGACAATGGGAGCCCAAATGGCACAGCACGTTAGTAGCGAATGGATAGTGTATAGAATAATAAAGAAGCTACTCACTAAGGTGGATTGCAATAGGGGCAACCAACCACTTGAGGCAGGTGGAGACAATGAACTAGACTCAACTCGGGGTGTCCCAACGGGACTGTATATGGTTGCTCTCTTAGGTCAAAAACCACTGGATGTCACAATGGCGCCCGGCACGTGACCCCAGAGGAAACCCGCCTAAATCAATGGGATGGGAGGTGTAATGCAACAATAAGGGTAAAGAGGCACCCAGGAAAAGATAAAATTACCGTATAAGACACACTTTTTCTCCCCCCAAAAAACAGGGAGAAAAAGTCCCTGCGTCTTATACAGCAAAGGCAGGGAATACCTGACTTCCGAATGCCTGCCGATACGAACCACCAACATCAGGGATTCCCTGCCTTTGTCCCTGCTGTGGCTGTCTCCCTCCCCGCTTGCCTCTCCTCCCTCCTCAAGTCTCTGGGGCCTCCGTGCGAGCAGTGGCAACAGCTTACCTCACCAACATGTCCGCGGAGATTGAAGACATCTGACTTCCCTGTGCGGCTTCCTCTAGTGCCTGCTGCTAATGACACATCAGCAGCCGGCACTAGAGGAAGCCGCTGTTTGCATGGAGGACACCGAAGACTCAAGGAGGCAGGAGAGGAAAGTGGGAGGGTGGGAGATGGCCACAGCGGTGACACATTGGGTAGATGGGAGGCATGGGGGAGATGAACCCCGAGGGAGAGAGGAGGAGGCATGGGGGAGAGGAGATAGGAGGAGGCAGGAGGACACTTGGGGAGACATGGGGATACAGGAGGTGACATAGGAGGAAACATGGAGGACACCATTCAGGGGAGGACATGTAAAAGACTCTCCTGGAATATGGATGCACCAGGTTTAGTTTATTTTCCCCCCCCTGGTTTTTGCCCTCTAAACCTGGGTGCGTCTTATATTCCGGAGTGTCTTATAGGGTGGAAAATACGGTAGGTTAAAAATCAAATAAAAACGTAGAAAAAACGAGGCAGCATACCTCAATGACAAGTCACATAAGACAATAATATTTAATATGCACAGGCAATGCATTTCACAGGTCTGAGCGCGCTTCCTCAGGCCAATACAAGTGCCGCAGTACCAATAGTATTGAATCTTCAATACTGTTGGCTATTAGTATTGTAACACTAGTATTGGCCTGGGGATGCAGGGTCAGACCATTGAAACGCATTGCCTGTGCATACTAAAATCTCATTGTCTTATCTGACAGTATTCATTGAGGTAAGCTGGCTCGTTTTTCTACGTTTTATTTCATTTTAACCTTATTTTATCTTTACCCTTCTGGTGTACATGAATGTGACATTTTTTCTACTGTTCTTTTCCTAGTGTCAGACACTGCTAACTGACTCATCAATGCACAGAACTTTCTTCCTCTGTCCAAGTCCTGTGCAACTTGGCCCACCAGTCACTTTTTACTTTTTTTTTTTCATTTTATTGCAAACAAATATGCCCTTCATTTCTATTTACTGGTATTGTCTATACAATATGCACAGTGGCGTCGTACTTGGCAGCAGGTTCACCGAGTCTAAGGCTGCATTACTTTTTCCTGGCCGTCCTTCCTGGTAGAGCAGTACATCAAGTGACTATGCTGCGCTAAAATACAGGGAGTGCAGAATTATTAGGCAAATGAGTATTTTGACCTCATCCTCTTTATGCGTGTTGTCTTACTCCAAGCTGTATAGGCTCGAAAGCATACTACCAATTAAGCATATTAGGTGATGTGCATCTCTGTAATGAGAAGGGGTGTGGTCTAATGACATCAACACTCTATATCAGGTGTGCATAATTATTAGGCAACTTCCTTTCCTTTGGCAAAATGGGTCAAAAGAAGGACTTGACAGGCTCAGAAAAGTCAAAAATAATGAGATATCTTGCAGAGGGATGCAGCACTCTTAAAATTGCAAAGCTTCTGAAGCGTGATCGAACAATCAAGCGTTTCATTCAAAATAGTCAAAAGGGTCGCAAGAAGCGTGTGGAAAAACCAAGGCGCAAAATAACTGCCCATGAACTGAGAAAAGTCAAGCGTGCAGCTGCCAAGATGCCACTTGCCACCAGTTTAACCATATTTAAGAGCTGCAACATCACTGGAGTGCCCAAAAGCACAAGGTGTGCAATACTCAGAGACATGGCCAAGGTAAGAAAGGCTGAAAGACGACCACCACTGAACAAGACACACAAACTGAAACGTCAAGACTGGGCCAAGAAATATCTCAAGACTTTGGACTGATGAAATGAGTGAGTTGATGGGCCAGATGGATGGGCCCGTGGCTGGATTGGTAAAGGGCAGAGAGCTCCAGTCCGACTCAGACGCCAGCAAGGTGGAGGTGGAGTACTGGTTTGGGCTGGTATCATCAAAGATGAGCTTGTGGGGCCTTTTCGGTTTGAGGATGGAGTCAAGTTCAACTCCCAGTCCTACTGCCAGTTTCTGGAAGACACCTTCTTCAAGCAGTGGTACAGGAAGAAGTCTGCATCCTTCAAGAAAAACATGATTTTCATGCAGGACAATGCTCCATCACACGCATCCAAGTACTCCACTGCGTGGCTGGCAAGAAAGGGTATAAAAGAAGCAAAACTAATGACATGGCCTCCTTGTTCACCTGATCTGAACCCCATTGAGAACCTGTGGTCCATCATAAAAATGTGAGATTTACAAGGAGGGAAAACAGTACACCTCTCTGAACAGTGTCTGGGAGGCTGTGGTTGCTGCTGCACGCAATGTTGATGGTGAATAGATCAAAACACTGACAGAATCCATGGATGGCAGGCTTTTGAGGTGGCTATATTGGTCACGGATTTGTTTTTGAATGTCAGAAATGTATATTTGTGAATGTTGAGATGTTATATTGGTTTCACTGGTAAAAATAAATAATTGAAATGGGTATATATTTGTTTTATGTTAAGTTGCCTAATAATTATGCACAGTAATAGTCACCTGCACACACAGATATCCCCCTAAAATAGCTAAAACTAAAAACAAACTAAAAACTACTTTGAAAAATATTCAGCTTTGATATTAATGAGTTTTTTGGGTTCATTGAGAACATGGTTGTTCAATAATAAAATTATTCCTCAAAAATACAACTTGCCTAATAATTCTGCACAGTATCTGCCTTTATACAGCACATGGTCTATATACATCAATACACATAGCAGAGTGCCAACACAACAATAATACACAGCAGATGTGAACAGAACTATAAATAAAGTAAATGCAAACAAGGAGTAACAATACTTGTAAGACAAAAAAGGGGAGACCGAGAGCCCAATATAGTGTAGTAGTTAGTGTGCAAATTAGCAAAGTAAACCAATAATGGATATACTCACAAGTATGGGTTACCGCTTAGGTAACAACTTCAATTGCAGGTGGGGAGAATTATAACCTGACCCCAACTCAGGTATAAGAAGTCGCTCTCTGTAGATAGGAAAATATGGGGATACGACCCCTCCACCTGGGGTGGACTAGACACCGATTATTTGAACAGAGGCGCCAATATAGAGTAAAAACATCTAAAACCAGTTTAAAAGGGGGAAGTTGGTGGACTTACTTCAATCAAGGAAAGAGACTAGAATTCGTTATTTTATCATGAAAATAACAATTATAGCTCCAATATGCAACGCGTTTCACAGTCACATTCCCGCTTCATCAGGCAATCAAATGGAGAAAAAGGAACTAGTAGTTGTCTGTACCACAGAGGCGCTTGGTTGCTGTACAGACAACTACTAGTTCCATTTCTCCATTTGATTGCCTGATGAAGCGGGAATGTGACTGTGAAACGCGTTGCATATTGGAGCTATAATGAAATGTTATCTTTATGATAAAATAACGAATCCTAGTCTGTCTTTGAGGGAGATAAGTCCACCAACTTCCCCCTTTTAAACTGGTTTTAGATGTTTTTACTTTATATTGGCGCCTCTGGTCAAATAATCGGTAAGGAGAAACAATATATCACCCTGTCTACAGCCAAGTAGAGGGAGAGCACTGTGCCCAATGTTAAGGACTAACTGTCCTTTCATCAGAGGCTGCAGTGTGTTCTGGCAGCTATACTAGGGATCCGGCTGCCTGTAAACCCCCTCCGCCACCCAGTGTGCGCCACCGCATGTATAATGTCCTGGTCCTTGGGGGGGGGGGGGGGGGGTACAGGTAGCCAGTCCCCAAAGGGTCAAACAGGAACTGTAGTGAAATTAACTTAATGGATTAAAACTGCTAATTCTTTTATAATACTTTTTTAATTATTTAGCCAGTGTTTGTCAATCTTTCCTCACCCTGACTTGCATTCTGAAATTCATCACAGGTGGTAACATTTATAATAATATAATAATAATAATAATAATAATAATAATCCGAACATTTGTATAGCGCTTTTCTCCTGTTGGACTCAACGCGCTCAAGAGCTGCAGCCACTGGGACGCGCTCAAGAGGCCACCTTGCAGTGTTAGGGAGTCTTGCCTTGAACTCCTTACTGAATAGGTACTTGACCTAGCCAGGATTCGAACCCTGGTCTCCCATGTCAAAGGCAGAGCCCTTAACCAGTACACTATCCAGCCACCCTACGCATTTATCCCTGTCAGGTGCATCTCTGTGAAATGTTTCTTCACTGTGCAATCCGAAGTCAGTAGAAAGAATACCTTGTCTCCCATAATGCTCTGGGACTCCAATAATGCCTAGGCTGAAACATGGCTTGAGGGTGGGGCTACATACTAATATACAGCAATATATAGAAATAGGAACTGTTACAACTGTGCTGTACTAAGCCATAGCTCCACACACCTACAGTTGTTTTTGATTGTCTGGGGGTAGGTCCTTCATGGCCCCACCCCCTGCTTGCTTAGACAATAAGGAGGCCTGGCTGCACTCAAATGCCGAGGCTAATGTATGGTCAGATTAACAGGCAGGGTCTATGACTTAAAGCACGCATTCACATTTATATAGCTTGGAAGTGGACCAATTTCAGGAGGCACCATAGTAAACTATAGCCAAATGCAGGAAATTATTCAGGATAGCCACTTTTACATTCATTTCATGGTTTCAGCATCAGAAACACTTCCTAGAGCTATACATTGCTGCATGTTGGCAATGTATACCCCCCCCCGAGTATTCTGGGAGACCCAAGACCTTATCTACTGGTTACAGAACTATCAGTAAACGAGCGTTCGCAGAGATCACCTCCCAGCACTAAAAATATTGCCCTCTTTGAAGCATTTTCTGCTGTTTTCCACCTGCCAAATCCCCCCCCCCCCCGAGCACATGCACGCTCCCGCGCATTCCTGTGCACGTGCATGTGAAAATAGTGAAGAAAAAAAAATATACACCTTTGTTTCCAAATACTATATTGTCACCATACTTTGTACTAGGGACATAATTAAAATGTTGTGATAACCAGAACAAATAGGCAGATAAAATGTGTGGGTTTTATGCACAGTAGCAGTGTTTATATTAAAACTATAGGGGATGAAATTGGAGAAATAGTGTATTTTTTCCTTGTTTTTCCCTTTAAAATGCATAGAAAATAAAGTACGGTAATTACTGAAAACAAATATCAACCCCAAAAAGCCCAATTTGTGGTGAAAAAAACAAGGTATATATCATTTCATTGTGATTAGTAGTGATTAAGCTATCGACAAATAAAGGGATGAGCACTGAAAGGTGAAAATCGCTCTTGTCCGTTAGGGAAAAAACACCTTTGGGGTGAAGTGGTTAAGGGCTATATAGGCACACACTGTAAGCAGAGGTGTACTGTACTTAATTTCATATACACAGAAAATAAGTTTTAGTGAACCTAGTCCAGGTTTAGTGTCCCCTCTGGTGTCCTTTAGGGGTCGCTAGAGATCACAGCCCTTCTGTGTTTGTGCTGCAGACAGAGCAGTGGTTATACCTTGAGATCCACTCCCAACTTGGTTCCGAAGCGGATATTCCGTACAGCATATGGAGATTGGCTCATGCTCTCCGCCCCTCCACACATCACAATCTCCGACTCCCGGAGGGCAATTTCCTAAGGAGAAGGGAAAACATTTTAAAGTCAACTGGATGCAAAATCATGATCACTACTAACTCCCAACCTTTGGCTAATGAAGCAGAACATACTATAAAAACAAAACTGCAGTTTCTGAAAAAAAAACAAAAAAAAAAACAACAAAGTGGTCTGATTTATCACAGCTGCCGTGCTCAAGCAGCGCAATTGAATACTAGCGAGTGCACTATGCACTCGGTCCTGTCAGCATAGCGTGCGCTCTTCAATTACATGCAATCCTTGTACATGCCGCGCAATGTGGATGTAGTGCGACCGCGATACTTCACTAACACGGCCGCTCCTATGTTAATTACTGGTAACCTAGGAGCGGCTGTGCTAATGAAATATTGCAGTCTCGCTGTAACCACATTGTGTGGCACATACAGAGATCGCCTGTAAGTAAAGGGAGCACGTTATGCTGACAGGATCGCGCGTATTGGGCGCTCGCTAGTATCAATCCGAGCTGCTTGAGTGCAGTGACTGAGATAAATCAGCCTCTGAGGGCTGGTGCACACCAAAGCGGTTCTGGAGCGTTTTTTGAAACGCTTGCAGGGGGGAAAACCGCTTGGCTAATGAAAGTGAATGGGATGGTGCACACCAGAGCGGCACGTTTTTTCCCCAAACGCAAACTTGGGGGCTGCAGCATTTTTTAGATTTCTGAGGCGTTTCTGCCTCAATGTTAAAAGTATAGGAAAGTGGAAAACCGCTCTGAAAAACGCTAGATCACAGCGGTTTTCCAGGCGTTTTTGTTACAGAAGCTGTTCAGTAACAGATTTACTGTAACAATATTTGTAATCTGCTACACAAAAACGCTCCAAAAACGCTCGGCATGTTTAGAAAACCTCTATACACATGCCTAGAATCGCTCTGAAATCTGCTTCAAAAACCTCTAGCGTTTTGCGGATCTGCTAGCGGTTTTTGGTGTGCACTGGACTTAAGTGTCAAAATGATCAGCATTTCCAAAGATACAGGCCCCTAAAAAAAATATAAAATTCAAAAGCACTCCATTTTTGGTGTACAACAAAGCCAGACCAATCAATTAATGCCAAAGACTACCGCGGGTATAACAGGCTCTGTACTGATGCTGCAGGTTCGGTCAGCAATGACAAGACAAACAACATTTATATCATGCTTTTCTCCTGGCGGACTCAAAGCACCAGAGCTGCAGCCACTAGGGCGCGCTCTATAGGCAGTAGCAGTGTTAGGGAGACTTGCCTAAGGTCTCCTACTGAATAGGTGCTGACTTACTGAATAGGAAGAGCCGAGATATGAACCCAGGTCTCCTGTGCCAGAGGCAGAGCCCTTAACCATTACACTATTCAGTCACGCTATCCAGCAATGAGCACCACAATGTGTAGTTACCTGGCACCCGTTGACCACGGACTGGAAGCCGGAGCCACACAGCCGGTTGACGGTGAGAGCCGGCACAGGCACTGGGATGCCGACACGCAGGCCGATGTGTCTGGTGAGGTAGATGGCATCAGTGGAAGTCTGCAACAAGAGGTAGGACGTTATCAGTTATCGCTATCCCTTATATACAATGTGTCTGATGTATTATATCACAGCACTCTACAATCTATTGCTTATGGACTACATGTGTGAGGCAAAGACATGGCTTGGCTGAAAGAGGACCTGTCCCATCAGGCTTCTAATTTACCCCCTTCCAATCCTGCCCCATCAGGCTTCTAATGTACCCCCTCCAATCCTGCCCCATCAGGCTTCTAATTTACCCCGTTTGAATCCTGCCCCACCAGGCTTCTAATTTATGCCCTTCCAATCCTGCCCCATCAGGCTTCTAGTTTACCCCCTTCCAATCCTGCCCCATCAGGCTTCTATTTTACCCCCTTCCAAACCTGCCCAATCAGGCTTCTAATTTATACCCTTTCAATCCTGCCCCATAGGGCTTCTAACTGACCCCCTTCTAATCCTGTTCCATAAGGCTTCTAAATTTACTCCCTTCCAATCAAGCTTCTAATTTACCCCCTTCCAATCCTGTTCCATAAGGCTTCTAATTTACTCCCTTCCAATCAAGCTTCTAATTTACTCCCTTCCAATCCTGCCCCATAAGGCTTCTAATTTACCCCCTTCCAATCCTGCCCCATAAGGCTTCTAATTTACCCCCTTCCAATCTTTCCCCATAAGGCTTCTAATTTACTCCCTTCCAATCCTGCCCCATCAGGCTTCTAATTTACCCCCTTCCAATCCTGCCCCATCAGGCTTCTAATTTACCCCCTTCCAATCCTGTTCCATAAGGCTTCTAATTTACTCCCTTCCAATCAAGCTTCTAATTTACCCCCTTCCAATCCTGCCCCATCAGGCTTATAATTTACCCCCTTCCAATCCTGCCCCATAAGGCTTCTAATTTACCCCCTTCCAATCCTGCCCCATAAGGCTTCTAATTTACTCCCTTCCAATCCTATGTCAGACTACGTATGTCCAGCATTGGCATTTTTCCCTATAACACCAACGTCAGACATAGTAATAACTGGCTGCTGCTAGATAGCGCTGATGCAGATAAAATCCGAGTGTTGAACTCTGTCAGATAAATATAATTTTTAAATGTCAATATGATAGAAGCATAAAATGAAAGTGTAATTTCAGGCTATATAGCCAGGGGCGTAACAATAGACCTTGCAAGGGATGCATCTGCAGGGGGGCCCAGAGAGGAAGTTCTGAGTTCAGGCCCGTTTTAATGTGAAATGGATATAGAGGCAGCCATATTTATTTCCTTTTCAACAATACTAGTTTCCAGGCAGTCCTGCTGATCTTTCTGGTCACCTGTGCCTGAATCACACCAGAAAAGCATACAGCTAATTTTGTAAGAAACTTCTGATCTGCTGCATGCTTGTTCAGGGTCTATGGCTAATAGTACTAGAGGCAAAGGATATACAAGACAGCTAGGCAACTGGCACTGCTTAAAATACATGTTGGCCTCCATATCCCTTAAAGGGAACCTAAACTGAGAGGGATATGGATGTTTCCTTTCAAACAATACCAGTTGCCTGGCAGTCCTGCTGATCTCTTTGGCTGCAGTTGTGGCTGAATCACACACCTGAAACAAGCATGCAGCTAATACAGTCTGACTTCAGTCAGAGCACCTGAGCTGCTGATTGATTGATTCCCTTATGCGGCCCAGCCTCATCCTGACTTTGCCTCCTGCGGCCCCCAGGTAAATGGAGTTTGAGACCCCTGCTTTAAAGGAATCGGCAGGACTTGGGAATGCGCTTGAATGAAGGGGAGTTCTGTGCAGAGAGAAGCTGCAAGGAAGAGAACCTGTGAGGTGGGCAGGACAGAAGCCTCAGCATGAGATATTGAGGCAGACTATTCTCAAAGTAAAGATTTTGCAATAACAAGTAAAACAAGAATTGCAAAGAACTGGATATGTGGAAATTAAAGCCACTCCTTTAATTAAAATCCTCCAGGTGGGGAGGGTTACCGACGGAAGGGTGCAGAGCCAACTAACTTCAGTGGCCTACATACACCAATGTGTTAAAAGTTAATCTGAAGCGATATTTAAAAAACAAAAACAGATGCTCACCCAAGGAGAGGGAAGGCTCTGGGTCCTATAGAACCTTCCTGCTCCTCTCCTCATCTGCAAATCTCCTCCTGCGGGAGACTTCGGAACGCTTCAGGAGCCCGAGTGCACCCAAAGATGGGTGGCTCTGTATTGCGCACATGCAAGAGAGGGCGTTTGCCCGCGTGCACAGTACGGAGTGGCCCATCTTTGGGAGCCAGAGTACTCCCGAAGACTTCCAAAGCCAACCCGAAGCGGAAGACATCAGTCTCTGACCCATGGGAGAGGACCGAGAAAGCTTTATAGGACCCAGAGCCTTCCCCTACCTTAGATAAGTTTTTTTTCTTTTTAAAAGAAAACCTTAATTGAGTGGGGGAAAAAAAAACAAAAAATGTTTCCAGGAGGCTGGCGGAAGCCAAAGGTAAGTAACCCCCCCCACCTAACACTTCAGACTTCCTTTAATATAAAGGTCCAGTGTTGGTTGCATTTACTTCCTATTCTGCCAGTAGCTGCATTCAGAGGACTGCCTGTTTGAGATCTTGTTCCTTCACTTGTGTGCAGTGACTAAAATGGCACACCTCACAAAAACATAACTGGACAAGTAATTAAAGAGGCACTGTAGCGACTTAGTAGCCTAATGCAGAAAAGAATTCAGTTACTTGGGCCCTTTTCCACTAGCAATCGCTAGCGTTCGCGCTAAACTCTAGCGATTCAGCAAAGTTCAGCAAATTTCCCGGCGATTGCGTTTGCGATTTTGCTATGCAATGCACAGCAAAGCAAAATGGCGGCAAAAATCGTGGAGCAATCGCGCTTGAGTAAAAAAAAAAGCGAGGTAGTGGACATTACCTACCGCGATTCTTATGTTAAATGCAAACCGTACCGATTTGAAAATAACTAAAGATTTGCGATTTTGCAATTCAGCATCGCAATCGCCGCTAGTGGAAAAGGGTCCTCATGGTAATTTTCCTGGTTTCAGCATTAGAAAAGATTTTACAATGGGCAAAGACTGACTAAATAGTCCATAAACAAATATTGTAAAAAAAAAATAAGTAATTATTTACGTTATTTTCACCACAGGTCCTCTTTAATAAGAGTACAATAGGTTCGTACATAAGACGCACACAGTCTCACAAAAGCGGAGTTACAGTTTAATGTGGAAGACCACGTACCTGAGCAACATTCCCGAATATGACACTATCAATGGCATCTGGAGCCACATTCCCAGCTGCAAGGGCTGCTTTGGCTGCAATTTCCCCCAAGTCGGTTGCAGTGTGATCCTTCAGCACACCCCCAAACGTGCCAAAAGGGGTCCTCTTTGCTGCAACAATAAAAACACCTACAAAAAAAACAACAACATCATAATACTGTAATGCAAGTTAGCCAATTATAACACACTAGTTATAATAACGGGCTCCCATTATAATAACGGGCTCTAGGCCACCTTCACAACCCTCCTCCCGTCCGTCACCACGCATGCGCATACCAGTGCACACATGGCCACACCCTTGGCCCCATCCTCCTCCAGCTCTTAAGTCCACTCGTGTGCCGCGCATGCACGGTACACAAAACTACGGACACAGGGACAGCAGGAGCAGTACGCAGCGACACAGAGGTTTCATTAGATAGGATTCATAAACTTGTTACGCAGGGCTGTGGAGTCGGAGTCGAGGAGTCAGAGAAAATTTTTGCTACCGGAGTCAGTGGTTTCATAAACTGGGGAGTCAAATGATTTTTGTACCAAATCCACAGTCCTGGTAAGTATTAGACTAAGGAGTCGGAACCATTTTGGGTACGTGGAGTCGGTGGTTTCATAAACTGAAGAGTCGGTGTTGGATGGTTTTTGTACCGACTCCACAGCCCTGCTTGTTAGCATTAATCCTAGGATCAAATTCCAGCCAGGGCACTATCTGCACGGAGTTAGTATGTTCTCCTCGTGTCTACGTAGATTTCCTCCCACATCCCAAAAACATACAAATACGAGTCATTCTCAAAAAATTAGCATATTGTGATAAAGTTCATTATTTTCTGTAATGTACTGATAAACATTAGACTTTCAAATATTTTAGATTCATTACACACAACTGAAGTAGTTCACGCCTTTTATTGTTTTAATATTGATGATTTTGGCATACAGCTCATGAAAACCCAAAATTCCTCTCTCAAAAAATTAGCATATTTCATCCGACCAATAAAAGAAAAAAGTGTTTTTAAAACAAAACAAAAAAGTCAACCTTCAAATAATTATGCTCAGTTATGCACTCAATACTTAGAAATGACTGCTTTAATGCGGCGTGGCATGGAGGCAATCAGCCTGTGGCACTGCTCAGGTGTTATGGAGGCCCGGGATGCTTCAATAGCGGCCTTAAGCTCATCCAGAGTGCTGGGTCTTGCGTCTCTCAACTTTCTCTTCACAATATCCCACAGATTCTCTATAGGGTTCAGGTCAGGAGAGTTGGCAGGCCAATTGAGCACAGTAATACCATGGTCAGTAAACCATTTACCAGTGGTTTTGGCACTGTGAGCAGGTGCCAGGTCATGCTGAAAACTAAAATCTACATCTCCATAAAGCTTTTCAGCAGATGGAAGCATGAAGTGCTCCAAAATCTCCTGACAGCTAGCTGCATTGACCCTGCCCTTGATAAAACACAGTGGACCAACACCAGCAGCTGACATGGCACCCCAGACCATCACTGACTGTGGGTACTTGATACTGGACTTCAGGCATGTTGGCATTTCCCTCTCCCCAGTCTTTCCTCCAGACTCTGGCACCTTGATTTCCAAATGACATGCAAAAGTTGCTTTCATACGAAAAAAGTACTTTGGGACCACTGAGCAACAGTCCAGTGCTGCTTCTCTGTAGCCCAGGTCAGGTGCTTCTGCCGCTGTTTCTGGTTCAAAAGTGGCTTGACCTGGGGAATGCAGCTCCTGTAGCCCATTTCCTGCACACGCCTGTACACGGTGGCTCTGGATGTTTCTACTCCAGACTCAGTCCACTGCTTCCGCAGGTCACCCAAGGCCTGGAATCTGTCCTTCTCCACAATCTTCCTCAGGGTCCGGTCATCTCTTCTCGTTGTGCAGCGTTTTCTGCCACACTTTTTCCTTCCCACTGAGGTGCCTTGATACAGCACTCTGGAAACAGTCTATTCGTTCAGAAATTTCTTTCTGTGTCTTACCCTCTTCCTTGAGGGTGTCAATAATGGCCTTCTGGACAGCAGTCATGTCGGCAGTCTTACCCATAATTGTGGTTTTGAGTAATGAACCAGGCTGGGAGTTTTTAAAAGCCTCAGGAATCTTTTGCAGGTGTTTAGAGTTAATTAGTTGATTCAGATGATTAGGTTAACAGCTCGTTTAGAGAACCTTTTCATGATATGCTAATTTTTTGAGATAGGAATTTTGGGTTTTATGAGCTGTATGCCAAAATCATCAATATTAAAACAATAAAAGACTTGAACTACTTCAGTTGTGTGTAATGAATCTAAAATATATGAAAGTCTAATGTTTATCAGTACATTACAGAAAATAATGAACTTTATCACAATATGCTAATTTTTTGAGAAGTAACTGTATACTTGAGTATAAGCCGAGATTCTGAGACCAAAAAAAAGTGGCCCAAAAGTGGGAGTCTCAGCTTATACCCAAGTCAGTTGCTGATCCCGTTCCTCCCTCCCACCCAGAGCACCAGCCATTGCAATATGAGTAGGGGCTGGTGCACAACACAAGAGCTATTTAAACGCTAGAGATTTTAAAAGCCCTTGCTAATGCAATGCTATGGAGGATTTTTACAAAATCACATTGTTTCAGTGTGAACACACACATAAAATAACATCAGCAGGAGCTTTTAAAATCACAAAGCGCTCAGACAAGCTCTTCTGGTGTGCACCAGCCCTTACATAGCTGAGCTGTGATGGCTTTGTGTCCCTCCTCCCCCCCATGTAAATCTGCGCCTGTGATCAGGTCAGGGTGGGGCCAACAGTGCTCTTTGCACGGTGGTGGCAGCCATTACAACTCAGCTGCATTACTTAGACAAGACAAGACAAATAACATTTATATTGCGCTTTTCTCCTTGCGGACTCAAAGCGCCAGAGCAGAGCAGCAGCCACTAGGGCGCGCTCTATAGGCAGTAGCAGTGTTAGGGAGACTTGCCTAAGGTCTCCTACTGAATTAGTGCTGGCTTACTGAACAGGCAGAGCCGAGATTCGAACCCTGGTCTCCTGTGTCAGAGGCAGAGCCCTTAACCATTACACCATCAGCCAACTGCTACAGTATATTGTTCCTGGTTCAGCAACATGTTCTTCCACTCCTCTAAAGATTTTAGTATAATAATTGCAATACTTAAAACTATTACAGTTTCTTTATTGCTAAAAGGGGGACAGTCATCCCCAACACATGCCGATTCCACTCTGGCAGAGGGCACACACTGCATTTCCTACCCTAGGCTTATACTTGAGTCAATCATTTTTGTCCGTTTTTAAAAGTAAAAGTTGGAAGGTCGGCTTATACTTGGGTATATGCGGTAAGTTAATTGGTTTCCCCCTAAATTGGAGCCAGACTACGATAATAACATTACACTATGACTTTGGTAGGGATTAGATTGTGAGCCCCTCTGAGGGATGGTTAAGGGACAAGACAATATACTCTGTATAGCGCTGCGGAAGACGCCAGCGCTATATAAATATATCATAATAAATAATGGATGAGGTTTGTGAGATTTTAACCGAATCTGGACCAACGCAGTTGAAATCTTCGTTCTGCTTGTGGCTGTGCAGATCTGACAGGATATAGATTTCAAACATAGTCACCGCACGGACAACAGAGTTGTGTGAGACGGTCAGGAGGCGATTTCATTGGCTCCTGACCCTGTCATCACTGTAAGCCAATTCCATTGGCTTACATTGATTGACAGATTCAGGAGGCAAATGAAAGCGGCTCCTGGCCTTCTTGCACAGCTCTGTTGTCATAGGGACGGCAGAGAGAGGGACCTGCAGCAGGGACAGAGCGGCGTGCACGGCTGGAGCAGTGGATTATTGTGACGATTCGTCGGTAAGCGCCGTTTTACAGTACCAGTAGTCTCTGGTCCCTAAGAGGGCAGAGACTGCTGGTAAGGAAGTAGTTAATATTTCATGAAAAATGTGGTTTCTTTTGGAGAAAACTGAAGGCTGTCAATGCTCTGGGCTACACCTGAACTGTATATAAACCAGCAGAACATGGAATTAATGTTCAAGGGTCAGAACACACAAGTATTCCGGTTCCAAAGGTCACCCTGCAATGACTTGACTACCACATACAGGAGCTGTCTGCTGCTCATAGCCACGGAAGGTTTATCATCACTGCCCAAGCATGAGAAACAGCCAGAAACTGAGGGGTTGATTTCCATTTGCGCATTCTGTCACTGCGTGTCTCCAACATATGACTGCTGCTCATTACATCGTATTATTGACTTGTGGTTAATGGATGTAAGATGGACTAATGCCACGTCAGTATTAGACATGACTTTACAAGAGACATTTATGAGTAGTCTGCACATCAGTCCCTAATGGCTATAAGGTGCACCTGAGCTTGCCTGTTACATTGAAACCTTTGAAATTGACTTGAACATTCATTTTTGTTTAATTAGTTGGAGCAGTGCTGTCCAACATGGAGGGCCATATTTTTTTTTTTTTTTTTTTTTACCAGACCATATGGTGGAGGGCCGACTTCAATAAATAGTGTTCTTGCTAGAGCACTTCCCACAAAATGCAATCAGATTGGCAGGAGATTCCCACAAAATGCAATCAGATTGGCATTCCCCCTCCAATATACATTTCTGTGGCCAGGAACCTGTAAACACAAATATAATGAACTCACCTGGCAGATGACTGCTCCAGTGGCGATCTCCAGTGACGTGCACTGCATCTACAGCTGTAAATCTCCCGCCTCACGCTGAGCCGCCCTGTAATGAGCTCCGGGTGATGCGGTTGGAGTGTGTATCACTCCGCATCATCTCGGCTCTACAGCCAGCCCAGCGTGGGCTAAGATCGCTCCGCTGCCGCTCTGCCTTTCGGGACCTCAGGGAGAGCCAGTGGGCCGCCAGTTGGACATCGCTACTTTGGAGCATTGGGGCTTCACTTTAAAGGACAACTGAAATAAGAATATGGAGGCTGCCATATTTATTTCCTATAAAGAAATACCAGTTGCCTGGCAGCCCTGCTGATCTATTTGGCTGCAGCATTGTCTGAATCACACCTGAAACAAGCATGCAGCTAATCTTGTCAGATCTGACAATAATGTCAGAAACACCTGATCTGCTATGGCTAAAAGTATTAGAGGCAGAGGATCAACATTAAGAAGGAAATAAATATGGCCACCTCCATATCCCTCTCACTTCAGTTGTTACCTGATGTACCCAAAATGTCCAAAACTAAACATGGACGTGTGTCTATAATGGGGTTCTGATGCTTTCAGAGCTGTAAGACTGGATTCACAGTACTGTGTTGCATAATATATGTATGAAAATGTATGTGATTCCCCCTCTGAAAAGAGATTGGATACCCCATGTCCACAGGGACCTAGTTTGGTTGAAACGTGAATACAAGAAGCATAGGTGATGATAAATTCAAAAAGGTATGGGGGCGTTGGTTCCAGGGCTGTGGAGTCGGTACAAAAATCATCCAACTCAGACGCCTCAGTTTATAAAACCACCAACTCCAATTCCAGGTACCCAAAACTGCGCCAACCCCAGACTCCAAAGCCCTGGTTGGATCTCATTTTACAAACTACGAAGTGTGAAATTCTCCATAGACTTTCATTGCTTTTGCAACCCCATGTGGCAAAATAGGGTAATGCATTGTAGGTTTACCCTGTTAGTGTAAAATGGGCCTCAAACTCAGCCATAAAAAGATTGGAATAGCTAATTGCAACCCTAGAGCCCATAGCGCCAGGGCCAACATCAAGACCAAAGTCATTCTGGGGCGAAGCAGTTCATTTCAGTGCTGGCCGCCGTCCTAGCAGCAATGTAATGCTGCGCTACCCGCATAATGGTAATTCAGGGATTCGGTGATCGCCAGACCCCAAATTACATCTCCCTCCCAGTTGCTGCAACTCGACGGGGGAATAGTATTTAAAGGACTTACGAGACGAAAGTAAGAAAAAAATGTAATCACCTGCCTCACCTTTTAAGGCACGGAGGTCGCCGTCCGCGCCCTCCGTGCCGATCCGCCGGGTCCCCCCGCTCATTAGCCCCCCGGGCCGGCTGCCGACCCCACAGCCCGGGTCGGGCTCTCTTGCCTCTCGTAAAATGGCCGCTTGCTGTGGCCGCGGCTGCGCAGTCCACATAGCCGCGAGTGCGGCTGCACAGCTCTAGGGCCAACCCCCCGATCCACTAGTGGCCTAGAGCTGCGCAGCCGCACTCGCGGCTATGCGGACTGCGCAGCCGCGGCCACAGCAAGCGGCCATTTTACGAGAGGCAAGAGAGCCCGACCCGGGCCGTGGGGTCGGCAGCTGGCCCGGGGGGCTAATGAGCGGGGGGACCCGGCGGATCGGCACGGAGGGCGCAGACGGCGACCTCCGTGCCTTAAAAGGTGAGGCAGGTGATTACATTTTTTTCTTACTTTCGTCTCGTAAGTCCTTTAAAGAGACTCAGAGATGAGTCATGTTGCCAATTTTTTTTTTTTTTTTGCACTTACCCGGGGCTTCCTCCAACCCCTTAACCTCCTGAGCGGTATGGACGAGCTCAGCTCGTCCATCACCGCCGGAGGCTGCTGCTCAGGCCCTGCTGGGCCGATTTTCCTCAAATAAAAAGCAGCACACGCAGCTGGCACTTTGCCAGCCGCGTGTGCTGCCTGATCGCCGCCGCTCTGCGGCGATCCGCCGCGAGCAGCGGCGAAAGAGGGTCCCCCCAGCCGCCCGAGCCCTGCGCAGCCGGACCAATCAGTTCCGGCCAGCGCTAAGGGCTGGATCGGAGGCGGCTGACATCAGGACGTCGGCTGACGTCCATGACGTCACTCCGCTCGTCGCCATTGCGACGAGGAAAGCCAAACAAGGAAGGCTGCTCATTGCAGCCTTCCTTGTTACTTATGCTTGCCGGAGGCGATCAGAAGAACGCCTCCGGAGCGCCCTCTAGTGGGCTTTCATGCAGCCAACTTTCAGTTGGCTGCATGAAATAGATTTTTTTTTTTTATAAAAAAAAAAAAACCCTCCCGCAGCCTCCCTGGCGATCTCAATAGAACGCCGGGGAGGTTAAGCATAGATGTGTCCCTCACCGTCCTCACAAAATCCTCCGTTCAGCCACAAAATCAACCCCCCCCCCCCCCTTTGTCAGGCTCAGTCTAAGTGATGTCAGCCACGGCACTGAAGGTCCACGCATGCACAGAAGGCCCCCCCCCCCCCCCCCCCCCCCCGCTCACGTCACTGAGCCGCATATTCGAGAAGATTTCGGCTTAACGGTGGCGCTAGGGAGGATGGCGAGGGAGACATCCATGCTTATGGGGCTGGAAGAAGCCCCGGGTAAGTAAAAAAAACGGAAACATGACTTATCTCTGTGTCTCTAACGCTGCCAGGGAGTTTAGCGGCAGCAGGAAGATCCGCCATTCCGCTCACGGCGCCTGAACAATATGTACCCATTTTAGGGACCCTAAACTAAAGCTTCCTACACTTCCACAATGGGATACAGATCTAGAGGATATTAAGAACTTGGGATCAAACTTACCCAAGGTCACTGACCAATACAGAGGCAGCAAGGAGACATAGTGAATAGGACTCACCTTGAAACAGGTAATTCAAATTTCCACTAGCAGCAGCAACTCTAGCTGGATTTCAGCTACTGCATAGCCAAACTCTGGTAATGGAGAGCGACAGTGCTGCGGCAATAAGAACTTAGCTATAGTATAGCTGAGTTGAATCAATTTCTTGGTACCTGGATTCGGAGCCAGGGTATGCGTACTAAAGGATGCAAGCAGACACGGGCATGTGTACTACTCCGGCCCATTGTGTCCCGTAAGTAGTACGCGGCCAGCCTGCCTATAGAGATATGTTGGCGAGCTGTTCACCAGCATCTCTACACAGGACCCCTACAATATGGTAACAGCGGCCTCTTCCAGGGAAGGGCAATACAGGAACCCTACAATATGGTAACAGCGGCCTCCTTCAGGGAAGTGCAAAACAGTAACCCCGCAATAGGGTAACCGCAGCCTCCTCCAGGGAAGGGGCAGCACAATAACCCTACAATAGGGTAACAGCGGCCTCCTCCAAGGAAGGGGCAGCACAGGAACCCAACAATAGGGTAACAGCGGCCTCCTCCAGGGAAGGGGGCAGCACAGGAACCATACAATAGGGTAACAGCGGCCTTCTCCAGGGAAGGGGCAGCACAGGAACCCTACAATATGGTAACAGCAGCCTCCTCCAGGGAAGCGGCAATACAGGAACCCTACAATAGGGTAACCGCAGCCTCCTCCAGGGAAGGGGCAGCACAATAACCCTACAATAGGGTAACAGCGGCCTCCTCCAAGGAAGGGGCAGCACAGGAACCCAACAATAGGGTAACAGCGGCCTCCTCCAGGGAAGGGGCAACACAGGAACCCAACAATAGGGTAACAGCAGCCTCCTCCAGGGAAGGGGCAGCACAGGAACCCTACAATAGGGTAACAGCAGCCTCCTCCAGAGAAGGGGCAACACAGGAACCCAACAATAGGGTAACAGCGGCATTCTCCAGGGAAGGGGCAGCACAGGAACCCAACAATAGGGTAACAGCAGCCTCCTCCAGGGAAGGGGCAGCACAGGAACCCTACAATAGGGTAACAGCGGCCTCCTCCAAGGAAGGGGCAGCACAGGAACCCTACAATAGGGGAACAGCAGCCTCCTCCAGGGAAGGGGCAACACAGGAACCCAACAATAGGGTAACAGCAGCCTCCTCCAGGGAAGGGGCAGCACAGGAACCCTACAATAGGGCAACAGCGGCCTCCTCCAGGGAAGGGGCAGCACAGGGACCCTACAATAGGGTAACAGCGGCCTTCACTAGGGAGGGGGCAGCACAGGAGCCCTACAGTATGGCAACAGCGGCCTCCTCCAGGGAAGGGGCAGCACAGGAACCCTGCAATAGGGTAACAGCGGCCTCCTCCAGGGAAGGGGCAGCACAGGAACCCAACAATAGGGTAACAGCGGCCGCCTCCAGGGAAGGGGCAGCACAGGGACTCTACAGTATGGCAACAGCGGCCTTCACCAGGGAGGGGGCAGCACAGGAGCCCTACAGTATGGCAACAGCGGCCTCCTCCAGGGAAGGGGCAGCACAGGAACCCTGCAATAGGATAACAGAAGCCTCCTCCAGGGAAGGGGCAGCACAGGAACCCTGCAATAGGGTAACAGCGGCCGCCTCCAGGGAAGGGGCAGCACAGGGACTCTACAGTATGGCAACAGCGGCCTTCACCAGGGAGGGGGCGCTACAGGAACCCTACAGTATGGCAACAGCGGCCTCCTCCAGGGAAGGGGCAGCACAGGAACCCTACAATAGGGTAACAGCGGCCTCCTCCAGGGAAGGGCAGCACAGGAACCATGGTTGGGGCAGCACAGAAACCCTACAATAGCCTCCTCAAGGGAAGGACCAGCACAGGAACCCTACAGTAGGGTAAAAGCAGCCTCCTCCAGGGAAGAGAGCAGCAAAGGGACCCTACAATAGGGTAACAGTGGCCTCCTAGAGGGAAGGGGCTGCACAGGAACCCTATAATAGGGGTAACAGCAGCCTCCTCCAGGGAAGCACAGGAAACCTACAATAGGGTAACAGTGGCCTCCTCCAGGGAAGAGGCAGCACAAGAACCCTACAATAGGGTAACAGCGGCCTCCCCCAGGGAAGGGGCAGCACAGAAACCCTGTAATAGGGGTAACAGCAGCCGCCTCCAGGGAAGGGGCAGCACAAGAACCCTACAATAGGGTAACAGCGGCCTCCCCCAGGGAAGGGGCAGCACAGAAACCCTACAATAGGGTAACAGCAGCCTCCTCCAGGGAAGGGGCAGCACAGAAACCCTACAATAGGGTAACAGCAGCCTCCTCCAGGGAAGGGGCAGCACAGAAACCCTACAATAGGGTAACAGCAGCCTCCTCCAGGGAAGGGGCAGCACAGGACCCCTACAATAGGGTAACAGCAGCCTCCTCCAGGGAAGGGGCAGCACAGGAACCCTACAATAGGGAAACAGCAGCCTCCTCCAGGTAAGGGGGCAGCACAGGAACCCAACAATAGGGTAACAGCAGCCTCCTCCAGGGAAGGGGCAGCACAGGAACCCTACAATAGGTTAACAGCGGCCTTCTCCAGGGAAGGGGCAGCACAGGAACCCAACAATAGGGTAACAGCAGCCTCCTCCAGGGAAGGGGCAGCACAGGAACCCTACAATAGGGTAACAGCAGCCTCCTCCAGGGAAGGGGCAGCACAGGATCCCTACAATAGGGTAACAGCAGCCTCCTCCAGGGAAGGGGCAGCACAGGAACCCTACAATAGGGAAACAGCAGCCTCCTCCAGGGAAGGGGGCAGCACAGGAACCCAACAATAGGGTAACAGCAGCCTCCTCCAGGGAAGGGGCAGCACAGGAACCCTACAATAGGGTAACAGCGGTCTCCTCCAGGGAATGGGCAGCACAGGAACCAAACAATAGGGTAACAGTGGCCTCCTCCAGGGAAGGGGCAGCACAGGAACCAAATAATAGGGTAACAGCGGCCTCCTCCAGGGAAGGGGCAGCACAGGAACCCTACAATAGGGCAACAGGCGCCTATTTCAAGAAAATGACCTTACAATCCCCACCAGGGAATTGGTTTTGATGTACCATATCAATTGTCATGTATAGCACGCTTTGGGGGCCCCAATCAGTGGCGTAGCTAAAAAGCTGTGTGCCCCAGTGTAAGTTTTATAGAAGTGATAGAAGTATAGAAGTGATTTATTACAAGACTAAATAAAGAGTTAATACTTTGCTGTGAATGAGAGTGGACCCCCCCTAGCCCAAGGGCCCTGACGCTGACGCTACCTCTGCACCCTCTATTGCTACGCCACTAGCCCCAATGTAAAAATCGCACCAGGGCCCATAGCTCCGCCACTGCAGCTAAGCATCCCTTCCCTGCAGCAGACAGTACATACTGATATTACGCGTTACCTCTGAGCAGCGCCATGTGGAAGGGAAGTGCAGCTGTCACTGTATAAGGTCACTCCTAGCTCGGCCTGTTCTTCACAGTCTCATTATCATCAGTGCCAGCGGACATCTCCTCCCCTCCTCACAACCACGCCCCTCACTACACTACGCAACGCGCAGCTCCTCCCCTCCCACAACCACGCCCACCACTACAATAGGCTAGGCAACGCAGAGCGCAGCTCCTCCCCCAGCACTACTACCTACCCGCTTTCTGCTCAAATCCCCCCGCCCAAATTGTATGCAGTTCCTCCCTCTCTCCACCTTCCGCCCAAACGCCGCTCTTCCTGAACGTGTGGAATCCCCGCCTCCTGCCCGGCGGAACCCCACCCCTCTCCATACAGCGAGGCTTCACATTGGCTTAGCGCTCGGTTGTTGCTCCCCCCCGTATTCCCGCCTAGCTTTCACCTTTCCCCCAATTTCCACTGTGCGGCGCTTGGCTGCGATGTGAGGTGGGCGTATCGCGCGGGGAGGAGACCCCGAAACCCCGCCCACTGCTCTGTATTACTTTCCTGATACCTCCATGTCGGCATACTCTGGGTTAGGTTCCGCCCCCTTAACCCCTACAGGACCCAATAAAATTATAAAAGGGGCTGAACAACCCCTACCTGCATTCTTTTTTTCGTCCTCAGCCTCTATAGGACCCATTAGTTGTTGGCTGTAGGTAGAAGCATTTTCAGGTATGTTTTTGGTTTTTCTGGTTGCTGGATTACTGAGGAAAGAAGAAAACGTTAAAGCTCATTGAGCACCTTACCTTGGGCAGGGTTTTCTTTGTAAACTTCTTTTCCTGCCTGGCTCACACACCTCAGCTACTAAATGTGCATCCTGGGTGTGAGCATGTCATGCTCTGCGGTGCCTGCCGTCTAAAGGACAGGATCCGCTGTGCACCCGTTGGGTGTTGTGTTGTAATATCGCTGTTGCTGGTGACTTACGGAGGGGTGGTTTCTGATAGAAACCAAGCTTGTCTGGGACGCTGGGGCGGGTGGAGCCGTCTGCGGCGTCCGGAAGTCGCCTCCGCGCATGTGGAGGTGTCTTCCGTATTCGGAAGGAAGCCATGCTTGTCATGGACACTTGGGCAGGCGGAACCGTCTGGGGCGTCCGGAAGTCGCCTCCGCGCATGCGCACGGCATGGGGGTGGAGGCACAGAGCGGCGGTGGCCATATTAAGGCAGGGAAGTGTGCCAGTACAGCGGGGTTACGCTGGGCACGTTCCTGCAGCGCTCTATTTAAAGAGCAAATGAAGCAGTAGCAGGCTGGCTGTCATCCTGGGAGGTTGATTAAGCTGGTGCTGCTGCTGGCTTAACGTGGCGTACTGATTGGAGTACTGGTGGCTCATAAATTACAAGTTTGTTGGAAGTAAGTGTATTTGCTCATATAAAAAAAAAAAAAAAAAAAGAGGATTTTTTATTATTGTGTCACTAATTGGATCTTTTTGATTGTTCTCGCAGTGGATCCTGCAGGTGCCGACGATTCAGAGCATGATAGTCCCTCTGGGTAAGGTTCATTTCTGAATTTTAAAGGGACAGTAAAAAAAAAAAAAAAAAAAGGAAAATATTTTTATGGGGACAACTCTAAACAACATAAATTGTTGTTTGTGTCTTCCAGCTCTAAAGAAGAAGGAAGATCGAGTGTAGTGCCTGTAAGAGCACGTTCACCTTCAAAGCCGAAAAAACATAAATCCAAGAAAAGTCATAAGGATTCAAGACGTTCAAGATCCAGGTCAAGGTCACCAAGACGAAGAAGTGATTCATATTACAGATACCGTCACCATCATAGCTATGATGATTATCACTTCAGAGAAAGGTCAAGGTCACCACCGTCCAGGCGCATCCCAAATAAGGGGCAATGTTGGGCCTGCCCAAATCCAGCTCTGCAGGATAAGACAGTCTGTGGGTCATGTTTTGGACAATTATCAAAGAGTAATGAGGATAAGTCGGAAGAAATAGTGGACGTTATCAGGAGAGTGGTAAGAGAGGAAGTTTCCGCTCACACGTCTTCGTCAGCTCAAGTATTGGGAGAAGACAATGACAATTCAACAGAGAACACTGGAGAAGAAGATTTACCAGGATTATTCAGCTTCAGTTTAACAGCTCCATTTATAGCGGCAGTGAAAGAAGCGCTGGAGTGGACAGAGCAGGAGGAAGAACCGGAGCAAAACAAGGAGTACTATACCCATTTGGTAAAAAAATCCTCAACCTTTCCATTAATGAAGGAGATAAGGAACGTGATTCTAGAGGAGTGGAAAAAGGTGGAAAACAAGCCCTCCATACAGAACAGATTTCAAAAGTTGTACCCACTGAAGGAGGAGGAAGTGCCATTTCTACTGAATCCACCGACAGTGGACGCGTCACTATCAAGACTGATCAAGAATGTGACGTTACCTATGGAAAATTCGGTGATGTTTATTGACGTCTTGGATAGGCGTATTGATAATGATCTAAAGAAGATTTACCTGTCAGCAGGTACAGCTTGCAAACCATCCATTGCACTAACATCAGTGGCGAAGGCCATGAAGGTATGGGTATCAAATATAGAAGAGGCTATCCTAATGGATATGGAAAAGACAGAAATTCTAACTGCTCTTGAGGATTTGAAGATTACGGCAGATTTTATCGCAGAAGCATCATTAGACTTGCTGAGGTCATCATCACGCATTATGCTGAATGCAGTGACTGCGAAGAGGGCATTATGGTTGAAACCATGGAAGGCTGACCAGAGTTCGAAGCAAAACTGGATTAAGATTTCTTTTGATGGTCAAACCCTTTTTGGAAATGAAATGGATAAAGCTATTTCAAGGGTCACAGGCGGAAAATCCGGGTTGATACCGCAAGATAGGCCGCAGTCAAAACCGGTGGCAGCTGGCAAGAGACAATCCTACAATAGATTTAAGGACAGCAAGAGTTACAAACCGGCAAGACAGTTTAGAAAGAATTGGAGAAGCTCGCAAGCATCGCTGGCTAGGAATCTCAAGGAAACGGCACAGAATCCAGGAACTTCTAAGCAGTCCTTTTGAAGGTGCGGCCACCCAGTCATTCCCGATTGGTCCCAGACTCAGAACCTTCAGAGAAGTCTGGGTGGAAAAGATTCAAGATTCCTGGGTGATATCTACAATTTCAAAAGGACACAAATGGAAATTCAAGTCAAAGCCGCAGGACAGATTTGTGCCTACCCGCCTGCCAAGGGGGGTGCAGAAAAGATCAACATTAAGAGACGATGTGGAATCCTTGGTTCAACAAAAGGCAATAATTCCAGTGCCTCAACAGGAAAGATTTCAAGGGATTTACTCGCCAATCTTCCTGGTGCAGAAAAAGACCGGCACCTTCAGACCGGTGATAGACTTGAAATATCTAAACAAATCAGTCGCCCTGGCAAGATTCAAGATGGAATCGCTTCAGTCGATCATACTTTCAATAGCCCCAGACGATTGGATGGTGTCAATAGATTTGCAAGACGCCTATCTACACATACCAATTCATCACGACTTTCAAAAATTCTTGAGGTTTGCACTACTGGATCTGCATTTCCAATTCACTTCTCTTCCTTTCGGACTATCCACGTCACCAAGGACATTCTCAAAGGTCTTAATAGCAGTGATTGCGATGCTGAGAGTCCAGGGGATAAGAATACATCACTACCTGGACGACATCCTGATCCTGGCAGAGACAGAGGAAAAGTTGATTTGTCATCGGGATCAAACTATGGACTTTCTGACTCAATTAGGTTGGGTGATAAATGTGCAGAAAAGCCAGTTGTGCCCAGCAAGACATCTAGTGTACCTAGGGGCGCTCTTCAATACCAGGGAGAACACAGTTTCACTCCCTGTGGAGAAGATCGACAAAATCAAGAATATGTGCTCACAGGCAATTCAGAGGCTATGGAGCAGTGCAAGAGGGTGTCTACAATTACTAGGAGTGATGTCCTGCTGCATACCAATGATAAGATGGAGTCGATGGCATATGAGAAGATTGCAGTGGGAATTCCTGGAACAATGGGATCAAGTATCGATGCATCAGAAAATCTGGTTGTCGGAAGGGGCAAAGAAGTCGATGCAGTGGTGGATGGAGGATTCCAATCTACTGCTGGGACACTCATTAATTCCATATACCTGGACCATCCTTACGTCAGATGCCAGCCAGTTGGGTTGGGGAGCACATTGTCAAGATCAATGGGTTCAGGATATATGGGTTCCTCCCCAGCTGGGGGTAGTGTCAAATGTACTAGAATTGAGAGCAGCAGTGGAGGCTTCTCGAAGATTTGCCCACCTTCTACAGAACAAGGCGGTATGCTTCCAATTGGACAACAAGGCAGCGGTAGCCTACATTCAGAAGCAAGGGGGAACCAGAAGTGCCACCCTGATGAAGGAAATGGCCCCTCTGATGGAATGCGCAGAGAAGAATTGGATGGCAATGAGAGCTATATATATTCCAGGGGTGCAGAACATCCAAGCAGACTTGTTGTCCAGGCGAACGATGAGGAACAACGAGTGGCAACTAAAGAGATCAGTGTTTATGGGCCTAGTGCACCAGTGGGGGTTGCCACAGATCGACCTATTCGCGTCGTCAATGAACAATCAACTACCCAATTTCTTCTCCAGGACAACTTGTCCGAAGGCAATGGGAATAGATGCGTTAGCTCTTCCGTGGAAAGCGTCTCTAGTGTATGCTTATCCTCCAGTTCCGCTTCTTCTGAGGTTTCTAAAGAGACTGCTATCAGAGAAGATAGAAGCAATTGTGATTGCCCCATACTGGCCCAAGAGGCCCTGGTTCCCTCTGTTGTTACATATGTCCTTGTGCCCACCGGTGAGGTTACCGAAGATTCCGGACATTATTTCCCAGAATATGTGCCTTCACAAGAACCCGCAGAGATTGGAGCTGACTGCATGGAGGTTGAGAGGGGGATCTTAAGAAGATCTGGATTCTCAGAGCCAGTGATTTGAAACCTTACTAAAGGCAAGGAAGAAATCTACAAACAAAACCTATCACAGGATTTGGAGAAAGTTTATAGACTTTGCAATGCAGAGCAACATAGACTATCTGAATCCGTCTATTCCGGAAGTGTTGGACTTTATCCAGTCCGGGGTAGAACTAGGGTTAAGTGTTAGCACATTAAGGGGTCACGTGTCAGCAATCTCGGCACTAACTGGTTACAGACTAGCCTCCGAAAGGGCGGTACAACAGTATTTCCAGGCCCTATTGAAGATTAGGCCTCCGATCCGAAAAACGATGCCAAGTTGGGACTTACCATTAGTCCTATCATATCTGTCAGGCACACCATTCGAGCCTTTGGAGCAATGCACGATTTGGAATCTAACACTGAAAGCAACTTTTCTCATTGCAATTTCTTCAGGAAGGCGGGTCTCAGAGATTCAGGCTCTGGGTTACAAGGATCCTTATCTGATGTTCTTTCCAGATAGGATAGTACTAAGGCCACTATTACACTTCCTGCCTAAAGTGGTGTCGGAAAAGCATCTAAATCAGGAGTGGAATTTGCCAACGTTTCCAGAACAAGATCATCCTTTAGATGTGGCCAGGACTGTGAGGAAGTATCTGTTGGACACAGAATCTTTTAGGACTACAGAGCATTTGTTCATCTGTCCCTCAGGTCCACGGAAAGGAAGAGAGGTGACGTCAAGGACAATTGCCACATGGATCGTCAGGCTTATAAAAGCAGCATATAGAGCCAGGGGGACGGAGTCTCCTTCTACTTCGGCACATTCGGCACATTCTACGAGGAGTATTGCCTCTTCTTGGGCAGCGTATTCGGGAGTTTCATTGACCACCATTTGCAAAGCGGCAAATTGGACTTCCCCGAATACCTTCATTAATCACTACCGGGTTGATCCGGGTGCACTGTCTACTGTAAACTTTGGGAGAAAAGTGTTATCTGCTGTTGATAAATAAGTAATTATTGCATTATATCCCACCCGTCTTGTCTTTTTATTCTACTAGTTAGATCCCAGAGTATGCCGACATGGAGGTATCAGGAAACTAGGAAAATTTGTACTTACCTCCGGTAATTTTCCTTTCCTGATACAACTCCATGTCGGCATGCGACCCACCCATCAAGGGTCCATAGGTCTGAGTACTATATACTAGAATGCAGGTAGGGGTTGTTCAGCCCCTTTTATAATTTTATTGGGTCCTGTAGGGGTTAAGGGGGCGGAACCTAACCCAGAGTATGCCGACATGGAGTTTTATTTGTCACCATGGCACTATTTTCTACCATAATATACTACATCCCTCCATCCCAACAAGTGCGCAAGCCGCAAGGAAGGAGTGTGTTTGTCAATGAAACAACATTGTGCATTTCAACAGATTTTTTTTTTATGGAGACCTGTAATTTCTCTCTGTCATTGCTGTACTTCTACTACTTATATCTACATAGCATCCTTTAATTAGAGGGACAGTCCTCAAATCCCTCTGTCCTTCTTCGTTATAAGGGATCATTTGCATATTCAGTAGCAGTGCATTGTGGGTAACCACAAATGTTCACTTATAGCTGAATTATTGCAGATTTCCTTCTGTTTAAAGAAGGCAAATTACACCTTCTTCGTTTGTCTCACTTTCAGGACTGATGTACAGACCTGTGTGACTATATGTATTTTTCTATAGAAAATATGCTGACTCTTAACTGTCTGTACCCATCATTTAAATCGATATACCGTATATTCCGGTGGATAAAACGACTCCCCAACTTTTCCAGTTAAAATATAGAGTTTAGGATACTTGCCGTATAAGACTATCCCTCTTCCAATGCACACCAAATAAAAATTAAAAAACATCATATACTGGTGCTGTACTGTATGTGGTACCCAGTGTATAACAGTATATAGGCGACTGACTGGTTGGATTGGTCAGCTCTCCCTAAGTGGATTGGTCAGCTCTCCCTGTCTTCCTGTTAATCAGAGCGGTATGGAGGAATAGATTGTGCTGTGCCCATAAAACACGCCTGTTTCACCCGTCTGGCCGCGCCCTTGTATCCTATTTACCTGCTTCTCTTCCTCTCAGATCTCGCACATGTGCGCCTGCGCCGCTTCACTACAGACATCAGCAGCGAGATCTGAGAGGCGGTAACAGGATAGGGCGTATCATCCAACATCAATGACACCCGGTGTATAAGATGACCCTGACTTTTCAGAAGATTTTCAAGGGTTAAAAAGTAGTCTTATACGCCAGAATATACAGTATTTCTTTTTTTCAAATATTACAATGATTGAAAAAGTAGAGAGGACTAGTGTGGTTTGAATGATTACATGTTTTGCTCCTGAATTAGATGTGATATGCATGACGAGAGCTGTGGCAGGGTCATGTCTTAAAGAAAATCTGTAATGAAAAAAACTCCCCTGTGGGGTACTCACCTCGGGTGGGGGAAGCCTCCGGATCCTATTGAGGATTCCCCCGTCCTCCTCGGTCTCACGGCGGCGGAGAAAATCCTCCTGGAGCGGCGGCGATGTAAATATTTACCTTTTGGCTCCAGCGCAGTATTCGCTCTTCCCACGGAGATAGGCGAAAATAGCCAATCTGCGTCGGGCCGCTCTACTGCGCAGGCGCAAGTCTCCTGCGCCTGCGCAGTAGAGCGTACCTGACGGAGATCGGCTATTTTCGCCTATCTCCGTCAGAAGAGCCGCAACAGCGCCCCCACTGGAGCCCGAAAAGGTAAATATTGCACAGGCTGTCGGATTTGTCGCCTGTGCATTCCTGGGGCTGCAGCGAGACCACCGTGGGACACAGGAGGACGGGGAAGCCTCAATAGGGTCCAGAGGCTTCCCCCTGCTGAGGTGAGTACCCCCCAGGGGAACTTTTTTTCAATACAGGTTTTCTGTAAAGAAATTCTGTAACGAAAAAAAACGTCCCCTGGAAGGTACTCACCTCGGGTGGGGGAAGCCTCCGGATCCTATTGAGGCTTCCCTCGTCTTCCTCTGTCCCACGGCGGCGGCGATAAAGCTCCCTGAACAGCAGGGATGTAAATATTTACCTTCCTGGTTCCAGCGCAAGCGCAGTACCGGCTCTCCGCTCGGAGATAGGCAGAAATAGCCGATCGCTATCAGGCCGCTCTACTGCGCAGGAGCAAGTCTCCTGCGCCTGCGCAGTAGAGCGGACCCGACGGAGATCGGCTATTTTCACCTATCTCCATGCAGAGAGTCGCAACAGCGCCCCCGCTGGAGCCAGGGAAGGTAAATATATCAAGCCTTGTCAGGCTTGTCGGTGGAGGATTCCGGGACACTTCTGGGGAGCCAGCGCTGGATTGCCTACAGCTACAGGGGAGGGGGGAGCCTCATTGGGACCCTGAGGCTTCCCCCTCCCGAGGCGAGTACCCCTCAGGGGAACTTTTTTTGTTACAGGTTCTCTTTAAAGTAAACCTGAGATTTACCCCTCGCTGTCCCTCTAAGTGCCTCTGTTCTCCGGTTATCGGTTCCAGTAACTAACTTAGTTGCGCCAGTTGGCCTTTTGCGCATGCGTGGCCCCACCGCACACGCACAGAAGAGCAGGGCTGTTGTGGCTGAGACAGCTACTGGGGCTGATTGCAGCCAAACGGAGCCACCCTGGAGAACGGCGAGGGACACATCGGTGCTCATGAGACTGGAGGAAGCCCCGGGTAAGTATCAAATCTTTTAGTAACGCCATCTCAGGTTTACTTTAAAGTGTCTCCATTTGTCTCAAAAAGTTGGGAGTTCTGTATCTATAGTGAGTGGCCCAAACATTAGAGACACCCCTTAAGTTAATGTCCAAATGGGTAAGACAGAAGATTTAAAGTGTACCAGAGCTGAAAATGAAAAAGATTTTATACATACCTGGGGCTTCCTCCAGCCCCATCCGCCTGGATCGCTCCCACGCCACCCTCCTCCGCTGCCCACAGCTACAAGAACCAGGTCCCCACACTGTCGTCAGTCGGAGCCAGTCTAAGCGTAAGAGAAGAGCGCTGTTTGCGTCGCTGGAGAGATACGTAGAGGGCGCACTTCTACTGTGTAGGCTGGCTCCGATAACGTCAGTGACGGGACCCAGTTCTCGTAGCTGCGGGCAGCGCCGTGGGAACGATCCAGGCGGATGGGGCTGGAAGAAGCCCAAGGCATGTAAAAAATCTTTTTCATCTTTCATCTCTGAGTCCCTTTAAATGACTTTGAACGAGGGATGACAGTCGGTGCAAGAAGAGCTGGTGCTAGCATCTCTGAAACATTACTCTTAGTATTTTCTTGCCCAACAGTATCTCGGGTGTTTAGGGAGTGGTAGTTGAGAGAAAAAAAATTCAAGCAATAAGGATTATTCTGGTCGAAAAAGTGTGGTGACGAGAGAGGTGAAAGGCAAGTAGCACACATAGTTCTCAGCAACAGAAAGGCAACAACGCAAAAAATTACAGCAAAATTCAATGCAGGTGCATTACAAAGCATATCCCAATGTACAAGACGGACTTTGCAAAGGATGGGCTTTAGCAGCAGGAGACCATCAAGAGTGCCTTTGATATTACAAAAAACGTGAAAAAAGACGCCTGCTGTGGGCCCTTGCCACCAGGCTCGATCAGTCTCAAATTGGTTTGAGGAACATCAATCAGAGTTCAACCTGCTTCCATGGCCAGCTCAGCCCCCTGACCTTAATCCTTTTGAGCATTTATGGGACAAAGATCATTTCAAAGCTTGGAAATACCGCCATCCAATCTGACCCAACTTAAAGCTGCCATTATGTCAGCATGGGCCAACATTCCGGTATCAGCATCTTATTGATTTCATGCCAAGAAGACTATCGGCCGTGATCAGAGCTAAGGGTGGACCAACTTGCAATTAGAGGGTGTCTAGACACTAATGATACGATTTGCTAAACGATCGTTTACGAACGATTCTTTGTATGAACAAGTGGAAATTATAGTTTGGGGCCACTAATGGACAAAACTCTCCCAACCAATCCGATAAGATTAAAGGTGGGCATTAATTAGAGATGATCAATGAGATGCAAATTTTTCCGAATATATGCAAATTTTTATGCAAATGTATGCAGTTTGGAAATTGACCAATGAATTAAGGGCTCGTTTCCACTAGTGCGGCATACGTCTCGCAGACGCACGCCGGCACTGAGCGGGTGGGCGGGATCGCAGGCGAATCCCATAGCCGTGCCATGCACGGCTATGGGATTCGCAGCCTCCGCCGCGAATTCTGCGGGGGGTTCCTGCCGAATCGCTCCCGCAAGCGATTCGGCCACGGCGCCGCTATCCCCTATGGCAGAGTTTCCCCGTGCGATTCATGTGCGGGGAAACTTTGCGGAATCGCGGCAGAAACCGCAATAGTGGAAACGGGCCCTTCAACTCAGGTTTAAATTAAATGGTCCATTTTCAAGCGGCATATATTTACATAAGTATTTGCATAAATTTGCATCAACTCGGAAACATTTGCATACCGGTGATCATCCCTACCATTAATGATACAATTTGCTGAGCAATGGATCACGAATATAAATGAAATGATTGTTTGGGGCTACTAATAGATTTGATCTGATTGGTTAGGAGATTTTTGTCCATTAGTGGTCCCAAACGATCATGTATGATCGTTCATACAAAGAATTGTTCGTAAACAATTGTTCAGCCACCTTAAAGCTGCCTAGTGCAGCCAAATGAGTGCATGGCAGTGAGAAGCTATACTTACCTGCGCCGAATGGCTTCTTCTGTTCCTCCACCAGTGGCTCTGAACTTCTGGCAGGTCTTCTGGGTCCCCCGATCACATGATATGACATGATCGGGATCCAGAAGACCGTGTCAGCATTACAGCACCACCCGGTGGTGAAAGAGAAGAAGACATTCCCGGAGTATGTCACTGCAGCGGTGGAGGAAGAAGCCGATCCAGCCGTCCGGACAGGTAGCTATAAAAGCTCCCTTGCTGAGTCTGCCAGGCTGGGGAAGGCACACTTCCCCAGTGCATGGCAGGAAAATGTAGCCCTGCACCCAAATTAAGTTTTACTAGGAAATAAACATGGCAGCCTCCATATCCCTCTCACTTCTCTTGTCCTTTAAATGAACCCAGTGTCCAAATCCTGTAACGTAAACTAAACCTGTCAACACAATATACAGGTTACTATCTTCTCATAGTAACTAGCAAAAAGGTGTTGTAGTAAAAACACTTGTAAAGATGCAATATGGACTTTAAACTACAGAGCTACACTTCTCAAGTTAACCTGAGGTGAAAATAAACTGATCAAATAAATAATGGTATCTATCCTCCTTTTCCTAAAGAACAACTTTATTTTATGTTAAAAAAAACCCCTAAAAAGTAAATTTAATGTTTTATTGTCTCAGTTGAATGACAGTCTTTAGTGTTCCAGAGCCACAATCTATGAACTATTGGCCCTTTTTTAATCTATCTTCTCTCCTGCACTCAGAAGCTGTTCTCTTCCAGGATAGACTGTTATGGCTGTGATTCCTTATCAGTAAGGGTTATACTATACTCCATCTAAAGGTCCATACCCACAATGCGATTTTTCATGACAATTTTGTGTGATATTACGCAATATCGTTTAACGAAAATGCGTGAAACAATGTTCATTTTTGAACAAGCGCCATGTTGGATTAAATCCTGGAGGATCATTCCGATCAACATTGATTTTCGCCTTATTTTGCCGCGATCGTGTAAATAATCATTTACACGATCGTTCATTTCCGCAGATTCAGCCAGATGGATTGGGGATCTCCAACGACAAACGATCGTTCCCTGATCCATCTGTCCGAATCTGCGAGCATTGTTGGCGTCATCAGAAACAAATAATCTTGTAAACGCCATGGGTACACAGCTTAAAGGGAACCCGAGGCGAGAGGGATATGACATGATTATTTACTTTTAATTAATGCCCATTGCCTGGCTGTCCTGCTGATCCTCTGCCTATAATACTTTAAGCGACAGACCCTGAACAAGCATGCAGATCAGATGTCTATGACAAATCTGACTATTAGCTGCATGCTTATTTCAGGTGTGTGATTTAGACCCCACTGACCAGAAATATCAGCAGGCAACTGGTATTGTTTAAAAGGAAATAAATATGGCAGTTTCCATAGGTCTCACACCTGTGGTTACTTTTAAGTCCTGGCTGGAGAGAAACAGTCACTTGCCTACCTGATGTTTAAAGCGGATCCGAGATGAAAAACTAACTATAACAAGTAACTTGTCTATATATCTTATCTAAGGATTAAATAGTTTACACAGCAAATATACCGGTAGTTGCAAACAGCTTTGATAGAAAATTTTAATTTCTTCCTGTGATACAATAACAGCAGCCATGTTGTTTGTAAACATTACACAGAGGCAGGCTTGTCTGTATCTTGATCACTAAGCCTGTGAAAAAACCTAATCCCCCTCCTCTCTCCTCCCCTCTGCGTCTGAAATGAATGGCTGGTAACACCTCCTCCTCCTCCTGCCCAGACTGAGCTCCCATGAGCCCTTGCTACTGCCAAGGCTCTCTGAAAACCTGTGTGCGAGGTTTATTTAGTTTATAGGGAATTAGAGTATTAAAACAAAAAAGTATTTGGCTTGAGGAATGCCCTATAAACATTAGGAAAGGAACACAATTATGCAATGAGTAAAAGTTCACCTCGGATCCACTTTAAGGGCGCGATTCCACTTGAGCGGCGTGCGTCTGCGAGACACGCGCCGGGTCTTCTGGGTCTGCGGGGAAAGCAGAAGAATCCCATCAGCCGTGCCATGCACAGCTATGGGATCCGAAGCCTCCCACGCCGATTCGAATGAAAAAGCCGGCCGTATCGCTAGCGGTAGTGATTCATCCGGCGTTATCATTGCACCCTATGGCAGAGTTTTCCCGCACCATTCGCCTGCGGGGAAACTCTGCGGATTCGTGGTGGTTTCCGCTCAAGTGGAAACGCGCCCTAACTCTTTCAGGCAGAAAAAGATAAAAGGAACACAGGCTAGTTATTAATAAGCTTGGCACTGTACATACACATGTCTATATTATCTTGTCACCTCAGGTACATGTTGTCTTTTGCAGTTAAAGGGGAACTGAAGAGAGAGGTATATGGAGGCTGCCATATTTATTTCCTTTTAAGCAATACCAGTTGCCTGGCAGCCCTGCTGATCCTCTGCCTCTAATACTATTAGCCATAGCCCCTGAACAAGCATGCAGCAGATCAGGTGTTTCTGACATTATTGTCAGATCTGACAAGACTAGCTGCATGCTTGGTTCTGGTGTTATTCAGATACTACTGCAGAGAAATAGACCAGCAGGGCTGCCAGGCAACTGGTATTGATTAAAAGGAAATACATATGGCAGCCTCCATATACCTCTCTCTTCAGTTCCCCTTTAAGCCTTGATTTGTAATTACAGAAAGAGAGGTTTTCTCACACAAGGATATAAAAAAAACCCACACATTTTCTGCAATGATACTTTATTGCACAATAAAAATTTCTGAAAAAGAAAAAATATAACACCGACACAATAGTTTAATATAATATTTTCTCTCCTTTTTCCCCCCGTCAGTTTGTGCATTGAGGAATCACGGCTCCGATGTAAACAATGTCCATCTTTCCGCCATTATCAGGTATATATAGATTTTTTTTCCTTTAAAAAATAGTCTTGATTCTCAGTGTTTTTTTTTTTCCTCAGAGGGATAAATTAAAAATCGAGGTCAGTGCAGATGAGATTTGAACTCTTCTCCGTACGATGCAGGGATTGGTCCACATAGAATAGTGTTCTTTTTCTCTCTCTCTTTTTTTTTCAGGATGAATCTCTTTCTATAAAAAAATATACACAGTCCAATCAGACTTTGTTGAGGAAGTCGAGGTGAAGGGCGGCCGGGATCTGGATGGTGTCCATGGTGATAAGTGATGGGTTGAATGGGAATAAGACGGGGAACATGTATTTGGAGTCTAGTAGGAGCTGAGGAGGGTCCTTCCGATCCTGTAACTGTGCCTGAAATAGAAAAAAAAATCATCATTTAACTCATTAGCAGCTTCAAAGAAATTATTTTGTTTGAGGTAAGTGAACTGTTTTTGACCTAAGCTGGCAGAACTCGCTGTGCTGTAAATCCTTGGAATGCTTTGATGTCTCTCTGCTTGAAACTAAAAGCAGAAGCCCTCTGTTATCAATCTGACCTTGGAGGAAGTGACATCATGTTCTCAGATGCATGCATCAGACAGGCCTACTCCAAAATGTATTTATTGCAAGTGTGCAACTGCATCACCATTTAGAAGTTTCAGCAATGATTTGTAACATTAATAGTAGACTCTTGTATTATGTCTCAGACAGGTTTCAAGGGCCACTAAGGATGCGTGCACACATTCAATTTTAATTGACCAATGACTAACCAGTTTTACCACCTCCATGTACCATGATGGCCAACAGATTTTGAATACTATGAACAGATTGTGTAGGTAAGCACTCGTACTACATGGAGGTGATAAAATTGATCATTCATTGGCCAATCAAAATTAGATTTGTGCAAAGGCGTAACTAGACTTACTAGGCCTCCCTGCAAGAATGATAGCATGAGGCCCCCTTGGTCCACGAACAACAGAGAGTGTTCTGCTGTTAAGCCTTGTGTGAAAGCAGGAAAAAAATTACACACACTCGTGCTACTCTGCATGGAGGGAGGAGGAGGTGGCGAGGACAGTTTTTTTGTGAGCAAAGGAGGAGTTTTTTTTGCTAAATTGGCACCACTTGTGGTTGGGGAGTAGGAGGAAGAGGGGCCCCAGAGCCTCCAGGCCCCCCTGCAATGGCAGGGGTGATTGTTACACCCATGGATGTTTGTACGTACCCTTGGGTTAGGTACACAAAAGCAACTACTGTCACCCAGCAGGAAGTGGGAATTGATCTCTCAAGTGACAGTTCAGGGCCAATGCCGTACAGATGTGTCGCTAGCTCCCAGGCTAGCAATGCGTTCTGCTGCTATGAAGGAGGCGACGAATGGCATACGAGGGAGCAGGAGGGGTAAGGAAGAAAAACAGTAGAGTCAGGCAGCGTTTGGTTGAGATTATTTATCTCCAACACATTAGGTAGGGTTTTAGGCTGCTGTACAGATGTGTCATTAGCTCCTTGGCTAGCGATGCGTTCTACTGCTATAAAGGGGGGGGGGGGGTTAGGCTGCTGTACACACACACTAGACTCTCAGCAGAGGTCGGTACGAAGCTTCCAAGAACCAGTAATAAATCAGCAGTCTGTTATTAGATTCCAGGAAATCAGGCCTCACCTGGATGCTCCTGATAAAGGACACTGTGACTCTCTCTTCAAACTCATTCACCGGCGTGTACAAGTTCAAGATCTTCACAATCTGGTAAAAAGACAGAAATAGACATTTGTTTTTATAAATAGTTTATTATGTGATGCAGCAATGAGGCAGATATCCCCAATCTGTCATAATACTCTAAACTCTGCACTCCAACGCTGTGCACTCCAAATGAGTTTTTTAACACATTTATATACTAATCATGTGATCTTTTGTATGTGACCCTATGGGAATAGTGGGATGCATAAATAAAGGAAACAAAAAATAATATATATATTAGTAAGTAGTTTATACCAGGGGTGCCCATTAGGTAGATCGTGATCTACCGGTAGATCACAAAGGACTTCATGGTAGATCCCGACCCCACTACATTTTCCATTCTGTATATGCAATTTTGCTCCTAAAACTGTACACAGGTAGATCATTTTGACTTGCTAATTGTTTAAAGAGAATCTGTATTGTTAAAATCGCACAAAAGTAAACATACCAGTGCGTTAGGGGACATCTCCTATTACCCTCTGTCACAATTTCGCCGCTCCCCGCCGAATTAAAAGTGGTTAAAAACAGTTTTAAAAAGTTTGTTTATAAACAAACAAAATGGCCACCAAAACAGGAAGTAGATTGATGTACAGTATGTCCACACGTAGAAAATACATTCATACACAAGCAGGCTGTATACAGCATTCCTTTTGAATCTCAAGAGATTATTTGTGTGTTTCTTTCCCCCCTGAGGGGGGAAAACTTGTAGGAACTTGTAGGATGATAAAAAACAGGATGCAATTTTTGTTACGGAGTCTCTTTAAAGTAGCTCACAAGCCGAAAAAGTGTGGGCACCTCTGGTTTATACTCTATATACACTCAGACATTTAACAAGAACTTAAATAATTGTACTCAATGCCAAGCAGCTGCAGCAAAAGCTAACAAAATTTTGGGATGCATTAAAAGGGAAATAAAAACTTGAGATGCCAGCATAATATTGCACCTGTTTAACTCTCTAGTAAGGCCACATCTGGAATATGGAATTCAGTTCTGGGCACCACATTACAAAAAAGATATTGCAGTTTTAGAGCAGGTGCAGAGACGAGCAACAAAATTGATACGTGGGATGGAAGGTCTCGCTTACCAATAAAGGTTAGATAAACTGGGGTTATTTAGTCTAGAGAAAAGACTCCTTAGAGGGGATCTAATTAACATGTATAAATACATCAGAGGGCAATATAATAGCTTGGCGGATGAGCTTTTTGTCCCTAGGCCTTCTCAAAGGACTAGAGGACATGATCTGCGCATGGAGGAAAAACGTTTTAGCCATTTATTTAGGAAAGGGTTCTTTACAGTAAGAGTGATTAAGATGTGGAATGCATTGCCACAGGAAGTCGTTATGGCAAACTCTATACCTGCATTTAAAGGGGGCTTAGATGCTTTCCTTGCGTTGAAAGACATCCATGGCTACAATTACTAGGTAATGCCTAATGATGTTGATCCAGGGATTTTATCCGATTGCCATCTGGAATCGGGAAGGAATTTTTCCCTTTAGGGGTTAATTGGACCATGCCTTGTAAGGGTTTTTTCGCCTTCCTCTGGATCAACAGGGATATGTGAGGGAGCAGGCTGGTGTTGTACTTTATACTGGTTGAACTCGATGGACGTATGTCTTTTTTCAACCAAAATAACTATGTAACTATGTAACTATATGTGTATGCTTATGAGTACATTTCTACTTTTCATGTATTTTTATATATTTTATATATTTCTTTCTGCTACTATCTCTATGCTACTGCATGCGCAGTACTGTCACGCTGGCCGCCGTGATGACGCGAGGCGGCCGGCGTGGTGAGGACTGACGTCACTTTTCAGGAAGAGGAGCCCGACACTCGGGCCCAGTGTCGCTCGGAGCCATTTCTGACCAGGCCCTGGGAGAAGAGCCAGATGGACGTTGAGGGACCTCCCGACCTACGGTGGGCTGGAGAAAGTCCCAAGTAAATTCAGATTTTTATTTTAATTAGAGCTCGGAGTCCCTTTAATTAATTACAAGACAATCTGATAATTTGGCCTAGCAAACTGGCAATCTGCAGTGAAGTGTAACTATGATTTGGAATGACAAACCTTCTTATGTTTCAGTTCAGTTTGTATTTGCTGTGTTTTATTTGGAGTTTTATACTCCTGAGAAGATGTGCATTGACCTGCAGGGGGACTACAAAGGAGAAGTAATACAACCATTATGTGCTCACAGTTACTGATATTATTATTATTATTTAGTATTTATATAGCGCCGACATATTACGCAGCGCTGTACAGTTTATATATGTATCTTGTCACTAGGATATGAAGCAGAGTTTATGCTTTGCTCACTCCTTATTATGTTGGCACTTTTTTTAAGCACAGGGAAGCTAGGCATCTATGAGGACACCGTCTGTGGGAGGTGCCAGATAACCACGCCCACCACACTCACGGAGAGGGGTATTCCGGGTGTCTGGAACACCCCCCCCCCTGCACCAAAAGAATGTGTGTGCAGCGCTGCGGGGGCCTCGCTTGCTGCAGGCAGCGGGCGGAGGGCGTACGGGCACAGGTAGAGCTGCGGGGAGAGAAGACTTTCCACTTACGGTGCCTGGATCCTGCGCTACTTCTATATACTTCCTGTCCCAGCCGCCATCTGTCGCTATGGTAACAGCTCCCCCTGTGATGACGCAAGCGCATGTCATCACGGGGAGCTCTTACCAATGCGACGCGCGCCGGGAGAGGCTGAAGATAGAAGCTGCGTGCAGGATGAAGGCAGGTAAGTGGAAACTCCTCTCCCCGCTCCCCCGCCTACCTATCTAACCTATACTGGGGCATAGACCTATCTAATTTATACTGGGGCATACATCTATCTAACCTATACTGGGGCATAGACCTATCTAATCTATACTGGGGCATATATCTATCTAACCTATACTGGAGCATATACCTATCTAATCTATACTGGGGCATATACCTATCTAACCTATACTGGGGGACATATACCTATCTAATCTACACTGGGGCATATACCTATCTAATCTATACTGGGGATATATACCTATCTAACCTATGGGCTACCTATATTGGGGGGGGGACCTGTAGCTGGCTACCTATACTGCGGGCACCTATACCACCTATACGTCTCCACGTGGGGGCGCATTTTACGCCCTCGCCCGGAGTGCAATTTGGCCTAGAAACTGCTAGTATTTGGCTCCACCCACATCATGTTTTGGCCACGCCCACACGCCGCTTTCAGGAACCCCCCCCTGAAAATCAGATGTATCCTAACCTATGTGAGTGTATGAGTAAGAATTTGCACAGCGGGAGATATGGCAGCGCTTTCAAACAAAACTGACTAAATTACACACCTAGCACTCATTACGGGCAAAAAAGCAAAAAGGTGGGGGGGGGCATAGCTTCAGTGAGGGTTGAACTTATACCTGAATGATTTATCTGCATTGATGTGCAGAGCTCCAATAACTACTGAACTAAATTACACACCTAGCACTCACTACAGTCAAAGGGGGGTGTTAGCTTCAGTGAAAATATGTGCATAGATTATTACCTCATAGACTTCCCCACGGCGATGACGTACCCCCTCGGGGAAGACCTAACGCTAATCTAGCGATAAAAACACAATATTCCTCGTGCTGCTAATCATAAAAATGGTATATACATTTCATGAACAAATAGACACTGAACAAAATTGTTGCTGCACCAATGGTAACAGTGTGATGTGCTAGGATCCACTCTGGAGCACCGAGTATCAATCCATAAGCCTTCAAGATCCGCACCATCAGAAATCCAATTTTATTAATGTATCAAAGTCATAAAAACATGATAAAATAGCATGGGTACATGGCAGATGACGCACACTGCGTGTGGGTCTATGATGATTTGAGAAAGGACTGTAACGGTCCGAAACACCTGTGCGTCATCTGCCATGTACCCATGCTATTTTATTATGTTTTTATGACTTTGATACATTAATAAAATTGGATTTCTGATGGTGCGGATCTTGAAGGCTTATAAACAAATAGACAGACAATGACAGCGCTCATGGATGCATCTAATTTAGTCCAATAACTACTGGACTAAATTACACACCTAGCACTCATTACAGGTAAAAAGGGGGGGCGTAACTTCAGTGTGGGGTGAACTTATACCTGAATGATTTATCTGCGTTGATGTGCAGATCTCTAATAACTACTGGACTACATTACAGCGTTAGGTCTTCCCCGAGGGGGTACGTCACCGCCGTGGGGAAGTCTATTAGGTAATAATCTGTGCACATATTATCACTGAAGCTAACATCCTCCTTTGCCTGTAGTGAGTGCTAGGTGTGTAATATTGGAGCTCTGCACATCAATGCAAACAAATCATTCAGGTATAAGTTTTGTTTGGAAGCGCTGCCATATCTCCTGCTGTGCAAATCGAATGTAAGTATACTAGTGGCCAGCTGCATTCACGGTTTCAAATTCACTTTCAAAAAGTCTTAGATTAGAATTAGCACACAATTTGCATCCAGTTTTGCATTCAAGGCATGATTTAGTTCCAGAGAGGCTCTGCATTGCCTCTGTTGGCTTACAATTCAGATGCATCCTTCAGCGCTGTCACTTGTCTGTCTATATGAGTAAGAATTGCTGTAGACCTGGGGGAAGACCACTGTACACAGCCTACATGAGAAAGTGACGATCCCCGCTCACCTGTTGTGTAGTGAGCGCTGTACAGAGAGAGCAGATGGCCTCAGCATCCCCCTGGGTTTTCTTCTTTAGCTGCAGGAGTTGTGCTGCCTGGATAAGCGGCTCCATGGTCTGCGCTGCTCCGCTGATGTGCAGGTTCTTCCCTCGTAGCCACTCCTCCAGCTGGCTGATATTATACCTATAGGGAGCACAAAACAGCATCACTACAGGCTATGCACTGCAGGGGTACAATAACACAATACAGTGCTGGAGGACTGGCGACCTCTACTGGTGAGATAATAGACTGCACACTATGTGGACAGCCATACTATCCCAGGAAAAAAAAACCTTGATAAATACTTGTTCTACATTCCATATTTATTGTACTGTCCACATTTTGATTTCAGTGAATCTTATATAGAAAAAAAGAAAAACCAGTTTCAGGCATTTTCCGTCTTTGCTGCCTCTGACTGAAGCCAATCCTGATGTAATTTCCTACCTTACTCTATTTTTTTCTCCTAGAAACTGCACTGTCATATTTAGCCTGCTTTGTCAACACATGAGAACACAGCATAGATCATAATCAGCAGCTTCTCCCTTCTCAGCCTCCTGTCACACTGAACTGCCCTCAGCCAATCAGTGTGGAGCAGGAATATGGGAGGGGAGATCACAAGCTTCCCTCTCCCCAGCAATGCACCAGAATAGAGTCAGGCTGACTGAGATAAGATTTATTACAGCAGAAACATTTATGATTATACTGGAATGCTTGCATTGCAGGGTCAGAGTGTGTAAATGTAATTTGATTTTCTGGCTGACAATACCGTTTTAAAGAGACTCTGTAACAAAATGTTCAGCCTTATTTCTTGTATCCTATAAGTGCCTATGCCTGTTCGAATGTGGTCTGGATTACTGCAGCCTTTTCTAGTTGCACTGTCTCTGTAATATATCTAATCTTCTTTTCTTTGTCAAGCTTTGTCGAGTCAGGGAGGAATGTGCTGCCTCTGCTGTGATAGGGAGAAGTTATGCACGCCCCCTCCAGGCTCTGTGTGCTTTGTTTATTAGTCACAGACAGAGCTCTCTGAAGGGGGAGGGAGCTGCCTGTCTCATGCTGAGAACTGTGAGAATCCCAGACTGGAGTGCAGACAATTCTCTGTGTAATCAAAACTTGTAGTATACCGTAACATGATATATATATATATATATATATATACATATATACACACACACACACACATCACTTTCTGGTTAGCGGCCATGATTTTTGCTTGTAAACACTGCCTACAACTGGCAAAAGCCAGGTTCTCGGTGGCGAGTGGCAGAAACGGGGGCCCAGGAGAACATAATGAATAGAATGGTATGCTTTTTATTGTAAGAATTTGAGAGTACAGATTCTCTTTAAGACAGTTCTGACTGGATAACTTACAGTAGTCAAGTGTAGGCACATCTGCCGTGACTGCTCTGAAGTCACGGCCAGACATCCCACAGCTGAATGACTATGACACTCTCTTGCATTGTACAGACTACAAATGTACTGGCCTGTAGCGCCATAAATGTATATTACAAGGAAGTCCCCAACTTACGAACGCCCGACTTACGAACACATTTTTCAAATTGGACTTGTAGTTTTTGAGAAAATCGATTAAAAAAAATCTAGGAAAAAATAGCTTTTAAACTTGTATAAGCCGGTACAGAGGGCAGAGGTGACACAGAGGGGGACACTGGAGGCACAGGGGGACACAGAGGAGGTACAGGGAACAGAGATGGCACAGTGTTCCGACTTAAGAACAGATTCAGGTTAAGAACGGACCTACAGTCCCTATCTCGTTCATTAACCGGGGACTAGCTGTACATTGCTAAAATCAGCCATGTGAGAACTATGCTTCCTGTGTAAGCTGCTGCCTGATTACTAAGGGAATTGCCTGTCATCTGTGACTTGCTTGTGCATGGCTGCAACACTACCGTATCATCCAGGCTGCACAGAAATGTGGACAGAGGAGCACACTATCTATACAGTATCTGCATTAACTGGTGAGACCTATGTTTCCTAGGTGAGCTGTTGTGTGATTATTACATGCAAATCCCCGCATGGTTGAAGACTGTGCATTTTGATCCAGTTTAGACCCTGCCTGTGCTCGCTTGCTAAACCACTGAACAGAAAAAACGACTCCTAATTATTGACTGAATTAAAGGACAACTGAAGGGAGAAGAAAATGGATGCTGCTGGAATTATTTCCTTTTAAACAATACCAGTTGCCAGGTAGCCCTGCTGATTTATTTGGCTGCGGTAGTGTCTGAATCACACACCAGCAACAAGCATTCAGCTAATCTTGTCAGATCTGACAATAATGTCAGAAACACCTGATCTGCTGCATGCTTGTTCAGGGTCTATGGCTAAAAGTATTAGAAGCAGAAGCTCAGCAGGACTGCCAGGCAACTGGCATTGTTTAAAAGGAAATAAATATGGCACCCTCCACATGCCTCTTGTTACAGTTGTCCTTTAAGTCAATAATTTTGTGCTTGAGGAAGACGACACAGACCTATACGAGGGTACTTTAGTATTGTGTTATTATACTCACCTCAGCTGCATGCCGGTGCTCCAGGAGCACATGTCCTTCCGCAGCAGGAGGTTGTTCAGCGATACGGCGTTGATCATGTAGAATAGCTGCTTGAGGACCTGCTGGATGATCTCGGGGTCCAGGCCGTGGTCACGCATGATGGTGTTAAAGGCGTTCAGTTGGCGAATGATGGCCTCCAGGCTGTAAGAGTTGTCTCCTCCGTCCACCATGCTGGACGACCTCTTCCTATAACCAGTGGGCTTCACCCCAGACAAGCCCTGGATGCTCTCTGTTTCCAACATGGCCGACACTGCAAAGAGAAAATTAAATGACTGATCCACAGGTTTTAATAATTTAGTCATACCCAGAGTCCACTTTTGGTCTCAGAGCCTTTTTGTTATGCTGCTCCTACATTATGGAACTCCTTACCTTAACAGATCAGATAAGGAAAGCTCCATCTGTGTTTAAATCCAGACTGAAAACCCACCTATTCAGTTTGGCATTTGCAGAAATATACTGTCGTTTTTGTTGTGTAAATACTTCATCCTACTACCAATCACTGAATCTGAGAGAGCCTGAGCGCTTTGAGTCCTATGGGAGAAAAGCGCTATAGAAATATTATTGTTTTTTGTTATTGTTTTATCTTCTACTAGTGGCTGGATAGTGTACTGGTTAAGGGCTCTGCCTCTGACACAGGAAGACCAGGGTTCAAATCTCAGCTCTTAGTGTTCAGTAAGCCAGCACCAGTAAGTAGACCTTGGGCAAGACTCCCTAAAACTGCTACTGCCTATAGAGTGCGTCCTAGTGGCTGCAGCACTGCCGCTTTGTGTCCAACAGGAGAAAAGCACAATAAAAAAATATTTTATTTTTTTCTTACCTCGCTCAAATTAAACTCTGTGTGCACATTACTCATGGTCTTAGGAAATGTACTTAGGAGGAAACCAGTAAGGAGACTTTGGGCAAGACTCCCTAACACTGCTACTGCCTATAGAGCATGTATTAGTAGCTGCAGGTCTGGCGCTTTGCGTACACACACACGCACGCACGCACGCACGCACGCACGCACGCACGCACGCACGCACGCACACACACACACACACACACACACACACACACACACACACACACACACACACACACACACACACACACACACACACACACCCTAGCACAGATCTCTCACCTATCATTGGCTGCAGCAGACTCTCTGCAATCTTTATCAGCTGCTGGTAGATCTGGATGGAGAGGTCGCTGAGGACCTGCCGATATTCCGTGAGGTCGAAGTTACGGAGGCAATGCTCGTTCTGCTTGGCAGTGTTACTGGTCATGAAACCCTGGAAATAAAATAGACACATTTATTTTTACTTACTAGGAGTCCAGGGTACAGTATCATACTGCTGTTGGAGCCCTTGAAGTGGGCCTGAACTCTTGCACAGCATAGAAGGAAAACAGACAGAAATTCACCCAGTGTGTTTTTAGAGAGAAGAGCCTGTCTAATCCCCCCTCATCTTCAAGTAATTACAAGTGTAATTTGATCTCACAGCTGTTTTAGCAAAGAAATTCTGCAGTCCATTGCAGACACAACTAATATGTAAACACAGGATGTTCACCCTTTGTCTGCTTCTATGAAAGCAGGAAGTAGACAAACTGCAGATTTATTGCAGGAGTTCTATAAGCTGTAAGGGGCACAGGGGAGAGAGGAGAACAGGAAGCTGTCACTGGTGTGTGGCGGTCTCCTCAGAAAGGGGATTCGGCTTTAACCCGGGGGTTGCAACATCTAAAAATAATTGAATTGCCAAAAATTGTCTGTACCCCAAAAATGTATGTAACCCCCCTTTTTGTTTCTAAACTAGGTCTCTCTATGTCCCCCATTGTTTTGATTCTTTTAACCTTGTCTGGTTGCCTAGCTGCAGAAACTGTGCAGTGCCAGTGAGATTGTAGGACTTTTTTAGTTTTTTTTTTCTTTAGTTAGGGACAGTATCCACTGGATGCCTCCTAGGTTTCCGAACTCGATGGCTGTTGTAAGGCCGTAGCTGAATTGCTATAGCCGTGCCAAGCACTGGGAGGGACAGGAAGCTGTGCCAGTGGGGAGGAAAAATTACCAGTGAGCTGGGGAAAGAAAAATAAAAGTGATGTCACTTTTGGCATCACAGGGAAACAGTAAAGATGGAAACCAGCGAACTATTATTTTCTTTATTCCATATCACATTTCCCCCAAATCTGAAAGTGAACAAAACACCAGGATAAGGTAAGCTAAACAAGTAATTTCTTATTGGGTGATTTTTTTTTTTTTTTTTTTAAGTTAATACGGAGTTTTATCTCACTTCAAGTCCAGTCTATCCTGCCTTTAATAAACATGTCCTCCCTGCAGGTGTAAGCATCTGAGAATGGTAGTGACCTGGGTAGGGGCCGCAGGTGTGAGCATCTGAGAATGGTAGAGTCCTGGGTAGGGGCCGCAGGTGTGAGCATCTGAGAATGGTAGTGTCCTGAGTAGGGGCTGCAGGTGTGAGCATCTGAGAATGGTAGAGCCCTGGGTAGGGGCCGCAGGTGTGAGCATCTGAGAATGGTAGAGTCCTGAGTAGGGGCTGCAGGTGTGAGCATCTGAGAATGGCAGTGTCCTGAGTAGGGGCTGCAGGTGTGAGCATCTGAGAATGGCAGTGTCCTGAGTAGGGGCTGCAGGTGTGAGCATCTGAGAATGGTAGTGTCCTGAGTAGGGGCTGCAGGTGTGAGCATCTGAGAATGGTAGAGTCCTGAGTAGGGGCTGCAGGTGTGAGCATCTGAGAATGGTAGAGTCCTGAGTAGGGGCTGCAGGTGTGAGCATCTGAGAATGGTAGTGTCCTGAGTAGGGGCTGCAGTTGTGAGCATCTGAGAATGGCAGTGTCCTGAGTAGGGGCTGCAGGTGTAAGCATCTGAGAATGGTAGTGTCCTGAGTAGGGGCTGCAGGTGTGAGCATCTGAGAATGGTAGTGTCCTGAGTAGGGGCTGCAGTTGTGAGCATCTGAGAATGGTAGTGTCCTGAGTAGGGGCTGCAGGTGTAAGCATCTGAGAATGGTAGTGTCCTGAGTAGGGGCTGCAGTTGTGAGCATCTGAGAATGGTAGAGTCCTGAGTAGGGGCCGCAGGTGTGAGCATCTGAGAATGGTAGTGTCCTGAGTAGGGGCTGCAGGTGTGAGCATCTGAGAATGGTAGAGTCCTGAGTAGGGGCTGCAGGTGTGAGCATCTGAGAATGGTAGTGTCCTGAGTAGGGGCTGCAGTTGTGAGCATCTGAGAATGGCAGTGTCCTGAGTAGGGGCTGCAGGTGTGAGCATCTGAGAATGGTAGTGTCCTGAGTAGGGGCTGCAGGTGTGAGCATCTGAGAATGGTAGAGTCCTGAGTAGGGGCTGCAGGTGTGAGCATCTGAGAATGGTAGAGTCCTGGGTAGGGGCCGCAGGTGTGAGCATCTGAGAATGGTAGTGTCCTGAGTAGGGGCTGCAGGTGTGAGCATCTGAGAATGGTAGAGTCCTGGGTAGGGGCCGCAGGTGTGAGCATCTGAGAATGGTAGAGTCCTGAGTAGGGGATGCAGGTGTGAGCATCTGAGAATGGCAGTGTCCTGAGTAGGGGCTGCAGGTGTGAGCATCTGAGAATGGTAGTGTCCTGAGTAGGGGCTGCAGGTGTAAGCATCTGAGAATGGTAGTGACCTGGGTAGGGGCTGCAGGTGTGAGCATCTGAGAATGGTAGTGTCCTGAGTAGGGGCTGCAGGTGTGAGCATCTGAGAATGGTAGTGACCTGGGTAGGGGCTGCAGGTGTGAGCATCTGAGAATGGTAGTGTCCTGAGTAGGGGCTGCAGGTGTGAGCATCTGAGAATGGTAGTGTCCTGAGTAGGGGCCGCAGGTGTGAGCATCTGAGAATGGTAGTGTCCTGAGTAGGGGCCGCAGGTGTGAGCATCTGAGAATGGTAGTGTCCTGAGTAGAGGCCGCAGGTGTGAGCATCTGAGAATGGTAGTGTTCTGAGTAGAGGCCGCAGGTGTGAGCATCTGAGAATGGTAGTGTTCTGAGTAGAGGCCGCAGGTGTGAGCATCTGAGAATGGTAGTGACCTGGGTAGGGGCTGCAGGTGTAAACATCTGAGAATGGTAGTGTCCTTAGTAGGGGCTGCAGGTGTGAGCATCTGAGAATGGTAGAGTCCTGAGTAGGGGCCGCAGGTGTGAGCATCTGAGAATGGTATTGTCCTGGGTAGGGGCCGCAGGTGTGAGCATCTGAGAATGGTAGTGTCCTGAGTAGGGGCCGCAGGTGTGAGCATCTGAGAATGGTAGTGTTCTGAGTAGGGGCCGCAGGTGTGAGCATCTGAGAATGGTAGAGTCCTGAGTAGGGGCTGCAGGTGTGAGCATCTGAGAATGGTAGTGTCCTGGGTAGGGGCCGCAGGTGTGAGCATCTGAGAATGGTAGTGTCCTGAGTAGGGGCTGCAGGTGTAAGCATCTGAGAATGGTAGTGTCCTGGGTAGGGGCCGCAGGTGTGAGCATCTGAGAATGGTAGTGTCCTGAGTAGGGGCTGCAGGTGTGAGCATCTGAGAATGGCAGTGTCCTGAGTAGGGGCTGCAGGTGTGAGCATCTGAGAATGGTAGTGACCTGAGTAGGGGCTGCAGGTGTGAGCATCTGAGAATGGTAGAGTCCTGGGTAGGGGCCGCAGGTGTGAGCATCTGAGAATGGTAGAGTCCTGAGTAGGGGATGCAGGTGTGAGCATCTGAGAATGGCAGTGTCCTGAGTAGGGGCTGCAGGTGTGAGCATCTGAGAATGGTAGTGTCCTGAGTAGGGGCTGCAGGTGTAAGCATCTGAGAATGGTAGTGACCTGGGTAGGGGCTGCAGGTGTGAGCATCTGAGAATGGTAGTGTCCTGAGAAGGGGCTGCAGGTGTGAGCATCTGAGAATGGTAGTGACCTGGGTAGGGGCTGCAGGTGTGAGCATCTGAGAATGGTAGTGTCCTGAGTAGGGGCTGCAGGTGTGAGCATCTGAGAATGGTAGAGTCCTGGGTAGGGGCTGCAGGTGTGAGCATCTGAGAATGGTAGTGTCCTGAGTAGGGGCCGCAGGTGTGAGCATCTGAGAATGGTAGTGTCCTGAGTAGGGGCTGCAGGTGTGAGCATCTGAGAATGGTAGTGTTCTGAGTAGAGGCCGCAGGTGTGAGCATCTGAGAATGGTAGTGTTCTGAGTAGAGGCCGCAGGTGTGAGCATCTGAGAATGGTAGTGACCTGGGTAGGGGCTGCAGGTGTAAACATCTGAGAATGGTAGTGTCCTTAGTAGGGGCTGCAGGTGTGAGCATCTGAGAATGGTAGTGTCCTTAGTAGGGGCCGCAGGTGTGAGCATCTGAGAATGGTAGAGTCCTGAGTAGGGGCCGCAGGTGTGAGCATCTGAGAATGGTATTGTCCTGGGTAGGGGCCGCAGGTGTGAGCATCTGAGAATGGTAGTGTCCTGAGTAGGGGCCGCAGGTGTGAGCATCTGAGAATGGTAGTGTTCTGAGTAGGGGCCGCAGGTGTGAGCATCTGAGAATGGTAGAGTCCTGAGTAGGGGCTGCAGGTGTGAGCATCTGAGAATGGTAGTGTCCTGGGTAGGGGCCGCAGGTGTGAGCATCTGAGAATGGTAGTGTCCTGAGTAGGGGCTGCAGGTGTAAGCATCTGAGAATGGTAGTGTCCTGGGTAGGGGCCGCAGGTGTGAGCATCTGAGAATGGTAGTGTCCTGAGTAGGGGCTGCAGGTGTGAGCATCTGAGAATGGCAGTGTCCTGAGTAGGGGCTGCAGGTGTAAGCATCTGAGAATGGTAGTGACCTGGGTAGGGGCTGCAGGTGTGAGCATCTGAGAATGGTAGTGTCCTGAGTAGGGGCTGCAGGTGTGAGCATCTGAGAATGGTAGAGTCCTGGGTAGGGGCTGCAGGTGTGAGCATCTGAGAATGGTAGTGTCCTGAGTAGGGGCTGCAGGTGTGAGCATCTGAGAATGGTAGTGTTCTGAGTAGAGGCCGCAGGTGTGAGCATCTGAGAATGGTAGTGACCTGGGTAGGGGCTGCAGGTGTAAACATCTGAGAATGGTAGTGTCCTTAGTAGGGGCTGCAGGTGTGAGCATCTGAGAATGGTAGTGTCCTTAGTAGGGGCCGCAGGTGTGAGCATCTGAGAATGGTAGAGTCCTGAGTAGGGGCCGCAGGTGTGAGCATCTGAGAATGGTATTGTCCTGGGTAGGGGCCGCAGGTGTGAGCATCTGAGAATGGTAGTGTCCTGAGTAGGGGCCGCAGGTGTGAGCATCTGAGAATGGTAGTGTTCTGAGTAGGGGCCGCAGGTGTGAGCATCTGAGAATGGTAGAGTCCTGAGTAGGGGCTGCAGGTGTGAGCATCTGAGAATGGTAGTGTCCTGGGTAGGGGCCGCAGGTGTGAGCATCTGAGAATGGTAGTGTCCTGAGTAGGGGCTGCAGGTGTAAGCATCTGAGAATGGTAGTGTCCTGGGTAGGGGCCGCAGGTGTGAGCATCTGAGAATGGTAGTGTCCTGAGTAGGGGCTGCAGGTGTGAGCATCTGAGAATGGCAGTGTCCTGAGTAGGGGCTGCAGGTGTAAGCATCTGAGAATGGTAGTGACCTGGGTAGGGGCTGCAGGTGTGAGCATCTGAGAATGGTAGTGTCCTGAGTAGGGGCTGCAGGTGTGAGCATCTGAGAATGGTAGAGTCCTGGGTAGGGGCTGCAGGTGTGAGCATCTGAGAATGGTAGTGTCCTGAGTAGGGGCTGCAGGTGTGAGCATCTGAGAATGGTAGTGTTCTGAGTAGAGGCCGCAGGTGTGAGCATCTGAGAATGGTAGTGTTCTGAGTAGAGGCCGCAGGTGTGAGCATCTGAGAATGGTAGTGACCTGGGTAGGGGCTGCAGGTGTAAACATCTGAGAATGGTAGTGTCCTTAGTAGGGGCTGCAGGTGTGAGCATCTGAGAATGGTAGTGTCCTTAGTAGGGGCCGCAGGTGTGAGCATCTGAGAATGGTAGAGTCCTGAGTAGGGGCCGCAGGTGTGAGCATCTGAGAATGGTATTGTCCTGGGTAGGGGCCGCAGGTGTGAGCATCTGAGAATGGTAGTGTCCTGAGTAGGGGCCGCAGGTGTGAGCATCTGAGAATGGTAGTGTTCTGAGTAGGGGCTGCAGGTGTGAGCATCTGAGAATGGTAGTGTCCTGAGTAGGGGCCGCAGGTGTGAGCATCTAAGAATGGTAGTGTTCTGAGTAGGGGCTGCAGGTGTGAGCATCTGAGAATGGTAGTGTCCTGAGTAGGGGCTGCAGGTGTAAGCATCTGAGAATGGTAGTGTCCTGAGTAGGGGCCGCAGGTGTGAGCATCTGAGAATGGTAGTGTTCTGAGTAGGGGCTGCAGGTGTAAGCATCTGAGAATGGTAGTGTCCTGGGTAGGGGCCGCAGGTGTGCGCATCTGAGAATGGTAGTGTTCTGAGTAGGGGCTGCAGGTGTGAGCATCTGAGAATGGTAGAGCCCTGGGTGGCGGCCGCAGGTGTGAGCATCTGAGAATGGTAGAGTCCTGGGTAGGGGCCGCAGGTGTGAGCATCTGAGAATGGTAGTGTTCTGAGTAGGGGCTGCAGGTGTGAGCATCTGAGAATGGTAGAGCCCTGGGTGGCGGCCGCAGGTGTGAGCATCTGAGAATGGTTGTGTCCTGAGTAGGGGCTGCAGTTGTGAGCATCTGAGAATGGTAGTGCCCTGAGTAGGGGCCGCAGGTGTGAGCATCTGAGAATGGTAGAGTCCTGGGTAGGGGCCGCAGGTGTGAGCATCTGAGAATGGTAGTGTCCTTAATAGGGGCTGCAGGTGTAAGCATCTGAGAATGGTAGTGTCCTGAGTAGGGGCTGCAGGTGTGAGCATCTGAGAATGGTAGTGTTCTGAGTAGAGGCCGCAGGTGTGAGCATCTGAGAATGGCAGTGTCCTGAGTAGGGGCTGCAGGTGTGAGCATCTGAGAATGGTAGTGTCCTGGGTAGGGGCCGCAGGTGTGAGCATCTGAGAATGGTAGTGTCCTGAGTAGGGGCCGCAGGTGTGAGCATCTGAGAATGGTAGTGTTCTGAGTAGGGGCTGCAGGTGTGAGCATCTGAGAATGGTAGTGTCCTGAGTAGGGGCCGCAGGTGTGAGAATCTGAGAATGGTAGTGTCCTGAGTAGGGGCTGCAGGTGTAAGCATCTGAGAATGGTAGTGTCCTGAGTAGGGGCTGCAGGTGTGAGCATCTGAGAATGGTAGTGTCCTGAGTAGGGGCTGCAGGTGTGAGCATCTGAGAATGGTAGTGTCCTGAGTAGGGGCTGCAGGTGTAAGCATCTGAGAATGGTAGTGTCCTGAGTAGGGGCTGCAGGTGTGAGCATCTGAGAATGGTAGAGTCCTGGGTAGGGGCCGCAGGTGTGAGCATCTGAGAATGGTAGTGTCCTGAGTAGGGGCTGCAGTTGTGAGCATCTGAGAATGGTAGTGCCCTGAGTAGGGGCCGCAGGTGTGAGCATCTGAGAATGGTAGTGTCCTGAGTAGGGGCTGCAGTTGTGAGCATCTGAGAATGGTAGAGTCCTGAGTAGGGGCCGCAGGTGTGAGCATCTGAGAATGGTAGAGTCCTGGGTAGGGGCCGCAGGTGTGAGCATCTGAGAATGGTAGAGTCCTGAGTAGGGGCTGCAGGTGTGAGCATCTGAGAATGGCAGTGTCCTGAGTAGGGGCTGCAGGTGTGAGCATCTGAGAATGGTAGTGTCCTGAGTAGGGGCTGCAGGTGTGAGCATCTGAGAATGGTAGTGTCCTGAGTAGGGGCTGCAGGTGTGAGCATCTGAGAATGGTAGAGTCCTGAGTAGGGGCTGCAGGTGTGAGCATCTGAGAATGGTAGAGTCCTGAGTAGGGGCTGCAGGTGTGAGCATCTGAGAATGACAGTGTCCTGAGTAGGGGCTGCAGGTGTGAGCATCTGAGAATGGCAGTGTCCTGAGTAGGGGCTGCAGGTGTGAGCATCTGAGAATGGCAGTGTCCTGAGTAGGGGCTGCAGGTGTGAGCATCTAAGAATGGTAGAGTCCTGGGTAGGGGCCGCAGGTGTGAGCATCTGAGAATGGTAGTGTCCTTAATAGGGGCTGCAGGTGTAAGCATCTGAGAATGGTAGTGTCCTGAGTAGGGGCCGCAGGTGTGAGCATCTGAGAATGGTAGTGTTCTGAGTAGGGGCTGCAGGTGTGAGCATCTGAGAATGGCAGTGTCCTGAGTAGGGGCTGCAGGTGTGAGCATCTGAGAATGGTAGTGTCCTGAGTAGGGGCCGCAGGTGTGAGCATCTGAGAATGGTAGTGTTCTGAGTAGGGGCTGCAGGTGTGAGCATCTGAGAATGGTAGTGTTCTGAGTAGAGGCCGCAGGTGTGAGCATCTGAGAATGGCAGTGTCCTGAGTAGGGGCTGCAGGTGTGAGCATCTGAGAATGGTAGTGACCTGGGTAGGGGCTGCAGGTGTGAGCATCTGAGAATGGTAGTGTCCTGAGTAGGGGCTGCAGGTGTAAGCATCTGAGAATGGTAGTGTCCTGGGTAGGGGCCGCAGGTGTGAGCATCTGAGAATGGTAGTGTCCTGAGTAGGGGCCGCAGGTGTGAGCATCTGAGAATGGTAGTGTTCTGAGTAGGGGCTGCAGGTGTGAGCATCTGAGAATGGTAGTGTCCTGAGTAGGGGCCGCAGGTGTGAGCATCTGAGAATGGTAGTGTCCTGAGTAGGGGCTGCAGGTGTAAGCATCTGAGAATGGTAGTGTCCTGAGTAGGGGCTGCAGGTGTGAGCATCTGAGAATGGTAGTGTCCTGAGTAGGGGCTGCAGGTGTGAGCATCTGAGAATGGTAGTGTCCTGAGTAGGGGCAGCAGGTGTAAGCATCTGAGAATGGTAGTGTCCTGAGTAGGGGCTGCAGGTGTGAGCATCTGAGAATGGTAGAGTCCTGGGTAGGGGCCACAGGTGTGAGCATCTGAGAATGGTAGTGTCCTGAGTAGGGGCTGCAGTTGTGAGCATCTGAGAATGGTAGTGCCCTGAGTAGGGGCTGCAGTTGTGAGCATCTGAGAATGGTAGAGTCCTGAGTAGGGGCCGCAGGTGTGAGCATCTGAGAATGGTAGTGTCCTGAGTAGGGGCTGCAGTTGTGAGCATCTGAGAATGGTAGAGTCCTGAGTAGGGGCCGCAGGTGTGAGCATCTGAGAATGGTAGAGTCCTGAGTAGGGGCCGCAGGTGTGAGCATCTGAGAATGGTAGAGTCCTGGGTAGGGGCCGCAGGTGTGAGCATCTGAGAATGGTAGAGTCCTGAGTAGGGGCTGCAGGTGTGAGCATCTGAGAATGGCAGTGTCCTGAGTAGTGGCTGCAGGTTGTGAGCATCTGAGAATGGTAGAGTCCTGAGTAGGGGCTGCAGGTGTGAGCATCTGAGAATGGTAGAGTCCTGAGTAGGGGCTGCAGGTGTGAGCATCTGAGAATGGTAGAGTCCTGAGTAGGGGCTGCAGGTGTGAGCATCTGAGAATGGCAGTGTCCTGAGTAGGGGCTGCAGGTGTGAGCATCTGAGAATGGCAGTGTCCTGAGTAGGGGCTGCAGGTGTGAGCATCTGAGAATGGCAGTGTCCTGAGTAGGGGCTGCAGGTGTGAGCATCTGAGAATGGCAGTGTCCTGAGTAGGTGCTGCAGGTGTGAGCATCTGAGAATGGTAGAGTCCTGAGTAGGGGCTGCAGGTGTGAGCATCTGAGAATGGTAGAGTCCTGAGTAGGGGCTGCAGGTGTGAGCATCTGAGAATGACAGTGTCCTGAGTAGGGGCTGCAGGTGTGAGCATCTGAGAATGGCAGTGTCCTGAGTAGGGGCTGCAGGTGTGAGCATCTGAGAATGGCAGTGTCCTGAGTAGGGGCTGCAGGTGTGAGCATCTGAGAATGGCAGTGTCCTGAGTAGGGGCTGCAGGTGTGAGCATCTAAGAATGGTAGAGTCCTGAGTAGGGGCTGCAGGTGTGAGCATCTGAGAATGGTAGAGTCCTGAGTAGGGGCTGCAGGTGTGAGCATCTGAGAATGGTAGAGCCCTAAGTAGGGGCTGCAGGTGTGAGCATCTGAGAATGGCAGTGTCCTGAGTAGGGGCTGCAGGTGTGAGCATCTGAGAATGGTAGCGTTCTGAGTAGGGGCTGCAGGTGTGAGCATCTGAGAATGGTAGAGTCCTGGGTAGGGGCCGCAGGTGTGAGCATCTGAGAATGGTAGAGTCCTGAGTAGGGGCTGCAGGTGTGAGCATCTGAGAATGGCAGTGTCCTGAGTAGGGGCTGCAGGTGTGAGCATCTGAGAATGGTAAAGTCCTGAGTAGGGGCTGCAGGTGTGAGCATCTGAGAATGGTAGAGCCCTGAGTAGGGGCTGCAGGTGTGAGCATCTGAGAATGGTAGTGTCCTGAGTAGGGGCTGCAGGTGTGAGCATCTGAGAATGGTAGAGTCCTGAGTAGGGGCTGCAGGTGTGAGCATCTGAGAATGGTAGTGTCCTGAGTAGGGGCTGCAGGTGTGAGCATCTGAGAATGGTAAAGTCCTGGGTAGGGGCTGCAGGTGTGAGCATCTGAGAATGGTAGTGTCCTGGGTAGGGGCTGCAGGTGTGAGCATCTGAGAATGGTAGTGTCCTGGGTAGGGGCTGCAGGTGTGAGCATCTGAGAATGGTAGAGTCCTGGGTAGGGGCTGCAGGTGTGAGCATCTGAGAATGGTAGAGCCCTGGGTAGGGGTGTCAGGGAGGGCACACTTACCTCATCTCCGCTGTATTGCTTCAGACAATGGAGGAGACGGCTGGAGTTGGCGAGCCAGAAGGATGTGATCTGGAAATCGTCATTGTGTTTCTGTCAAGAATGAAGCCACAGTTTAGCTATCAGGAACACTGCACAGGAATACCCAGAATCCTCCAATGCACCAAGGCTTAAGCCTCCGACACATGCTAGAGACGGTTCTTAGGCGAGGCAGTCTCTGCTGAGAATCTAGCATAAGAATGGGAGTACGTGTTGCGACACCACCGCGTGATTTAGGCCTCGGGTGGTAATTTGAATTACTGATATTTTACTATATACTGACCTAGCACCCATTCTCACATTGACCTACCCTTCTAGTGCCTAATACTAACCCCACCTCCCACTGAAGCTAACCTCCCCCTGCTAGTGACAAACACTAACTTTCCATCCTAATGCCTAACACAAGTCCCCCCCCCCCCCCCCCCACCAAGCCTAAAGCTAACCTCCCCTTTCTAGTGTATAACACTAACCTCCCCTCCTAATGCCTAACACAAGCCCAAAACACACACACCTAAAGCTAACCTCCACCTCCGAGTACCTAACATTAACCTCCCCTACTAATGCCTAACACAAGTCCCAACCCCTGCCTAAAGCTAACCCCCCAACCTAGTGCACGACACTGACCTCTCCTCCTAATGCCTAACACAAACCCCCACCTAATGCTTAAACCTAACCTCCCCTCATAGTGCCTAACACTAACCTTACATCCTAGTGAATATCACAACCCCCCCCCCCCTCTCCATGCCTAAAGCTAACCTTCCCTCCAAGTGTCTACTAACAGTAACCCTCCCCAACCCAATGCCTAACACTAACCACCCCCTTCTAGTGCCTAACACTAACTCTGGCGTCTAAGCTACCACCATTTGCAGCCGCACACAACAGATTACCAGTAACTCTGATAGTTCTGATCAGAGTAGCCCAGGGGCGTAGCAATAGGGGTTGCAGAGGTAGCGACCGCATCGGGGCCCTTGGGCCAGAGGGGCCCTGAAGGGCCCTCCCTCAACTACAGTATTAGCTCTCTATTGATCCTGTGCTCATAATAATCACTTCTATAGATACTTTGAATAGTGGTAATCATTAGCGATCTGTTTCCCATCCCCTTCTTGCACCTCAGACACTGTAGTTGCCATTGGCAGGTTTTGGTGCGCCGTATCAATTGTTATGTATAGAGTGCTTGGGGGGGCCCCCAATGTAAAACTTGCATCGGGGCCCACAGCTCATTAGCTACGCCACTGGAGTAGCCGATCGGCAGTAATCAGGTGCCCAACTCACTGCCTAGGCGCCTGATTACTGCTAATTGGCAAAGACGTCTATTAGAGGCCAGCCAATCCCTGCGCCCAGTGCATCTGATCTGGAAGTATGGTGGCCCCAATGTGTGTTGTCTTTTCAATCTATTTTTGATCTAGAATGAGTACAAGGCTTAAACTTACAGTTCAGCGTTGTCATTTTCTCTATTCTGTTTCAATCTGACAACCCATTAGTAATGCTTGCGCTATACCACGTATTTCCAAGATATGGATGCCACTCTCAGTATGACCAAATCACTGCCAGTCTTAAGATTCCTCTGCCGAACTGCATTGTAGGGGAAATTGGTTTGGAGAAGTATCAGCTGCAGTTGTAGATACCAAGGGGATTATAGAGAAAATGCACCTATGGATTTGTGTGGTATTTCAGCAGAGCACTATGAAGCCACCTGGATTATATATTTAAGGCAGCAAAATCCAGGCCCCATCTGAATAGCAGAAGACAATACCTTGGCTGCATGTTGGCAGCGGTACATGTGGCCACTTCTAATGACTCCTGTGGTTCCCAGGCCCTGCATGTAGTCATGGTTCACCATTCAGCATAGTCTGGGAAACCCCTTGTATACAGTCAGCCATTTTGCTTTTACCTTTAGCTGTTTCTTGATGCCGTTGATGGTGGAGGTGAGGAGTGAGTGCACTTTCTGGTCATCATTGATGTAGTCGGCATGCCTGATGCACATGAATAGGATGTAGGCAGGCAGGCAGGGCACCGTCGCTGAGATCAGGTCAAGCTTCAGGTCTGTAGGGAATAAAGTCATTGTAACACCATGTCATAGTAGCCAAGGCCAAAGTCTACCTATATTTAAAATGACTGTGATAGCACTGTGCTAGAGTACTGAAAGTGATTCTGTAGTGGGTAACGTTGTAAAAGTAAGGCTGCACACTGAGTACCATAACCACACCAAAAATATTGAGTATTCATAGTTGTACAAGTCCGCATAGTTATAGGAGCATCCCTCTGTTGACTAGACTACCAACTTCCTGCCCCAGTCCAACTCCCACCCAAGTACTACGTGACCTTGGTACAGAGACCAGGAAATGACATCAACAGAGAGCTGGAGGAGATGACAGGAAGTGGCAGGGATAGGTGGAGATATGGGATTGTTAAGAATAGGAGTGGCTGTTTGGGGGCGAGGGATAATGCCCAATGTATTTATTTTGCTTTGAAAGGTGGGGATGTTGCCCAATGTGTTTTATTTTATTGGGGGGGGGGGGGGGGGAGGATGCTGATGTGTTATTGGGGAAATACTGCCTTAAAGCCCATACCCTGTACACAATCGGCATTGTTGATTGTCTTAAGGCCCATACCCACCAGAAGGTTTTCACATCGGATCGTTAATAGCAAACCAACATTTGTGCGATATCGCGTAACATTGTTTACGTTAAACAATGTTCACCGACAGCCAATTACAAGCGATAATCATTCTCTTTGAATGACCATCGTGATGGATCCGATCGTGGACGCTCGTTTCCGATCTCCATTGGATCCTATGCTAATTACGGAAGATGGATCAGGGATTCATGGCATCTTTCTTCCCCGCTGAGCCTCGGTGGTAAGTATTTAGCTTAATGTTTTTGTTATTTTTGGGGGGTGTTACAGAGTTTATTTACGTGTTTTTGGGAAGTTTACACTGCCCTATTATGTCATTTTGATATTTTGCTTGGGGGAAAATGCTGTTTAAGTGTTTTTCTGTGGGGAACAATGAGCAAAACCACTTGTTATATCAGTCCTTTTGATCTTTAGATTTTATCCCACTATTAGAACTGGATCTGTCCCTCCATATCTATGGATTTGATAAATCTGGACTGTGCTATTGTGAACAGTAACAGTGACAGCCTTACAGCTTGATACTGTCTCATGGTAAGCCTAAAAGTGGATCTGAGATGAAAAACTAACTATAACAAGTAACTTGTCTACATATCGTATCTAAAGTTTAGATTAGTTTAGTTTACACAGCAAATCTAGCTGCAAACAGCTTTAATAGAATATGATTGATTATTCCTGTGATACAATGACAGCAGCCATGTTGTTTGTAAACATTACAGAGAGGCAGGCTTATCTGCATCTTGAGCAAAAAAACCTAATCCCCCCTCCTCCTCCATCCTCCCCTCTGCCTCTGAAATCTCTGGATAGTAACACCTCCTCCTGCCCAGACTGAGCTCCCATGAGCCCTTGCTACTGTCTTAAAGTGCCTTGGCTCTCTGAAAACCTGTGGGCGTGGCTTCTTTAGTTTATAGGGAATTAGAGTATTAAGACAAAAAACAAAAAGTATTTGGCTTGAGGAATGCCCTATAAACAATGGGTAAGGAACATAATTATGCAATGAGTAAAAGTTCATCTCGGGTCCACTTTTTAAAAGGAAGGTTCAGGCAGCGCTTAAAAAAATAAATATCCAAATCCACTTACCTGGGGCTTCCTCCAGCCCGTGGCAGCCAGGCTGTGCCCTCGGCGCCGCTCCGCAGGCTCCCGGTGGTCTCCGGTGGCGAGCCCGACCTGGCCAGGCCAGCTGCCAGGTCGGGCTTCTTCTGCGCTTCACAATGCGTGTCATTGGTGCGAGTTGACGTCATCCGACGTCCTCCGGGCTGTACTGCGCAGGCGCAGAACTACTAATGACGCATTGTGGAACGCAGAAGAAGCCCGACCTGGCAGCCGGCCTGGCCAGCCACCGGGAGCCTGCGGAGCGGCGCCGAGGGCACAGCCTGGCTGCCATGGGCTGGAGGAAGCCCCAGGTAAGTGGATTTGGATATCTTTTTTTTTTAAGCGCTGCCTGAACCTTCCCTTTAAGTAACACTTATACCCAAGTGCTGAAAAAGATCTGCAAAGGGGTGCAGAGTGACAAGTTAAATGACGAGGGAAATGAGAGAACACTTTAGAAGCAGTGGGACAGCACAGCAGTAGGAGCACAGCTTTCATGCTGAGATCAGCTGGTCTGCTATCAGTACACAGTGCACAGAGGAACAGCCTTTACTGTAATCTGACCTAATATCAGGTTCCTGATGAGAAGGGGCTCATCCTCCTTGTAATACTCCAGCATGCCCTGGAAGTCCTTCTCGATGCGTTGGACAGTCACTTGCCGGGTGAGCTCCGGATGCTTCCTCTCTGGCTGGATGATCTCGGCAGTACCTGCGTAGAAAGAGGCAACAACATTACAGGCCTGAAATAAGAAGGACATCAATAAAAATCTCACCTGATCCTGCAAAACTACACTGGATTTATTTATACACTGTCTGCCTGAGTCATATCAGATCACAGTGAGGGTTCTTGTAAGGTCAGTGAATCGGTAGTTGCATAGCTGTGGTTATGTGCTGCTGATTCTGCAGCAAAATAAAAATATTACTAATAAAATTAAAGAGGATCTGTAACATAAAAAGATCCCCTGGGGGGTACTCACCTCGGGTGGGGGAAGCCTCCGGATCCTAATGAGGCTTCCCACGCCGTCCTCCATCCGTCAGGGGTCTCGCTGCAGCCCTCCGTGGAGTCCGGGCAGCGGTGACGTCATTATTTACCTTCCTGGCTCCAGCGCAGGCGCTCTGACGGCTGTCGGCTCCGAACTACACGGAAATACCCGATCGCCGTCGGGTCTGCTCTACTGCGCAGGCGCAAGTTTCCGGCGCCTGCGCAGTAGAGCGGACCCGACTGAGATCGGGTATTTCCGTGTAGTTCGGAACGGAAAGCCTCCACAGCGCCCCCCGCTGGAGCCAGCAAAGGTAAATATTAAACTAACAGTCGGCACAGTCGCCGGCTGTTCGGAGGGCTGCGGAGAGACCCCCGTGGGACAGAGGACGGCGTGGGAAGCCTCATTAGGATCCGGAGGCTTCCCCCACCCGAGGTGAGTACCCCCCAGGGGATCTTTTTAATGTTACAGAGTCTCTTTAAGCTGTGCGGGAATCATTAAAACACTATCTGCACAGTGTTTGTATGTTCCTCGGTCTGTGTGGGTTTCCAAACCCCAAAAATATACAGATACGTTAATTGGATTTTCCATAAAAATTGGCCCCTACACCAGTGGTTCTTAACCTGTGTTCGATTGAACCCCAGAGGTCAGGTGAGTCAGTCTCAGGGGTTCGGCAGCTAAAAAAAAAAAAAAATCAGTTAAGGGTGCAGAAAACAGTGGTAGTAGAAAATATTTATTGGTAAATTTAACAATATTCTACTACTTAAAGAGACACTGAAGCGAGAATAAATCTCGCTTCAGTGCTTATACTCAGCAGGGGCATGTGTGCCCCTGCTAAAACGCCGATATCCCGCGGCTAAACGGGGGACCCTTACCCCCCAAATCCCCCCCTGCAAAATCAACGACCAACTTGGTCGTAGATTTTGCTGCTGTTGAGGCAGGGCTAACGGCTGCAGCCCTGCCTCTCAGCGCCGTCTATCAGCGGCGCAACGCCGCCTCACCCCCGCCCCTCTCAGCGAAGGAAGACTGAGAGGGGCGGAGGAGAGGCGGAGATACGCGCTGACAGACGCGCGTGAGGCAGGGCTGCGGCCATTAGCCATGCCTCAATGCGGAAGTGATCCCCCGCTGCACGGCGGGGATTTGGGAGGTAAGGGACCCCCGTTTAGCCGTGGGATAGCAGGGCACACGTGCCCCTGCTGAATATAAGCACTGAAGCAAGATTTATTCTCGCTTCAGTGTCTCTTTAACTGATAAAGTGAAATATCAGTAACATTTTCAGACATTCCACTATGACCTAACCTCTCCCTACTCTCACAAAGAACCCTCCCCTGGTGGGTAACTACTAAACCCCCCTCCCCGGACAACTAATAACTCTCCCCAAGTGGGCAACTAATAACCCCCCGGCAGGCAACTTATAACACTCCGGCCATCTAATAACTCCCCCCTGGTGGGTGCCTAGACCCCCGCCCCCAGTGGACAATCCACCTTATCCCCCCTCTAAATCCCCCCCCCCCCCACACACACACATGCACGCTAAACCTCTGCAACAAAAATGGCCGTTAACTAGCCAAAAACATTTTATTTTTGCAACTAGGAAGGGTTTTGTGAATGCACATATGAAACTTGCGTTCTGTACCTCACATATAGTTAAAGCGGTTTAAAACTCTGACAAAATTTTCAACAAAAATGTGTTTTCCTACTTTTTATAACCCGTACAATTATCATATTTGCTTTTGTGCACAAGTATTATTATTCATTTAGACATTATAACTTCCCAAAGTTCAGTTAATTTAATTTTAAAGCTGCTGGTGCATAACTGTTGTCATTCTGTTGTGAATGCAGCCACCAGTGATTTCTGACCTGTGTTTCACCCCAGGACTCATCAGCTGAAGTCCTGCACAGCCAGAGAAGGTTTACATAAATGTATCAAGTAAAGAATTTGTACACAAGATAAGCTTAACAGCAGTTCGGATGCGGGTTCTCCCTGCAGAACAAAGAGTCAGCCCTGTGGTGTAACCCCTTGAATGCTGTTTTACTTAAAAACAAACAAACATTGTGTTAGTATATTATATGCTGTAAATAATCTTTTAGAGCAAAGAAGAAATTCTGGGTTATATTGCGCTTTAAATTAAGAGCCACTGTGCTAGACTATAGGCGGGATTAGATTGTGAGCCCCTCTGAGAGACAGTTAGTGACACCACTATATGCTCTGTAAAGCACTGAAGAAGATGTTGGCGCTATATAAATAAATACTACATTTTATTTCCCGGTTGGATTCGATGGACATATGTCTTTTTTCAACCCAAATAACTAGGTACTATGTAATGTATAAAAAGCCTCAGTTGAAGCACGTCAGGTAGCAGAGCAAATTCACTTAGGATGCTTGCTTCCGAAGAGCAGGCCATTTGTAATAAATTCAGGCTGGAATGTAAAGATCACGCATGATTTCTGATCTTCTGCAAATCAAAGAACTTTAGTAAATCTCGGCCCTCAGATGTTTGGGCATCAGTCCACTCTGCACTGGAGCATCCTACCTTCCACCTCCTGCACCTTCTTCAGATAAACCTTCAGCTGCTTCTTCAGCTTCTTCTCGTTCTTCTCTGACTTCTCCAACAATTCTTTCAGGTCCTGTTTAGAAAGGTCCATCAGACTGAATTTTTTACATTAAAATGGACATACCACAACCAAAACCACAATTGACGTAAATCCACAGGACTGTTTTTCATCTATCCAAAATGCAGTAGTAATTTGAAGAGAATCCGAAATGAGAGCAACAAGGACAACCAAGTCCTAGGACTAGTGTTGCTTTTCAAATTCAGGTTATTGAAATTTGGAAACCCAAATTAGCCCGGGACCACACTTCATGTTACTCACGTGAAGTACATTGTGAAGTGCAAATAATCGAGCTGTCCCCGACCCTGTCCACATGTCGGGGTACTGAAATGTGGTGGCAGGTAATTTGAGTTTCTGATTTTCAACAACCTGAATTCGAACAGCAACTCTACCCAGGATTAAGTTATCTGTCATCTTTCAATAAATTAAAGAGTGCTTCCAAGGTCTTCTTGGCGCTAGTCTACTTTGGGGGACCCAGCAGGAAACCTCATAAGGGGCAGTTGTCCAACCACAGCACCCTCTACAGCACAAAGCACTGTGATTGACTGAATAGTGTGGGAGTAGTTTACCACAACCTATAGGAAACCTAGAAGTTAAAGGGTGCTGTCCACCCAATCACTGTAGCTAAATTTCCCTATGAGGTTTTAGTTTACTGGGTCCTCTAAAGTAGACTAAGTCCCCTAAGTAGTCTTCTCCACATGTAAAACATGTCACATAAACTAATCACATTAATATACTCCAGAAGACCCTCTGTGCATTAGTTTGACATGAACGCTAGTTCACCCAGGTTTCGTACTGCATGTACCATGAGCAGTACACAAATCCACCAAAAGATAAAGTTAATTCAGGTAGAATGCTGCACCTCCCAACTCTCAGCAAGTTCCCGTTTCTCAGTCCACATCAAGCCTGAGATGCTTTCAAAGCTTCATCTTCTTCCACTTTACAAGTCTTCTCAGTAATCCCTCAGAACAAAATCAGACACAGAGATCATATTGAACATTGGGTTCCACTATGTCTATGTTTGTGGAAGTTATTGTGAAGACTTGTGAAGTGGAATAAAATTTCAAGGAGTACCTACTGAGCATGCATTGGGTGCCGGGTGGTGCCGCTAGTAGTAAAATACTTGTAATTTAGATTACCGATATTTTTAGAGCATTACCCGACACCCATTCTTACTTGTACCCTCTGCTGTATATGCCTAACACTCCCACCTATATTGCATTGTTTTAAATGTTGGAATCAAAATATAACTTTTTAATCTGAATTAGATGACCTGACTAATAAATTTAAAAAAATCCTCCTCATATGGAACAAACTATATGATCTTAAAGGGGCACTATGGCGAAAAATTGTAAAATTTAAAATATGTGCAGACATAAACAAATAAGAAGTACGTTTTTTTTTTCCAGAGTAAAATGAGCCATAAATTACTTTTCTCCTATGTTGCTGTCACTTACAGTAGGCAGTAGAAATCTGATAGAAGTGACAGGTTTTGGACTAGTCCATCTCTTCATAGGGGATTCTCAGCAAGGCTTTTATTCTGTATAAAGATATTCCCTAAAAAGGATTTAAATAATGATGCTGGCCAGCCTCCCTGCTCACTACACAATTTTTTGGCATTTGGACAGAGCAACTGCCATTCACTAAATGCTTTTGAAAATAAATACATCCCTGAGAATCCCCTATGAACAGATGGACTAGTCCAAAACCTGTCACTTCTGTCAGATTTCTACTACCTACTGTAAGTGACAGCAACATAGGAGAAAAGTAATTTATGGCTCATTTTACTCTGGAAAAAAATTACTTCTTATTTGTATATGTTTGAACATATTTTACATTTAAATTTTTTTCGCCTAGGGCCCCTTTAACCCCGATAAATAATCCCAAGTAGGCTTCTGTATAAGATTAGCACTTTGTATGGGGAGTGGGGATACAATTTGATCGAATACAAGGTTTAGACTTCAGCAGTGGGTAATACCCTATGGTTCTCTTTTCTAAGAAAAGGATTTATGACTCAAGAGAATGAGTGCACATGGTGGCTATCACAGCACTTACCAGGTTCTCATTGGTGAGTCGGGTGATTTCTTGTTGAAGCCCGAACTCCACCTGCGCCTCCGGAGACAGCTGCATGGCCTGCAGGTAGACCTGCTGCTGCTTGTCAAGCTCCTCCTTCAGTGCCTCAATCTGAGAAGTCAATGCCTCCATCTCATCTTCATGCTGCCTGCTCTGAGCCTGCAGCTGAGCCTCCAAGAGCCTGCAGAATGGACCATGAGATAAAGACGTCAGAGATGTCAACTCTCAAAGAGAAACTAAAGCTGCTCATACATTTCTCGATTATCCACCGATTAAGTGATCGACTTTATTTAGCAATCGCAAACAGTGTGGTTGATCAAAAGTCGATTGACATGTGGCCTGCACACTGCAAGTGCGATCCTGTGTAATTGTCCTTCACTATTCGAGCTGAATGACATTATGCCTCCATACTCTAAATACAAAAAACAATTATGTGTCGACTGAAATTATGTTAATAGTAGCCGATTCCGTCAGGATCGACCAATAATTTCCATTATGCCCGATCGAGTAAACTGGTCGATTTGACCAAATATCGGCCTATTTCCACCGCAGAACATAATCAACTCTCCCCCAATCCAATAATATGATCTAATCGAAAGGTGGATCGAGCAGGAAATTCAAGTAATGTATGAGCACCTTAAGCACCTACAAGTAACTCAGCTGATGCAGAATGGCAGAGCCGACACCTGAACCTCCAGGAATCAGCAGGACATGAATATGCAGATGGTGTAAATCCCCTAAATGTCAAATAATGAAGAGACAGGTAACTCTGCTGGTGAAGAACAGTAGAGCCGGAGGATGTAGCTTCAGAAATCAGCAGGACAAGGGCACGCAGATGTTAGGGAACTTACGACCAGCTAATAAAGAGGAACTAAGCCAACAGGTAACCCAGCTGGTATAGACTTTTGGAGCCATCAGATGGGCCTACATAAATCAGCAGGACATGGAGATGTAAAAGACCTAAATGTCAACTGGTGAAGAGGAACTAAACATACAGGTAACCGTCCTTCTGCAAAAGTGGATCCGGAGGATAAATCTTTACAAACCAGCAGGACATGGACAGGCAGCAGATGTAAAAGAACCAAAAGTAAACTGGAGAAGAGCAACTAAATCTAACACAGCAGCAGTTGACTGGCGGAGAGGAACTAAATCTACAAGGAAAGCCACATACACACGCTCAACAGTGGTCTTTTATGCAGCACAATTGTTGAACAACTTTTGTTGTGAAACAAGCTGAAACAGCTAAAAAAAAGTATTTTGCTATTGTTCAAAAAGCTGATAAGACTGATAAGAAGTCAATCCAAGTTATTCAACAATTGTGCTGCATAAAAATACCGCTGTTGAGCGTGTGTATGGGGCTTAACTCAGCTCAAATGGTGGAGCCAGCAGCTAAACTTCCAGAAATCAAGAGGACATAGAAGCGCAGATGTGAGAAAAGTCAACAAATGAAGGGGAACGAAGCCAACTGGTAACTAAACGGATGTAGAATGGTGCAGGAGGAGGAATCTCCAGAAATCATCAGTATGTGGACAGGCATATGTAAAACAATCAAGGGTCAACTGGTGAAGAAATCTAAATCTATGAATTACTCAGCTGGTGTAGAATGGTGAAGCCAACTAAGCTTCCATAAATCAGAGGGACATAGATATGCAGATTTGTGACAAATCACACTGGGGTCACTTATTGGTGTGTGAGGACTGTGTGACATCTGACGACATTGGGTTACGCTATGATGTGTGTTTGCCTTTGAAACCAACATGACTGTTTCCCATAATCCTCTGCTGCTGTAGACTCGGGCTGCTGCAGTTCTACCACAGGCTGCTAAACCACAGTAGCATAACTTCAACACTTCTGTAGACCAGGTGTAGATGTGACACCCACTATTGGGTTCCATGCCCAATATTATGAAAAGTCTCATGACACATGACCACGGACAGTCAGTTATTAGACCAGAAGTAATATGAATAGGCTGAATGATGTAACAGATGAAGAGGCAGTCAAAAGGGTAGAGGGAGAAAGAAAAAGAAAGAACAACCTGGCCACTTGTTTTAAACCTTGATAAGCAAGGCCCAGCTCCCCATCTTCATTCAGATACCCCCAGTCCTCAGTCTTTCTAGAGAGAAAGGGCAGAAACAGAAGGAAACAGAAGAAAGATTGGAGAGAACGACATCAAACAGAAGACAAAAGAAAGACTATTAGTTCCCAAACACTCTAACCAGGCAATAACTCGCAATACTCCTTCCCCCAGAGCAGTCACTACAGAGTGACCCCACACCTTGGACATAAGGCTCCGCCCCTCCCAATACAATACCAGCCACACTCCATATGAGTAGGCTGCAGCCATATTCATGACCCAATGCCATACTTACACATTCTGGGGTTACCTAAACTAAACCTGAAGCGAATAAAAACATATGTAATGAATTGTATGCGTAGTACGGATAATGAATAGAACATTCGTAGTTATATAGCTTTTTTTTTTTTTTTTTTTTAGAACATTGCATCATACTGTCACAGTTGCAGTTTTAAAACCACATTCTGTCTTTTAAAGGGAACCAGAGACAAAGCACCCTTGTGTATTTTACCATATATATCAGTAAGAACATTAAAGAAAACACTTAATATGCTCTCTGTTTCATCCTCACTGCTAAAAGTGTCTGTTATCAGCTGTGATAAGAATCCCGGACTGAGCATTTAGTCTGGCTTTGCAGGGAATAATTATAGCTGAGTCATTATAGCAGAGCCACAAGGGGGCAGACTTGGGCTTGAAAAGACACCAGAGAAGACAGACTCAGCTATAATCTTTCCGTAGCAAAGCTAGACTGAATGCTCAGTCGGGGATTCTTATCAGAGGTGATAACAGTCAGATTAAACAGAGAACAATGAAACAAAGAGCAGATTAAGTGTTTACTGTCATGTTCCCACTGATTCATAAGGTAAAATACAAGAGGGTGCTTCATCTCTGGTTCTGTTTAAGCTATAAAACAACAAATAATGACCCTTTGAACACTCCTGTAGTAAAACCTTATTTCAACCTGTCTCTCACTGTTTCTTGCCTGTTAACCTCCTTGGCGGTAAGCCTGAGTCAGGCTCGGGGTGGAAAAAAAGAAGCCGGGATCGGTAATGCCGAGCCTCAGAGTAGCCATTGGGAAGTATACAGAGACAGTGCAGCAGGCGTCTCACCTCCCCTGAGATCCAGGGGCTGGCAGCCACTCTTCTTCCGGTCCTTAGAGCCATTGGATCCCTCGGGTGAGATCGCCATGACGACAGACTGTGATCTCACTATAGAAGTACAGCACCACCTGGAGGACGGATGGAAAATTGCAGCACTGAATCCCAGGGAGGTGAGTAAGTGCCAGGCTGCTGCAGATCTCTCTGCGGTGACATTTTTCCTAGTTTTAGGGTCAAAAAGTGTGGGAAAACATTGCATTGCTTTTACACCCTAAAATCCAGAAATAATCATATCGTCAGGGAGGTTAAAAACTTCCGTTGTTATCTATGGAGAAGAGCTTTTCCAAACTATATACCCACTGGGCCAAATACAGTCCTGTTTTCTGAAGCAACTAATTCCTTTGCTGCTAATGTTCTATGTCTTAGCTGTAATACAAATACAATTCATTATCTCATACGTTTATTTTCACTTCAGGTTTGCTTTAACGGGAACTGGAAGTAAGAGGTTTATATGGAAGCTGCCATATTTATTTCCATTTACATAACTCCAGTTGCCTGGCCGTCCTGCCGATCCTCTGCCTTTAATACTTTAAACCATAGACCCTGAACAAGCATGCAGCAGATCAGGTGTTTCTGCAGTGGCGTAGCTAAGGAGCTGTGGGCCCCGATGCAAGTTTTACATTGGGGCCCCCCAAGCACTCTTTACATAACAATTGATACGGCACACCAAAACCTGCCAATGGCAACTAGAGTGTCAGAAGTGCAAGAGGGGAATGGGGAGCAGTTTGTTAATGATTACCACTATTCATAGTATCTATAGAAGTTATTATTATGAGCACAGGACCAATAGAGAGCTAATACTGTAGTGGAGGGATGGCTCTTTGGGGCCCCTCTGGCCCAAGGGCCCCGATGCGGTCGCTACCTCTGCACCCCCTATTGCTACGCCCCTGTGTTTCTGACTAAAGTCTGACTGGATTAGCTGCATGCTTGTTTCTTTTTTTTTTTCAAATACTTTTATTGGAGCATCAGTAAAGGCATACAAAAGGAATGCAATGACATTAGTTTACAACAGAAGAGCTTATATCTATAGTACAACCACAGTGTTACATCCATTGCAATTCCCTTATAATTTTAGAACATCATGGTCTGGGAACAAGCATAGTCCGCCTGGTCTCTAACATATAGTTATTAGATGTTAGGTATAAAGGCATTAGCTAGTTATCTACCTTCGTATGATTGCTCCCAGTCCACGGGTAAACCATCCGCTCATTGTTTTTATCCGAAATAGCTCTAATGCTGGGAATACACGGTTCGTTTTTGCCTTCGTTTAAACCTTCGATTCGTTCGGTAAACGAATCGAGTGTTGAAAACGTATGTGAAAATAGTCATAATCTCATTATAGTTTCGATTAATAGACCCCAAAAACGAACGACTAGTGATCGAACATGTTTGATATTATCTCTCTTTATCCATCTAATCGAGCCATTGGTAGGCTTGATGGCTGTTCAGATCGATTATATATTCGTTTATGCTAGTCCGTCCCTGTAAAAAGGGATTTTCGTTTCGTTTCTTTGCAGCCTTCGATCATTGGAAAAACGAAACCATCAGAATCGAAAAAAAAACGAAACCGTGGGTGGTGATATTAACCGTATGACCGATTATTTCGGGATCGAAAAGGACAAAAGGCACAATCGAAACGAAGGTTTAAACGAAGGCAAAAACGAACCGTGTATTCCCAGCATTAGCTTTGCTTCCATATAAAAGTAGATAGAATAACAGATTAACAAGGTAACTAGGTCCATGGTTCCCAGCGTATTCTCAACTAGAGATGTTCATCAGTCCCAATTATTGTATATCATCTAACACCAAGGGTATCTCAAAAGTGCTCCCCAATAACTATTAGATATATTGTCGTATAAATTCGTCAGAGTGACGACATACTAGCCATATATTCCATGTTTTAGAGAGCTTCTCCTCCCGGTCCTGAAGAGAGTAGACCGTCCGCTCTAGGTCATAAATTGTGTTTAATTTTTTGATTAATTCTTTAAGTGTGGGGGGTTCTGTGGTACCCCATTTTCTTACTATGACTGTTTTTGTAGCATTCAGTATGTGCCGCACCACTGATCCCTTATAGGCCCTCATATGCTCCAGCTATTCAGATTGAGTAAGTATGTCTGGGGGTCAAATGTCATGGGTCTGTTTGTCATTTCCCCAATCCCTGTTTCCACTGTATTCCACAGTTCTGCTAAAAGTGGGCAATTCCACAAAACATGGAGTAGGGAACCCGTGTCTGCCTCACATCTCCAGCAAAAGGGGTTCCTGTCTGGATAGATTTTTGCTAGCCTCGCTGGTGTGTAGTACCATCTGGTCAATATTTTATAATTGGTTTCCTGAATGCGTGAGGCTGATGTCGTTTTATGGGCATAAATGCACATTTTGGTTTTCTGGGTAGTGGTAAATGTAGCATTCAGCTCTTTTTCCCATGTCTTGAAATATGGCTGCATGCTTGTTTCTGGTGTGATTCAGACACTACTGCAGCCAAAGAGATCAGCAGGACTGCCAGGCAACTGGTATTGTTTCAAAGAAAATAAACAAGGCAGCGTCCATATCCCTTTCCCTTCAGGTGTCCTTTAAGAAAACTTATCTTGTGAATTATCTCTCACCTTATTTATAAAATAACTTTGCAGAAAAAAAAGTTGTCCCTTAAAGTGTACCTGAGACAAAACAAAGATAATCCAGCCTGAGAAGTTACAGCCTTGGGGAATGCTCATGGGAGCGCGATTAGGGGGCGCACGCCCGGGACTGCGCACGTGTAGTAAAGTGAAACTGAGGCTTACTAAAGAGTTTACCGGAGCTGACTGTGGGAGATCGGAGTGGCCCAGGAGGATGGCGAGGGAACCCACCGCCTACAGGGGGCTGGAGGAAGCCCAGGTAAGTATAAATCTTTGTTTTAGCTCAGATTTCCTTTAATAACTTTATTACAGATCATTTCAGAATCAGATCAGACTGCCGAGACTCTCTCTGGTCATTTCCCTCAACGGGAGTCATAGACCTGAGTGGAGCCACTGTGCACTGGCTCTACGCCCTAAAACTGACTAAATACAATCATGTGGGATTGCTTCAGGGGACATTTCTGCTTAGTGTGCAGATACCGGTAAGATGATCATCCCTCTATAGGTCAGCAGTACCGATACTGGACCCTCTGCACTAGTGTTGCTTGCGAATTTTCGCCTAAGTCATTTTCGCATCGAAAATCCCGTTTTGGAATCCGGCGAATTTTCACGAAAATCTTCAGAAATATTTGCGTTTTCGACCAGCAGCGAAAATTAAAGAAACTTCGCTGTATGCGGACGCTTATGCCCTTATGCGGAAAAATTTCCACAATAATCCGCTAAATATGAGCATGGATGAACTAATACATGCGCACATTCCACATTCCAATGCGGAATTGTATACGTATAGAAGGGCAATAATGTTTCTGCGCATGCGCAATGATCCGTATAGACGCAGTTACCGCACGCGTAGTTGACTTCGCAATACATACATCAACTACGCATATCGGGCGAAGCTTCGCATAGTGGTACTACGACTACGCGGAAATACGTACGCGATAAACTATGTATTTAACGCGAAAATAACGGGCACTAGGCGAAAATTAATGTGAAAATATTCAATCGAAAATTCGCCTGTGGAAAAGAAATTAGTGCTTTTTTCGGTGAAAATTCGGCGAAAAGAACATTTTCGCTCATCACTACTCTGCACCACAGTCTATTTCACACGGGTTTACCTGTTGGTCTCACAGACGCCGTGGTAGGCCTCAATGGCATCATCCGGCTCCATTTCTTTATTGCTGTTGGTCCAGTTCGCTTCAGAAATCTGTCAGAAAAAGGGACAATAACATCAATATGTTTTTAAAGGACAGATGCAAGCAAAAAAAAATAAAATAAAAATCTACTTACCCAGGGCTATCCTATCTCCAGCCCGTGGCTCTGCATCCAGCTGGTGGCCCGGGGTCCCCTCCGGTGCAGACGGGCATCTACTGCGCCTGCGCAAGAGCCGCTCATGCTGACGTGGTCTGCAGTGTTCTGTGCAGGTGCAGAACTGCTGTGCCTGCGCATAACACTCCAGACCACGTCAGCGCGACCATGAGCGGCTCCCGCGCAAGTGCAGTAGATGCCGACCTAATGAGGAATCTGAACCTGAGGGGACCCCCGGGCCACCGGCTGGCTGCGAGGGCACAGGACGGCTGCCAGGGGCTGGAGGAAGCCCCGAGTAAGTAGATTTTTTCCCCTAAAATTTGCTTGGACCTTCTCTTTAAAGTGAACCAGAGACAAAGCACCCTCATGTATTTTACTATATATATTAGTGGGAACATTAGAGAAAACACCTACCCTGGTCTCTGTTTCATTTTTTACTGTTCAGCTTGCTTATTAACAGCCCTGATAAAATCCCTGACTGATAATTCAGAGCCAGACTCAGCTATAATGATTCCTGAGCAAAGCCAGACTGAATGCTCAGTCTGGGATTTTATCAGGGCTGATTAGAAGCAGGCTGAGCAGTTAAAAATGAAACAGACAGCAGGGTAGGTGTTTTCTCTAATGTTCCCACTGATATATATGTTAAAATACATGAGGGTGCTTCGTCTCTGGTTCACTTTAAAGGAATACTGTAGGGAGGTCGGGGGAAAATGAGTTGAAGTTACCCGGGGCTTCTAATGGTCCCCCGCAGGCATCCTGTGCCTGGGCAGCCACTCCTCAATGCTCCGGCCCCGCCTCCGGTTCACTTCTGGAATTTCAGACTTTAAAGTCTGAAAACCACTGCGCCTGCGTTGCTGTGTCCTCGCTTCCCTTGATGTCACCAGGAGCGCACAGCGCAGGCACAGACCATACTGGGCCTGCGCAATACACTCCTGGTGCCATCAGCGGGAGCGAGGACACGGCAAAGCAGGCGCAGTGGTTTTCAGACATTAAAGTCTGAAATTCCAGAAGTGAACCAGAGGCGGGGGCGGAGCATCGGTGAGTGGCTGCGCGGGCGCAGGATGCCTGCGGGGGACCATTAGAAGCCCCAGGTAACTTCAACTAATTTTCCCCTGACACCCCCTACAGTGTCCCTTAAAAGAGGAAAGAGAAAACTATAAATACTGTAATGTAATTAATAAAATTGCTTTTTTTTCCCTTACAATATTCATTTACAAATGATTTAGTCAGTGTTTTTGTAAAACCTGATTTACATTCTGAAATCTATCACAGGTGGGGATATCTTTAGTCCCGTCAGGTGTTTCTGCGGAAAGTTTGGTTACTGAGCATTCTGAAGCCAGTACAAAATATATCTGGTCCCCCAGAATGCTGAGGGGAGGGGGTAGATTCCGCATAGCTAATAGCCTAGGCTAAGCCTCACTGGGAAGGCAGGGCTACATACTAATATACAGCAATATATATATTAGAGTTTTTGATGCTGAAACCAGGAAAATTGCAGTGAAAGTGGGTATCCTGAATAATGTACTGCATATGTTATTACAGGGCCTCTTTAACCAAATTATTCTACCAACACAACAGAAATTAATGCTCCTCTGGTATCCTATATACTATAAAGGGACACTCCACATTTGTTGAGAAAAATAATTGAATTACTTTCATTGTAGCTCCATATAGCAAGGAAGATAGCAAATATTATTGCGGATTGCCTACTTTGTTTTTGGTGCATATAAAATACTATCTTTTCACTGTGCTTTTAGCAGAATCTGACGGCCTGGAGCATCAAGGCCACTAGAGCAATTTCAGCTGCTATCTTTGTATAGATCCTTTTTATGGAGTGATTTTGTAAAGGATAAAGATAATACTGAGAATCTCCCATGAGCAGATGGACTACTAGACCAAAATCTGTCAGCTTTTTACTACCTACTGTAAGTGACAGCAACACAGGAAAAATAGTAATTTCTACTGCATTTCACTCCATGAGAAATGTACATTTGATATATATGTATTGTACATTTTACAATATTTCGCAATAGTAACTTCTCAAGGTCAGCATAAAGGTGGCCACACACGATACAATATAATGATCCGATTTTACGGCAATTCGATAAAAACGATCGGATCTCCCGAAAAAATCGAAAGCTTTTTTTTCATTCGACTGAAAAATCCGATCGGATTTCACGTTTTCTTCGATTTTAATCGATCCGGACTGCCAGATATTTTTCTTCAATCTTTCTAAAGATTGTATGGTGTGTGTTGGATTGTCAATTTATTAATATACACACCCTAGCAATTTTTTCAGAGTTTCCAATCATTTTTATGATAATTGGGGGGAAAATTTAACATACGTGTGTGGTACATTGGTCATATTTTTGAAATGTTGCAATCAGTCAGAAAAATTGATTGCAATTCTTAAATTGAACAGATATTTAAAAAATTGTATGGTGTGTGGCCACCTTAAGACTCTGAGAGCTTGATAAAACCTTTCAGGTCTCCTGTATTGATATAATGACAATGGAACATATAAAAACTAACACCAGTCTCAAAACATTTAGTATAATATCTCCAGCCCAAAGGACAGAGTCAATTTATGTAGAATAAAAGCCTATGGATTGTAGGGGGAAAAGGGGTACGGTATGGTTGTAAGCTCGCAAGGGCAGGGCTCTCACCCTTTTGTGTCATGGACTGTTATTACCGGTATTTAATTGCTTGCACACTGTTAGACATTTATACATTTTAGTCATCATGTTAAGTCAAATTGTAATCAGCAGTGCTGTATTTTGTATCAGTGTTCATATTTGATGTACATCATTGTCTGTATCATTATGTATCCCTTGTTTGTTTTCTTACATTGTACAGCGCCATGGAATATGTTGGCGCTTTATAAATAAATAATAATAATAATGTACAGTAAATTTTATTTAGTTAGTTTCTTACCTTCTCTGAGTCTTTCTGCTGAGCGGCATTCACAATCTGCGTCCTGAGGATCAGAATCTCTTCTTTGCGGACGTCCAGCTCCTCGTGGGCGGTCTTTAGCTGGTTCAGCAGGAGGTTGTACCCATTGGACTCTTCATTGGAGTTGTCCTCATTTGCTGCATCTGCAACGGCCTTTCTGAGCTCATTCACGTCATTCTTAAGCTTTTTATTCTCAGATTCCAGCTCTTGCCTCTGTAAAAATGAATCAAGGTGGTGATTAGGCGTGGCCACAAAAAGTGACTCAGTGAAGTATAGAGGAACGTAGACGCTTCAGTGGGAGTTCAGTAAAATGCCCCTATGTTTGAATAATTCTGATAGTAAACTTCTGCCCTACAACTACCGCCAGTGACCATAGATGGTGCCCCCCCCATTCAAGCCCTGGGCTCCAGAGCAGACACTTTGCTGACTCCTATGCCACAGGGATGAGGCATTTACTTTAAGGCAGCAGTCATCATACTATGCCAGGAAACAAAAACACATATATCAGTAGATAACTACTTGTTCTCATTACATAATAGATGTATTGTGCTATCCACATTTTAATTTCAGCAAATTTTATATAGTAAATAAAGAGAATTCTGTGGCATTTGCCTTCTTAATTCCCTCTGATTGAAGCCAATCCTGATGTCATTTCCCCCTTACTGTTTTTTTTGTTCTCTTAGAATCTGCACTGTCATATCTAGCTTGCTTTGTAAACATGTGAGCACTCATAGATCATAGATTTCAGCAGCTTTACGCTAAACTGGCCTCAGCCAATCTGTGAGTAGCAGGAATGTGGGAGGAGTGATGAGCGAGCTTCCTCCTAGTTTGCAAGGCAAAAATAGAGCCAGGCTGACTGAGATGAGATTTATTACAGCAGAAACATTTCTGATTAGATTTGAGTGCTTGCAATGCAGGGTCAGGTTGCAAGCTGCATATTAAACACAGAGCAGTGGGTAAATGGATTTGATTTTGTGGCTATATATATATCTAGAGAGCTTGAGATGTATTCGTTTGCATTTCCCTGGTAGAATTGCCTGAAGTTTCTAGACTTGTCTTCTAGTGAAGCCACTCTATTAATGTGTAAAAAACACCATGTTTATTCTCAGAAATACTCATTTATAGCCGGGCTGCAGACAGGAACATTAGAAAGCCCCCAGCAGCAGCAGCCGTACACTGTAAATGCTGATTGATGGCAGATAAGACATGAGAGTTCTCCAGCTAATGGTTGTGGAGTCCACACACTGACAGTGCATTACTCACAGAGCGGTGTGCGGCGTTCTGATCTGCACCGGGGGAGACACAACAGTCCCCGGCGGCTCTATTACCTCCGCTCATTAGTCTCTGTGAGGTGCAGAACTTGCCACAGCTGCAATTCCTTCTAATCAAATGTTTAGAGTTATCCCGACCTCCCCACACTGCAGAGAGAGGTGTCTGCTGCTGCAGCAACAGCCATTATCACTGACTATATATAAGGTCCAATTACAGCAGCACTAACCTAATGCAGCAACAATCCTCTACACAGAGCTGAATCATCCACGGGGCAATTCTAGGCAGTTGCCTAGGGCCTGGAGAGAGTCTAGGGGCCTGGTGGAGGTTAGCCCCGACCACATCTTGCCAAAAAAGCCAGGTGATCATCAGCGGTGAGTAAAGATTGCTATCTTGCCTGGGACCTTATTCCATATTCCTGCCTCCACACACTCTCCACTGCATTTTAAAGTGAACCTAAAGTCAATATAGAAAAAGTCAGTTTAACTTACCTGTGGCTTCTACCGACCCCTGCAGCCGCCCTGTGCCTGCGCCGGGACAAACTGATCCTCCGTTGTTGTTTTCAGCAACTCAGCCAGTCGATGGCCACTACTCCTGCATGGCCCTGTCCAGGCACATTCTCAAACAAGCTCCCATTGCCGGGAGCATCTGGCGCATGCACAGCGCGGGAAAATCTCATACTTCGCACGCGCAGGTCACTCCCATCGATGGGAATGTGATTGAGCCAGAGCAGTGCAGGAGTAGTGGCCATCGGCTGGCTGAGTTGGCGAAAACAAAACTTCATCGCTGCGGTGGACCAGAGGATCAGTTTGTACCGGCGCAGGCAAAGGGCAGCTGCAGGGGTCGGTAGAAGCCACAGGTAAGTTTAGGTGACTTATTTTTATTTAACTTTAGGTTTCCGTTAACAGCTAAATATACACAGTGTTCTCCCCAGGCTCTCTTAGCTGGGTGCTACACCCGGCTAATTTTGGTGAGCACCCGGCTAACATCAGCTCACCTCCTCATCCTTTTCCTGTGCCGTAAGTACATTTGCACCGGCCCTGCATTTACCTGTTGGACCTCACCCGGCTACTTTTGCATGCCACCCGGCTGGAAAAAGTTTCTGGGGAGAACACTGATACAGTTCACTTACAACTTAAAGGGAACCTGAAATGGGGCCTCCGCCATAAAATATACATACCTGGGGCTTCCTCCAGCCCCCTCTGGCCTGATCGCCCCCCACGGCACCCTTTTCTCAGCAATTGGCCCCCCACGGCACCCTCCTGCCGCGTTCACGTCGCCTTGAGCATTCTGTACCGGACAGCGCCTGCGCCGACTGCCCCCGACTGTAGGATTTTCAGGGCCATTTGCGGGCGAACAGAGAAGAGGGTGCCATGGGGGCGATCAGGCTGGAGGGGGCTGATATTTTATGGCTAATCCCCCAGGTACACATGTAATGTGGGTGTGCTGTAGTTCAATAGTAGATACAGAAGATTACACAGATACGTCCTCCACTGTGCAGCAGATGGTGAATATTCCTGTGCAGCAGATGGTGAATATTCCTGTGCAGCAGATGGTGAATATTCCTGTGCAGCAGATGGTGAATATTCCCGTGCAGCAGATGGTGAATATTCCCGTGCAGCAGATGGTGAATATTCCCGTGCAGCAGATGGTGAATATTCCCGTGCAGCAGATGGTGAATATTCCCGTGCAGCAGATGGTGAATATTCCCGTGCAGCAGATGGCGAATATTCCCGTGCAGCAGATAGTAAATATTCCTGTGCAGCAGATGGTGAATATTCCTGTGCAGCAGATGGTGAATATTCCTGTGCAGCAGATGGTGAATATTCCCGTGCAGCAGATGGTGAATATTCCCGTGCAGCAGATGGTGAATATTCCCGTGCAGCAGATGGCGAATATTCCCGTGCAGCAGATAGTAAATATTTCTGTGCAGCAGATGGTGAATATTCCTGTGCAGCAGATGGTGAATATTCCTGTGCAGCAGATGGTGAATATTCCCGTGCAGCAGATGGTAAATATTCCTGTGCAGCAGATAGTAAATATTCCTGTGCAGCAGATGGTGAATATTCCTGTGCAGCAGATGGTGAATATTCCTGTGCAGCAGATGGTAAATATTCCTGTGCAGCAGATGGTGAATATTCCTGTGCAGCAGATGGTGAATATTCCTGTGCAGCAGATGGTGAATATTCCTGTGCAGCAGATGGTGAATATTCCCGTGCAGCAGATGGTGAATATTCCCGTGCAGCAGATGGTGAATATTCCCGTGCAGCAGATGGTGAATATTCCCGTGCAGCAGATGGCGAATATTCCCGTGCAGCAGATGGTGAATATTCCTGTGCAGCAGATGGTGAATATTCCCGTGCAGCAGATGGTAAATATTCCTGTGCAGCAGATGGTGAATATTCCTGTGCAGCAGATGGTGAATATTCCTGTGCAGCAGATGGTGAATATTCCCGTGCAGCAGATGGTGAATATTCCCATGCAGCAGATGGTGAATATTCCCGTGCAGCAGATGGTGAATATTCCTGTGCAGCAGATGGTGAATATTCCTGTGCAGCAGATGGTGAATATTCCTGTGCAGCAGATGGTGAATATTCCTGTGCAGCAGATGGTGAATATTCCCGTGGAGCAGATGGTGAATATTCCCGTGCAGCAGATGGTGAATATTCCCGTGCAGCAGATGGTGAATATTCCCGTGCAGCAGATGGTGAATATTCCCGTGCAGCAGATGGTGAATATTCCTGTGCAGCAGATGGTGAATATTCCTGTGCAGCAGATGGTGAATATTCCCGTGCAGCAGATGGTGAATATTCCTGTGCAGCAGATGGTGAATATTCCTGTGCAGCAGATGGTGAATATTCCTGTGCAGCAAATGGTGAATATTCCTGTGCAGCAGATGGTGAATATTCCTGTGCAGCAGATGGTGAATATTCCTGTGCAGCAGATGGTGAATATTCCTGTGCAGCAGATGGTGAATATTCCTGTGCAGCAGATGGTGAATATTCCTGTGCAGCAGATGGTGAATATTCCTGTGCAGCAAATGGTGAATATTCCCGTGCAGCAGATGGTGAATATTCCCGTGCAGCAGATGGTGAATATTCCCGTGCAGCAGATGGTGAATATTCCTGTGCAGCAGATGGTGAATTTTCCTGTGCAGCAGATGGTGAATATTCCTGTGCAGCAGATGGTGAATATTCCTGGGACTTCTGAGATCATACAATAGGTAAGTTTTGAAGGATGCATTATGTAGCACCACCCCAGCACCATTCCACAGTGTTACAATGCAATGACTTCATTCCTGTGTCTGGTGAGGGTGATCATTCTATGGGCTTGATTCACAAAAGCGTGATAACTGCTACCACAGCAGTTATCACACGATCTGCCTCGCTCGAAGGTTTGCGCACATAAAGGATTACGTTTGCGTGTAAACAAAGGTTTGCGCGTGATCATGTGCGTGTTTGCACGGGATCGTGCGCCAACCTTCATTTACACGCAAACGTAATAATTTACGCGCACGGCTGATCGATTTTGTGAATCAAGCCCTATTTACCCCCCCCCCCCACCTGCACACAAGGCTCACCGGGTATTTATTACAATAATTTATATATCTATTATTACTATAGTTTATACATCTATTTATATATCACCGAGCGGTTGCATGTGGCCTTACTGAAGCTCTGTACCCTTTGTTATTACATATCGGCCCCAATTCAATTCACTTTTCCTCCCACGTTTTCTCCTAGGAGATATTTTTTCATCTTCTTTTTAAAATACATTTTCAGCCCTGTGCAACTGATTACTAGAAGGTCAGTGAAAAAGTACTGCCAACATTATTCTGAGTATTGTCTTACTTGCTGGTGGCTTAAAAGGCATTTGAACCGTTCAGCCTATGGAAAGAAGCAGTTAAAGCGCAGCTGTATGGCTCATCTTATGATAAATACACATTAATGGGCGAGTCAGAACCGTAAATACAGGTGCAGCTGCATGCAGCCAAGAATCATCTCAGGGATGAGGTTTTCTCTACAACTACTTTCTTAGCAGGAGGCAGGGGCGTCGCTAGCCCCAAAGATCAGTGGCACGTGCCCCGGATCTATTCTGAGTCAGCTGTGGTGCCTCAATGACGGTTATGTTGGGAGCTGTGGTGCATCAATTGAGGGTATGCTGGGTGCTGTGGTGCCTCTATGTGGGTATGCTGAGTGTTGTGGTACCATGCTGGGCACTGTGATGTCTTTATGGGGGCATGCAGGGAGCTGTGTTCAACATTTTTCTGGACAGAGCTACTTAGACCGCTGTTAAGTTCATGTAAATATGACTCCACCCATGACCACACCCACATTCGGTTTCTTGGCCACACCTATTTTCCTTCTGGAGTGCCCAAAAGTGCCCCAGATCTCTTAGGATCCTAGCAACGCCCCTGGCAGGAGGGTGGGGCAACGCGCCAGAAGCCGGCGGCCCCGGGGGCTACAAGAGAAGTTTTGGGGGGTGAAGACGCAGCTGGTAATTTTAACTTGCTATCAGAAGAGGACCCATTGAATGTATAATATACACTGGAAGTCGGCTTTCATCAAAACTGAAGTTCCTTCATTACCTTTAGGTTGTTGTAGGCGATGTCTGTGTCACGGTCTGCGTTGTTTGGCGTTTCAATGACCTGAGTACATAAAGGACATTGATATGACCAGTTGTGTCATAGAGACGCAGCACACCCATTCCCCACCCATAACAAACCCTTGCGGTCAAAGATCTTAATAATTCTGACTTGCAGGATGATTTAACGCAAATTGTATGCTTCTCAGATCTGTGCCAATCAAATGCACTTACTGATTATTCTGATTAGCCGAAATCTAAGCTGCACACAATTGGCGCCTGCAAGGCAGAAGTATTAGCATTGCATGAACCATTGGTCAGTTCACAAATGTGAGGAATGTGAAAGAATTCAGGTCATCCAGAGAGGGAGTGTGATGGCATCGAGGGACTTCAAGAATAAAGAGATCCCTATAATGTTCATGGTTGGCTTTGCTTATTTAGTCCTGTAAAGGGAACAAGCACATCTATCACACTACTGGTTCCTTCTAATAAAATCGGGTACCATAGAGCCACTTGCTGCTGCAAGTTGTGACAGTCAAAGCATACCTTCCAACTTTTTGACATAAGAAACAGGAACACCCTTAAGACACGCCCCTGTCACACCTCTAATCATGCCCGGCCACACCTCTAGTCACACATTCCACAAAAAGTTAATGGGTAAAAGACGTAGTTTTATCATTCAAACCACTCTTGTCCTTTCTATCATCATTCGTTTTCCTCTATATTAAAGAGAATCTGAGGTGACATCTGGGTCAAAAGTTAAATGAGGCTTCTCACGCCATCCGTCAGTGCTTCTCCACTACCCTCCCTCCTGCACCTGCGCGAGCACGGGCATGCCTGTGCATTATGCCGGTGCTGCTTGTGCACGAGCGGCACATGGTCATGCTTGTGCATGAACAGGCGAGCAGCTGGGACAAATTATGAAAAATTGGCTAAGTGAAAATGTAGATTGGCTAAGGGAGCTCTACAAATTTGTTTCCAAAGTGCCAGCTGCCTGACAACGGATCCAGGCCCAGCATATACTGAGGAGCTGTGTTACCTGGGACTTCTTATTCTCCTGCTGCTCCTTCTTATCTAGCTGGCTCTGCAGTTTCTTGCGCTCCAGTTCCAGCTCCCGCACCCTCTTCTGCAGCTTCAGGAAGAGAGTCATGTCCATCGCCGCCTTCTCCAGGCCCGCCTCCTGCAAGACAAGCAAAGCAAGACACAGGCTTACCAACAGGCTGTACACACACACACACACACACAATTACACATAGGCGTGGCTTCACATGAATAAACATGAGACTGACGGCCAATCACAAGCAAGGCAGGACACAGGCTTACCAACAGGCTGTACACACACACACACACGTTATTACACATAGGCGTGGCTTCACATTATTACACATAGGCGTGGCTTCACATTATTACACATAGGCGTGGCTTCACATTATTACACATAGGCATGGCTTCACATGAATAAAAATGAGACTGGTGGCCAATCACAAACAAGGCAAGACGCAGGCTTACCAGCAGGTTGTACACACACACACACACACACACACACACACACACACACACACACACACACACACACACACACACACACACACACACACACACACACACACACACACACACACACACACACACACACACACACACACACACACACACACACACACACACACACACACACACACACACACACACACACACACACCTGTTATTACACCTAGACGTGGCTTCACATAAATAAACATGAGAATTAATAAACAAAAATCATTGAGTGTCTGTAGCAAAATCAAATGCAGTAAAAGCAAAAGCTACTGATCAACCGAAAAATTGTATCGGATTGGTCGAATCAAATTAAAATGAAAAAAAATAATAATTTGTAATGCCTTAAAGAATATCTGTAATCACTCATAAAAAAAGGAAGGAGCAGGCATGAGTGGGCAGCACTCCTCACGCTCCTCACTCTCCTCCCTTCACTCGTAAAAGCCTTGGTAAGTGTGTGGGCTGCACAGTAGGTAGCAGAGGGCTGCATGTTGACTCTTATCTCTCTCTCCTCTGTGTGTTGGATCTGTTCTCTTACCGTAGCCTTACCTGTGGGCAATGACTGGCCAGCGGATGTGAGAAATCCTGGATGCTGTGATAAGAAACTCCCCCATGTGGCCAGTGACAACTTTAGAAAGTTCAGACAGCCCAAGAATGTAACGGCATTGCCTCTGGTCTGTGACTGCAGAGGTTTTATTAAGTCATCGGAGCTCAGGGGGGTGAAGAAGGCTAATCTCTGTGTCCTTTAGCAAAATAACAGCGGCTTTGTCACTTCCTAGAGTGTAACAGGCACACAACAGACTGTTGCTAAGAAATTAGGCCACAGCGTGGAGTAAGTTACACTGTAGAATGTGAGTGCTTTGGGGCAATGGCTTCTATTTCTATTGTCTGTAGTGTGCATTCAGGTGTCAGGTGGTAAAGGTGACCAGACAGAGGAATGTAGAAAAGTTACTGAATTTGAGTTTGTAGTATTCCAGTGCACCAACAGGAATAACTCAAAGGAAACATCAGGGAATAAAAAACAAACAAAGAAAAAAACAGATTTACTTACCTGTGAATTCCTCCAGCCCCTGGAAGCCTATGTGTCCCTTGCCGCAGCTCCGGTCTCAGCGGGTCTCCTGGGGTCCCCTCCGGCACCTGCCAATCAGATGGCTTCCACATATGCGTGCGGCCACGCCGCTCGTGGTCATGTTCTGTGCAGACGCAGTACTTCTGCGCCTGCGCAGAATGCTCCCGATGATGGGCAGGTCACTGCGTGTGGCTCAGCCATGCGCATGCACATAGGCCGCCGACCTGGCTGGATCAGCGGCTTCCCCAGAGGGGACCACGGGAGGCCCGCTGAGAGCAGAGCTGTGGCGAGGGACACATAGGCCTTCCAGGGACTGAAGGAAGCCCCAGATAAGAAAATCTGTTATTTTTGTTACCTTTAAAGCAAAAATATAACATGAATTTAGATACTTACCCCAGTAGTGGGAAGTTTCTCATGGTCGAAGATCCGCATGCAGCCCACCGTACCACTGCTGGGTCCCTCCAAACATATTCGCCAAAAAAGTTGTGCGAGTGCATCTGGACTAAGCATACACGAGTGAGGTCCTCCTCATGTCCAGTAGAATGAAGCCACTTGCGCACAGCTTTTTTCCCCATGCAAGAGCGCTTCGCTCTACCGGGCATGTGTGGACATCACTTGTGCATGCCCAGTACGGATGCGCTTGTACATTGACAGGAAGCATCACCAGTTTATGGGGCCCCGGGACAAACTTAAAGGACACATCCGAGAATAAAAAAAATAGTTTACTCCCCGAGGCTTCTTCCAGTTTCTAGAAGTATTTTAGGTCCCACGCCACAGTCCCACCGTGAGCCAGGCCTCCAATATCCCCTCCGTATCTGCCACAGAGTCAGGTTCTTCTACTCACGCGCGGACACGCCATGCGCCTCTCTTCATCACTCTCTCAGAGCCGGGAGCACTCTTGCAGTTCAATTCTCACTGAACTGTGAAAGTTCAGAGCGCTCTCGGCCCGGGAGTGTGATCCAGGGAGCCGCTCGCCGCAACCGCGCATGCGCAGAAGATCCCGACCTGGCCGCAGGTTGTGATCTTCCAGAGGGGAGACCAGGAGACCTGGCTGACAGCGGATCTTACACACTTCTAGGGACCAGAAGAAGCCTTGGGTGAGAAAAACATATCCGTTAGGTACTCGCGGTGCGTGGTGTTCCCTGTCTGGCCACATTAAACTGCGGTAGCAGTGCGGAAATTTGACGCACCGCCCCAGTGTGAAAGGACCCTTAAGTGGGGACCCACCCAACCCCCATGGTCATTACCCCACTGCTCCACGGGACACCCTCACATTTATCAGCATTAATCACTCACTTGTCCCGGCGGGCGGAAGCTGCACCGTCCATGCACTCTTCAGCCAAGCTGTCTTCCTCTTCTCTATCCAGCGTGTTATGTGTAAACACGTGGATGTGCTGCAGCACTTGTTACAGAGGTGTGTGTATCCTCACAGTGTATTTCCCACATTCACCAGTAGTTAATGATCCACAATGTATGTGCCATGGTAGTACTGCCAGCCTTACCTCTACCTCCATAATGGTATCTTCCGTGTCCCCGATTTCAGAGGTGGAGATGGAGGGATAGTTGGAGTCGGACTCTAAGCTGCTTTGGTTGGAGTGATTTCTGCGGTGTCCTGGGGTTTGCTAAAAAGAGAATGACAACAGCAAAAAGTAAGTGCTTGTACTGCATAAGGCAACCCCGTATCATAGCGCTGATTTAGTACAACTGGACAACAAGCCAGGCTGGAGTTAAAATTAACCCGAGCTGGTGAAATACAGCCAGATCCTGTATTTTTTTGGACCATAAGAGCTCCTGACCATAAGACGCACCTAGGTTTAGAGGACAAATACCAGGAGAAAAAAATATACTAATCCTGGTGAATGGCCATCTTATGGATCTTCTCCCTAATTATAATGTACCTCCTGTGTACCCGTGTCCCCCTCTGTCCTTCTCCATGCTCCTTTGTGTAGTGCTGTGTCCAACTGTGTCCTGATCCGGGCCTCTTTGAGTAATCCTGTGCCCCCCCCCCCCCCGGGCCCCTTTGCTTAGTTCTGTGACCTCCTTTGTCCCCCCTTGTGTCCTCCTCCGTGTTCCTTTGTGTAGTCCTGTGTTCTCATTTGTCCCCCTTCTGTCCTCTGCAGGGGCCCCTTTGTGTAGTCCTGGGTCTTTGTTTGTCCCCCTCATTTGCTTCCGCTGCTAATTACTCTGCACGGAGGGAGCACAGGAGGGGAGGAGGACTCAGGGGGACAAACAAAGACACAGGATTACACAAAGGGGAGACATGCGCTGCCACGTTCACTGCTAATACTCTCCACATGCAAGTCAGCGGAGGTTTGTAACTCAGGGACTCCCTATATTCAGACCATAAGACGCAGTGACTTTTCCTCGACACCTTTGGCACGTCTTATGGTCTGAAAAATACTGTCCAGAGGCTTCCTCCTTGAGACCACCGTTGCCACGCATCGACCCTCTGAACATACTGTATCTGACATGATAAGAGCTTGTGGGATACGATCTTGTGGCCACGCTCCCTGCTGTGGATGAGCGCAGCTGTAATGTGCGGCTGTGGAGTACAGGCATGCCTACGCAGTAAGCCACAGCCGCTTGTTCCACAAGTGCTTTTGTGCTACTGCACAGACGCATCCATACTCTCGCAGGCGCAGTATGGCCGCGCTTGTGCGCGAAGGCTGCAAACTAAAGGAGGGTTTGACCAGTGGAGGTCAAGGAGGACGTGGCCAGCCTCCTGAGGATCCAGAGGCTCCCCTCTTCTTAGGTAAATAACTTTTGTTTTTTTATAGCCACCTCTGGTTTGCTTTAAGAAAAGCAAGGAGATGTTTCATCACTATGGGCTTGTTCACATTGCAGGCGTTTTTTGGATTTTTTCGGCTGCCTGCGGTTTCTAAAAACACCCCCGACCACGTGGTCAATGTATGTCTATGAGAAGTTTCATATCGGCGCGGGCCGTTCGTGGTGCAGCTAGGAAAGCGTCAATGGAAGGTATAGGAAAATCGGCGAATGCGAACAAAAATGCGCATTAAGGCGATTGCGTTCGCGTTTTTAAGAATAAATACATTGTATTTATTCTTTTCAAAGAGTTCCCTTCCTGACTTGTGTCAGGGAGTGAATTACAAAACCGCTCGGAAAAAACGCTTAGAAAACCGCTAAGCACAAAAACGAATCACCTGCCCAAGCGCCGGGAACCGGAAAAAAAGACGCCTCAAAAACAGCCCAACGCGGACGGACACGCGAGCCGAATGCAATGTGAACAAGGCCTAACACTAAGCTTCTTCTATTACAATTCTTGGGGGAGATTCCTAGGCTGGTATAAGCACAGGTACTTACTAGCTCAGCCAAGCTCACCTTGATAAGAGTGACCTCCTCTTGCAGGTTGTCATATCTCTGCTCCAGGCGGGTGTACTCCTTCACCAGGTTCTGGTAGCGGGTCCGTTCCTCCTCCAGATCCTTCTGTATCTGCTGGTTCTCCTTGACTGCGCTCTGTGTAAACTCATCTGAGGAAAGAGTCACAGCCATATTAAAATCAGTCAAGTGTTCACTGGCAAGGCCTCCTAACATACACTGAGGGGAATTTACAAATCTAGTGAGCAGGTGCAGAATGCTGGAGACAGTGACAGTTTTACCATCAGATCTCTGCTTCCTTCAGAAATCCCCATTCTGACAGTTATACAATTATTATTATGATGCATTTATATATTACTGACATTTTATGTCACCAACAGTGCTCCTTATTCACCACCAAAATAGCCTCCAAAATAAATAAAATGAAAGCAACCATGAAATGAAAATAAGCTTCTGAGGTAATGAATTGTATGTTGTAGTACAGCTAAGAAACAGAACATACATTAGCAGCAAAGAAGAGTCTCCAGTAAAGTTTCCAGTACAGGAAGAGTTAAAAGACTTCAGTTGTTAGCTCTTTAACACGTGGTTGAATACAGTGCTATTTTCTGAAGCACTTAAAGGGAACCTAAACTGAGAAGAGTATGGATTTTTCCTTTTAAAATAATACCAGTTGCCTGAATTGCCTGCTGATCCTGTGTTTCTAATACTTTTAGCCACAGCCCCTGAACAAGCATGCAGATCAGGTGCTCTGACTGAAGTCAGACTGGATTAGCTGCATGCTTGTTTCAGGGTGTGATTCAGCCACTATTGCAGCCACAGAGATCAGCTGGACTGCCAGGCAACTGGTATTGTTTAACAGAAAACATCCATATCACTCTCAGTTAAGGTTCCCTTTAAGCTGTTTCTTTGCTGATTGAGATAAGGTTTTTCTGCAGGAAAGTTCAAAGGGTCGATATTTTTGCTTTCGTTTTATAGTTTTAAAGACAAGTGTATGCTTTTAAAGCTGCAACTGTGACAGAATGATGTAAGGTTATAAAAAAAAAAAAAAAGCTATGCGACAGCAAATAAAAAATATGAAAAATATTTTTTTCTTTGCTACTAATGTTCTATTACTTATCTGTATTACACATACAATTCATTACATCATAAGTTTGTTTTTTTCACTTCAGATTTGCTTTAAGCATTTCTCCCAAATAACATAATTAGGCAGCATGTCCCAGTTAAAAAACAGACCTCAATGACAGACCCCAGTAGCAGACTGCGTCTAATGACAGCCCCACAGTAATAGACAGCACCCTATGACAGCCCCACAGTAATAGACAGCACCCTATGACAGACCTCCAGTAATAGACAGCACCCTATGACAGCCCCACAGTAATAGACAGCACCCTATGACAGCCCCACAGTAATAGACAGCACCCTATGACAGACCTCCAGTAATAGACAGCACCCTATGACAGACCTCCAGTAATAGACAGCACCCTATGTCAGACCTCCAGTAATAGACAGCACCCTATGACAGACCCCCAGTAATAGACAGCACCCTATGACAGACCTCCAGTAATAGACTGCACCCTATGACAGACCCCACAGTAATAGACAGCACCCTATGACAGACCCCAGTAATAGACAGCACGCTATGACAGACCCCAGTAATAGACAGCACCCTATGACAGACCTCCAGTAATAGACAGCACCCTATGACAGACCTCCAGTAATAGACAGCACCCTATGTCAGACCTCCAGTAATAGACTGCACCCTATGACAGACCCCACAGTAATAGACAGCACCCTATGACAGACCCCCAGTAATAGACAGCACCCTATGACAGACCTCCAGTAATAGACTGCACCCTATGACAGACCCCACAGTAATAGACAGCACCCTATGACAGACCCCAGTAATAGACAGCACGCTATGACAGACCCCAGTAATAGACAGCATGCTATGACAGACCCCAGTAATAGACAGCACCCTATGACAGACCCCCAGTAATAGACAGCACCCTATGACAGACCTCCAGTAATAGACAGCACCCTATGACAGACCCCACAGTAATAGATAGCACCCTATGACAGACCCCCAGTAATAGACAGCACCCTATGACAGACCTCCAGTAATAGACTGCACCCTATGACAGACCCCACAGTAATAGACAGCACCCTATGACAGACCCCCAGTAATAGACAGCACCCTATGACAGACCCCAGTAATAGACAGCACCCTATGGCAGACCCCTAGTAATAGACAGCACCCTATGACAGACCTCCAGTAATAGACAGCACCCTATGACAGACCCCAATAATAGACAGCACCCTATGACAGACCCCCAGTAAAAGACAGCACCCTATAACAGACCCCAGTAAAAGACAGCACCCTATGACAGACCCCCAGTAATAGACAGCACCCTATGACATATCCCCAGTAATAGACAGCACCCTATGACAGACCCCAGGAATAGACAGCACCCTATGACAGACCCCAGTAATAGACAGCACCCTATGACAGACCCCAGGAATAGACAGCACCCTATGACAGACCCCCAGTAACAAACAGCACACTATGACAGCCCCCAGTAATAGACAGCACACTATGACAGACCCCGGTAATAGACATCACCCTATGACAGACCCCAGTAATAGAAAGCACCCTATGACAGACCCCCAGTAACACACAGCACACTATGACAGCCCCCAGTAATAGACAGCACCCTATGACAGACCCCGGTAATAGACAGCACCCTATGACAGACCCCGGTAATAGACAGCACCCTATGACAGACCCCAGTAATAGACAGCACCCTATGACTGACCCCAGTAATAGACAGCACCCTATGACAGACCCCAGTAATAGACAGCACCCTATGACAGACCCCGGTAATAGACAGCACCCTATGACAGACTCCTAGTAATAGACGCACGCTATGACAGGCCCCCAGTAACAGACAGCACCCTATGACAGGTCCCCAGTAATAGACAGCACCCTATGACAGACCCCCAGCAATAGACAGCACCCTATGACAGACCCCGGTAATAGACAGCACCCTATGACAGATCCCAGTAATAGACAGCACCCTATGACAGACCCCGGTAATAGACAACACCCTATGACAGACCCCAGTAATAGACAGCACCCTATGACAGACCCCAGTAATAGACAGCACCCTATGACAGACCCCAGTAATAGACAGCACGCTATGACAGACCCCAGTAATAGACAGCATGCTATGACAGACCTCCAGTAATAGACAGCACCCTATGACAGACCCCAGTAATAGACAGCACCCTATGACAGACCCCAGTAATAGACAGTTCTTTTATACAGTTCAAGGCATGTCCTCAGCTCAGGTCTGAGAGATATATTTGTTTATGTAAAGTATTTCTGACGAAGTTGCAGAGTATAAGATCCCCATATGGAGTGATGTTCATAAACTACCACAAATATAACCGCTATAACGGCAACACGTCTCAGGACGGCACAGACACCTGGCTTTGTGAATTCCCCCAAGAAAACACCCCCTGGAAGAAGTTCTGCTTCCTACCGACTGCCTCTGCTGCGAATCACATTAATAAAGCACAGGGTGAAATGACACATTCACAAGCCAAAGGTAACCTGGTTTAATCAAGTTAAGGATTATTAATTCACGTGTCACGTGGATAAGTAACCGAACAACCAAGAGAAACACAGAAGCTGCTGTGGAGCTGTTATTTAAAGGCGGCCAAACATATCATTCATTTTCAGATTTAATCATTTGGATTGACCTTTAAGTGATATATTAATCCCCCCCCCCCCCCCCTGTCCCCGTCCCCAGACCCAAGCATGATTAATGAACTTTGTATCAACTTATTGGCTGGATAGCATATTGGTTAAAGGATACTCGAAGTGACATGTGACATGATGGGATAGACATGTGTATGTACAGTGCCTAGCACACAAATAACTAGGCTGTGTTCCTTTTTTTCTTTTTCTGACTGAAAGAGTTAAATATCAGGTATGTAAGTGGCTGACTCAGTCCTGACTCAGACAGGAAGTGACTACAGTGTGAACCCCACTGATAAGAAATTCCCCTTTTTATCTCTTTCCTGCTCTCAGATGCCATTTTCTGCTAGGAAAGTGATTTATAGTTGCAATTTCTTATCAGTGAGGGTCACACTGTAGTCACTTCCTGTCTGAGTCAGGACTGAGTCAGCCACTTACATACCTGATATTTAACTATTTCAGGCAGAGAAAGAAAAAAAGGAACACAGCATAGTTATTTGTGTGCTAGGCACTGCACATACCCATGTCTATCTCATAATGTCACATGTCACCTCGGGTATCCTTTAAGGGCTCTGCCTCTGACACAGGAGACCTGGGTTCAGTAAGCCTGCACCTATTCAGTAGGAGACCTTGGGCAAGACTCCCTAATACTGCTACAGCCTATAGAGAGCATCCTAGTGGCTGCAGCTCTGGTGCTTTTAGTCAGCCAGGACAAAAGTGCAATATAAATGTTCTGTGTCTTGTCTTAGTGATCAAAATCACAATTAGCTGCCAGGGGTGTTGGACTCCAGTCCTCGGGGAGCGATGTCATCACACATTTTTGGCAAAACTCAAATTAATTCATGGAACTGAATCTGGAAAGATGTAATTCATCAAGTAGAACACCTTTCTCCATTTCTCTGTCTCTCCTACACACTGGCATGGAGTTTGACACCTGTGCTCAGGCCTTGTGTCTGACCTACACTGGCCTCCTGGTACACCTGCTATAATTTGTTGTTAGGCTGCAGGTACAATCATAGGTTCTCCTTGTAGTTCCCTATAAGCCAGGCAGGTGGCAGTGTGGGGAGGCTTGGATAAGCTGTTAGTCACCACCGCCTCCCAATCAGCATTATTATTATTATTTAGTATTTATATAGCGCCGACATATTACGCAGCGCTGTACAGTGTATATATATATATATATATATATATATATCTATATATATATCTATATATCTATCTATATATCTATCTTGTCACTAACTGTCCCTCAAAGGAGCTCACAATCTAATCCCTACCATTGCCATATGTCTATATTATGTAGTGTGAGTACTGTGGTCTAGGGCCAATTTTAGGGGGAGCCAATTAACTTACCCGTATGTTTTTGGAATGTGGGAGGAAACCGGAGTGCCCGGAGGAAACCCACGCAGACACGGAGAGAACATACAAACTCTTTGCAGATAGTGCCCTGGCTGGGATTCGAACCAGGGACCCAGCGCTGCAAGGCGAGAGAGCTAACCACTACGCCACCATGCTGCCCATGTGGGGATTGTTTCATCCACAGTTGGGTCCAATGCTAGGTACACACGATAGAATTTTCTGGTAGATCTGAATCTGAAAATTTGATTGATTTTCTGATCGATTTCCATTCACTTTTTATGGAAATCAATCGGAAAATATATTGAGATTCAAATCGGACATTTTGGAAAAAAATTGATCTGGCAGGTAAATCTGCCAGAAAGTTGTATCGTGTGTACCTAGCATTACAATACTGCTAAACCTACAATTTCACTTGACAGTCAGTCAGAAGCACGTCCGCTCCCCTGCCAGTCATGCACCCCTCCCCTTTCCTGATTGGAAGGGGAGGTGATTGGCTTCATGGTTACACCTCCCCTTCAAAGAGGGCATCACTGCTCTGACATCACGAGAGAGGGGAACAACAAGGAGCAGCTGTGGTCACATGACATGGTCACATGACCGCACTGGTGAAAAGCTGTTCTATGTTACTTAGGACCCTTTTAAACAAATTAATGGTCAAGAGGAACTTTAATCAGGAGGATCAGTGTACAATAGCAGTAAATTAGGCTAGGTCAGTGTAACGATTGTGGAACTTTCTCCGTAATCAGCGCACAACGCGTGTGCTGATACGGCGGAAATCCTCCACAAGCGTATAATTGCAGGCACCCAGCAAAAGGTGCTATGCACCCCTAGAGGGAAATTCCCGTCGGCAGATGGCGCTGGGGAGTGCAGAGGAACCAATCCTCTGTACCTCCACAAATGCCAGACAGGAATTGTACAAAGCGCAGAACGCAACCGCAAGAGAGGCGATTGCGAATGAGAACGAGCAAAGGGACAGGTTGTATGTGTGTGCGCCAATCTAGTCGCCACCTCGCGACAGTGCACACACACAACAGCAGATATGAAATAGGAACGCGATCGCGAGAGGTGCGATCGCCAGACGTGACACAAGGCAGATCAGAACAGAATACGAGGTTAGCAAAGGCACAGCAAATAATACAATGAGAATAACAAGGAAAATAACAAACGCTAACTGAACACGAACACCGCACTCATTCGCAACAGTGCACGCGTTCGTGCGCGGTCTCCACGTGATAAGCACAATAGAGACAAGCACGCCTAACTAACCAAGACAAGACAAACATGTAACAGAGGACGTGAGCGCTTGCTTAACGGTTACCTCACCGAGCCTCCAGCAAGCGTTCGTAGCAGACAAGACAGACACACAAAAACAGGGACAAGTGAGAGATAGGATCCACAGCACTAGCGAAAGTGGCTAGCGCGATCCAGGTACAGAGTAGTAAAACAGAAGGATCCACAGCACTAGCGGAAAGTGGCTAGCGCGATCCAAGGAGACAGAACAGAAGGATCCACAGCGCTAGCGAAAGTGGCTAGCGCGATCCAGGTACAGAGTAGCAGAACAGAAGGATCCACAGCACTAGCGGAAAGTGGCTAGCGCGATCCAAGGAGACAGAAAAGAAGGATCCACAGCGCTAGCGCAAGATGCTAGTGCGATCCAAGTGAGACAGATCAGAAAAGATAGCTGGTAGCAACCGCTGCACCAGCTATACTCCAAGAACAGAGATCAGAACCATTTCCTGTCGACCACCGCTGGGACAGGACAATAGCAACAGAACAAACAAACAGATAAGCAATCCCAACTGCACTAAGGAAACCTGCCTAGTGCAGTTTTCCAGGAATTACTCTAAGCTGATCTTCAAACAGAGAGCAAGGCTGACACCCCTCCAGGAGTGTTACACAGGACTAAATCCTTATGACCAGCCAAGCATTGTGGGAAACACATAGTACTTATAGTACACACCTCCAATGAATGTGGCCAGGCAATTTGCATGACAACGTATGCAAATTCCTCAGCAAGCACAAGCTGCAAAACTGACAGAAGCTCTTCTTTCCAGAGTCCTGCAGCATGCAAACCTAAACAATAGTCAAAAAGCTGCCTGCCTGCACAGGCAGCTGAGCAGATCATTACAGTACCCCCTCCCCTCCAGGGTCGAATTCCAGACGACCCTCAAAACTGCTATTAGCAAAAGACTCCAACCGAAGACTCATGAAGGTCGGGACAGCCCGACAAGGTCCAATTCCAGAGTCAGTCCACCCGAAACCGACCTCATCGGAAACAGAAGCCACCGAAACATGCCCATCAGCACTACAAGTCTCAGCGTAACACCCATCAGGACTGTGGATACCAGAGAAGAGGCCATCGACACCCTCCAGACAATACCCACCACCTTCCAAGGAGCGTCCGAAAATACCAAATCTGCCACAAAACCTGTTCGAAGTGTCTCTTTCAAAGCAAAAGCCGCTGTTGATCGTATTCAGGGTACCAAGCAAAACTTCTCTCGGAATCTCCCAGAACACCTTGAAGCTCCGCAGAGATTCCAAGAAGCCAGAACGCTCACCAGGCTCACACGGAGAGCTACCAAGCACCCCCATGGAACCTATGACAGCTCCAGATTCAGAATTAGCAGGACACCCATCAAGATCAGGACTTTTAGGGACCACTTCTGGGCATGCAAGCAGGCAGGCTAAATCAGAACATGTCTCCACCGAGGAAGCATCTGAGTACGCTGGTAACCGAGACACACTTGGGCTTTCTGGGTCACAGAGCACACTGGGGTACACCAGCACAAGAGAGACACCTCAGGACACGTCAGGGAACTGCCAACCTCAGAGTCCGGCACGACCAGACCAAAACCAGGACCGGGCAGAAAATCACGAGTAGAGGTCACAGGTACTGGTATTTCAAAAGAAGACTCGGTCTCAGGCTTAGAGATCTCAATATGGGGGACAAGAAAACAAGGGTGCGCTCCTATGGTGCATTAACTTTTTATTACAAAATTCCACGCTAAAAACAATTGCACTTACAGTGTGTGTGCAAGTTATGCACATGTAGGGGGCCGCCAGCGAGTATCACCCACGTCTTGAGCCTGGCCAGGGCGTCAAGGATCCGTCTGCGATGGAGAGCAGGGGGACTGGGGACAAACCGCCGGCTCCTACACCTCTCGGCAAGCCGTCTGATCGTCACAACGCGTTTCGGTGCTTAGCCACGCCTTCTTCCGGTCGACCGTGCAATTGTTTTTAGCGTGGAATTTTGTAATAAAAAGTTAATGCACCATAGGAGCGCACCCTTGTTTTCTTATCTCCCATATGCTAGACTTCTGGCACCACCCAGTGGAGGGAGAAGCACCGTGGGCATAACACACATTTAAAGGGCCATACCTAGCTGAAGCTAGCGCAGGATAAACTACTTTTCTTTAGAGATCTCAATGACTGTAATGGTATCTGACAGAAATTCATCATTGACTACCCATGACTGAAGCTCCACCAGAGCTGAAAAGGTAGCCAGCAAGGCAGCAATGCCTATGGAAGAGGGCAACACTTCAGAAGGACTTGGGGGGCAGGAGACATCTCCTACAAGTTCTGTACCCTTTGGGAGGAACTCGGAGACATCAAACAAGACCTCAGGAACATAATTTTCCAGGTTTTCTAAGAAGGATTCTGAACTATCCATGCTACAGGGCTGAACATTAAATACCTCCTGCAGGCAGGGCAGATGTCCCAGGAATGGTTCCACCATAACCTGAGACTGAACTTCATCATAATCAGCGGGATGTACAGGAATATTTACTGGAACACACACTGACTCCCTAACTTCATTCTCACTGTACCCAGAATTCTGTGTGGCAGTCAAACTAGCTTGTAACTCCAAAACTGCAGAAAAACAGGTGAGTATAGTGGCAATACCTAGACGAGCCTCTAGGGACACTGCAGGGGATTCTAAGCAAGGCCACATTGACTCATCCAGAGTACAGGGTGCAGAATCAGCACTTCCCTCAGAACAAGAAAGGGGCTCACAAACGTCAGTGTGAAAGGAAAACATGTTTTCATTCATGGTACAGGGCAGGTTCAGAGAAAGCGTCTCTGAATAAGGTAAAGAAGAAGTAAGCATCAGATTCGCAAAACCGAAGCGCTGTCTCACTCTTAGATTCGGCTAACAATGTCGAATCCGAGGAACCAGATTGCAAAACCTGCGAATCAAAATTCACTTTAGGTTGTGAAACTGACGCTTCCATAGCGCAAACCTCAGCGATCTGCGGAGCAGACTGCAAGGCATCTAGGACCGAAACACTGGAGCAACTGTCACCAGGCAACGGGCCCTTACAGGTGTGAACAGGGTGAGACAGAGACTCATCTGTAGAAGAAATAGCGACATCAACAGGATAAACTTTATTAGGCATATTAATTTTACTTTTGACGCTGCATAGTCGAGAAATTTTCCCCATAGCAGGGTCACAGACGGAAGATCTCAAAGATCTGTTTCTAAATGACAAAGGATCCCACACATCCTTGAGGAAACCGGCAGACTCATGCCGATCACAATCTGCAGGAACATCCGAGAAACAGGCATCAGATCGCACAGATTCAAACTGCACACTGTCAGGAGAGAATCCTTCAGGATTCGCACAGGAATCAACCACAGCAGCACACTCATTCATTTCAGATTGCACAAAGTCAAGACTCACATGCTTTACCCCAGAAAGGCAGGAACAATCATCCGACAACGATGTCTCTTTATTGGAATCAATTGGTTGGTGTGTGTGCAACTCATCCAAAATGGTTTGACATACATAGATCACCAGATCCACATCATCCTTGTCACATTCATCGGAATTAATCAGAAGGTACATAGAATCGAGACAAGTATTCAAGACAACTTCGCTTTTTGCGATGTAAAAATCGCAAAAGGCTTTCCAATCAAAATCGAATTCCTCCAGCAAGGCCCCAACATCCCAGGAAGCAAATGGGGATTCAAACAGGCCAGTATCCAGAAAATCTCCATATGGGTGGAGATCAGGAACAAGAACAGATTTTTTAACTGCTTTAATATAGTGTGCGATCCTACCTATAGCAGGATCCACATAAGCTTTGGATTGGGGCAAAAAAGACGGAGACGGAACAACATCCTTATAAACATCAATAGGGAGTGTTTTATTCCGATGCTTGCGTTTTTTAGTTTTTCTCTTTTTAGCCACTTTGCATGTCTGCTGTTTAAAACCTGAAGTGGCAACAGACACATTGAACTGATTGTCATACTGAAAAGTTTCGCATGGAAGGGAAAGATCAGCTGACTTATCAGCAGCTACACATTCAATCAGAGCAGGTGGTAAGCCAGGCAGTTTAAACCAGTGAGAGAATATCACTGCAAGCAACTGATACAGATTACCATTCCAAGAATTATTTTTTAGCACATCATATGCCCAGGTGAACAAATCGTCTTTTAAGAGCACATAGGCAAACTGAAGAGCCGATGTAGACGGATCAGTAATCTGAAAGGTGGGATTCAGACAAAACCTCACACATTCAGAAAGAAATTCCGCTTTGGTCTCTGAGTTTAGCCTTTTAAAGCTCTTAAAGACACAGGACCCAAACTCGACAAAATCGTACAAATCAGAAATTCCGTCTACACTGGGGTTTTGGGTTGGGCTGGTCATACTGTAACGATTGTGGAACTTTCTCCGTGATCAGCGCACAACGCGTGCGCTGATACGGCGGAAATCCTCCACAAGCGTATAATTGCAGGCACCCAGCAAAAGGTGCTTCGCACCCGTAGAGGGAAATTCCCGTCGGCAGATGGCGCTGGGGAGTGCAGAGGAACCAATCCTCTGTACCTCCACAAATGCCAGACAGGAATTGTACGAAGCGCAGAACGCAACTGCAAGAGAGGCGATTGCGAATGAGAACGAGCAGCGACAGTGCACACACACAACAGCAGATATGAAATAGGAACGCGATCGCGAGAAATGCGATCGCCAGACGTGACACAAGGCAAATCAGAACACAATACGAGGTTAGCAAAGGCACAGCAAATAATACAATGAGAATAACAAGGAAAATAACAAACGCTAACTGAACGCGAACACCGCACTCATTCGCAACAGTGCACGCGTTCGTGCGCGGTCTCCACGTGATAAGCACAATAGAGACAAGCACGCCTAACTAACCAAGACAAGACAAACATGTAACAGAGGACGTGAGCGATTGCTTAACGGTTACCTCACCGAACCTCCAGCAAGCGTTCGTAGCAGACAAGACAGACACACGAAAACAGGGACAAGCGAGAGATAGGATGCACAGCACTAGCGAAAGTGGCTAGTGCGATCCAGGTACAGAGTAGCAGAACAGAAGGATCCACAGCACTAGCGGAAAGTGGCTAGCGCGATCCAAGGAGACAGAATTAAAGGATCCACAGCGCTAGCGCAAGATGCTAGTGCGATCCAAGTGAGACAGATCAGAAGAGATAGCTGGTAGCAACCGCTGCACCAGCTATACTCCAAGAACAGAGATCAGAACCATTTCCTGTCGACCACCGCTGGGACAGGACAATAGCAACAGAACAAACAAACAGATAAGCAATCCCAACTGCACTAAGGAAACCTGCCTAGTGCAGTTTTCCAGGAATTACTCTAAGCTGATCTTCAAACAGAGAGCAAGGCTGACACCCCTCCAGGAGAGTTACACAGGACTAAATCCTTATGACCAGCCAAGCATTGTGGGAAACACATAGTACTTATAGTACACGCCTCCAATGAATGTGGCCAGGCAATTTGCATGACAACGTATGCAAATTCCTCAGCAAGCACAAGCTGCAAAACTGACAGAAGCTCTTCTTTCCAGAGTCCTGCAGCATGCAAACCTAAACAATGGTCAAAAAGCTGCCTGCCTGCACAGGCAGCTGAGCAGATCTGTGATGATTTGCTCAGCTGCCTGTGCAGGCAGGCAGCCCTTTGACCATTGTGTAGGTTTGCATGCTGCAGGACTCTGGAAAGAAGAGCTTCTGTCAGTTTTGCAGCTTGGGCTTGCAGAGGAATTTGCATACGTTGTCATGCAAATTGCCTGGCCACATTCATTGGAGGCGTGTACTATAAGTACTATGTCTTTCCCACAATGCTTCGCTGGTCATATGGATTACGTCCTATGTAACACTCCTGGTGGGGTGTCAGCCTTGCTCTCTGTTTGAACATCAGCTTAGAGTAATTCCTGAATCTGCGCTAGGCAGATTTCCCTAGTGCAGTTAGGATTGTATTATCTGTATTGCCTGTTCTGTCTTGTCTTGCCTGTTGCCATTGTCCTGTCCCTACGGTGGTCGACAGGAAATGGTTCTGATCTCTGTTCTTGGAGTATAGCTGGTGCAGCGGTTGCTACCAGCTATCTCTTCTGTTCTGTCTCCTGGGATTGCGCTAGCTACTTTTCGCTAGCGCTGGGGATCCTTCTGTTCTGTTTCCTGGGATCGCGCTAGCTACTTTTCGCTAGCGCTGGGGATCCTTCTGTTCTGTCTCCTGGGATCGCGCTAGCTACTTTTCGCTAGCGCTGGGGATCCTTCTGTTCTGTCTTCTGGGATCGCGCTGGCCACTTTTCGCTAGCGCTGGGGATCCTTCTGTTCTGCTACTCTGTACCTGGATCGCGTTAGCCACTTTTCGCTAGTGCTGTGGATCCTATCTCTCGCTTGTCCCTGTTTTCGTGTGTCTGTCTTGTCTGCTACGCTTGCTGGAGGCTCGGTGAGGTAACCGTTAAGCAAGCGCTCGCGTCCTCTGTTTCATGTTTGTCTGTTAATGGTTAGTTAGGCGTGCTTGTCTCTATTGTGCTTATCACGTGGAGACCGCGCATAACCGCGTGCACTGTTGCGAATGAGTGCGGTGTTCGCGGTTAGCTAGCGTTTGTTATTTTCCGTATCTCCTCATTGTTTTGATTTGCTGTGCCTTTGCTACCCTCGTATTCTATTCTGATCTGCCTTGTGTCATGTCTGGCGATCGCACCTCTCGCGATCGCGTTCCTATTTCATATCTGCTGTTGTGTGTGCGCGGTCGCGGGGTGGCGACTGGATTGGCGCACACACATACAACCTGTCCCTTTGCTCATTTTCATTTGCAATCGCCTCTCTTGCGATTGCGTTCTGCGCTTCGTACAATTCCTGTCTAGCATTTGTGGAGTTCCTCTGCACTCCCCAGCGCCATCTGCCGACAGGAATTTCCCTCTACAGGTGCGTAGCACCTTTTGCTGGGTGCCTGCAATTACACGCTTGTGGAGGATTTCCGCCGTGTCAGCGCACGCGTTGTGCGCTGATCACGGAGAAAGTTCCACAATCGTTACAAGATCATTACAGTTAGCTTTCGACAACTGGTGAAACAAAAAAAAGAAAGAAAGAAAAATGTCAGAATAATCTCCTACTCACCTTCAGAACGGAGGAGGATTTTTTGATTGAGCTCTTCTTTCTCTTCCTTTAACAGACCGTTCTCATCTTCCAGTTCAGAAATACGCTGGACACAAGGCATAGGAAAAATCAGCATCAGCAAATAAAGTTTGTCTGTCAATTTTTTTTCTAATGGACGGTGGGCAGGGGAGTAAAAACAAATCATTTCCCCCCTCCCCCTTAGCAAAACATTGATGGGTCCCCCAGTACTCACATCTCTTCCCTTTCCTCGTACTGGTGACCCTCACAGCCTGGGGGCCCATCTTCCACAAAAACACCTGATCTGGAGGGACAGTCCCTCTTTGGGAGCCCTGTCCCTCTGTCCCTCTTTCTTCCTCATGTGTCCCTCTTTCAGGACTTTGTCCCTCTTTGTATATAAATATATATATTTCTCTACTAAATAATGTGTTTGACTCTAAACTTTATTCCCATCCTTGCAATTGATATACTACTAATTTTAAAATGTTAATATGAAGGAAAATGAACCAGGATAGAAAGGACCAGGGTGGTTTGATTATAAAACAACATTTTTCTTATGAGATCTTTATAGTATGCGTGGCTAGGGGTGTGATGGGGCGTGGTCAGGGGTGTGGCAGGGGCATGGCTTGAGTGTCCCTCTTTCTGACCTCAAAAAGTTTGGAGGTATGGACCCCTGTAACTTGGGGGGGAAGGTTAGTAGTTTGGGGTGCCCTCACAGCTCTGGGCCCCCCTGCGATCGCAGGAGCTGTTCCCTTATAGTTACGTCCCTGTGGGCACACGCAAATGGTCGTAAACCATTTATGGGAACGTAAATTAAATGGGAACGTAAATTAAATGGGAACGTAAATTAAGTTGAAAAAAAAAAAAAAACAACAACTTACCTGGGGTTTCTACCAGCCCCCTGCAGCCGACCTGTGCCCGCGCTGTCACTAAGTGATCCTCCAGTCCTCCACAGCGACCCTTTCCAGGCTGGCCCACTGGCAAGTCGACCGGTCACAACGCATGCATGCTGTGGCCACGTACGTACTCGTACATGTTCTGCGCATGCGCAAAAGAGATTATTTTGTACTGCGCATGCGTAGAGCATCAGGAGGTGTTCGGACCTGGGCCAAATGACAGAGGGTCACTGAGGGGGACTGGAGGATTTGCTTTGTGACGGCACAGGCACAAGGTAGCTGCAGGGGGCTGATAGAAGCCCCAGGTAAGTTAAAGTATTTTTTTTTCTTCAGTTTAGGTTCACTTTAATACAATCATTTTATGTGATCAATTTCAAAATAATGACAAGATAAAATAAAAGATTCAAAAGCAAGTGTTTGCATTAAAAATGATCTATTTGCTCAATAAGCCGATTGCATTTGATCAAAAAAACATCCCACTTAAATGATCGTTCTGAAGAGTGCTGGTCAGGTTTGCATAGACACAAATGTTTCACTGAATTGATTGCTTTACTGTGATTGCACCTGTAGTGAAAGGGATATAAAAGACATTTTCTTCCTTTTAAATGAAGCCATTTCCTGGCTGTCCTGGTGATCATGGCTAAAATACAATTCATTTTTTCTCCTGAGTTTCCTCCTAGGAGAGAATTGTTCATTTTGGATTTAAAAGAATTTTTCAGCACTTTGCAAATGAAAAATCACCAGAAAAGTAGGCAAAGAAGAACTATCAAAATTATTTGGAGTATTTTTTTGCCTGCTGGTGTTTTAAAAGGCATTTTATTTACAAGTTATTTACAAGTGAAAATATCACCTAGGCTACGACAGTGATCTGGAAACTTGGCTCTCCAGTTGTTAAGGAACTACAAGTCCCACAATGCATTTGCCTTTATGACTCTCAGACTCCTACAATTGTGAGACTTGTAGTTCCTTAAAGAGAAACTCCGACCAAGAATCGATCTTTATCCCAATCAGTAGCTGATACCCCCTTTTACATGAGAAATCTATTCCTTTTCACAAACAGACCATCAGGGGGAGCTGTATGGCTGATATTGTGGTGAAACCCCTCCCACAAGAAACTGAGTACACTGGTACTCCTGGCAGTTTCCTGTCTGTGAACCTTGTTGCATTGTGGGAAATAGCTGTTTACAGCTGTTTCCAACGGCCAAAAAAGCGTGCAGCAGCTACATCACCTGCCAGCAGTAAAATGTCACCATGTAATAAATGTCAGAATATAAATCAGGGATTTAAAAGATTTTACAATGGGCAAACACTGACTAAATCATTTATACATAATTATTGTAAAAATGAAGCACTTTTCTTTATTACATTATTTTCACTGGAGTTCCTCTTTAACAGCTGGAGAGCCAAGTTTGCAGATCACTGGCCTAGGAGAAAATGCAGTTGAAAAATGTAATTGCATATGGGCCCGTTCACACTCCAGAGGTAAACGCTGCATTTAACGGAAAGCAGTTAAAAGCAAAAACGGACAGTAAATGCACCCTGAAGTGTAGAGAAACCGAGAGCCCACTATAGTGTAGTATGTTAAGCATAAATGAAGTAAAGGTTATCGTGAGAAAATTATACTCACAAACGTGGGTTACCACAAAGGCAACCACTGTATAGGCAGGTGAGGAGATTAGACCTGTCCTCACTCAGGGATAAGAAGTCACTCTCTGTAGATGCGAAAGGGGGTAGATCACCCCTCCACCAGGGGTGGACACGGTATAGCAGTAGGAGAACAGAGGCGCCAGCAGGATAAAAACTTTAAAATTTGCTGGGAGGAAGCGGTGGACTTACCTCCATAAAGCAGACACGAAAGACTCAGTGAGGCGCTACACCTGCTATTGCTGAAATTCTGTCTTGTCCCCATGTTTATTGCCTGATGAAGCGGGCTGGGCCTGCGAAACGCGTTGCACTGTTTTGGGGTACTAGTTAATAAATGTGATTGCTACTATTCAGACAGTCTTTCGTGTCTGCTTTATGGAGGTAAGTCCACCGCTTCCTCCCAGCAAATTTTAAAGTTTTTATCCGCTTTTATCCTGCTGGCGCCTCTGTTCTCCTACTGCTAGTAAATGCACCCTGTTATCAATAGAATGCATTAACACTGTCAAACGGAATGCAAATGCACGACGCACCCACCGGATGAAAACGTCACTTTCGTCGCATTGCACAGATATTAAATGTCCTATAGACTTTCATCGGTGTAGCTCAGGGGTAGGGAACCTATAGCTTGGGAGCCAGATGTGGCTCTTTTGATGGCTCCATCTGGCTCACAGACAAATTAGTAGGGGTTGATTCACTAAGCTACATTGCACAAGCAGCGCAGCTTAGTGGGGCAGAACAAATCAAATTTTCAAAGTAGTCATGCTACTGCTGCTACTAACTAACTCACTCTCCACCCAAAACTAACAGCTGCTCCAGTTGTCCCACTCTGGACCCTGTCAGGTCCAGTGACTTTGTAGGACGAGATCCCCAAACTTTGATTGGCCCAGTATAGGCTGTCTGCCTATTGGGCCAAAGTGCAGGGATCCCGTCCTGCAAAGTGAATCAACCCCCAAGTCAGCTAGCTAATTGTACAAGCTGTTAGTCGGTATTCCTCCTGTCTGGCTCTCAGGGACATTACTGATGTTGCTGAAACCCAAAAGAAGCTGAAGACGTGTCTGATACTTCCACTGCCCTGAGGATCAACTGTATACACATCACCATGGCAACAGGGACGTGAGCCCTCTGCTGCACATGCGCACTGTCCCAGTTTGAAACTTATTGTATGGCTCTCACGGAATTACATTTTAAAATATGTGGCGTTTTATGGCTCTCTCAGCCAAAAAAGTTCCTGACTCCTGGTGTAGCTTTACCATGCAGTTAAAAACTCAACGCACCAGGGTGAAAGGGGCCTTAGGCTACATGCCAAACACAATAACAATAATCTACAATAATAACAATGTGCTTATTTAGCTCCTAATAGCACTAAACCATGCTTCCTTCATACATCCTCCTTTTAAAAAAATATATATATTTATATATTCCTCAGGCAGGAAAAGGTCTCATGTAATGATGTTACAGGCTTCCCAATGAGTTCTGTTGCCAATCGCTATAAAGGAGCTAAGTTCCTGGATGGTTCCCAACATGGTATCAGCAAATCTGATTTGTTATCCCAGGTTATAATCTTACACAGTAATATAGCATAAAAATAATAAATAGGCATCAACATCTGACTCCCTGACTGAGCATAGCTCTCCAGGGATCCCTCCACCATGCTTCACAGTTTGACCACGGGCACTATAGAGGAATTAGAAGGCTCACCTGCTGTAGCTGCTGCTTCTCGCTCAGAAAGGTGTCTTCCACGATCTTCCTCTCATCCTTGCTCTTGGCCAGCTCTGCCCTCAGAGCCTCGATCTCTTCCTGAAGGCTGCTCAGCTGATTCTCGTCCTGCTGGGTCTGACGTTGCTTCTCTAACTCTTTCTGCAGCTTCTCTACCTCAGTCGCGTATGAGGTGTTCACCGTCACCAGTTGCTCCCTCAGATCCTTCTGCTCTTTGTTCTGTGGAAGACAGAAAGGGATCATCACACATCAAAGCTCAGAGGTTTTATAGCAGCTGCTGTAACCTATAATTCCTGTCCCACACCTCTCAGCACAAGCACAACACCTATACGTTTCACGCCGTGCACACGATATACAATATCCTCTACCTCCTCTCACAGCTTAGGAGGGATCAGCCTCTTTCAAAACAATGTATTCAGAAACATATACTGCAAGCTATTTTTAAAGTAGCCTCTTTTCACAGAGACCTGTTTCTCAAGGCAGTACGGTGGCCCAGTGGTTAGCACACTCATGTTGCAGCACTAGATGGAGGTTGGACGCCCTCACTGCGTTTCCTAGGTTACTTTTAGGAACTTTGGTTTCCTCCCACATCCCTAAAACATAGTGATAGGTTGAAGCAAACCTGCAGTGAAAATAAACTTATGATAATGAATTGTATGTGTAGTACAGATAAGAAATAGAATATTAGTAGCAAAGAAAAAAGTCTCCAGTTGTTTTCCAGTACAGGAAAAGTAAAAAAAAAAAAAAAAAAAAAGTTAGAAGTTATCAAATCAAATCAAAGATAGCTTTATTGGCATGACCAAGCTTCAATACAGGCATTGCCAAAGCAGGGGGAATGAGGGACATGGGGTGAGGTGGGGGTGCAGTGAGTTAGCGGTTCATGGACATTTTTGGGGGGAAGTTTACAGTTCATTTATGCTCCTCTCAGTCTGTGGCATGCTGTGACATAGTGTGCAGCGATTGTCACTGTGGATTTCTCTCCTAGTAGAATGCAGTGTTTTCTTTAATCCTCTGCGTGAAAGTCTGAAAATCGTTCCATCAGTTTTTTGTTATCTATGCAAAAGAGCTTCTCTGAGCTATTTCACCCACACAGTCCTGTTTTCTGAAAACAGAAAACAGTGGGCTTGATTCACTAAACCGTGATAACTCAAATATCACACCTTATCAAAGATATCACACCTTACCAAAGTTAACACGCCTTATCAGAGAAGCATAGCAAGCGCTACGAACCTGCAGGGGCTCAGGGCAGGACGAGTGCCATTGCCAATTAGCAGGCATAAGTTCGTAGTGCTCGCTATGCTACTCTGATAAGGCATGTTAATTTTGTGATCTTTGATAAGGTGTGATGTTTGAATTATCACAGTTCAGTGAATCAAGCCCAGTGAGTGATATCATGAGATAAGGTTTTACGCAGGAAAGTTCAAAAGGGTCATTATTTCTGCTCTGTTTTATAGCTTAACATGAACCCGAGATGAGAGAAATATGGAGGTTACCATACTTATTTCCTTTTAAGCAATACCAGTTGCCTGGCATCCTGCTGATCCTCTGCCTCTAATACTATTAGCCATAGCCCCTGAACAAGCATGCAGCAGATCAGGTGTTTCTGACATTATTGTCAGATCTGACAAGATTAGCTGCATGCTTGTTTCTGGTGTAATCCACCCACTACTGCAGCCAAATAGATCAGCAGGAAAGCCAGGCAACAAGAAAATAAATATGGCTTGGGTGAGAGTGTGGTTTTAAAACTGCAACTGTGACAGAATGATGCAATGTTATTAAAAAAAAAAAAAAAGCTATATCCGTGAAAATAAAAAATATAAGATTTTTTTTAGCTACTAATGCTTTATTCATTATACACATACAATTCATTATAGCATAAGTTTTTTTTTTTCTTCGTTTTAGCTTTGTTTTAAAGAGCACCCCAGTGTACTCAAAAATAACAGTGATGTAATTCTAGTTATATGTAATAAAAACTGAACTTATTTTGCTCACCATATAACAAGGCAATTGTTGATCCACGCAGTCAGCGAAACGACCGTGGCAGTGTTGCCCAAAGTGTTTCCGAAGCAGTCAGCAGGTTTGTGGCCACTCCCACCTCTGCTGCTATAGCCCGCCCCCAGCTTGGTGGCAGCCTATTAGGACTTCCTTTGTTTTAGGGCAAGCATGTGAACAAGAATGAATTTCAGCTGCCCCACCGTTGATCTAGAACTATAGAAGGAATGTCTGGCTTTGTGTAGTATAGGGATATTGGATTCTAAGTTCCTATGAAGAGCTTTTAATGATCTGAATTAAATTCTGTAAAGCAGAAAATGTCACATCTATATAAATGCATAATAATTATAATTCTCTGTAGTGTCTGACCTATATTGGCCTATCTAGGGCACCTGCCACATATTTCTGTGCCACATCAGTGTGCCTTCTAATGCATACAATGCGTTTAGTCAATCAGCATCATCCTGCTTCCACTCTTGTACTGACCGCACACTATTCAATCTCATTGTACAATATTTACCCAATATTATTTATTATATTTTTAGTATTTATATAATGCCAACATCTTCCGCAGCACTGTACATATTTTAGGGGGGAGACAATGATCTTATCTGTAAATGTTTAGGACGTAGGAGGACACCAGAGTACCTAGAGGAAACCCACGTAGACATGGGTAGAACATACAAACTCCGTGCATGTAGTGCCCTGGCAGGGATTTTTAACCAGGGACCCAGCTCTGCTTATCTTGCTAAATCCATGTAGTAAAAAGGCCTACCTGAACCATGTATTCCAATTACAATCAATCTGTTGCTTCTCATCTCACTAAAGGTGCCCCTTAACAGTAGAACTTTTACCGAACAATCGTATTATGATCATTTCTTGTATAAAAACAAGATGGTGGGCCCAGTTGATGCTGAATGGTTGCATTATACTGTAGATCAGTGTTTCTCAACATTTTATCAGTGTGTACCCCTTTTAAAACCCTGTACTCACCAAGTACCCCCTATTATAGTAAACATTATCACACGTACCCCTTGATAAAATATAGATTTAATCATAGTACATGATAATTGGTTCTAACCAATTCCCAAGCATTTACTATTGCTTTTAAATTAGCTAAACTACTAATCTGGCATTGTTTAAATAAGATTTATCATTTTCTAAAACTCTAAATTTGTTTTTCTTAGCTAACTATATCAAGGCTGAGTACCCCCTGGAACCATCAGACGTACCCCCTGGGGTACACGTACCACACGTTGAGAACCTATGCTGTAGATCATCAAAAGGTTGGTTGATCAGAGTGATGGATTTTCAATGATACGATTCCAAATATAATTGTAAGCTAGATTGGTAAATGCTGTGGATCGATTAAATACAATTTTTTTTTTGGTCTGAATGATCCTCTTGAAAATATGATCGTTCGCTAAAAATCTCACCGTTAACGTGGACCTTAAGATGTTGGTAAATGTGCCCATACATGGAACAATTTTTCATTTATTTTTTGATTAGATAATTTCGTTCGATTATCCCGTTAGATGGAATATAAAGATTTTTCCAACATGTCCGATTGGACTTTTATAGGAAAAACGGGATAATCGTTCGCTTTTCTTGATAAAACAAAACAAAACAAAAGATTATTTTCAACTTTCATTCGATTCGATCATTTTGCACGAAAAACCAAACATTTTTATTGTACCGTGTATGGGTACCATAAGATTGGACCAAGAGCATACAATTGGGTTGAGTTATGTATGGCCACTACTTAGATTGCCGAAAATTGCACATTCTTGATTGCACCATACTTCACCACACATTTGTAGTGTAATGGTGGCCACTAATGATCCAACGTTTTTCATCCAATCTTACCAAATCTATGTAGTATAAGGGTACATTGAGTGAATATACTGAATGGATACTTCAGGCCGTTACTTAGAAATGGTAAGATTGGATGAAAAAGATTGGATCATTAGTGGCCACCTACACGTACCGATGTAACTTATCAATCGAGCCGCTGATGCGGCTCGATTGATAAGATCCAACAGGTCCTATCTCGCCGCCGCTCGATTCCCTGCGAGTGGACAATAGCAGGGAATCGAGCGGAAGATAAGCGGCGCCGGTGGGGACGAGTGGGTATCGAATCCGACGCACGCGTGGACAATCGGGGATGCGGAAGAGGCGATCCGGCAGCTAATCGAGCCGCCGGATCGCTCTGTCTAGATTAGACTTAAGAGTCAACACTCTAAAGGTGCGTACACACGTCAGGTAAAAGTCTTTGGAAAATGAAAGATCACAGACCAATTTTACCCCCTTCCATGTAGTATGAGAGCCATACCTTCACAGTCTATTCTATGGAGCTGAATTCCCCATCAGAAAAAAATCTTTGCAAGATGCTGCACACACAGATGCTGTACAGACACAAAAGATCTGTTCCTGCAAAAGATCCATTCCTGCAAAATGCCTTCATAGTCTATGACATCTGCAGATCCTCATACACACCTTGTTTAATGGACATTCATCTGCAGATCAGACAATTATCTGCCGATCTGAAGATCCAACCTGGTGGATCTGATCTACAGATAATTGTCCGTTAAACAAGGTGTGTATGAGATCTGCAGATATCATAGACTATGAATGCATTTTGCAGGAACGGATCTTTTGCAGGAACAGATCTTTTGAAGATACTGATCTGTTGCATGTGTACAGCATCTTTGTGTTCAGCATCTTGCAAAGATTTTTATCTGATGGGGAGTTCAGCTCAACAGAATAGACTGTGTAGAGTATGGCTCTCATACTACATGAAAGGGGGTAAAATTGGTCTGTGATCTTTCATTTTCCAAAGACTTTTATCTGACGTGTGTACCCACCTTTAGAATATTTTGACAAGCATGTTGTCATAGTACACGGAGGAGGTAAAAGACTTAACAGGAACATTGTGGTGTACCGCCTGGTGTAATGGGACATTTCTCTTGTAGAGAAGCAGGAAAATGTCCCTACTTTGTGTGCACAGCAATTACTTAATTACAAGACAATCTGATCATTTGTCCTTACCAGCAAGGTGAAGTATAAATATGTCAATGAAGCTATGTAATATCACTCTTTTACTGTTTTGTTTTTTGCTGTGTTTAATATTTTTGAGCAAAAATGTTTTTGTTTCCCCATACCACTTAAAATGCTTATGAGTGCAGCAGCATGAAATGCCCGGCATTTACATAATAACTACATGTGCACAGGCTGTGGCCATAACTTTACAGCCTGCTTACTCACAGCAGGTATTATAAATATCCCAGACATTTTAGTCTTGTTCGTACATAAATATTTCATAATGCCTCAGAATGCTTGCAGAACCGTGCAGGGAGTTGTGAGGGCTTATTTACAGCGGGACGTTGTGGAGCTGCATTAGGGAGGAATTGCAACGTGGAACAACGTACTACAATGATAAGTTTATGCAACGCTCACAGTGCAACATTATGGAGCGGCGTTAGGGAGGCAACGCAGAACGATGCACTGCAATGATAAGTTTATGCAACGGTCACAGTGCAACATTGGGCTCTATACATAAAACATTTACGGGGAAAAAAATCTTGGATGGAAAATATTGCGTCAGTATTTTAGACTTTTGTGTGCTAATTCATAAAAATGTTTACACTTGCGATAATAGGTCAGGCCAGGGAATTCCCCACTAAACTGGTGGTGCTGATGAGTTGTTACATTTGTTGGCTGAGTTGATACATTTTCTCCTGCAGAGACAGCCTAGTATAAGGGCTCTTTCACATCAGACAACGCGAACAGGAGCCGTTCTCGGATATCTGCGGTGCGACGCACTCAGCGGCGGTAGCTGGTAATTAAACCCGACGGAAAACGCCGGCTCGCGGGTGCGTTGGAGGAAAAACTGCGCCCGGGTGCGTCGGAACCGCAACGCATCGAAACGCAGCGTCGAGTGTGAAAGGTAAAATGAAAGTCTATGGACTTTCATCTTACCTTGGTTAACGCAAACGGCTTCCGTTTGCGTTAACGCAGAAAGTCTGCCATAATGTGAAAAAGCACTAAAGGAGGCAGCCCCAGCATCCCTTTACATGTGCATTTTTTTTTTATTGCCTCTCCTTGCGTTGAATCTGTTTATTAGTTTTTCTAAACAATCTATTTAATTGCTGCAGCTTAGAAGAGCTTTCCATATTGAAATATATCTGAAAACAGGTACCCAAGGGGTTAAAAAACACCAACTTGGTATTCTGGGATGCAGTTTTTGTTCTGACCTCACTGCAGCTGCCTGGGAGGTCTGTCTCCATTAGCTTGCCTGTTATCCGCATGCTTATCGCCTTATCTAAACAGCCTGGTTTCTCCACTCACATTCCGCCTGCTCTAATCTTTATGAATTAACCTTCAGTGACATGTGTTGTGATAATCTCCGCACAAGGCGGTAATTTCCCGCACTGCTCGGGAATGTCAGCTTTTCATGCGGAAACAGCTTTTATGAATGGACACTTTGCTAAATGGTCGGAAAAGTCAGCTGTTTTGAGCATTACCGCATGCGGGAATGCTTTATTAAAGAGGAACTGTAACATAAAAAGATCCCCTGGGGGGTACTCACCTCGGGTGGGGGAAGCCTCCGGATCCTAATGAGGCTTCCCACGCCGTCCTCCATCCGTCAGGGGTCTCGCTGCAGCCCTCCGTGGAGTCCGGGCAGCGGTGACGTCAATATTTACCTTCCTGGCTCCTGTGCAGGCGCTCTGACGGCTGTCGGCTCCGAACTACACGGAAATACCCGATCGCCGTCGGGTCCGCTCTACTGCGCAGGCGCAAGTTTCCTGCGCAGTAGAGCGGACCCGAATGAGATCGGGTATTTCCGTGTAGTTCGGAATGGAAAGCCGCCACAGCGCCCCCGCTGGAGCCAGCAAAGGTAAATATTGAAATGACAGTCGGCACAGTCGCCGGCTGTTCGGAGGGCTGCGGAGAGACCCCCGTGGGACAGAGGACGGCGTGGGAAGCCTCATTAGGATCCGGAGGCTTCCCCCACCCGAGGTGAGTACCCCCCAGGGGATCTTTTGAATGTTACAGAGTCTCTTTAATAGAGGCCATTGTGGTGTAAAATGTTGCATTATGGTAATGCACTGCTGCAGTGAGTTACCTCTAAACGCACACGCCAACAGGTACAGGGAAGCATACTTTCAATTGTCTGTATGCTTCACTGTACCTCACTGTGTGCGATGTAACGTGTCTGTAATGTGTGGTATGACTTTTTTGTTCTGTTGCATTCTGTTCCTTTTGATACAGGTACACCGGTGAGCAGGAAGAGGAGTGGCCAAATGCTCGTCCTCAAGGAGAAGTCGCTGGACCCGTCGGGTGGGGAGTACTCAGCTTTAGACCAATAGATGATCATCAATACAGCCAGAGAAGTAGCATTATTCAGAGAGAAGTCAGCAATGGCGTTTCCTTATTTGTTTCCTGACAGGTTGACTTTACTCTATTCAAGAAAAAGGAAGACTAAAAGGCGTCCAGACATGAAAGGGGATTCTCCACTCTTCCGGGTTTCCTGAATCCGTCTATAGGACTGTACTGTGCTGGCAGGCTTAGGGCTCGTTTCCACTATCACGAATCTGCATGCGTCTAACGCATGCAGATTCGCACATGTAATGCAAGTGGATGGGCCTGTTTCCACTGTAGCGTTGTTGAGGTGCGTTTTTTTCAGCGGTAAAAAAACGCACAAAAGAGCCAACGAATTCGCCTGCGAGTGGAATGCATGCGAATCGCCGCTAATGTATTTAATAGGAAATTCGCATGCGGCTATGGTATGCGAATTTTCATGCGAATTCGCATGCGAATTCGCATAGGTACCAATGTAATTCAAACAGGCAGTGACATGGTTAATTTCGCATATACCCTCACCTATGCGAATTCGCGGCAAAAAACGCGCAAAAATTCGCATCCGCATGCTAATTCATGGAATTTCAACAGCGGTGGAATCCAGGCGATTCTGCACCGCAATAGTGGAAACGAGCCCTCACACACAGAGGCTAGTAAGAAAGGGATTATTGTCTGCAGTTCATGCAGAAAGCTGTCAGGGTGTATCTGACATGAAGGGTGGGGGGGTACAGCTCACTTATATTCAGTGCCTGGCATTAAACACCTTTTCTCTCTGTCCCCATCTGTCTCCTAATACCCATGTCTCTACGCTTTAGGCTAGGTTCACAGTGGGACGTTGCGGTGCTGCGTTACAAAGTCTTATAATGCAGCTTACTGCACTGCAATGAGAAGTGTATGGGACGTTCACAAGGCGACGTTAGAGTTTCCTTGTAACGTGTTGAGTTAAAGGAAACCTGAGACAAACTAAAATAAAAGTTTTATACAAACCTGGAGGTTCCTCCAGCCCCCCCGTGCCGATCGCTCCCACGCCGTCTTCCTCCGCCTCCTCGCTTGCTCCGTAGAAGCCCTGTTAGCTTGGCCGGGTTGGGGCGTACTGCGCATGTGCGGCCTGGCCGTGTACACAGGCCCAGTCTCGCTCCGGCGGCTTCACTGTACCTACCTTGTGTACCTTGTGCGCTACCACTTTTTAGTTGCGTTGCGAATTTAACGTCGCATTACAACGCAATGTCCCGCTGTGAACCTAGCCTTAGTCTTATGCTTTAAGGTGACCGGCGTCAACTTAAAGTAACCAATATAAACTAAGGATAAGGAGATAAAGTACATAATCTGAGGTTACCTTCAATAAAAACTGCATATCTAAATGTTTAGCAGTTCCAAATAAACAGTATATAGACTGCTATGCAGGGAACGTGTTTTTTAAAGAACACGCAGATACTCGCCTATGGAGAGGGCAGGATGGGATTCCCTAGAGCCTTCCCAATCCTCTTTCTATCACTGCGTTTCAGCACTGGTGACGTTCTTGGACCAGCCTTCTGAAGCATTAATTTCCCCGATTACTTCTGAAGATGTGCATGCACAGTATAGGTGTCTATCTTGGAAGCCAATCAGGAATAAAGGGTGCAGGAGCCCTTATGGGAAAAGGGTGCCGACATAGGTGCCTATTATAAAGGCCTTAATTTGTGGCAAAGAAGGGAAAGTTTGGCGTCTGGAGGCAGACCGCCCGCTATGCAATGTTGTAATTTCCATACCTGCATGCCTCGGCACCTGCCATTCTTTTGGGCGCCTCCGGGAGTTGAAATTTAGCTCCTTTGCTGCTCATTGTGGCCTTACCTCCGGGTGCCCAAATTTACTTTCTATGTCACAAGTTGCGGCTCTGCGACGGGGTCAAGGGTTAGGCACCACCAGGAGAAGTTAGGGTTAGACGCTGTGATGAAACGCGGAAAAGCCGCTGTCTCTCAAGGCGAGGCGGCTGTTTCCGCGTCCAGCATGGCATCACAACGCTGAAAAAACGCTGCATGCCGCTTAAGCAGAGCGGCGGAATCCGCATTGGGAACGGCGGAATCCGCATTGGAGGCGGCTCCCGCACTCAGTTCACTGGATACATTGCAAGACAGTACTGGTGTGGCTGGGACTGATAGTCCACCAAGATTCAGACTTACACGCGCGCGAGCACAGAGGCAGAGTTTAAATAGCAGTTAGAAGGGAGTCGGCTGACCAGCTGGGTCAGCTGACAAATTCCACTGCTCCCACTGGACCAGCAATTAGGGAGGTCCTGGAAAGGTCCTAGAGTATATATACTGCTGGTTGTTCACTTGCTCTTTGTCTGGCGTGCGATCACATACGTGGAAGCACCCAGATCCGTAGTCAGATCTGCAAGTGTGCCGGGACCAGCTGGAGCTGTAATCCTACACTTAGCTAGATTCTTCTGATAGCTAAAGTACTAGTTTGATTGTGATTATCTGTTATGACTTTTGCCTGCCTTGACTACCCTTCTGAACTCTGATCCTGTACCTCGATATTTCTGATACTCTGTTGCCGAACCCGGCTCGTTCCTTGACTCTGCTTCTGCCTCCTGATTTTGTACTCCAATATATCTGATACCCCGTTGCTGAACCCTGCCTGTACTTTGACTCCGCCTTTGCCTCCTGATCTTGTACTTTATCTGTCTGTGTGTGTACGACTTGGCTTGTCCGACCTCGAGAACCGACCTTACTGTTAGAGGCGGTTCCTCGCTCTGTTAGTAATCCTTCCTCCTGAAGGTTACTTCCAGTCTGTCCTTCCTACTGTCAGTCTGACTCCTCCCGTCTTGGAGAGCTCAGGTCTGCGGAAGGAATCTGTGCAGTACTCCTTGCCGCACTGAGGCCTAGTCCTCTAAGTGTTACTGTTACACCCAACACTACACTCTACTCAGGTGAACAGAGGTTAGCTAGTATATCGGATTATCAGTGATACTGCAGATCACGTATAATCTGGTATACATCTGTATTCCCAGTGATTCTGCAGATCACTGGTAATCAGATCCTCTCTGTGCTTCACCGATCGTTACAGAACGCCAGACCAAATACAAAATGGACGCAAACACTGATTGTCTGGGTGTACTTGCCACTTCGGTGGACAACATCAATCAAGTACTGGGCACCCACATGACTCTTATTGATGCCCTATCAGGGTCTGTACAAACCCTCCAGACATCAGTGGATCATGTGCGATCCTCTCCTAGCTCTGACATACGTATGCCTGTACCTGAAAGCTTTTCCGGCCACAGATCTGACTTCCGGAATTTTAGGAGTAGAGTATTGTCCTATTTTGAGTTGAGACCCCAATCTTCGGGTACTGAGACCCAGAGGGTCACGTTTATAAAGACTTTGTTGTCCGGCGACTCCCAGTCTTGGGCATATAGCCTGCCCGCCGGAGACAAAGCTCTTACCTCTGTAGAGGAATTCTTTAAAGCTATGGCAGTAATTTACGACGATTCGGACCTTGCTTCGACTTCTGAGCAGAAGCTCAAGCTTTTGCGTCAAGGCGAAGGTCCGGTCGAAGATTACGCGGCCGAGTTTAGGAGGTGGTCAGTTACGGCCAGGTGGGACACTTATGCCCTATTAGATTGTTTCTTGTCAGGGCTGTCCGATGAGGTCTCCGATTTGATGTTAAGCCAGCCCGAGCCCAGAACAGTCGATGAGGCCATCTCAGCGGCCATCCGAATCGACCGCAGGCTGCGCTACCAAAAACAGACCAGGGGTAGTTCCCGTGTCAGAGGGGTATCTTACACTACGGTCCCAGTGACTCCACCTCCTACTATTTCACCTTCTCCCGTCTTGCCTCCATCCGAGCCGATACAGATTGCTCGGTCAAAATTGACCCAGGTAGAGCGAAGACGGAGAATGACCGAACAGCTGTGTCTGTATGGTGCTGAAGGGGGGCATATAGTACAGAACTGCCCTAACAAGCCAGGAAGATGCTACCGTTTAGGAGTGGTAGGGGGTAGCACTCTAGGTGCCCGGCTCATACCCTTAAACGAAAAACGTTTGCTCCTTCCCTGTATGATTACATGGGGGGACAAATCTGAAGCCACAGAAGCCTTTGTTGATTCAGGCTCCGCGGCTAACTTTATGAGTTCAGAGTTCGCAGAAAAGTTGGGCATTCCGCTCACCTCAGTAAAACCACCTATCCAGGTTACTGCTGTGGACGACTCCCCGCTGCAAAGGTACCGTCCGCTGTCTCAGACACCAGAGGTGGAAGTCACTATTGGGGTTCTGCATAACGAAAGTCTAAGTTTCTTTGTATTACACATGACCACCTCCACAATTGTTTTAGGAATGCCCTGGCTGCAGCTCCATTCGCCACAGATTAATTGGGCTACAGGACAATTAACTAGTTGGTCAGACTTCTGTTCCCAACAGTGTCTAGGGAAGGTGACTTTAGGTCAGACCAAGTTGCATGTGGAGGGGGTTCCCGAGCAATACTCCGAGTTCTCGGATGTATTCTGTCCCAAGGCTGCTGACAAGTTACCTCCTCATCGCCCTTTCGATTGCCCCATCGATCTCCGTGCCGGTTGTATGCCCCCCTAGGGGTCACCTGTATAATTTGTCTGGACCAGAGAAAATAGCGATGCAGGAGTACATTTGTGACAATTTCGCACCTCCCGGTCGCCTGCATGGGCCGGTTTCTTTTTTGTTAAGAAAAAAGACGGAGGGCTGCGACCATGCATCGACTACCGTGGCCTGAATAAAATCACGGTGAAGAATCGTTATCCGTTACCATTGATAGACGATTTATTTACGCAAGTCACGAACGCTAAGATCTTTTCAAAATTAGATCTGAGGGGTGCATACAACCTGGTCCGCATTAGAAAGGGTGATGAATGGAAGACGGCCTTCAACACTCCCGACGGGCACTACGAGTACTTAGTGATGCCCTTCGGGTTGTGCAATGCGCCAGCCGTCTTTCAAGAATTAATCAACGAGGTATTCAGGGAGGTGTTGGGTAGATTTGTACTAGTATACCTGGACGATATACTAATCTATTCCAACAACCTCCCCGAGCACAGGGTCCACGTTAAATTCGTGTTGGACAAATTGAGGCAAAATATGCTGTATGCCAAGGTGGAGAAATGTATTTTCGAGGTGACCACTGTCACATTTTTAGGGTATGTGATCTCCACCTCAGGCCTGTCAATGGATCCTGCCAAGGTCACAGCTGTCCTGGAATGGCCACAGCCAGTGGGGTTGAAGCCCCTGCAAAGATTTTTAGGTTTTGCGAATTACTATAGGAGGTTCATAAAGGGATACTCCACGATGATTGCCCCTCTTACCAGTCTCACAAAAAAGGGGGCAGATACCAACCACTGGTCTCCTGAGGCTGTGGCAGCTTTTTCTCACTTGAAAAAATTGTTTTGCTCTGCACCCATATTGAGACACATAGACACCTCTTACCCATTCATTGTGGAGGTTGATGCCTCGGAAGTTGGAGTAGGGGCTGTGCTGTCTCAACGCTCTGGGCTGCAGGGGAGGTTGCACCCGTGTGCCTATTTCTCTCGGAGGTTTTCACCGGCAGAGAAAAACTACGACATAGGCAACCGGGAACTTCTGGCCATTAAATTGGCATTTGAAGAATGGCGCCACTGGTTAGAAGTGGCAGAACACACGATCACGGTGTATACTGATCACAAGAATCTGGAATACATCGAGGGGGCTAAGAGACTAAGTCCCCGACAGGCCCGTTGGTCGTTATTTTTTACGAGGTTCAGATTTATTATCACATACACTCCAGGCAGCAGAAACATCAAGGCAGATGCCCTGTCCAGATGTTTCGAATTAGAGACAGCACAGCCCCCCGCTCCTGAGTCCATCATCCCGCAGAGGCTGGTGTTAGCAGCCACAGAGACCTGGGAGGATTGGACAAAGGTTTTGGGTCCCTTTCAGCAGGATGTCCCTGAGGGAAAACCGGAGGGGGTCTTGTTTATCCCACTGTTTTTTCGTCTACAGGTCTTACAAATGTTTCACGCCCATAAGAGTGCTGGTCACCCTGGTGCTGCCAGAACGCAGGATCTGATTGCCAGGTGTGCTTGGTGGCCTTCTATGGCAACAGACTGCAAGGAATATGTCAGGGAATGTGCGGTATGTGCCAAAAGTAAACCCTCCCGGCAGGCACCTGTCGGTACCTTACAGCCTTTACCCGCCCCGAGTGAACCATGGACCCACTTGTCCATGGATTTTGTGGGTGAGCTCCCCAGGTCTGAAGGCATGTCGGTCATTTGGGTGGTAGTCGACCGCTTCAGCGAAATGGCCCATTTCGTGCCTTTGAAAGGACTCCCCTCGGCCCAAGAATTGGCTGACCTATTCATCGTCCACATTTTCCGGCTGCACGGCATTCCGGAGAACATTGTGTCCGATCGGGGAGTCCAATTTATCTCTAAATTCTGGAGGGCATTTTGCCACCAAATGGGCATGAAGCTGTCTTTCTCGTCAGGCTACCACCCACAGACGAATGGGCAGACTGAACGAATTAATCAGTCTTTAGAACAGTTTTTAAGATGTTACGTTGCGGAGGCACAGAATGACTGGGTGAAGTTTCTGGCTTTTGCAGAATTTGCGCAGAATAATTTAAAGAGTTCTTCTTCCGGTTTTTCCCCGTTCCAGATTGTGACAGGGAGGTCGCCCAAGTTCTCCCCTTTGCCAGTTGCCTCTTCTCCGTTCCCAGCGCTGGAGGATTGGCAGAGGTCACTCAGGGACAATTGGGGAATTGTTAGAGATAATTTGCAGAAAGCGTTCCAAAGTCAAAAGGGTCAAGCGGACAAGAGACGTTCCATGGAATGGAAGTTTCAGCCAGGGGATTTAGTCTGGGTGTCCACACGTCACTTGACCCTGAAGCAGCCTTCTGCCAAACTGGGCCCCAGGTTTGTGGGTCCGTTTTCTGTGACCAAAAAGATCAACAACGTCACTTATACCGTTGATCTCCCCGCCAGCATGCGTGGGGTGAGATCATTTCACGTATCCCTGCTCAAACCTGCAGTCCATGTGGGCCCTACTCCTCCTCCTCCTGTCCTGGTGGATAGTCATCCTGAGTTTGAAGTAGAGAAAATTTTGGACTCTCGCATTGTCCAGAACTCGGTACAGTATCTGGTACACTGGAAGGGATATGGCATTGAGGAGAGACAGTGGGTACCGGGGTTTCATGCCTTACACCCCGAGAAGCCTGGTAGGAGTTGTCCGGAGTCCACTCCTCGGGGGGGGGGGGGGGGGTACTGTGATGAAACGCGGAAAAGCCGCTGTCTCTCAAGGCAAGGCGGCTGTTTCCGCGTCCAGCATGGCGTCACAACGCGGAAAAAAACGCCGCATGTCGCTTAGGCAGAGCGGCGGAATCCGCATTGGGAACGGCGGAATCCGCATTGGAGGCGGCTCCCGCACTCAGTTCACTGGATACATTGCAAGACAGTACTGGTGTGGCTGGGACTGATAGTCCACCAAGATTCAGACTTACACGCGCGCGAGCACAGAGGCAGAGTTTAAATAGCAGTTAGAAGGGAGTCGGCTGACCAGCTGGGTCAGCTGACAAATTCCACTGCTCCCATTGGACCAGCAATTAGGGAGGTCCTGGAAAGGTCCTAGAGTGTATATACTGCTGGTTGTTCACTTGCTCTTTGTCTGGCGTGCGATCACATACGTGGAAGCACCCAGATCCGTAGTCAGATCCTCAAGTGTGCCGGGACCAGCTGGAGCTGTAATCCTACACTTAGCTAGATTCTTTTGATAGCTAAAGTACTAGTTTGATTGTGATTATCTGTTATGACTTTTGCCTGCCTTGACTACCCTTCTGAACTCTGATCCTGTACCTCGATATTTCTGATACTCTGTTGCCGAACCCCGGCTCGTTCCTTGACTCTGCTTCTGCCTCCTGATTTTGTACCCCGATATATCTGATACCCCGTTGCTGAACCCTGCCTGTACTTTGACTCCGCCTTTGCCTCCTGATCTTGTACTTTATCTGTCCGTGTGTGTACGACTTGGCTTGTCCGACCTCGAGAACCGACCTTACTGTTAGAGGCGGTTCCTCGCTCTGTTAGTAATCCTTCCTCCTGAAGGTTACTTCCAGTCTGTCCTTCCTACTGTCAGTCTGACTCCTCCCGTCTTGGAGAGCTCAGGTCTGCGGAAGGAATCTGTGCAGTACTCCTTGCCGCACTGAGGCCTAGTCCTCTAAGTGTTACTGTTACACCCAACACTACACTCTACTCAGGTGAACAGAGGTTAGCTAGTATATCGGATTATCAGTGATACTGCAGATCACGTATAATCTGGTATACATCTGTATTCCCAGTGATTCTGCAGATCACTGGTAACCAGATCCTCTCTGTGCTTCACCGATCGTTACAGACGCCCCCAGGGGAGGGGGGTCTTAGTGTTAGGCTCCACTAGGTGGGTCTTAGGGTTGGGCACCACCAAGGAGGTCTTAGGGTTAGGCACCACGAGGGGGGTGTTAGGGTTAGGCACCACCAGGGAGGGTCTGAAGGTTAGACATCATGGGGGGGGGGGGGTCTTAGGGTTGGGCACCACCAGAAGGGTCTTAGGGTTAGGCACCACCAGGGGGGTCTTAGGGTTAGGCACCACAAGGGAGGGTGTTAGGACTAGGCACCACCAGGGTGGGGTCTTAGGGTTAGACACCACTTGGGGGGTCTTAGGGTTAGGCACCACCAGGGGGGTGTCTTAGGGTTAGGCACCACCAGGGGGGGTAAGGCACCACCAGGGGGAGGGGGTCTTAGGGCTAGACACCACGGGGGGGGGTTTGTCTTAGGGTTGGGCAGCACCAGGAGGGTCTTAGGGTTAGGCACCACCAGGGAGGTCTTAGGGGTAGGCACCCCCAGGGGGGTCTTAGGGTTAGGCACCACCGGGGGCGGGGGGAGTTAGGGTTAGGCACCACCAAGGGGGTGTTACGGTTAGGCACCACCGGGGGAGAGGGTTGGCACCACCAGGGGGGTCAAGGGGTTAGGGATAGGTACAGGGAGGGTTCTGTGTGAGAGTAGGGATAGGTATAGTTACAGTACAATATACACCACTCGGGGGTGGTTAGGGTTAGGCACCACCAGGGAGGTCTTAGGGCTAGGCACCACCAGGGGGGTCTTAGGGTTAGGCACCACCGGGGGGGGGGTTAGGGTTAGGCACCACCAGGGGGGTCTTAGGGTTAGGGAGGTCTTAGGGTTAGGCACCACCAGGGAGGTCTTAGGGTTAGGCACCACCAGGGAGGTCTTAGGGTTAGGCACCACCAGGGGGATATTAGGGTTAGGAATCAGTAGAGGGAGGGTTCTGTGTGAGAATAGGGTCAGGTTTAGCTATAGTAAAATATCAGTAAGCATTACAGATATTTACTATTGGAATGCAGCAGCAGAATATCATAAATTTTAGCAATATTCTACTAGCGGCAATCCCTTTCCTCTCCATAGGTGAGTATCTTAACTCATTTTTTGTGCTGCTTTTCGATTTGCAGGATGAGATGTGTTCACTACAGCCGTCACTGATGAAGGCTTTTCTACTTATAAACATCCTAAAGGTGGCCATACATGGTACAATTTTTCATTTTTTTTCGATTAAATATTTTAGTTCAATTATTCCGTTAGATCGAATATAAAGATTTTTTCAGCATGTCCGATCTGATTTTTCTCGGAAAAAACGGGATAATCATTCAAATTTCTTGATCGAAAAAAAAAATATTTTCAACTTTCGTTCGATTCGATCATTTAGATCGAATAAACGGGATAATCGAACGTTTTTATTGTACCATGTATGGCCACCATAAGTCAAACCAGCAGCTGCAGCTACAAAGATACAAATACTATAATTAAAGCCCAAGTCCAGGAAGAAGCAAAGCTTAGAATGTTAAATGTTTAACTGTTGTTGTCCACATTGTTAAGTGAGTTTATTGGCTTATAAGTGTCTAAATAATAATTAAATCAAGGTGTTCTCAACGGCTCAAGTGTCTCCTGGTACAAACAACCAGAATTCTGACCAATGGTGTAGCTAGAGATTATTGGCTCCCATAGCAAAACCTTCATGGGGCCCTCAGATGTAGGCACTCTTTAGCTATGTCATCTGCATCTATCCTATGGATATGAGTTAACTGCCAATTTACATTCTCCTGGAATCTGCACTGCATATAGTCCATGGGCACTGAGAGGGTGAAGCAACACAAGACAGTTAATAGTGAATACATCAAGAGTCACCTGGCCCCCTCTGTCCCAGGACCCCATAGCAGCCGCTATTGCTAAGCCACTGATACTGACACCATTAAAAGACGGCTGCAGAATTTATTACAGTGGTGTCAAATGCTGCATTTCCATTGCAAAGCATGATGGGATCTGAGTGATTGGGAAGCAGTGGGTGGTCCAGGCAGCTCCAGTCAGAGAGTACATTGTGGTCTATGGGACACCTTTAGAAACTGGCACCCAAATAACCAGATCCAGTTCCTTGGTCAGCTCTAGAGACGCTCACCGAAAAGCTAACAATTCTTGCTGGCATGTAAATTGTATGCAGCTTGGAAAAAAGCACTTCCTGACAACTTTGATCGGCCTAACTCCAAGCTGTATACAACTTGCTTTCATCGTAGACTCTCCCTGATCTTCCCTACTCAGCACCACTCAAATCATACATTTGGTCCGTAGATGGCACTGTGCCCTACTTGCATTTCTTATAAGATGATCTGTACTGCTGTGTGTTGTTGGTTCCTGTGGATGCGTGCTGGAAACGGAAGAAAGTACGGCTTAATGTAAAGAGCTGCTGAATCCTGTAAATCAGGAGTGTCCAAACTTTTTAGGCCAAGGGCCATATCACCATTCTTAAAGTGGACCTGAACTCTTACACAGGACAGAAGGAAAACATATAGAAATGCACCCTGTATCTATTTAGAGAGCTTAGCTGGTCTAATTCCCCTCATCTGTGACTAATAACAAGTTGTAATTAGATGTCTCAGCAGTGTCACCTGACTGCCATGGCAGAGCAGCTAATTTACAAACACAAGATGTTAACAATTTGCCTGCTTCCATTAAAGCAGGAAGTAGAGACAATGCAGATTTATTGCAGGATTTGTATCAGCTGTAACAAAGAAATGTCTTTCTTTAAAGGCTATTATGTTGCTCATCCTTTAGAGCAGAGCGGAAGTTCTGTGGTCAGGTCCACTTTAACAACTATAGAGAGGTTCAGGGGGCCACTAGAGAAGGCTTGGTGGGCTGCCTTGGGCCCCTGGGCCAGGCTTTGGACATGCCTGCTGTGCTTGAACTTAATTCCAGTTACTCTGCATCCATGATTACGGATCACAACAAGCACCACTTCCTGTGTGAACAGGCACTTACATTCAATTCCTGTGTGAACAGGCACTTACATTCAATTCCTGTGTGAACAGGCACTTACATTCACTTCCTGTGTGAACAGGCACTTGCATTCACTTCCTGTGTGAACAGGCACTTACATTCACTTCCTGTGTGAACAGGCACTTACATTCACTTCCTGTGTGAACAGGCACTTACATTCACTTCCTGTGTGAACAGGCACTTACATTCACTTACATTCACTTCCTGTGTGAACAGGCACTTACATTTTTAAAACTAAATATTTTTAGCAGTTAAACAAAATAAATATATTCAAAGCCCCATACAATCCCTATAAGGCCCCATTCACACTAGAGCGTTTTGCCGCGATTTCGTCAAAACGCTCAAACGCTAGCGCTTTTTAAAAGCGCTAATGTAATAAAACCCTATGGGCCCGTTCTTACTTGGGCGATTTGCGCTAATCGACACAAATCGCCCCCAAAAACGGGCAAAACCGCGAAACGCAAACGCGTCACCTGCACCATTTTCAGGCGATTTCCCGGCGATCGCGTTTCAGTGCTATAGAAGCGCTAAACGCGAACGCGGCAAAATCGCCGCACTGTTCAGTGAGTTTTCTGCGTGAAAATGCTGAAAAGTCACTCCTGCAAAATGCCAGAAAAAAATCTCCGGTGTTTTGCGTTTCTAAGTGTGAATTGGGCCTAAAGGATATCAGCGGGCTGCAGACATCTCTGCCCAGAGACACAATCACATTCTGTCTTCCAAGTGGAGCAGCTGGAAAAAGTAAACGTTAAATAGCTTTTTCCTTTTATTGGCGAGGCGGCGCTTTGCCCGGAGTTCTCTCTTAACTCTCCCTGCTGCTGCTGCTGGCGGCACAGAGCCGGCTGCAATGTACACACAGAATGGCAGATCTCTCCCCAGGCAGGAATAGAAAGGGACACAGCAGGCTGTATGGGGATGGCTTCCTGCGTTTCGGGCGCAGAATGTGCTTGTCGAGAGAGACGGGTTCTCTTTATCTTCTGACAGCGAGAAGCGCCATCCCGGGAGAAATCATCACAGATCACAATGCGGCGACTCCTCGGAGAGACTTTATGCATAACAGATAATCCAGAGAGAAGATGAATTCAGGTCTGAGCGCCTCTCCCGCTATGGATGTACAGGACGGGGAGGGAGTCTGATAGTCTCTTCTTAGGGTAAAATTAACAAACAGTCAAAGAAGCCGGCTTATTAAGACAAACCCGAGTGATCCAAGAAGCCTGGACTGAATGTTTTAAATGTGACTAATACTAAAGCAACCTTGGTATAAGGTAGTTTGTCTCACACACACTGTGGGATACAGATTGCCCAGCAAGCTCATGGTGAACCAGAACTCCTAGGAGTGTGTAAGGGGCTACAATGGACTAAAAAGCCCTCTTACTACAATGATATGGAAAACAAAAGTTTGCTTTCTTAAAACAGATTTGTAAAGTATTTGCGATAATTCAGGTTGGAGTGAGCTCCAAGAGGTCTCCCAGTGCATCACTGCTGAAGTATGCAAATCACCCTTTGTTGTCCCTGGAAGCTAACCACACCTCCAGAACCGCTGGAATGCAATGATGTGTCAACTTGTTAAAGAGACACTGAAGCGAGAATAAATCTCGCTTCAGAGCTTATATTCAGCAGGGGCATGTGTGCCCCTGCTAAAACGCCGCTATCCCACGGCTAAACGGGGGTCCCTTACCTCTCAAATCCCCCCTGCAAAATCTGCGACCAACTTGGTCGTAGATTTTGCTGATGTTGAAGCAGGGCTAACGGCTGCAGCCCTGCCTCTCAGCGCCGTCTATCAGCGGCGCATCGTCGCCTCTCCCCGCCCCTCTCAGCGAAGGAAGACTGAGAGGGGCGGGAGAGAGGCGGAGATACGCGCTGATAGACACGCTGAGAGGCAGGGCTGCGGCCATTAGCCCTGCCTCACCAGGAAGAGATCCCCGGGACTCTACGAGGGGATTTGGGAGGTAAGGGACCCCCGTTTAGCCACGGGATAGCGGCGTTTTAGCAGGGGCACACTTGCCCCTGCTGAATATAAGCTCTGAAGCGAGACTTATTCTCGCTTCAGAGTCTTTTTAAATATAGAGAGCCACAATAATACAACATGCATATAGACTGTTTCTGGTTGGTCTTCTTCAGTGCATGGATTAAGTATGACTTGAAACACCGAGAGGTACAGACTAACCAGCAAGTTAATGGTGAACCAGAACTCATTGGAGTGTGTAATGGGCTACAAAGGACCAAAAAGCATCCTTACTAAAATGCTATGAAAAACAAAAGTTTGCTTTCTTAAAAAAGAAAGTATTTGCAATAATTCAGGTTAGAGTGAGGTCCGAGATCTCAGAGCTCACTCCAACCTGAATTATTGCAAATACTACACTATGGGATTAGACCGTTTATATTTATTTGGAGTGCTGTAGCTGAAGAAAGGGGATGATGCCCCTGTAGAACATATGAAAGTGACGGCTGGCACATCCCATGCGATACTTTATTATATGTATAAGAGTTCAAAGCCAATGTTTCGGGACCACGCAGGATCCCTTTATCAAGGATTGCCTCAGGATGCTCCAGGTATCGATCTGTCCGCTACACACTGCAATAACTGCTTTGTTGGCAGATTGGAGTAAAGAAAGCTCGGGGCACTCAGATAAAATGAAGTGCATCAAGCGAGAGGCATATTGTCTTGATAAAGGGGCCTTGCCTGGTCCCGAAACATTGGCTTTGCACTTTTATACATTTACAATAAAGTATCGTGTGGGATGTGCCAGCCGTCATGTGACACTAAAGCAAATCCAAGGCAAGCCTAGTGCCAAAAATGAGATACTTTCCTATGTAGAGGGAAGCTTCTGGATCCCCCAGAGACTACCTGTGTCCTCTTTGAGACCAGCGCCGCTGCCTGGGACCCTCCTGAAGTTTACATCCGCACTGTGCACGGACTTGGTTAGTAGCACTGAGTGGTACTTACCGGGGGCTTCCTCCAGCTCCAAGCTCCCAGGACGTCCCTCACCGCAGCTCTGCCCGCAGCCGTTCGCCGCAGGTCCGTCCTGATCCCCGGTGATGACGTCAGAGCGATCTCCAGGTCGCTCAGTACTGCGAGTCCGCTCCGGCCCACGTGGCGGTGATTGACAGCGCCGCTCGCGCAGGCGCAGTACAGAGCGACCTTACAGGCATGTGCAGCACTGTGGTGAGACATTTTTCAAAAATTCCAGGCCATCCTGAATTATTTTTAAGGAAACCTGAGATCTTAAGTATGGGTGTATTTATACTTACTTGGGGCTTTCTCCAGCCCCATGAGGTGCGTGGGCTCTCTCACCATCCTCTCTTAGGGCTGGTTCACACGGGCGTCTGCCCCGCGTTTACCGCCGGTGTTCGGGACTCGGCTTTAAACGCTCCCATTCAGATCCTGATTTTCCCTGACGTTCCAGGTGACCCTGGACGCTACATGTAGCGTCCTGGGATGGTTAACCGCTGTGGCTATGTCCCCCGGTGGGGGAGAAAAACGCTGACTGCAACTGAACGCCACTGAAAGCTCGAACACGACGCTGCCACAACACCTCCTAACGCAACACCTCTGAAAGCCGGGCAGACGCCCGTGTGAACCAGCCCTTAAAAGCTTACTCAGGCTTTCTCCCCCACTCCTATTCAATATGGCCTTAAAGGGAACCCAAAGTGAGTCTCGGAGTCCAGCTGATGCACAATAGACATACCTGCTCATCAAGCTTCCGCTGTAGCTGCACCACTTTGTTCTCCATGCCCACGCTCAGTTTCTTGAAGTGTGCGGCCGTCCTGGCCTCGATCTTCAGCTGTTTAAGCTCCCGTCGTGCCCTCATGCGGCGGAAATAGCACTGGATGACGATGGCGGCACTGCGGAATTTGGCAAACTGCTTGCGGGCCATCCACCCCCGCATGTTCTTCTGAATGACCGTGGCCTTGTGCTGAAGTAGGAGCTGCCGGAAAAGAAGGAGGAATCGTTAATACATAGCAACCTAGTTTAGCTTTCCAAATGCCTCAATGGCAGCAATGCATCATGGGGCGTGCCTAACTCAAAAGCCTTTCTTCTAGTTATGGATAGACCAAACAGCCTTGTACAATAGCTTATTAACCATATGGTTAGTCTACCTGCCTTCGTTACAAAATATTGCCACCTTTGTAGAAATAGCCCCCCTCCCTTCTATGTCACAGGGCTGAATGCAAGAGAAGCCAACACTGTCATGTACGCCAGAGTGGCAGTGTATCCATACTATCTGGATATACTGCCAGTCTGGTGTAGTGTAAAGTAAGCTTCAGAATAGCTGTAATACTAGGTACACACCATACAATTTTGATTGACCATTTCCAACATGTCTGATCTGAATTTTGATCAATTTTACGATCGATTTTCTATTCACTTCTATGAAAATCGATAGAAATTCAGATCGGACATGTTGAAAATAGTCGATCTGGCAGGTAAATCTGCCAGAAAATTGTATGGTGTATACCTAGCATTAAGCCCCATCTACACCATACAATTTTTTTGTCCGATTCGATTTGATTCATTGATTCGATTCGATCCAATCCATGTCCGATCGGGATTCGATTCAATTCAATTCACGATTGTTTTGCAATGGCAAACTGCATTGATTCGAATCCCGATCGGACATGTCGGGTTGAATCGAATCGAATCAATGAATCGAATCGGACAAAAAAATTGTATGGTGTAGATGGGGCTATATATCAGCCACTCAGATAAGATCTCTGATTTGTTTGCCCAGCAAAACATGTTCTCTTCTGCTGTCCCTATAACAAAGGAAAATCGCCTACATAGCTGGGAGAGCTGAGTGCAGTGTAACTTCCTGTAGTTGCAGACACATGATAAAGCTCCAGGAGATAGTGAAAGTAAAAATGTTAACCATGTCAGGTAACTTTTTTTGTGTTTGGAAGATACATTTTGATTGTAATTATACTTTAAGTCCACTTTTGGATTTTATGGGTTCTTTAGTCCACATTAAACATTTTTTTTGTCATTTCCTGTCCCAATGGTTAGGATCGGGTTATGCATTTGGGATAAAAGGAGAGAAGAAATGTTAACAGACAGGAAACAGAGGTTAGTATAACCCACAGGTATACAGACACCTATCACCCTCCCATTCACTTCTTTTCATTCCCCTTTAAGGGCTTGAGTTCTACTTCAAGGTATTATAATATTGCGGATGTATACATTGAGGTGAAACAATAACGTGTTGGTGAAGATGGAGAGGGGGAATGTGGGGCGGTACGACTAACGCTTGCTCCTCTAAGACTATAAAAGATATATCAGAAAAGACTCCTTGTTCTTCACAGATTGATAGGCAGCTGGCATTTTGTAATTAAATTCTAATACTCAGCAGACACTGATATCGAGAGGAACACCGAGTCCCCGCCTGATGCCTCAGCAGATATCTCCTCACACAAAATGGCCGCTGTGCCGTACCTCACGATAAGCTCTCCTGTCAAACATGCCGCGCACGTAGGACTGGATGGTGATGGTGGCCTTGCGGATGCTGCGGTACAGCCGGTAGATGCGGATCATGCGGAACTGTTTCTGGAGGGTAATGGAGGCTTTTGTTTTGCGGAGATGATCAGCCAACCTGAGGGAAAGAGAAACAAGTCAAGTGAATCTCTACTTTCACCGAAACATACGGTAATACAAAACACACATCAGTCTACTAAAGGGTTTGTGTCATTTAATGCTACTTAAAGGAACCCGAGGAGAGAAACATATGGAGGCTGCCATATTTATTTCCTTTTAACCACTTCACCCCATAGCGGACTTTACCCTAACGGACAAGAGCAATTTTCACCTGTCAGTGCTCCGCCCTTTTATTCGCCAATAACTTTTTACTATTTATTGCAACAAAATGATCTATACCTTGTTTTTTTGCCACCAATTAGGCTTTCTGTGGGTAGCACATTTTGCTAAGAATTTTTTTATTGTAAATGCATTTTAACGGGAAAAAAAATGAAAAAAAAATATTTCTCAGCTTTTGGCCATTATAATTTTAAATAAAATATTCTCCTGTGGATAAAACCCACAAATTGTATTTGCCCATTTGTCCCAATTATTAGACCGTTTAAATGATGTCCCTATGACAATGTATGGCAATATTATATTATTGGGAAATATACAGTAGGTGTAATTTTTCTGTCTTTTTTTCTTCCCGATCCATAATTACAAGCCCCTATGTAGGAAAGTAATAGTAATATACCCTCATAAAATAAAAACGAAGTCCCTAAGGCAACTATTTACAGTGGCGACGCGCACACGTGCACGAGCAATGCATTAAACGCATTAAACGTCCTGGAGCCGTTAACAGGCTCTAATAGGATGTTTTAATGCATCAGCTTGTCAGTAAGTGGTTAAACAATACCTTATCTTTCTTTGTGGTCAGTAGTGTCTGAACCACACACATGAAACAAGCATGCAGCTAAACTTGTCAGATTTTTGTCTGGAAAACCTGATCTGCTGCATGCTTGTTCAGGGTCTATTGCTAAAAATAATAGTAGCAGATGATCAGCAGGGCAGCCAAGCAATCTGCATTGTTTAAAAGGAAATACATATGTCAGCCTCCATATCCCTCTCACCTCGTACTCATAGCCTTTCTCTAAAGCACTTTATTGAGTACACTGAATTATTCAATTATTATTTACTATTTTTATAGCACCGACATCTTCCGTAGCACTGTACAGACAATATAGTCTTGTCACTTAACTGTCCCTCAGAGGGGCTCCCCATCTAATCCCTACCATTGTCACATGTCTATGTGTGTATCGTGTAGTGTATGTATCATAGTCTAGGGCAGATATAGGGGGAAGCCAATTCACTTGTCTGTATGTCTTTGGGAGGTGGAAGGAAACCCACTCAGACACGGGGAGAACATACAAACTCCATGCAGATAGTGCCCTGGCTAGGATACGAACCAGGGACACAGCACTGGAAGGCGAGAGTGCTAACCACTATGCCACCATCGTGCCCTTAAATGCCCTCAAAGTCAATAACATGTTAAGTCTCTTCTTGTTGTTCTCTACAGTTATCAGGCATTAAAGTGAACCTCCGGACTAAAAATCTACTCCGCAGCACTGAAGAGGCTCGGTGTTTCTTTAACAATTTCACAGCATCAGAACTTTGCTTTCCTTACCAAAGAATAATTATTAGCTGCATTTTTATCTAAGCTCCACCCATCAAAGAAAAAAAGCCAGGGTTTTTTTCCCTGATGCAGTGCAGAGCATGATGGGATTTCCTATGTTGTTATTCACGTTGCCTAGCAACTGGTAGAGGCGCTCAGGACACAGGACAGTTGGAACTGTGTCTCGTGCCCCCTGTCACCTCCTTTCAACCAAAAAGATGGCTGCCATCATGAAATCAAACATTTGCCTGTTCTTTTAAAACAGTGTGGGTAAGAGATTATATTACTTATCTATTTTAATTAACATAACCAGTGGCGTTCCTACCTAAGGGCGCAGGGGGGCGGGGCGCACCGGGTACCAGTCAGCCAGGGGGGTGTCGCCACGACCCCCCTACACCTGACTAAGGAGGGGAAGAGCAGCGCTAGGAGGAGGGGTGACAGCAGGGATAGCGGCGGGGAGGGGGAAATATCCCCCCTCCCTCACCTGGGTCCCCCTCCTTCTGCCTCTCTTCTCCCCCCAAAAATGCAGGCAGCGGGCGGGTGGCAGTGGGCAGCGAGCAGGCGAGCGCGGAGTATACTCACGTTACTTCCGCGTATCAGCCTGGAACGCTGCGTCACCGTCACGTGCCTCTTCTGCGCCTCCAATCATTGGAGGCGCAGTAGAGGCACGTGACGGCGACGCAGCGTTCCAGGCTGATACGCGGAAGTAACGTGAGTATACTCCGCGCTCGCCTGCTCGCTGCCCACTGCCACCGGCCCGCTGCCCGCATTTTTGGGGGGAGAAGAGAGGCAGAAGGAGGGGGACCCAGGTGAGGGAGGGGGGATATTTCCCCCTCCCCGCCGCTATCCCTGCTGTCACCCCTCCCTCTAGCTAGACGGGGGGGAGGAGCACTTTACTACCTAAACTGGGGGCCACTATACTAGCTGGGGGCCACTATACTGGAGGCAGCTAAACGGGGGGGGCACTATACTAGCTACACTGGGGGCATCTATGGGGGCCACTATATTACCTATACTGGGGGGGGGGGCACCATACCAGCTACAATGGAGGCAACTATACTATCTAAACTGTGGGCCACTATACTAGCTATATTGGGGCAACTATGGGGGCCACTATACTAGCTATACTGGAGGGCAGCTCTACGGGGGCCACTATACAAACTACACTGGGGGCAGCAACACTACCTACATTGGGGGCAGCAGCTATGCTGCCTATCCTGGGGGCAACTATACTAGCTATATTGGGGCAACTATACTACCTTCACTGGGGGCAACTAGCTACCTATACTGGGGGCAACTGCTAGCTACCTATACTGGGGGCAGTGGCGGCACGGGGGGGGGGGGGGGGTGTGCTTCGGGTGCTGAAGTGTGTGCTTTGGGTGCTGAAGCACCCCTTAAAATTCTCCAAGCACCCCCCAGCGTGAACTGACTTTCGGCATCTAATAGACGCCGTATCAGTTCACCGCAGCGGCAGAGCAGGGCTATAGTAAAATGTCCGAAGCCCTGCTCTGGAGACTTTGGGAGTTGCTGGCTGCAGAGGATCGTGGGAGCTGCGCACTGGACGGAGGCCGGAACAGGAGCTCTGCTGCAGGTGAGTAAATGTTTTTTCTTTTTCTTTTTAATTTATATTAGCAGCCAGGGGTAGCGTTTATGTTCTGGCCAGGTCTGCTACACGATTGAAGTGTTTTCTGGACAGGTCTGCCACACGATTGCATGTATTTTCTGGGCAAATCTGCCGACATGATTGAACGTATTCTCTGGGCAAATCTGCCGACATGATTGCATGTATTTTCTGGGCAAATCTGCCGACATGATTGCACGGATTTTCTGGGCAAATCTGCCGACATGATTGAACGTATTCTCTGGGCAAATCTGCCGACATGATTGAACGTATTCTCTGGGCAAATCTGCCGACATGATTGAACGTATTCTCTGGGCAAATCTGCCGACATGATTGAACGTATTCTCTGGGCAAATCTGCCGACATGATTGAACGTATTCTCTGGGCAAATCTGCCGACATGATTGAACGTATTCTCTGGGCAAATCTGCCGACATGATTGAACGTATTCTCTGGGCAAATCTGCCGACATGATTGCATGTATTTTCTGGGCAAATCTGCCGACATGATTGCATGTATTTTCTGGGCAAATCTGCCGACATGATTGCATGTATTTTCTGGGCAAATCTGCCGACATGATTGAACGTATTCTCTGGGCAAATCTGCAGACATGATTGAACGTATTCTCTGGGCAAATCTGCAGACATGATTGAACGTATTCTCTGGGCAAATCTGCACACATTACGTGTATTTTCACCCAGGTTCACGGCAAATTACAGTTAGCTCCGCCCTCATCCGGTCATGGCCACGCCCATTTTTTTGCCGCATGTTATAGTGCCACCCGTTTTTTGCCCCTGTACCTTTTTTTTTTGTGGGGGGGGGGGGGGGGTGTCTTATAATACCCAGCACCGGGTGTCAAATGCCCTAGGTACGCCACTGAACATAACTAATGTAACTTAATGACAGTATGTTTGTTTAGGCTGGAGTTCCTCTTTAAGTAACGGACAGTGCTCGGTTTCTTCCCTTGGGTCCTCTGCTGTATAATACACCCTTCATGTCATTGCCGAATAACTGTAGAGCAATAAGAAAGTTCTGTGTGCAATTCCACACTCTCCACAATACACTCAAAATGCTGCCGATCTGAATTGATGCTCGATCTTCAATCTTCACCAATATATAGTATAGTCTATGTTGATAATGCATAGTTTGACCATTTGTATAGTAAAACATATAAAATGCTCCACATAGCGTAATTCCGTTTGCATAAAATGTATTGTTCGCATAAAACAAATAAAACACGCTCACATGTTAACCATGTATGTCCTTGAGAAAGTCACGTGGACGAAATCGGTCGGGGAGGAGCTATAGGACAGGCGAGGAAACGGAGGAGCTTGCGGACGTTGGTGCTGCCTTCAAAACCTGCGCTTACCTGTATGCCTGTAACAGACATACATGGTTAACATGTCTGTTACAGGCATACAGGTAAGCGCAGGTTTGGAAGGCAGCGGACCGCAGACGGCCGTTCACTCCACACAGCCCCGCCAACGTCCGAAAGCTCCTCTGTTTCCTCGCCTGTCCTGTAGCTCCTCCCCGACCGGTTTCGTCCACGTGACTTTCTCAAGGACATACATGGTTAACACGTAAGTGTGTTTTATTTGTTTTATGCGAAAAATACATTTTATGCAAACGGAATTACGCTATGTGGCGCATTTTATATGTTTTACTATACAAATGAGAACTTGAAGAGGAGGAAGAAGGAATCCATTACTGATCGGAGGGATAAAGATTGGTTTGATTGAGCGCATACGATCATTTTATATGATCAGAGGAGATGGTGAGTACGTTCACTATCGGTGTGGTGGTGGAGATTGAAGTTCATAGTTTTGATTGAGGAGTTGTATCTGCACTGATCAACATAGAATAACTGTAGAGCGCCGTACCTGCGAGCGAGGTGTCCCCGCGTGTAGCGCTGTATGGTGACAGCCGCGGCCTTCATCCTCCTGTATTTCACCCTCTGTAGCCAGCCTCGCACCGTCTTCTGGATCATAATGGTGGCCGCGCGGAACTTGTCCGCTCGCAGCTTCTCCAGGTACGCCACCTGGCCGGCCCGGAAGAAGATCTTCGTCCGACCAAACTGGAACTTGTCCGGATCCTGGGAATCGAAAACAGAAAGGTGAGAGGAGGTAATACAGGGATAACCACACTTCCTAAGGCAAGCTGGGGCTAAGGAGGAATTCTGGGGAAAAAACCCATAAGTAACCGGAGAGATTAAGGGCGGGCCCTTTCATATATGGCATTGCGGTAAGCTATTTTACTGCAAGAGGCTGCTAAGACAATGAAAGTCTATGGAGACTTTCATACTTACCTGATGCGACGCGGTACTCCAGAAGTAGGTAAATTGCTGAATACTCACCACAAAGACGCCGGGTGTTACCGCACACGCCATGCCCAAAACGCAAGTCTATGGCGACACAGTAAGTGTGACCGATGAATCATGTGGCGACACGCATGCGCAGAGCGATGGGAATCCCGGTGAAGTACTTCCTGTCCAGCAAGAAGTAAGTCAGTGAATGGGGGCGGGCCTTTGCATAAGACTGTTGCGCACTTTGCTGCAGTGTCATTTAAAATACTGATTTGTCAGTGTTTATCTGAAACAAAACTTTGCATCCCAGTAAAAATCATTGGGCTCATTATCATGACATGCAATTTTTTGTTTGAGCTTCCCTGCATTTTTTGCCTGCCACACTAGTTTGTGTTCCAGTAACACACAATTGATTCTTTATGCTTCCGCATGAGAACTGTGAACATTTGAATATGCTTTATGCAGAAGTTGTCATATATGCTGGCCACATACGAAAATTCACGTGTGAAATTTGCACAGGTAAAAAGCAAGCATGTAGTGGAATTTGGCCCTTCTGTCAATGAAAGTTATTATTTGAATCCAGTTTACCTCTCTGGTCTAGCGTGACTCCTAATGTTATCCATACATTGAGGGGGAGATTTATCAACGCATTACCGACAGTTTTTTTCTTCTTAATCCATTCCAACCAGTAGGGAGAACAGTTCTGCATGATAATAATAACCTTCTTAAATCCTAGGTAATAGTGGTAAGTTAGCATGCATTTCTAGAGCTGCACTACAGTTAAGAAAAGTGCAAATCCATCCCTAAACTGGCGCAAATTAAGAAGTGCTTGGTAGCATTTCTACAGGTGTAGAACTGCAGGCTAGACATGATTGCAAAGTGCAGGCTAGACATGATTTGTGATGTGCTCCTCCTCCCTGCTGAATTCCTCCTCAGAGCCTGCTGCTATCAATACAGCAGGTGTGTTGGTTACCTCAGCAACAGCAATTCCCCTCACACACTGCACTGTCTGAGAGACCTTCCTAGCTCCTTCTATTTTACAACAGTTTTAGAAGGAATCTGCACTATCTAATGATTTCTTAGGCTGTCTGAGACAGTTCTGCATGGATTTCTAAAAACCTACCAACATTTTGTCTCAGACACTCTTGATAAATCTGGCCCACAGTGAATTATTATTATTATTGTTATTGATCTATATAGCGTCAACATATTCCATGGCCCTGTACAGTTAGAAACATGGGGTACATAATAATACAGGCAATGGTACACACAAAATATAGACACTGGTACAAAATACAGAATTGGTAGACATAGAAAATAGATTGACAAATGCAACATGATGAACAAAATGTATAGCAAAAATTCCAAGACACAAAAGGGTGACAGAGCCCTGTCCTTGCAAGTTTACAATCTAGAGGAACAGGGAGGAAAGAGATGGGGTAGTATACCATAAGCATACTTCGAAGCAGTGTGTTTTATAAGATATATTTCGCAAGCATAACTTAGCCAGGGGTTGAAGGGGAATGGCCTAAGTTACAGTGTACGCTTGTTGGAAAAAGTGAGTTTTGATGGAGCGCTTAAAAATTTCAAATGTTGAGAGTGACCAGTGAGTTTTGGAAGGGGATTCAAGAAGAGGGGTGAGGATGGTGAGAAATCTTGTCATGTGCAGATCTGAGATAAGAACAGTGTAATAGGAATGCACAAAAGAAGACAATACAGCTGTGCAAATGCGAAATAAATGTAATAGAAAATCCAAATGCCGCTATTCACCTTTATTAATTTTTCTAGAACATTTTTGCAGATGAGCTTTTTGTCGCTTATGGAGAGATCTTTCTTGTTCATAAGGACACGATATCGGTTGTAGAAGTCATGGTAGGTCCATCTGAGGACAAAAAAATAAATTGGGTTAAAATGTAGACTATACAACAAAGAGAATGAATATTGTTACAATTTATTGGTAAAGCCACAACACATGACGTAATGCAGTGAAATAAATAACTGTGACACACCAGAAGAGGACACTGGCTCCGGGATAATCCAGCCATAGACTGATCAATATTTCCAGCAATTTAATCATTTTCTTAAAGGACACCTGAAGTGGGTTGAATATGGTGGCTGCCATATTTATTTCCTTTTGAACAATGTGCATTGCCTGGCTGTCCTGCTGACCCTCTGCCTCTAATACTTTTAGACCCCTTTCACACAGCGCCGGAAGTGCCGATTTAACTCTAGCGCATACCTACGTTACTGCGGGTCTCCTGTGGTGACCCGGAAGTCATGTTAGTCTATGGCGTCGCAGGGTTATTGAATCACTTTTGGCGTTGCAATGTCGCGGCGCGCATGCATATTTTTATAATTTGCTTGCACTTCTGCATACCCAAAACAGGAAGTGACCACAAGCGCGCATCACTTCCTGTTTGGATGGACAGGACAGACAGACAGACAGGGAACACTGTGTACTAACGCGGTGCTCCCTGAAGGTCTGTTTTTGGCAGGGCGATACGGCGTGCGCACCACACAGAAAAGCTAACGCTATATAAATACTAAATAATAATAATAAACCCTGAACAAGCATGCAGATCAGATGTTTCTGACTGATGTCTGACTGGATTAGCTGCATGCTTGTTTCAGGCGTGTGATTCAGACACTACTGATGAATAAAAGGACCGTCAGGCAACCGGTATTGTTTAAAAGGAAATAAATATGTCAGCCTCCATATACCCCTCAATTCATATGTCCTTTAAAATCTGCCATCAGGTAATAGGTTTGCTACAAAAACAACACAAACACATAATGGGACTTCTCTCCAAGACACCATCTAGTAAAGGTTCCGCCTCCGGTATGTTACTTATGGGCAGTGATGATTGGGAGGCATGGAGGTGGGACAAAACACAGGCCGGACTCCGATATGTTACTGATGGGCAGTGATGATTGGTCACCAGGGAGGCATGGAGGCGGGACAAAACACAGGCCGGCCTCCGATATGTTACTGATGGGCAGTGATGATTGGTCACCCAGGAGGCGGGACAAAACACAGGCCGGCCTCCGGTATGTTACTGATGGGCAGTGATGATTGGTCACCCAGGAGGCGGGACAAAACACAGGCCGGCCTCCGGTATGTTACTGATGGGCAGTGATGATTGGTCACCCAGGAGGCATGGAGGTGGGACAAAACACAGGCTGGCCTCCGGTATGTTACTGGGGGGCAGTGATGATTGGTCACCCGGGAGGCATGGAGGTGGGACAAAACACAGGCCGGCCTCCGGTATGTTACTGATGGGCAGTGATGATTGGTCACCCAGGAGGCATGGAGGCGGGAGAAAACACAGGCCAGCCTCTGGTATGTTACTGATGGGCAATGATGATTGGTCACCAGGGAGGCATGGAGGCGGAACAACACACAGGCCAGCCTCCAGTATGTTAGGGCCCGTTTCCACTAGGGCGAATTCGCATGCGTGGCCTGCATGCAAATTCGCATAGGCAATGAAAGTGGATGGGACTGTTTCCACTTGTCAGGATTTCTGAGCGTTTTTCTGTGCAGGATTTTTCTGCACGGTAGAGCCTGCAGAATTCGCCTGCGTGAGGAATGCAGGCGATTCGCACATAATGCATTTAATAGGGAAAACGCACGTCCATTTTTTGCCGCGATTTTGCGTGCAAATTCGCATGAAAACTAATGCAAATTGAACCAGGCAGTGACATGGTTAAATTCGCATATACCCTGCCTATGCGAAATCGCATGCGAAATTGCGGCAAAAATCGCCCGCGGAATCGCATCCGCATGCGATTTCGTCAGCGGTGGAATCCCGGTGATTCGCACTGCACTAGTGGAAACGGGCCCTAAAACTGATGGGCAGTGATGATTGGTCACCTGGGAGGCACAGAGGCGGAACAACACACAGGCCGTACCTGGAGGGGTACCCGGCGGCGCTGATCCTGATGGTCTCCAGCACGCCGCACGCCCTCAGCTGCTGCACGGCCCGCTTTGGATCGAAGCTGCAAAGACAAATATTGGATTAGATGTAATGCTTGCACAGCAAACCTAATTGCATGCCAATAATGGATGTCTGGCAATCCCAGCGCTCAGCCCTGCGTCCGTTTTATTACACAGATTCATTCTCCTCCTGGCAGGACTGGATAATGTCCCTGCAACAGATTTATGAGGATTCTAAAGTTCAACTCAAGGTTCAAACTGTTTCCTAGTGCATTATTTTTTTTTTTTTTTTTTACACCAAGTGACAGCCCTGCTTAAACCTAAAGTCAGAACTTCCTCTCTGCTCTAAAAGCAACAGCATAATAGCCTTTAAACAAAAAACATTTCTTTGCTACAGCTGATACAAATCCTAAAATAAATCTGCACTGTTTCTACTTCCTGATTCCTGGAAGCAGACAGATTGTTTACAGCCAGTGCTTTCAAATGAGCTCATCTGCCATCTCTGCCATGGCACTTATGTGACACAGGGGAGAGATCAAATTACAGTTGTGATTAGACACAAATAAAGAGGAATTAGACAGACTACACTCTCTAAACACATACAGGGTGCATTTCACTAGGTTTCCCTTCTGTGCAAAAGTTCAGGTCCACTTTAAATGTGAGCTGCAAAAATTCCTTCAGTGTTAACAGTGCTGCTGTAACTGCTGGAATACAGGACAGTACAACACAGAGATGTACAGCCCTGCGCTAAACATAAACAGCAGCCTTTTTCTGAGCATTTAAAGAGGCACTGTCACAACATATAGTAGAAGACAAGACAAATAACATTTATATTGCGCTTTGCTCCTGGCATTGTCAGTGGCAGGAGCGGCTGGGTGAATGGCCAGGATAATGCAGTGCTGCCCCTAGTATGGTGAAACTACGGCACACACAGCCTGGCATTGCCGGTGGCAGGACACTGTGGCATACTGCCTGGCATTGCCGGTGGCAGGACACTGCAGCACACACAGCCTGGCATTGCCAGGGGTACACGATACTGTGGCACACACAGCCTGGCATTGCCGGTGGCAGGACACTGCGGCACACACAGCCTGGCATTGCCAGGGGTACACGATACTGTGGCACACACAGCCTGGCATTGCCGGTGGCAGGACACTGCGGCACACACAGCCTGGCATTGCCAGGGGTACACGATACTGTGGCACACACAGCCTGGCATAGCCGGTGGTACAGGATACTGTGGCACACACAGCCTGGCATTGCCGGTGGCAGGAGACTCGGTGAATGGCTGGGAGCAGCTGCAATGGACAGATCTCATGTCATCTTTCACAGTAATAAACACTCGCTACACACAGATGGCTCTATAGGACTCATTCTCAGGGAAATGACTGTTTGTGGAGCAGCATAAGGGCGCTATAATGAAATGCTTTCTGGAAGCAAAAAGAGCAGCAGAATCTGGAGCTCACTCTGCGACATACATCACACATTGGTCTGGGAAGCCTTCCTGCTATCAGCTATGCCAAATGCAATTGGCCTTACTTAAAGAGGAACTGTAGGGAAAATAAAATAATACCTTTTTTTTTTTTTTACAATATGCATCTATAATTATTTAGTCAGTGTTTGCCCATTGTAAAATCTCTCCTCTCCCTGATTTACATTCTGACATTTATCACAGGTGGCGACATCTTTAGCTCTGCCAGGTGATCTATGTGGAATGCCAGTAGAAAATATATCTGGTTTCCCAGAATGCTCGGGAGAGGAGAATTCTGCACAGCTAAACAGCCTAGGCTAAAGGTTCATACACACCTACCAACTATGGTATATGTCTATCTGCCAAATTTGTCTGTTAAGCCCCATACAACCTTTGCTGTGAAACAAGTTGAAACAACAAAAAAAAGTATTTTGCTATTGTTCAAACAGCTGATAAGACTGATAAGAAGTCAATCCAACAGTTGACAATTTGACAATTGTGTTGCATAAAAGACCGCTGTTGAGCGTGTGGATGGGGCTTAACAGACAAGTTTGGTAAATAGTTGGACAGACAATTGGTAGGTGTGCATGAACCTTAAAGAGAAACTCCAACCTAGAATTTAACTTTATCCCAATCAGTAGCTGACACCCCCTTTTACATGAGAAATATAATGATTTTCACAAACAGACCATCAGGGGGCGCTGTATGACTGATTTTGTGCTGAAACCCCTCCCACAAGAAGCTCTGAGTACCGCGGTACTCTGGGCAAACTGCAACAATGTAACAATGTTCACAGACAGGAATTAGCTGTTTACAGCTGTCTCTAACAGCCAAAACAGCTAGGAGCAGCTACATAACCTGCCCACAGTAACAATGTCACCATGTAATACATGTCAGAATGTGAATCGGGGAGAGGAAAGATTTTACAATGAGCAAACACTGACTAAATCATTTATACATAAATTATGGTATAAAAAATAAGCACTTTTTTTTACTATATTATTTTCACTGGAGTTCCTCTTTAAGCTCCTTTTACACTTAATCAGTTGCTCTCAGTTAAAACTGAAAGGAAACTGATTTTCAAAGTAATGCCCATGTTTTCCTATGGCACCTTTCACACTTAACGCATTTTAACTGAAATCTTCTTCCCAATGCACTGCTATGGAAAAAACGCATACCAAGGCGCACAAACGTGTACTTACGCACACTAATGCACAGCAACTGATTAAGTGTAAACGGGGCCTTAAGCATCACTGGGAGGGCGGGGCTACATACCAACAGCAATATATAACTATAGCAAGTGTTTCAGTGTTTCTGATGCTAAAACCAAGAAAATTACAGGACAGTGGATATCCTGAATAATTTACTAGATTCTACTATATGCCACTGCAGTGCCTCTTTAATAGAGACAATTACTTACAAACTTTACTTCTACAAGAGAGAGAATCAATACCCATAATGCATCATGTCAGGGCAGTGAGAGCAAATGCCACATAAAAAAAAAATGAAAACTCTGAAAAAAATTGCTTAGGTCTTAGATAAATCAAAAAAATTATATTCTGTCCTATACTATTTAATCTTCTAAGGTATTGTACGGAAATGTCCACCACCCCTGATCAACTTTTATTGAAAAAAAAGGAAATTGGATCAGATTTCTTGCTGGAATAAATTAATTTCTGTACAACCGATAATTTTTATAAAATTGCCATAGAATCAGATTTTTTTTTTAGTGTATCGTATGTGGCCACCTTCAGTCAGTTGGAGAAGTTTTTAAAAATAACCTGGTTTGGGAATGCTAAAATGTTTAAAGAGAACCCGAGGTGAGAGGGATATGAATGCTGACATGTTTGTTTAATGCACATTGCCTGGCTGTCCTGCTGATCCTCTGCCTCTGATACTTTAAGCCATAGACCCTGAAGAAGCATGCAGGTCAGATTTCTATGACAAATCTGACAAGATTAGCTGCATGCTGGTTTCAGGTGGGTGATGTAGACCCTACTGACAAGATAGATCAGCAGGACTGCCGGGCAACTGGTATTGTTTAAAAGGAAATAAATATGGCAGCTTCCGTAGGTCTCAGACCTCGGGGTTCCTTTTTTTGTATGATGGAGTGAAAAAAGGAGCTCTAAATTACAAATGCTTTTCTCGTTCAATACCACATCCGATGAAACGTATTATTTTTATTATTTTTTAATATTCATATAGCGCCAACATCTTCTGTAGTGCTGTACAGAATATTTATTGTCTTGTCACTTAACTTTCACTCAGAGCGGATAACAATCTAATTCCTACCATAGTCACATGTCTTTGTACAGTATGCATCGTGTAGTGCATGTATCATAGTCTAGGGCCAATTTAGGGGGAAGCCAATTAACTTATCTGAATGTTTTTGGGATGTGTGAGAAAACTGGAGAGCCTGGAGGAAACCCACGCAGACAATGGGAGAACATACAATCTCCCTGCAGATAGTGGCCTGGCTGGGATTTGCACTGGGGACCCAGCGTTGCAAGGTGAGAGCGCTAACCACTACGCCAGCTTGCAGCCCATGCTTAGCATTATTATTGATGTGTGGATAATGAAAACACAATGATAACGCACAGTATATCTACCCCACAATCCCATACGAATTATAACTACCAGCCTTAGCTATTAAATTAAAAAGACAAGCATCTAATGGGGCGGCAGATCAGACAAGAGACAAATTACCGACGGCCAGACACAAACGTTCTCTTACCCTTTCGGAGGAGGGGGATTACACCTTCATGTCCGGAGAGGAGTCCTGTGTGTGAATTTTGGGAGGTTCAGGTTCTCAGGCTGGGCTAGCCAGACACTGTAACCCAGATACCTGACTCCACTGGTGACAAGGACAGAAGCCACAGACAATGACATGCCTGTCCTCTGCTGCAACTCATTACCCAAACCCCTGTGCCTCTCACTTCTGAAGGCCAGATCTGGTTAAGTTTAATTTGCAGTTAAAGTGAGATTGCACTCCCAAAACCGAAAATTCAATAACTACTCTAAGGTACATAAAAGAACATTTGAAAGCATTACCAAGCATTCCTTGTTTGTAAGAACATTTAGTTTCACTACAGAGAGCAGCACAGGCTTGCTCATCTCTGGCTAATCGGCAAATGTAATCATTGCTGGCTGAAGCTCTCTGAGGCATGTTTCTTCATTCTGCCCCTCCTCTTCTGCTGAAGTGACTTAGCTGCTGCCACGACGATGTGTCTATTCAGCAGAGGGAGGGAGGAGGGAGCAGAATCAAGACACAGACAGAGAGATGATTACATTAGCCAATTAGCCAGCGATAAGCAAGCCTGAACTGTTCTTTACAGTGAAAATAAATGTTTTTGCATGAAGGGAATACTTGGAAATGCTTTAAAATGTTATTTTATGTACCTAAGAATAGTTACTGAAATGTTGGTTTTCGGAGTAAAATTCCATTTAAACCCTTGCTGACCGCTCTACGCCGATTGGCTGGCTGACTGGAAGGCATTAAAGCGATCTGCTGTCATAGGCTGATACCTATGACAGCCTGTCACACTGATTGGCTGGCGGGGGGAGGGAGGGGTAAAAAAATAAATACAATTTATAAAAAAAAAAAAAATAAAGAAAAAAAAAAAATAAACATCCCTGCAGGGATCAGAGCCCACCAACAGAAGGCTCTGTCGGTGGGCAGAAAAGGAGGGGCAATCACTTGTGCGCTAGGTTGTACGGCCCTGCAGTTAGGTCTTAAAGCTGCAGTGGCCTAATTAGCAAAAAATGGCCTGGTCACTAGGGGGTTTAATCATTTAGTCAGTGTTAGCCCATTGCAAAATCTTTTAAATCCCTGATTTACATTCTGACATTTATTACATGGTGACATTTTTACTGTTGGCAGGTGATGTAGCTGCTGCATGGTTTTTTGGCAGTTGGAAACAGCTGTAAACAGCTACTTCCCACAATGCAACAAGGTTCACAGACAGGAAACTGCCAGAAGTACCACGGTCCCCAGAGTTTCTTGTGGGAGGGGTTTCACCACAATATCAGTCATACAGCACCCCCTGATGGTCTGTTTGTGAAAAGGAAAAGATTTCTCATGTAAAAGGGGGTATCAGCTACTCATTGGGATAAAGTTCAAGTCTTGGTCGGAGTTTCTCTTTAAGTAGTTAAAGTGGACCTGAACTCTTGCACAGGACAGAAGGAAAATATATAGAAAAATACACCCTGTATGTATTTAGAGAGTTTAGCCTGTTTAATTACCCCTCATCTGTCACTAATCCCTACTGTAATTTGATCTCTCAGCTGTGTCAGCTGGCTGCCTTGGCAGAGCAGCTAATTTGTAAACACAGGATGTTAACCCTATGGGCTCGATTCACAAAGCGGTGCTAACCCAGTTAGAGACTTTAGGCGTGATAACCATTGCACCACGTTTAGGCATAATAAGTTTAGGCATGCTACGTTTAGTTACGTTTAGATCGCTCACAAAGTCCCGCACGCAAAGCAGCGCCATTAAACTCTATGCGAAGTGCACCAGACTTTGCTAGCGCAAAACTTTTGATCAGCTGTGCACTGCGGTGCTAACCCAGTTGGTGCTTAAACTTATGCCTAAACTTATCACACCTAAACTTAACATGCCTAAACTTATCATGCCTAAACTGAGTTTAGGCATGATAAAGGGCTTTTCACCAGTGTGCTAACTGTTAGCACCGCTTTGTGAATCAGGCCCTATGTCTGCTTACATGAAAGCAGGAAGTAGACACACTGCAGATTTATTGCAGGATTTGTATCAGCTGTAACAAAGAAATGTTTTTCATTAAATGTTATTATGTTGTTGCGTATCTTTCAGAGCAGAGAGGAAGTTCTGAATTCAGGTCCTCTTTAACGTTTCTATAAATATCAAGAATGTCTGTTGTACTATCATGAAAAGTTTGAAAATGTAAATTACCTGTACATGCAAGGACGTAACTACAAAGCATGGGGGCCCCCATAATGTTCACACCCCTTCCCTTACTTCCTCTTGGTGACTCTCACAGCATGGAGGCCCATCTTACAAGTGGTAAGAAACAAATGTGGCCATCAGGATCTTCACACCCTTAACATGTGTAGCCACAAACACACTTGATCTGGAGTATCAGAGTTTTGGAAAATGAAAGATCACAGACCAATTTTACCCCCTTCCATGTAGTATGAGAGCCATACCTACACAGTCTGTTCTATGGAGCTGAACTCCCCATCAGATACAAATCTTTGCGCTTATCGTGCGGAGACCGCGCTTGTCGGTGTTGTGCCTTATGCGCGGTGACCGCGTTTAGGTATTGCGTTTGTTATTTTCGTTGTCATTCTCATTGTATGTTATGCTGTGCCTTTCACTCAGCTCCTGTGTTTAACCTTTACTCTGTCTTGTGTCACTGTTGGTAATCGCCACTCTTGCGATTGCGTTCACACTTTGGTTTTCGCTGTTGTATGTCGACCGTCGCCGGGCAGCGACTAGATTAGTAGACGTACATACATTCTGTCTCTGTGCTCTCTCCCTCGAGAGAAGCTATCCTGCACTGTATTGCCCCATTACGTACAATCCTTATCTGGCATCTGTGGCTGTGCAGAGGATCTGTTCCTCTGCACTCCGCAGCTCCATTTGCCAGTTGGAATTCCTCTCTACGGGTGCATCCGCACCTTAGCTGGGTTCTCTCATCCAAACGTTTGTGGAGGATTTCCGTGGTGTCGGCGCGCAGGTTGTGCACTGACCACGGAGATAATTCCACAATCGTTACACATAGACTATAAATGCATTTTGCAGGAATGGATCTTTTGCAGATACTTCACCTTTCAAGAAAAAGAGAAAGCCATCCTGGGCAAAGTATAAATTACCAAAAATAAATACTGAATCGGATCTCTAATGAAAAAATCCATATCTTTATTTCAACAATCTAGGTACCGTACATTAAAAACAGTTAAAAAAGTAAAAAAAAAAACCAGAGTCTGCTAATTATAATGGTTATTAAAACCCCCCACTTTGAATAGTGAATAAATAAATAAATTGATACAAATTAGATCTATACCTTTCCTGGTCACTACAGGTGCTCCACGTGACCAATAAGGACCCCTTAAAGTGCTAAGAGTGCTAATGTCATAAGTGCCAGTGCTTCACAATAATCCATACAGAAGGTGCAACAAACACGCCCGCGCCCATTGGAGATCCGATTCAGTATTTATTTTTGGTGATTTATACTTTGCCCAGGATGGCTTTCTCTTTTTCTTGAATGGTAAAAAAGTAAATCCTGAGAATCCCACATGAGAAGATGGACTGGTCTAAAACCTGTCAGTTTTAAACTGCTTACTTTTTTCGCTGCAGTGGTCCGTCATCTATTTGACTAGTGCCAATGCCTTTATAAGGTCTCTTGCATGTCTCATGTACTGAAGGATGCCAGTAGAATGATAAAATCTACTGAAAAACTGGACCTAAGGCACTTTAAACTGATATAAATGTGAGTTGGCCACGGCTGAATGGACAGATAGGCCTTGCTGTTGGTGGCAGCCACGTGTGGTTCAGAGCCAGCTGTGCGGAAGTGTATATCTGATCTATGAGACCGCTTCACCTTCACCTACCCGTGACAAAGGCAGAATTCTGGGAAAATTGGCAGAAAATACGCTTTATATTCAATTCCAACCCAGCTTTATTGTTATAAAAGCAGCATGAGCTGAGATAGCCTTCCAGAAAGTGTTCTGTAAAAGGCAGTGAATTACCCGGCGCGCTCTATAAAGATGACCGATTGATAGCGCCCTGCTGGAGAGGGGAAGCTCCGCGGCTGGGAAGAGTTATGGGTCATCTTTATGTGATACAGCGCAGGAGAAAATTCCCTCCATGATAGATATCCTGTTAGGAGGAGGCGTTAGATAAAGCATCAGCTGGAGAGTTTACTCTGTGATCGTCTTACCAGCGCATCTGCCAGACGTACAGTACGCCTGCCGGGAGAGCACTTATAGTTATTCTTGAACATTATCTTATTCTTCATCAGTGGAATAGGACTATCCTGGGAACAAAGATCTCTGAAAATGGTGACTGCAGCCATGAGATTAAGGCCTGTCGCACACTGTTTCGCACCGCAGTACTCTTCCCCGCTGCATGGGCAATGCAAGTGTACGGAGACATGCACACTTCACGCCATGCAACGGCCACGGAAGTATCCAAATCACTGCAATGACAGCGCAAAGGCTGCAGCGTGTAACACGGATTATGCAGTGATGCAAGTCAATGGGTATTTCCTGTTCAGCAGGAAGTAGGTCACTAGCCAAGGGGCGGGGCTATGTATATGACCCTGTCGCTGTACCGTGGTGCAGGGTCATATGGAGGCTGATTTCTGTGGTGTGATGCGGTGCTTGCCAGAGGCGTAGCTATGGGTGGGCAAGGGGAACCATGTCCCTGGGTGCAGCACTGTAAGGGGGCGCAGAGCAAGGCCACCGCACCCCCCAGATGAGTGAGAGGCAGCTCACTGGCTGCCCGAAGTGCCCCTGCTTCTCTCCCTCCCTCTGCAGAGGAGTGCAGAAGTGTTAACAGCAGCAGAATGGGGGGGGGGGGGGGGGGGCACATCTGGCTATGTAACCAGCATTTGTACATTTGACTCCACCCGTGACCACACCCACATCCTGATGCGTAGCCATGCCCAATTTGTCCAGAGGGTGGCGCAAAAACTGTCTTTCTCCCCGGGTGCTTAAAAGCCAGCTATGCCTCTAGTGCTTGCACCACAACTAATATTAGGCGTGCAATCAGCCTACAAGACACATGGGAGGAAAGCTATGGCAAATTTGGACAAGATACTACAGGAGAGAAATGTCACTTTACCAACAAAGATCAGGATAGTTAAAGAGGAACTTTAACCGAGGGTTAAACTTCATCACAATCAGTAGTTGAAACCCCCTTTCCCATGAGAAATCTATTCCTTTTCTAGAATAAATCATCAGTGGTATCTGTGTAGCTGATATTGTGGTGAAACCCCTCCCACAGTGTGATGTCATGACCATGGTCCTGAGAGTTTGCTGTCTGTGAACCTCTTTGCATTGTGGGAAAAAAGGGCTTTTTCCAATTGCCAAGTAAGCAGCATCTCCCTTTGTGCATAGAACTCTCAGTCACGAACATTCCGTATAGATCCAAAGATGTCAGTTCCTCTTTAAAAGCGCACTATGGGGACAATTATGATGTTCCATTATCCCTATCATCAGTTGTGTGATAGGAGCTGCATCAATTTCTCCATAGAGCTTGCATCAAAAAAATAGCTCCTAACAGCATTTTTTTCTAAACAACTGATCTGCATCAGTAACTCAGCTGTTAGTGATGGGCGGTTCCTAACATAGGAATCCAGTCAGAACTATCAGCACATCACTGAACATCCACACCTGGCATTAGATTATTCAATGGGCATTTTAGCTTTCCTTAATCACATACAGATGACTGTTTATAAACATCAAACAGAAGAGCCGCATACCTGAAGGCTATCTTCTCGTCGTTGGGTTTAATGCAGCGCACATAGTGAGGGGTGGTGGCGTTCAGCGTTTCCATCAGCAGATGCAGAGAATTCCGGAACTGAAAATAAAATACAATTTTTCATTTTTGTTAAAGAGAGAGACTGAAGCGAGATAAAATGCTTGCTTTTACCTTTTATTTATGTTAAACACTATAGCTAGTGCTAAAACGCCGCATCCCTGCGGCAGAACGAGGGGCTTATACCCCGAACCCCCTAGGCTAAAATCGGGGAGCGCTTCCTCATAGAGGCAGAGCTTAGGGCTGTAGCTCTGCCTCTTCGCACATCAATCCCCGCTTCTCCCCGCCCCTCACAATCTTCTTTCCATGAGAGGGGCGGGGAGAGGCGGAGATCCGCGGTGGATTGACGAGAATAGAGGCAGAGCTGCAGCCCAAAGCTCTGCCTTCCCAGGCAGCAAAATCCACAACCAAGAAAGTTGTGGATTTTGCCCTGTGTTTAGGGGGGTATAAACCCCTTGTTTTGCTGCGGGGATGCAGCGTTTTAGCACTAGCTATAGTGCTTAACATGAATAAAAGGTAAAAGCAAGGATATTATCTCACTTCAGAGTCTCTTTAAAGGAAACACCAGGTGAGAACAAACAATTGCATCTATCCTCCTACTCCTAAAAATTACTTTAGATATCCCACAGTTTCATTTTACGTTTAAAAGTTATCCTAAGCTGAAGCTCGGGATCAAAATCACATACTCACCTCAAGGGAGGGAAGCCTCAGGATCCTATTGAGGCTTCCCTCTCTATTCAGTGGTCTACCGTTGCCGAGCGCGGCTCCCCTCCAGATCAGGGTCACGCTCCTTCCCGTATGCGTATCTGCAGTCGCACGGAGCCCGCAGCTCTGGCTTACTGCGCATGCATGGGTGAGCTCTCGTGGCCACGCTGCAAGAAGAGGAGCTGTACGGCCCGACATGACAATGCCTTGTAGCTAATCTTCTGGGGGGCCGCGCTCAGCTAGGGGCGAAACCAGAGCAGGGAGGGAAACCTCAAAAGGATCCTGAGGCTTCCCTCTCTTTAGATAAGTATTTGATTTTGTACCCGAGCTTCAGCTCAGGTACACTTTAAAAACTTAAAAAGTAGATTTCATGTTTATTGTATCTGCTCAATGATACAGTCTTTGAAGTGCCTCGGAGGTAAAATCTATGATCTAACTATCTTTTTTTTAATCTATCCCCTGCACTCAGAAGCTGTTCTCTGCCAGGCAAGGGTTTTATGGCTGTAATCAGTCAGGGTTACTGACTGGGTTCAGACACTAGAGAAACTGTCACTTGAATACCTGAGTGTTTAACTTTTTCCGGCAAAAAAAGAAGAGAAGGAACACATCCTAGTTATTTGTATGCTTGGCACTGTGCATTGCATACACGTCTACCTCATCATGTCACATGTCACCTCAGGTACAAGTAAATCTGGAAGTTAAACATGAGGGCCCATTCACACTTAAAATCGCAGAACGCCGGCAATTACCGCCAGCGTTTTGCGGGAGTGATTTTCCCGCGATTAGCGCAGAAAAATCACTGGACACTGCGGCGGTTTTGGAGCGATCGCGGTTAGCGTGCTATGCACACTAATCACGATCGCTAATCGCGGAACGCTCGTCGCCGGCAAACCGCTGCATGCAGCGTGATTTGCGGTTATCGCTAACTGCAACCGCGGCAGTGAGAACACTGCCACTCGCTACATTGTATAGCGGTTCTTGCAGAACCGCTAGCGGTTTGCTGTGAGCGGGAATCGAACGGGCCCTAAGTGCAGCCGGGGTTGAAGTCTGGGGAGTCGTTTCAGCCTCTGATTTTATCTGGGTTTGAAATGTGGATGAAAAACACCTACCTGATGCCCCACAGTTTTCTTGTGCTCTTTGTTGGCGTTTTTTAGGGCGGGTTTGGCTGGCCGGACACTGATTTTCGATTTCCCGGTCGGAGTTGGGGGAACGGCATCCTTTTCATCTTGGAAGAGGTCGGCTACCAGAGGATACTGCAGGAACAAAAGGGAATGCCACATTCAGCCTGGATGGCTTGGTCTATCTATGAAACAGTGACAAATTAGAGATTGCCACGTCTATGTTCGCCTCCATGCTGCTGTTCAGGTGGCTCGCGCATGTGCAGTGAGGAGCACAAAATCGATCAAGCTCAGCTTTTTTTGCCGAGCGGGTCCCTGCTACTACTGTGCATGCAGATCGAAGTCTAACTGGATTTGCTGCATGCTTGTTTCAAGTGCAATATTCAGACACTGCTGATGTCAGAAAGATGAGGACAGCCAGAGAACTGGTATTGTTTCAAAGGAAATAAAAATGTCAGCCTCCTTATTTCTCTCATGTTCCTTTTAAATTATACATGTCACACTCTAGCCTGTGGGCTACATTTTTGACCCGCAAGTGTTTTCCCCACTTTGCGTTATGTTTGGCCCACTCTAGACCACCAGGGAAGCTATATTGGAGGTTAAGCCCTAGATGTATTGGGGAGGGATGGTGGGACATTAGACACCAGGGAATTGTGTAGGGGTGCAAGGGGGACCCCAAAACACCAGGGAACGGTTTTGGGGTGGGAGTGGGATCACTAAACACCAGGGAACTGTATAGCGGATGGAAGACCACTACACACCATGGAACTGTATAGAAGAGAGAGGTCCACTAAACACCAGAGAACTGTATAGAAGAGAGAGGTCCACTAAACACCAGAGAACTGTATAGGAGAGGGAGGTGGCTACTAAACACCAGAGAACTGTATAGGAGAGGGAGGTCCACTAAACACCAGAAAACTGTATAGGAGAGGGAGGTGGCCACTAAACACCAGAGAACTGTATAGGAGAGGGAGGTCCCCACTAGACATTGAGGTTGACCCAAGACTTAGTCCCAATGTTCAACTTAGTCCCAGTGTTCTTTAAATGAAGCATCGGACTGCATTTGGAAAACAGCAAATGTGCCCCCAGTATTAAGCAGTTCCCCCCAGTAAAGGTAGCACATGTGCTGCACCCTCCCTATGCAGAGCTGCAAGTTGAATATAAATGAGAACCTACTCACCCTGTCTCTGCATTCTATGAAAAGATCTCCCTTTAGCTGTGCAGACAACATCCTCTCTATGGCTACAGCATGTACTATTGTCATGTGGCATTCTGGCATATCACATGATGAGAGACGCCGCTGTAGCCATGAAGGCGGCACTCTGGATACACGGCTGAAGGGAGATGGGTGGAATGCCAAGAGTTGGGTGAGTAACCTCTCATTTACTCTCCACTCGTGACGCGGCATACAGAGGGACGAAAGGGGGGGGGGGAGAGGAGGTGTTACTCAGGGAAGCATGTGAGACACCTGTTTCACGGTATCGAAAGATAAAATGTATTATTTAATATACAGCTGCAGTTTAAGGCAGTGAGACCTGTCATCTGCAAAATATAAAACGTACACACAGGGTTAACAGATGTAATGAGAGGGATGCCCCCTCCCCTCATGATTCACTGATCTATGGCCTGCTCCTAAAGGAAGAGATAAACAGGGGGAGATATACAGCAGCGCTTAGGAACAGCTACACAAGCTATTCCCATCCCAGTATAAAAAAACATGTTGATAGCTGTCCTTTTTAAGTGACATAACTTAGGGAATAGTTTTATACAGCACATTCTAAATCCTGGAAGTGGCTGGATGTCTTTCTGATGACTAGGGATAGTAAATGAGATGATAATAGTCCTTAGTCATTAGAATACAACTGCTAATAGCAATTTCATTAACTGCATACATTTGTATTAAAGAGACTCTGTAACAACATTTTCAGCCTTATTTCTTCAATCCTATAAGTTCATATACCTGTTCTAATGTGGCCTGGATTACTGCAGCCTTTTCTAGTTGCACAGTGGCTGTATTATCTGTTATATAATGTAATCATCTTTCCTCTGATGGCTTTGTCTGGCTCAGGCACTCAGGCAGGAATGTGCTGCTCTGCTTGTGATAGGATAGAAGCTATACACACCCTCTCCACACCCCCTGCAGGCTCTGTATGAGTCACAGACTGAGCTTCTCTCAGACTATCACATGCTGGTTAGCAGCCATGTCTTTTGTTTGTAAACACTGCCTAAAACTGGCAATTACAAGCCAGGATTGCAGCAAGGAGTGGCAGAAACAGCACAGAGGGGCCCAGGAGAACATAATGAATAGAATGGTATGCTTTTTATTGTAAGAATTTTAGAGTACAGATTCTCTTTAAAGGGATACTGTAGGGGGGTCGGGGGAAAATGAGCTGAACTTACCCGGGGCTTCTAATGGTCCCCCGCAGACATCCTGTGTTGGCGCAGCCACTCACCGATGCTCCGGCCCCGCCTCCAGTTCACTTCTGGAATTTCTGACTTTAAAGTCAGAAAACCACTGCGCCTGCACGCCCGTGTCCTCGCTCCCGCCGATGTCACCAGGAGTGTACTGCGCAGACACAGACCATACTGGGCCTGCGCTGTGCGCTCTTGATGACATCAGCGGGATCGAGGACACGGCAACGCAGGCGCAGTGGTTTTCAGACTTTAAAGTCTGAAATTCCAAAAGTGAACTGGAGGCGGGGCCGGAGCATCGGTGAGTGGCTGCACTGGCACAGGATGTCTGCGGGGGACCGTTAGAAGCCCCGGGTAAGTTCAACTCATTTTCCCCTGACCCCTCTACAGTATCCCTTTAACTCTCCCTACTGAGAGGAGATGTATGGTAAGCAAGGCTAAAGGTAAACAGTTCTTTGGATATTTCACAGGAGAAAGGTATAAAGAACACATGAGACAGTGAATTCCTAAACAAACAACGATATCCCTGGATCATCGGGCATCCTGGTCTTACCTTGCTGGCTTTCAGAATATTGATCTGCTCTTCGTACACCGTGTCCCGATTCTTCTCCAGGAAGCCGTCACACTGATACTCCACCTGTACCATATAACACATATTAAAAAGTCATCTCCCAAGTCCTTAATGACTGTACAGTTATTCCACCTGCCTTTGTCCCAAAGCAATGTCATCTTTATGACAGTCACAATTTCCCTTTCTGGTAACAGCTTTAGCGCCAGAATGCAGCCATCCTTTATAATAATGTCTTATCCGGTTGTCTAATTTATAAGCAACACACTGCTGTTACCCAGAATGCACAGCTTTTTATCAGTTTAGCTCACAGACAGAAGCTCCCTACTTTGAATAGGTAAGCCTCATCAAGGTTAAGACTACAATCTTTTGACAGCCCAGAGAGCTGAAGACTCCAGCTCCGTACACACGTTCAACTTGTGCACAACGTGCACACGACCCGACGAACCACAGGACCTGACGTACCGCATGACCTGTATGTCCACATGTCCAGACGGATAAACGACCAACTCATTTACATACTGCGCAGGCGAGCGGAACGACGGACCACACATTGAAAACTAGTACAAGTCGTTTACAAGTCGTTCAAACGACACGCATCAACTGCACGATATCAAGCCAACAGTCGCGTGAATAGATCCGACAGTTGGATGGAGCAAAATGCCGGTTAGCAGTCGCTTATCAGGTCGTTTGCACACGTACTCATGCCTGATTATCATCCAACAGTCTGAAACCGACTAAAGTCAGATGACAATTAGGCAGTTTGGTGGAGCGTGTGTACAGGCCTTCAGTGATACACTGATAAGGCTCCAGGGACCAAAATTCAAGATGAAAAATCTATTAGCCCTTTCCATCAATTTTTTTAAATTAAGGTTTGTTTATAGAACTGATAATGTTGGGGAAATTTTGACTCTTGTTCCGCTTTAAAGATCTGCAGGAACTGCTCAGAAATGCACATTTACTAGACTCTCTTTCATCTTTAAAAACAAATCTCTTTTTCTGATTTGTAAAGGTCATTTTCCCCACAGCTCATAACATAATATGTGATTTACTTGCAAGCCTGTTAATGCCAAATAAAATATATTTGTGACCTTCTCTGCGGAGACTGGCTGCAGATCTGCGCCAGGAGGAAAAGCAGATATAGCACACACTGCAATAATACAAATGCACAAGGGAGGCGCCGGCGCGCACCTTCCAGTTACTCCAGACATTTCTATCTGACCTAAATGAAAATCGTTGTTAAACCAGAACTTTGTACCAAAATGTTATTCTACCTTTCAAGTTTTACACATACTGCCATCAGCATTAGAAAGTAAAGTCTATTCCCCCCAGAAGCAGCTGAACTTCAACCAAGCAGCATATCTGTACAGCGTTTATCCCTAAAACTATCGCCCTAAAGCTTATTTGACGATCATTCGTGCAAACTTACACTGGGAGTCTGTACACAGCTTTAGTGCCTACCAGGCCTGGATTTACATCACAGGAGCTTATAGGCACAGATGTCCTGGCTCCCTAGACTTCACCCATCATGTACCTACACTGGCTGGCCCAGCTGTCACTTCTCCCTTACTTCCCTTTCCCATCATAGGTAGCTACAGGTGCCCCTTAGCATTAGCTAGCTAGAGCTATCTTCAGTATTAAGTAGCTAGAGGTGCCTCCTAGTATTAGGTAGCTAGATGAACCTCAATATTAAGTAACTAGAAGTGCCCCTGACTGAAGGGAGATCTGGTCAGTGGAATGCTGAGATCAGGCTGAGTAAGCTCTCATTTACATTCTCATCAGAACTCTGCATAGGGGAGGAGGAAGGCCTTTCCATCAACAGATGCCGGTAGGCATGTGCCTACAGTGCCTTATGGTAAATCCTGCCCTAATGCCTACAAGAGGCAACTCCCAGCTCTGAGTAATGTTCCCACAGCTTCTCACTTACCTTATCAGCGAAGTGCACTACAATGAAGGAGACGTTTGACATGCGCGGTTTGGTGAAGTGCTGACTGCTTTTATGTCTGTCGTACAGCTTCTGGGCCCAGTTCTGGTCTGTCCCTTTAGGAACCTGAACAGAAAATATACCAATAGCATAAACTGGAAGCAGCGGCTAATTAGTGTGCAGAAAACTGGCTAAAGCTAGATCTGCCAGATGATTGGATGAATCCCATCAAAGCCACCAGTTCTTTCATCTAGCGAATCAAACGCCAGCTTACTGTCTCTCCTCTACGTCCACTGAGCGGAGCTGTAATGCCGACATCCTGTTCTGGGTGCCGATCACATGATATGACATGCGCTAGGGACCCAGACGATGTCAGCATTGCAGCTCCACTCAGTGGTTAAAGAGGGGTAGTGGAAGACACCCTTCCACCACCGATCAGCGCTGCAACACTGACACCATCCTCTGGGTCCTGACACATCTCATATCATGTGATCTGGACCCAGAACAGGATGTCGGCATTACAACGGTCGCTTGGTGGAGGGAGAGGAAAGCCGATCCAACTTCTTGAACAGGTAAGCATGAACGCTCCCTGCGCCTGCTCTGCATAGACTGCCAGGCTGGGGGAGGCACACTGGGGGAGGAGGAAAAAATGCAGCACCGCAGCGTATTAACTTAAAGCGGATCCGAGATGAAAAACTAACTATCACAAGTAACTTGTCTATATATCTTATCTAAAGTTTAGATAGTTTACACAACAAATCTAGCTGCAAACAGCTTTAATAGAAAATGATTATTTCTTCCTGTGATACAATGACAGCAGCCATGTTTGTAAACATTACACACAGGCAGGCTTAGCTGTATCTTGAGCAAAAAACCCTAATCCCCCCTCCTCCTCCCTCTGCCTCTGAAATCAATGGCTAGTAACACCTCCTCCTCCTCCTCCTGCCCAGACTGAGCTCCCATGAGCCCTTGCTACTGCCAAGGCTCTCTGAAAAACTGTGGGCAGGGCTTGTTTAGTTTATAGGGAAATAGAGTATTAAAACAAAAAAGTATCTGGCTTGAGGAATGCCCTATAAACATTAGGAAAGGAACACAATTATGCAATGAGTAAAAGTTCACCTCGGATCCACTTTAACAGGGAAAAAGGTAATCCCCCCCCTTCCCCCCCCCTATATTTTTTACTATGTTTTATTTTGCAATTTTGGCGTGTACAAGTAAACATTCAGCACAAGAGAAGGACAGCAGAAAATAGGCCAGTCTCATATTAGCAGGTGAGAAACGGATGTAACTACAAACCATGGGGTCCCCCAGCAACATTTTGAAGGGGGCCCCCTTAATGTTCATGACCCTTCACATGCCTCACAGCCAGGGGTCCCATCTTGAAAGGACCATAAAACTAGTGTGGCCATCAGGATCCTCACATCCATTACAAGTGTAGCCACAAAAAACACCTGATGTGGAGGATGGAGCCCTTTATCAGACAGGGTAAGGTAATAGTTGGGGCCCCCTTACAGCTCTGGGACCCTCTGCATTTTCAGATGCCGCTCCTCTGTAATTACGCCCCAGGGTCAATTAACCACTTTACCACCGCAGGTGCGTATAACTCCGTCCCTTTGCACAACCTTTAACCACCAGGGACGGAGATATACGCACCTCCCACCGCTACGTGTGCTCGTGCACGCCGCCGCCCGCTTGCCCAGAGATCAATGAACGGGAATAACCATTCCGTTCGTTGATCTAAGCCCCCCAGCAATGATTGGCTGCTTCTATGGGAAGCAGCGCGATCATTGTGAAAAAAAAAAAAGTTTCCCAGCCTCCCTGAACTTCCTGTATGCGTCCTTCCGGACGCTTGCAGGACGCAATCACAAAATGTTACTGTGGCCATGTTGTGGCCAAATAATAAAACTACACCCAAAATCATTTTTCATATACATTTACATAGTTTTACATTATAAATTAACTCATTACCTCCCACACTCCCCCAATTTTTTTTTTTGTAATAAAAAAAAAAAACAAAAAAAAAAAATAGTTACCTTAGGGACTGAACTGTTTAAATATTTATGTCAAGAGGGTATAACACTGTTACTTTATAAACTATGAGCTTGTAATTAGGGATGGATGCAAAACTGGAAGAAATGCACCTTTATTTCCAAATCAAATATTGGCGCCAAACATTATAAGGACTTAATTTAAATGGTGTAATAACCGGGACAAATGGTCAAATACATTTCATGGGTTTTAATTACAGTAGCCTTAATTACAGTAGCATGCATTATTTAAAAACTATAATGAACTAAAAAATAATATTTTTTTCCTATTTACCCATTAAAACACATTTAGAATAAAATAATTCTTGGCATAATGTCCCACCTAAAGAAAGCCTAATTGGTGGCGAAAAAAACAAGATATAGTTCATTTCATTGCGATAAGTAATAATAAAGTTATAGACGAATGAATGGAAGGAGCGCTGAAAGTTGAAAATTGCTCTGGTGCTCAAGGGGTAAAACCCCTCAGTGGTCAAGTGGTTAACACTGACTCATGGTCACATGCAGGACCTCAGTCCTCCATGAGGTAAGGAACCTGACCCAAGTACCACAGGACACAACTCTACCAGCGTCGACACTTACCTTACACTCCTCATCCAGGAGGTCCAGAATGCCAAGTTTTGCCTCAATGAGGTCAATGCAGGGTTGATTGTCATAGAAATCAATCAGGGTCCAGGGGATCTGCTCCTTCATGTATTCCTCTTGTTCCAGTTTAAATACATGCTGGAAAAAAACAGTCATTTTATTTCCAGCCTGTAACTTCAATAACTTCAAAAACCATGCAAACAATTGGTATAGATTTGTACTAACAAAGGCCGGGTTCACACTGTACGGGATGGAAAACCGATGCTGTGAAAAATGATTCATTTTCTGCTTAAACAGTATCAATTTGTTACACCAGGCGTCAGTTTTTTTTATCTAGTTTTCTGTTCCGATTTTGCGGTGCCACCCGCCCAAGACTTGTCGCGTTCCTCCACTGCCGCTGTCCATTCAGGTGCCTGCACGCTAGAAATGCCAGTATACCAATCCCAGAGCACCAGCAGAAGCATCAGGCTCCTATTGGTTTACAAAAGACCAATGGGAATCCTCTCTGAGCACCATTAAGGATTTTCATTGGCCCACTACTCAGTGAACCAACGAGAATCCTCCCTGTGGAAGGACAATTCCCATTTGTCTTTTGCAAATCAACTGTAGCCTGATGAGTCCGATGTGCTCTGGGATCGGTATACTGGTGTTTCTAGTTTGCAGGGACCCAAATGGAATCCGCTTAGTGTGGCTGATCCGTCAGGAGTCAAAGTTGCGTTCCACTCACCAGAACAGACCCAGGAGGATCAATGAAACGTGCGGGGAAAAAAAAACAATGCCCTTGGCCAAGTTGATCCACCATGGCAAATAAACCATCGGGGCATGAAGGGGGTTGGAGGCCACTGTACACACACTAAAGTCTTGTCCGAGGAAGCCCCCACTGGCCACCTTTGCCGAGAACCATCACGTGTGTACTCAGCTTTGGTTTACACCTTGCTGTATTGTTTTAGGCAATCTACCCAACTGGTGAAAGAGTGCTTAAAACTTAATTTGTTAAAGCCAAAAACATAACTAAAAAAAAAAAAAAAAAAAAGAGAGAACAAATGGAATTCTCAGTGAATGCCTAATCCAGTGATAATTTACGAAGGTCCCTTTTAAGGCGGATGTCTGCCCGCTTCCTGTGTATCGGGATAACAGCAGTTGCTGTCCACTTACCGAGTTAAACTGCTGCTGGAGCTTCTCGTTGGCGTAGTTGATGCAGAATTGTTCAAAGCTGTTTACTTCAAATGTTTCGAACCTGCAAAGGCAGAGAAGTATGGGGGGTCAGCCGGAAGAGGAGATGCAGCATCATATCCCACACAGATAGTCACCATCCGGCAATCATACTCCTCATTACTGCCTAAAGGGGAATGGCTGGCAGAAGATTGTACTGCCAGTAGCACAAGGCGGGGTTATATCCCGGGAGCAGTGATGATCACACTGTACTAAAAATCGCATACAATTTTGCAATTACAATTACTATATCAAAACTGAATTCATTTTGCATAATTTAGTTGTAAATTTCACATATTACACAAAATTACAAATGCGACTGTTGTAAATGATTTTTCATGTAAATTGCAAAAAACGTTCACACAACCCAGAATGGTTATAGGGGGAATAGTGGGAACAAGCCAAAACATTTTTTCAAAAAGCCCTTTCGTTTTTGAGAAAATCAATTATTAAAAATCCAAATATTTTTTTTTAAATTTGGTACATTACATTATGTTGCAGCACACTCTAACATAGTGTATATACTCACGTATAAGCCTAATTTTTCTGCATAAAAAATGTGCTGAAAAGTTACTCCCTCTACTTATATGTGAGTCAGTGGAGCAGAACGGATGGTGGAGCAGGTTTTGTTACTGGCAGAGGAGCGTAAGGATTGTGCACTAGTAATCCTGCTCTTACCAGCTGGCTCCCTGCTGTGCCTGTGCCTCCCCCCCATCCCCTGCAACATGGTTTTCAGAGTGTGCTGCTCAAGACTACCTGTGTCCCCTGGCTTGTGGAGCAGAGTGTGCAAGCAGCGTGTCATCAGTGCAATGATCGGGGAGTCTTCCTGTGTGGCAATAGCTGAATCTCATATCTTTGACGCCATCTGGTGGCTTCTTGAGACACAACTGTATGATCCTGGGGCACATCTGGTTATGGGGAGAGGGGCTGACTTGTACTGGGGGAACATCTGGCTACTGTGGAAAGTGCTATATTGGGGAGGAGGCTTATACACAAGTCAATCATTTTTTCCTGGTTTCTGAGGGGAAAGTGGGTACCTCGGCTTATATGCGTGTATATACAGGTATATCTAGTTCCAATTTCATTATATTTATCTTATGCAGGGCACCAAAGGTGAGGTAGAGCCCCTTGTCCAGGCTGGTATTGCTCTGGGTGCAGGTCCCCACGCTTCCAGGCTCTGAATTCTGGCTACATCAGCCAGCATGGGTGACAAGGGGTTAAATATGTTTGGGAGGGGGGACCCCACACTGTCCATTTTCTTAAAATGTATAAAATGTCTAATGTAATTTTAAGGAAAAAACATTTAAAAAAAGTTTTGCATACCATAATTACGCAACATGATTAAGGTTACATGTGAAATGAATTACGAATTTGCCAGAAATTTCCCCAATGATTTCCCATAATTATGGTAAAGTCTCTTGTTTACGAAGTATCCATGACAATGCTCTGAGCTGTGCACAGCAATAAATAAACAGACTTTATTTGGTAAAGAAGGATTCCGCCTAGTAGCGGGGAGTGTCAGGACAGTCGGTGAATGAGGCCAGACATATAAAATAGATGTGTACGAGCGTTGTGCCGTAACACGCCAGGCCGCACTGTCTCTCTTCCGACTCTACGGATGATGAGTGAACTCCACTCTTGTCATTAAACGCATTACAGTACTCTATAATTATAAACGATATGCAGCCGTGGAGTGTAATTGAATTTTGCTTTGTTTTTATTGACGCCTACTCAATAACGACCACATCATCTCACGCCCCTTCTGCGATCATTCTTCTTTCACATCTTGTAGAAAATAAATCAATATCATCCAATAAAACCAACAACATGTCATGCAGAGGCTCAGACAGGCTGTTTTTGCTCTCTATGCTCTCTTGACTCACAAAGCTTTTCTCTTAAAATATCTCCACTTACTTATTAACTCACAGTTTATCTCTCCTTAAATAGAACCCGAGGTGGATCTTCGGGGGCAGATAGGACACAGAGCCATGTTCTCTGCCTAATGTGTCCCCCAACTGCCGCTCTCTGCCCCCCACCTCCGCGCTATAGCCCCCTGAGTTTAGCAACAAGATTTGTCTCTAACTCTGAGGCAAACACAGGGGAGACAAATTCCCTGTTCAAAACACCTGCCAGGGGCGTTCCTGCAGGGTTTTCTGAGCTGCCATTGGGCATCTCCCTCTCCCTGGCCACGCCTCCTGCCGCAAACCAGCCTTCCTGCACGCTATGAGAGACACACAGTCTCTCAGTGCAGCACCACGACCCAGAGGTCACAAAAGTGAAAGTGGGGCACTGCGGCCCACAGGAGCAGCGGGGAGGACTTTTTTTGTCATTTTTTGAGGCCACCTTGGGCTCTCTTTAAAGGGAACCGAGTGTGATTTTTAATTCCCAGGGCAGCTCAATAGTACATTAAAAATGCATGCTAAAATGTGGCTCATTAATAAAAAAAACCCTTTCATTGTACCTAATCTTTTTACAGTTAAGGGTTAATTACATGCAGTATTCTTCTACTTCCTCCATCTGCAAGCCACAGAAAATGTTTTCCTGTTTTGTGCACAGGTATCAACTGACACCACCATAGAAAGTCAGGGAGGTGGAAAATCCATATCATGTTTTTATGTTGTTCTACTAAAAAAGCAACATGCCTCTTACAGCAGCCCCGCCTCCCAGAGAATGACGGCATATCATGTATCATCTAGGCTTTACACTACCTCCCTCCTCTCCCCACCTACAACATGGACCACGCCACTGCAGTCCTTACTTACCGAAGGAGAGGGAAGACTCACCTGAATCCAGAAGCTTCCCTCTCCTTGGAGGCAAGTATGTAATTTCGTACCTGAGCTTCGGCTTGGCTACGTTTTAAAGGACCACTAGTTCGAGAAACCGTAACATGCAAAATACATGCGTACACGTACGTATACGAATTACATTTCTCCAAGACCAAAAAGCACTATAAATTACTTTATAATCCCCTCTGAGGAGATGGGCTAGTCCAAAACCAGATCTGTCAAATTTTTACTGCCTGCTGTTAGTGTCGGTAGAACCCTTTTTTAAAGAGGATCTGTAACATCAAAAGATCCCCTGGGGGGTACTCACCTCGGGTGGGGGAAGCCTCCGGATCCTAATGAGGCTTCCCACGCCGTCCTCCGTCCCTCAGGGGTCTCGCTGCAGCCCTCAGTGAAAGATGACGTCAATATTTATCTACCCGGCTCCTGCGCAGGCGCTCTGACGGCTGTCGGCTCCGAACTACACGGAAATACCCGATCGCCGTCGGGTCTGCTCTCCTGCGCAGGCGCAAGTCTCCGGCGCCTGCGCAGTAGAGCGGACCCGACTGAGATAGTTCCGTGTAGTTCGGAGCGGAAAGCAGCCACAGCGCCCCCGCTGGAGCCAGCAAAGGTAAATATTGATTTTACAGTCGGCACAGTCGCCGGCTGTTCGGAGGGCTGCAGCGAGACCCCCGTGGGAAAGAGGACGGCGTGGGAAGCCTCATTAGGATCCGGAGGCTTCCCCCACCCGAGGTGAGTATCCCCCAGGGGATCTTTTTGAGGTTACAGAGTCTCTTGAAGGGGCGCCTCAGGTCCTCTTTTAAAATTTGTATCGAGTATCAAGTTTAAGTACTTGAGATAAAAGGGGGGGGGGGGGGGGATTATACATACCTGGGGCTTCTTGCAGCCACTTTCAGGTGTATCACTCCCTCGCTGATCTTCTCTGCCTCCTGGTTCTGCTGCAATTGGCCCTGAAATGTCCTTCGGTCTGAAGCCAACTGCGCATGCGTGGCCCGGCCATGCAAGCATTCAGTCACCTGGAGAGTTTTGCGTCTGCGCAGTACTACTGAGCAGGGGCAGAATGCTCCCGGCTAAGAGAGCATGAAGGGGGAGCACGTGAGGCCAGACTGTGCCGATTGGCCCCGATTGGACGACTTATCTGGGCCAATTGTGGAGGAGGACAATGAGGGAGCGATGTGCCTGGAGGGGGCAGGAGGAAGCCCCAGGTATGTATAATTTTTTCCTCATGCCCCATCTCACATACACTTTAAGTGGAAGTTGGTGCTAGTGTTACTGCATTTTATTGATCTATCTCCTTGCCCTCATTGTGGCATCAGGAAACTGAGAGACGTAACACTATGTACTCCACACAAGACTTCCCAAATACCAGCCTCTTATTGGCCTATAGTGTGCAGTCATCACACAGCAGAGATCCCCTCTTGTATTCATCCCCGACAGTGATTTATAGCAGGCTCCTCTGCCGTTATTGCATGCCCAGCCATGGCCCTCATTTAGCCAGGCTCAGGTAATAAGCTAAAAGCTGCATCCAGCAACAAATCCGCTAACTGTGCGTGTATCACTGCGGGAAGAAATCGCAGATTCATCTGTTCTGAGACCGGCTAATCTCTCAGGACAATTAGAGAGACGCAGAGCGCCGGTCTGAGCCACAGAACAGTGAAAGAAAGAGAGGGAAGATTTATATTAAACAATTAATTACTATCACAAGCCCAGCCAATCAGCCATAGAGAACAGTTACTTAAAGAAGAACTTCAGCCTAAACAAACATACCGTCATTAAGTTACATTAGTTATGTTAATTAAAATAGATAGGTAATATAATCTCTTACCCATCCTGTTTTAAAAGAACAGGCAAAGGTTTGTGATTTCATAAGGGCAGCCATCTTTTTGGTTGAAAGGAGGTGACAGGGAGCATGAGACACAGTTCCAACTGTCCTGTGTCCTGATCACCCCTCCCAGTTGCTAGGCAACATGAACAACAACATAGGAAATTCCATCATGCTTTGCACAGCATCAGGGGGAAAAAGCCAGGGCAGTTTTCTTTGATGGGGTGGAGCTTAGCTAAAAATGCAGCTAAAAATGAGACTTCTATGAGAAAAACAAAGGTTTGATGCTGTGAAACTGTAAAAGAAACACCAAGCCTTTTCAGTGCTGCTGAGTAGATTTTTAGTCTGGAGGTTCACTTTAAGAGCTTGTGCAATGCTTTGGGACACTCTACATATAAAATACAGTTATATGAAAACCAAACTCCCAGTTGTGGATGAAAGGAATATTATTGGGGTTTGTTTTTTGCACCTTAAAGCAAACATGAAGTGAAAATAAACTTATAATATAATCAATTGTATGTGTAGTACAGCTAAAAAATACAACATTAATAGCCAGTGTCAGACTGGGAGGTGGAAAAGATAAGGAAATCCACCTGCTGGCCAAGAAGAAGTAACCCTGTGTTACCACTCCTATTGAAACCTGCAGCAAGTCTTCACTAAGAGCAACAACGCCTGATTACTGCTGCTTGGCCAGCAAGTGGATTTCCCCAGCTTTTCCAGCTCCCAGTCCGACACTGTTAATAGCAAATAAAATAGTCTCATATTGTTTCCCAGTACAGGAAGAGTTAAAAACTTCTATGCAAAAAAAGCTTCTCTGAGCTATTCAACCCAATTTGGGTCGAATACAGTACTGTTTTCTGAAGCACTTATAGAACCAAGAAACGGTGATAGACAGCTTGAGATAAGGTTTTACTGCAGGAAAGTTCAAAGGGTCATTAGCTCTGATATGTTTTATAGTTTAAAATACAGAGTGCGGTTTATAAACAGCAAATATGACAGAACAATGAAATGTTATAAAAAAGCTACATGACAGAAAATAAAAATATGCAACTCTTTTCTTTGTTACTAATGTTCTATTCATTATCTGTAATACACATACAATTCATTATATCATACGTTGATGACAGTCTGACTGATATGTGCTATGGACAAACAAAGATTGAGGTAGCAACTGTATTCAAATTAACGTTTACCCTATTAGGGCCCGTTCGTGTGGTTGCAGACTCACAATCTAAACTGTTTACACAAATAAAGTGACCCTACACGTTTCGCCCATAAAATGGGCTTCGTCATGAGTGTGTTAAATAAAGTGCAAACGTGAACAGTGCATGTAAACAATCACATTCAGTACATCTACTACAATGTATTACACTTGCTGGTGTCCTTCAGATGCCATGCTGGACACCCCAGTGTAGTCTCTCATACATACATCTGCCACTTGTGTCTCACCCATAGATGTCGAGCACCCCGATGAACGAGTGCTGCTTGACCGTTGTGTGCAGAGCTTTGTTGACGTGTTGAACTATCCAGTTGAACAGCTGAGCGTAGATGTGCTTGGCTAGGGCGTTCCTGGCATTCAAGGCTTGCTGGACAGACATGTTCTTCACGTAGGTCTCCGAGGTGGTGACCAGCTTCCGATGGCACAGCCAATGCTCCATCTGGTCATGCTCCACCCCAAGCAAGGCGCAGAAGTGGTTCAGGTGTTCATCCCCTTTCTAGGAGAGAGAAAAGGAACATGATGGAGGTGACACTTCTGAAATGCATAACTGACCAGTTCCTACTGCATCATCAGCACTTAAAGCGGAGCCAAACCAAAATATTTAGTTGCACCACTCTGACACATACAAAGATAAATAAACACTCCTTCAAGCCTATGAGCATTTCAGTGCATGCTTTTCACCCTTTCTTTTTTCATAACTAGGGTATTACAGATGGCAGCAATTACTTCTGAGCTTAGCAAGAGGTTTTAGATCATGGTTGTGTTTGTCATCAGCTACCCTCCCTCACAGGGGCGTGGTCTAAGTGAGATCTTACACAAGCTGAGATCACCTCCCCTGTGACATCATCAGTAGCAGCCTCCACCATTCTGCCAGATTCTGTCCCGGCAATATGAAAGGAAGGGATGGATTCCTCCAATAAATGTAAAATATTTTATATTTGTCATCATGCAGCTAAAAAAAAGGCTGCTATTTATTATTATAATTTAGAAAATAGATTTTATTTCTGAAATCCTGGATTTTTAATTTGGGTCCACTTTAAAAACTGCAATGTAAATAATAACCCTTAAAATGCCCAAAACCAAACATCATGCTAAACAACACTTTTTTTAAGTTTAAGGGTCCGTTTCCACTAGTGCGGCAATCGGGCCAAATCTGCACAGGCAAATCAAGCGGGGAAACTCTGCCATAGGGGATAATGCAACATCCGTGAGCGGTAGCGAATCCCATAGCCATGCATGGCACGGCTTCCGGGATTCGTCTGCGTACTCGCACAACAGGAAGTGCCCCCCGTTTCTCATAGGACGCACTGTGGATAGTGGAAACGGGCCCTGAAGGACAACTGTAGTGAGAAGAATATGGAGGCTGTCATGTTTATCTCCTGTTAAACAATACCCGTTTCCTGGCAGCCCCGCTGGTGTATTTGGCTGCAGTAGTGTCCGGGTCACACCAGAAACAAGGATGCAGCTAATCTTGTCATATCTGACAATAATGTCAGAAACACCTGATCTGCTGTATGCTTGTTCAGGGGCTATGGCTAATAGTATTAGAGGCAGAGGATCAGGCAAGATGGCCAGGCAAAAGGAAGTAAACATGGCAGCCTCCATATTCCTTTCATTTCAGGTGTGATTTAAGGCAAGTGTTTCCCAACCCTGTCCTCAGGGCCCACCAACACTGCACGTTTTGTGGAAATCCACAGAGGTAGTTAGTCAGCTCTTCTGAGACACTAATTACCCCACCTGCGTATGTATGTGGCTTCCTGCAAAACATGCACAGCTGGTGGGCCTTGAGGACAGGGTTGGGGAGCTCTGCTTTAAGGGATTTCATCCACTCTATAGATATGCCAAATTTCACCATTTGAGCTTTCATATTTTATCAGTTTCCACAGATTGGAAAATTATAACGATCTCATCCCCCAGGTAGTTTTGCAGAGTAGTAGTTGGGGCCCCCTTACAGCTCTGGGCCCCATTGCAGTCGCAGGGGCTGCTCTCCTCTAGTTACGCCCCTGATCCCAATTATGCTCAAGCAAAACCTCAAAGTTTCAGTTAAAATGTAACGCTGGGGCTTCCTGTCAGTTTCTGGAGCGGGAGGTGCGTCATCACAGCAGCCCAACCTCTCATTTTCACCTCCATAAAGATGGCAGCTTCCATATCCTTCTCTCAGTTCAGGTGTCCTTTAAGTCAAACATCTGACCTGACCTCGCTGTCGGCAATAGGGAATCATATACAATGTGCGATAAAAAAAGCCAATAGAGCCAGTGTTTATTTTCCCCGCAGTGGGAAATGCACATCATCTCCACTTCCCTGCAATTCACAGGGAAGCATTATATACTTTTTTGCTTTTCATCAATGAAAGCAAATCCTTGCAAGTGTGACCCCTGGCTTAGAGGCTGAGGATCACCATGATAGCCAGGCAATTAGGATTATGTAACTGGAAATAAATATGGCAGCCTCCATATCGCACTCACAGAGGCGTGCCATGAGCGCAACAGCACCATGGGAGCCATGGCTGCCACTTCCTCTCTCATGCTCCACCACCATATTGAGGAATGCCGCTCTTACTTATACTTGTGGGAGCTAAATCTAGCAACCTATACTGGGGGGCTACTTATACTGGGGTGGACCTCTCTGGATATCCATACTAGAGGGACACCTTCAGTATGGATACGGGACATGATTGGATACGGTGCACATGGGGCACAATTTCAGTGTTTTGCATAGGCGCTATATTACTCATATACGCCCCTCCCCACTCACTTTAGGTGTCCTTTAACCACTTCCCTACCCTGGTCCTTTTCACAGTTCAGCTCAGCTCTGATTACTTTGGCAATAACTATATCAATAATTATCACATTTAAATGATCTATATATGTTTTTTTCAGGACAAATTAGGCTTTTTTTGTGGCTAATATTTGTTTTTAGCAATTACCTTATTTTCTATGCATTTTAAGAGGAAAATAAGGAAAAAAGTGAAAAAAATACACAATTTATCCACTATCATACATTGTAGCTTGTAAAAAGTTCTATTGTACATTAAACACACACATTTTAATGTCTATCCCTCCTGTTTATTTAAACAGTTCATTTGCATTGATAATGTATTAAATGTAACAATTAAGTAATGTATGCAATCTGCTACTGTCTGCTCCTGGAATGTGTATTTTACACTTGTTTACTAATTACCTCTGCTATTGAATTCCCTGGGAGGAGGAGAGGGGTTTGCAGTCATTACTTTTCAACTCTGTAGTAATGTTATCAGGCCAGAGTTAAATAAACAGTGTTATCTAAGATTTTGTAGGGAGGAGAGTGCAGAGACTAAAAGCCCATACACGACGGGTCGTTTGGACATCCCGTCGGTCAGTCGTCCGGACGTCAAATCAGGCGTGTGTACAGTCCAACTGATAAGACTGCTCTTGAGCGATCTGCCTGGCCTGGGCCTTTATATTCACGTCATGGGGCAGGATATGGTTAATGACAGTTGGAAAAATATAATTTGCAAAACTGATGATTGTAGCCCCGGGTTTTCCTTTAGTTTGTACAGTTCTTGTCCATTTCTTCCAGTACCCCGCTCTGTGAGCCTGTGCCTGCTTCCATCAGAGGCTAATAAGCATGCCCAGCAGGGTGCTGTTCTCTTTTCACTGTAGAAGGAGTCTGAATCAATAATGCAAGTACATTACGCTATTGAATTAGGTATTGCAATTTAGCGAAAACTCTGTCATTAAAGTACTGTTACACTTCAGCAGCAGGCAGTCACTTCAAGGAATTATAAACGCTCCTCATGCAGAGTGTCATTTTAATTTGATACTTCTTCGCCTCTATGTGACTTCAAGGCAATAACACTGAGAGGCCCCATCGACTCCTCTTTATACAGCTTTAAAATCCCATCAACCACTTCACAGGAAGAGTTGAATGATGTTAAAGGGATACTTAAGTAAAAAAAAATACAAATTTTTACTCACCTGGGGCATCCCTCAGCCCCCTGAAGCTGGATGGTGCCCTCGCAGCCTCGCTCCGATCCTCCTGTCCCCGCCGGCGGCTACTTCCGGGTTCGGCGACAGCCGCCGACAGGCTGGGAACGCGAGTGATTCACCGCGTTCCCAGCCGCTATATCACCCTCTATGCGGAACGCGGAGAATCACTTACGTTCCCAGTCGCTATATCACCCTCTATGCTGCTATTGCTATAGCATATAACATATACGCTATAGCAGCATAGAGGGTGATATAGCGGCTGGGAACGCGGAGAATCACTCACGTTCCCAGCCTGTCGGCGGCTGTCGCCGAACTCGGAAGTAGCCGCCGGCGGGGACAGGAGGATCGGAGCGAGGCTGCGAGGGCACCATCCAGCTTCAGGGGGCTGAGGGATGCCCCGGGAGAGTAAAAGTCATTTTTTTTTTTTACATAAGTATCCCTTTAAGTGTCTAATGAAATCCCTTTTTAATGCCTGGGCTGATTCAGTGGTTGGAGGGGCTTTAACACTTCATCCGACGTGATGCTAGCATAATTATCTTCCACTCATATCTGAAATGTACAGTGGTGTGAAAAACTATTTGCCCCCTTCCTGATTTCTTATTCTTTTGCATGTTTGTCACACTTAAATGTTTCTGCTCATCAAAAACCGTTCACTATTAGTCAAAGATAACATAATTGAACACAAAATGCAGTTTTAAATGATGGTTTTTATTATTTAGTGAGGAAAAAAAAACTCAAAACCTACATGGCCCTGTGTGAAAAAGTGATTGCCCCCCCTTGTTAAAAAATAACTTAACTGTGGTTTATCACACCTGAGTTCAATTTCTGTAGTAACCCCCAGGCCTGATTACTGCCACACCTGTTTCAATCAAGAAATCACTTAAATAGGAGATATCTGACACAGAGAAGTAGACCAAAAGCACCTCAAAAGCTAGACACATTATGCCAAGATCCAAAGAAATTCAGGAACAAATGAGAACAAAAGTACTGTAATTGAGATCTATCAGTCTGGTAAAGTTTATAAAGCCATTTCTAAAGCTTTGGGACTCCAGCGAACCACAGTGAGAGCCATTATCCACAAATGGCAAACACATGGAACAGTGATGAACCTTCCCAGGAGTGGCTGGCCGACCAAAATTACCCCAAGAGCGCAGAGAAAACTCATCCGAGAGGCCACAAAAGACCCCAGGACAACATCTAAAGAACTGCAGGCCTCACTTGCCTCAATTAAGGTCAGTGTTCACAACTCCACCATAAGAAAGAGACTGGGCAAAAACAGCCTGCATGGCAGATATCCAAGGCGCAAACCAGTTTTAAGCAAAAAGAACATTAAGGCTCGTCTCAATTTTGCTAAAAAAACATCTCAATGATTGCCAAGACTTGTGGGAAAATACCTTGTGGGCCGCCGAGACAAAAGTTGAACTTTTTGGAAGGTGCGTGTCCTGTTAAATCAGTTGTAGAAGTAACACAGCATTTCAGCAAAAGAACATCATACCAACAGTAAAATATGGTGGTGGTAGTGTGATGGTCTGGGGTTGTTTTGCTGCTTCAGGACCTGGAAGGCTTGCTGTGATAGATGGAACCATGAATTCTACTGTCTACCAAAAAATCCTGAAGGAGAATGTCCGGCCATCTGTTCGTCAACTCAAGCTGAAGCGATCTTGGGTGCTGCAGCAGCACAATGACCCAAAACACACCAGCAAATCCACCTCTGAATGGCTGAAGAAAAACAAAATGAAGACTTGAGTGGCCTAGTCAAAGTCCTGACCTGAATCCTATTGAGATGTTGTGGCATGACCTTAAAAAGGCAGTTCATGCTAGAAAACCCTCAAATAAAGCTGAATTACAACAATTCTGCAAAGATGAGTGGGCCAAAATTCCTCCAGAGCGTTGTAATAGACTTGTTGCAAGTTATCGCACTCGCTTGATTGCAGTTATTGCTGCTAAGGGTGGCCCAACCAGTTATTAGGTTCAGGGGGCAATTTCTTTTTCACACAGGGCCATGTAGGTTTTGAGTTTTTTTTCTCACTAAATAATAAAAACCATCATTTAAAACTGCATTTTGTGTTCAATTATGTTATCTTTAACTAATGGTTAACGTTTTTTGATGAGCAGAAACATTTAAAGGGATACTGTAGGGGGGGTCGGGAGAAAATGAGCTGAAGTTACCCGGGGCTTCTAATGGTCCCCCGCAGACATCCTGTGTTGGCGCAGCCACTCACCGATGCTCCGGCTCCACCTCCAGTTCACTTCTGGAATTTCTGACTTTAAAGTCAGAAAACCACTGCGCCTGCTCTGCCGTGTCCTCGCTCCCGCTGATGTCACCAGGAGCGTACTGCGCAGACACAGACCATACTAAGCCTGCGCTGTGCGCTCTTGATGACATTAGAGGCACCGAGGACACGGCAATGCAGGCGCAGTGGTTTTCAGACTTTAAAGTCTAAAATTCCAGAATTGAACCGGAGGCGGGGCCGGAGCATCGGTGAGTGGCTGCGCGGGCACAGGATGTCTGCGGGGAACCGTTAGAAGCCCCGGGTAAGTTCAACTCATTTTCCCCCGACCCCCCTACAGTATCCCTTTAAGTGTGACAAACATGCAAAAGAATAAGAAATCAGGAAGGGGGCAAATAGTTTTTCACACCACTGTATATAACTGAACTGAAGGGATCAGGAGGGAATTACACTTGAAAGCAAAGCTGGAGAGCCAGCGTGGTCGAAATACCTGCTCAGCCCTCCTGGGGCAACTTATGGAAGAACTTGCATTCCTGAGCATTTTCAAACATGAGTGGATCCATACTGTGCTTATGCAGTACAGATGTGACCGTCTTTCGATACAAAGCAAGCAATTTGGGTGCCCCCTAGGCGGGGGTGTTTAACCACTTTATCCACCACTACAGTATATCTACGTCTTGTAGCAGAAGCCCAGCTGTGCACGATTGGGATTGCTCCTGTGCACACCTCTGGCACTATCTGATGCAGCACTAATTGGTGAAAGGGAATACATGTTCCCTGAACCAATAAGATTGATTTTACCATTAAAAATACTTTTATTTTCTCAAACCATAGTGAAAAATACACACTGAGGCATTATTTCAAAATCAAATATCTTTAACCTGAATTGTGACAGGAACAAAATCTTTTTTGATTAACAGTAGAAAAAAACAAACAAAATGTGTGTTTTTTTATCCACAGTAGCCCTTTCTATTGGTAAAACTGAGAAATAATGTGTTTTTTTTCTATTTTTTTTCCTCTTTTTCAAATTAAAATGCATAGAAAACAAAATTGTTCAAGAGTAAAAATGCCATACAATCAAAGCCTAGTTTGTCTTGAAAAAAAAACAAAAAACAATACATATTTCATTTAGGTGTCATACTTAGGGATAAAGTTAATGCTGATTAAAGTGGGACATAGCTAAAACATAAAGACTGCTCTGGTCCATAAGTGGGAAACAAGGTCTGGATGCAGAGTGGTTAAAGAGGAACCCCTGTGAACATGTTTACTGTTGGCAGGTGATGTAGCTGCTGCATGGTTTTTGGCAGTTGGAAACAGCTATAAACAGCTATTTCCTACAATGCAGCAGGGTTCACAGACAGGAAACTGCCAAGAGTACGTACTTTTCTTCTTTCTTGTGGGAGGGGTTTCACCACAATATGAGCCATACAGCGCCCCCTGATGGTCTGTTTGTGAAAAGGAATAGATTTCTCATGTAAAAGGGGGTATCAGCTACTGATTGGGATAAAGTTCAATTTTTGGTCTGAGTTTCTCTTTAAGGTTAGGGATGAGGTGGAGCTGTTAGGTGTCAGGTACTAGGCTATTTTGTCTGTGTACAGTGTGTGTGTGTCTGTGTGTGTGTGTGTGTGTGTGTGTGTGTGTGTGTGTGTGTGTGTGTGTGTGTGTGTGTGTGTGTGTATGTGTGGGGGGGGGGGGGGGGGGGCGTATTCCGCAATGCTGTACAGAATAAGAGGCAAACATGCGTACAGAAAAATATAGACAAAAAAATGCAGTAATTACAGTGACAAGATTAATTCCTGGTACACACCATGCAATTTTCCATCAGAGTTCCGGTCGAATCAATAGCTTTCGGCAGGTCCGATCTAATTCTTGATCGATTGATTTTGTACAGAAGTGATCAGAAAATCAATCAGGAAAAGATTGTGAATCAGATCGGACCTGTCAGAAATGATCGATTCAACGCGAAATCAGACGGGAAATTGCATGGTGTGTACCAGGCATTTTTTTTAATCCCCCTTTATATTCCCGTTAACATATTATACAGCAACATCCAAGACCAAAAAAGGAAGACAGCCCTGAAATAGCGCATCATGGCGCAGGTAAATTTGGGCGCACCATGCGCCTCCACAGGCTGTAATGTGAATTACGATTATAGCGATGCTCCGACAGTAATTTGAGCGCCGTAAAAGACAGAGCCCAAATTACTTTAAAAACAGAGTAATTTAGCTGCCACCAATAGCTTACCGCCGAATTATGTCTCTCCCAGAGTGCACGGCGGCCTAGAGGCGGAATAGTTAGTGCCGCAGGAATTTTTGCAGGAGGATGGTGAGCCGTTTTTCGCCTTCACCCTGTGCCTCAAATTTCCCGGCGCCATTTTGCATGTATGTGACAGCCCTGCCCTTGCAAGCTTACAATCTGAATACATACTGTATATAAATACTTTGGGCTTGATTTACTAAGACAAATAGCATGCCTTATGAGAGTTAATATGCCTTATCAGAGTAGCATAGCGAACTTATGCCTGCTAATTGGCAATGACGAGAGCTCTGCTCGTCCTGTCCTGAGCCCCTACGGGTCCAATCACTTTAAAGGACATTATCCCCGCACTTTGATTGGCCCAATAGGCTGCCTGTCACTTGACAGGAAACTTGAAAGGCAGCCTATTGGGCCAATCAAAGTGCGAAGATAATGTCCTTTAAAGTGAATGGACCCGCAGGGGCTCAGGGCAGGACGAGTGGAGCCCTCTCCATTGCCAATTAGCAGGCATACGTTCGTAGCGCTTGCTATGCTACTCTCATAAGGCAGACTAACTCTAATAAGGCATGTAAACTCTGATAAGGCATGTTGACTCTGATAAGGCATGTTAACTCTGATAAGGCATGTTAACTCTGATAAGGCACATTGGCTCTGATAGGGCATGTTAACTCTGATAAGGCATGTCATGGCAAAGCTAGAGTCCTGTACAGAGTTCATGTCTCTGTCTCTCCTTGCCCTCGCATGTGTTTCCATAGAGTATAATGATGTAGTATATTTGTATTATTGTTCATGGAAATGTCTGCTGTATGAACAGACCTGTGACTAATGATTATTTGTCCTGTACAGCCCTGAGCCCTCCTGTCACTGTTATCAATGGCCGGGGCGAGGTGCGTGATATCAGATCCAGCACTATTATTCAGAGCATTCATTCATTAGCGTGTCACTCGTGTTGTATTAACAGAAGGGAAGGGAGATTTATTATACTATTGTATTGCCCTTAATGAATTGCTCTTCGATTATCCGCCACCAACAACTTGTGATTTACAACCCCACAGAGTCCATTCATTTTCAAGAAAGTTGTTTACTGTTAGAATCCATGGCAAACAGCATTTCCCCGTTGCTCTGCATAACTAGTGGAAGCACTTCTTACCGCTAGTCTACTTTTACTGTCCAGGCCATGTGTCCGTGAATTAAAGGACAACTGAAGCAAGAGGGATATGGAGGCTGCCATATTTATTTCAATCTAAGCAATGCCAGTTGCCACGCCCTCCTGCTGATCCTCTGCCTCTAATACTATTAGCCATAGACCCTGAACGCTCCAAGATGGCGCCGTAACAGGACGCCGCGGCCACAGGGCTCCGGTCCTTTCTCTCCTTTTCGCCCCTTGAGGTCCTCTCCTGCTCTTTCTTTCCCTCTGAGGGGAATGGTGAAGTGGCGAGGTCACGGCTGCTAATCGCCGGCCACTCGCCGGCAGCTCCATCACCGCTGCGTACGCCGGCAGCTCCAACACTGGCACACAGCCTGGGGGGCCTTGACGGAGGAACACGTGGAGACGCGCAGGCCTGGCGGCGGGCGGCCAGCTGATCAGGCGCTCAGCTGATCGCACCCACGTGCTCTGGCTGTGCTGTGTCCGGATCTGGCCTCCGCTCTCTCACCGCCGCAGGGAAGACTGAGGCATGCTGCTCGATGCGGCCTGCGGGGATTTGCCATGGAGGACCCGGATTTCTCTCCGCCCGAGCTGCAGCCAGCTGCAGCCATCTCCGGATCTCTCCCCATTGCTGCCCGTTTTTGCAGCCAGCTCCAGCCAGCTCCGGATCTTCATCGCTGCCGACAGCCTTCTCATGCAGCAGTGGCCTGGATCCACTCTGCATGCCCTATCAACCTCGGAGCGCTCTGGGCTGCCTGGATCCATACCACCACCGCGTCAATGGAGGGCCTGATGCTGCTCCAGAGGAGGTGATGCTGCCCCCCTCCCAGTGGAGCCGGCTGCTGCATCTGGGCATCAGTGCCACCATCGAGGTAAACCTCCTGGCCTGCCCACCACTGCTGCCCCTGGCCCCCACGTCCACCACCACTGCTGCCCAGCCGGGGTGGCCCCCGGCCCCATGTCCACCACCACTGGGGGCCCCACGTCCGCCACCACTGCTCCCCACGTCCAGCAAATGTGCCCCCTGGCCCCACGTCCAACACCACTGCGGCCCAGCAAAGGTGCCCCCTGGCCCCACGGGGCCCCCACTGTGTCACTGTGTCTGCATCCTCATTACCAGCCGTGCGGACTTGAAATCAGGAGCGCTACTCCTCGGGCAACCTGGCCCGAGTGAACTCTGCTGTCCGCCTCCATCATGATACCCCTCAGCTTTCACATCCTTCTCTCTACTTTCGTGGACAATTGGTAGCACCTGTCTTGTTGGGAGCGTGTCGCTGTGTAGCGTCCAGTGCCGAAAATGGCAGCGCTCATATCAGCTCTCAGGCTGCTCCTCCAGTCCCACTCTTTTCTGTTCCTGCTATTAGTGTATGTTTTTGCTATGGTTGTATTACGTTTAACTGTATGTGTATGCTGTAATGCTCTGTTTTTGCGTTTTATCGTTGCTTTATTGTTTATATGTATGTACCATGCTTAACTGTATGCGATGCTGTTCTCTGCTTATCTGTACACACAAGCTGTAATGTTGTCCTATGTATGCTTGTCCCATGTCTATGTGTAACCGTATGCTATTCCTGTTTTTTTTTTTCTTTTTCCTCGACGACCCTGTATGCGCCAAAACCAATTCCGGGTACAATCACCGTTGTACTTGGCGAAAATAAATTCTGATTCTGATTCTGATTCTGAACAAGCATGCAGCAGATCAGGTGTTTCTGACATTATTGTCAGATCTGACAAGACTAGGTGCATGCTTGTTGCAGCTAAATGGATCAGCATGGCTGCCAGGCAACTGGTATTGTTTAAAAGGAAGTAAATATGGCAGCCTCCATGTTCTTATAACTTCAGTTGTCCTTTAACCACTTCAGTACCAGCGGTCTCTGGCCCCTTAGGGACCAGAGACTGCAGGTACCAAAAACTGGGATGGGCTGACGTCACACCGCATAGAATCGCCGCTACCGCCAATCACCCGTGGCCTCAGCCCACCCACTCTGCCATCTCTATGACGGCAGAGCTCTGTGATCATGTAAGCCAGTGAGGTCGGCTCTCAGTGATGATGGCGTCAGGAGCCAATGAAATTGTCTCCTGACCGGCTCACAGAGCTCTGCTGTCATGGAGACAGCAGGGCAGGTGGGCTGCGGCAGGAGCAGAGCAGCACGATCGGTGGTAGCTGCGGGGGCGCATAGTGGCTATGCTGAAAGCTACGTCGTGTCAGACATAAGCAGCCACAAACAGGACGTAGATTTCAACTAGCGTGGTCCGGAAATGGTTAAAGCGCCACTATCAGGAAAATCATAACATTTTAAAAACATGTAGACACATACAAATAAGAAATACTTTTCTTCCAGAGTAAAATGAGCCATAAATGACTTTTCTCCTATGTTGCTGTCACTTACAGTAGGTAGTAGAAATCTGACAGAACCGGAAGGTTTTGGACTAGCCTATCTCCTCATGGGGGGATCTCTGGGTTCTCTTTATTTACAAAAGCACTTAGTGAATGGCAGTTGCTTCAACCAGCTGCCAAAAAATGTGTGCAGTGAGCAGGAAGGCTGGTCAGCATTTTACTTTTCAGGAACTGTCTTTATAAAAAATAAAGTCAGTGCTGAGAACTCCCCATGAAGAGATGGACTAGCCCAAACCCTGTCAGTTCTGTCAGATTTCTACTACCTACTGTAAGTGACAGCAACAAAGGAGAGTAATTTGTGACTCAAGGCAAGTCATTTATGACTCATTTTACTCTGGAAGAAACACACTTCTTATTTACATGTATTTACATTTTTTGGTGACAATGGTCCTTTAAAGTGGATCCGAGATGAACTTTTACTCATTGCATAATTGTGTTCCTTTCCTATAGTTTATAGGGCATTCCTCAAGCCAAATTACTTTTTTGTTTTTGTCTTAATACCCTAATTCCCTATAAACTAAACAAACCACGCCCACGGGTTTTCAGAGAGCCAAGGCACTTCAGACAGTAGCAAGGGCTCATGGGAGCTCAGTCTGGGCAGGAGGAGGGGGAGGCATTACTAGCCAGAGATTTCAGAGGCAGAGGGGAGGAGGGAGGAGGAGGGGGGATTAGGTTTTTTTGCTCAAGATGCAGATAAAATAAGCCTGCTTCTGTGTAATGTTTACAAACAACATGGCTGCTGTCATTGTATCACAGGAATAATCTCAGTGTTCTGTACTATAATGTCTTGCTTCCAACCATTTCACCCCAACCCCTGCATCAAATTCCACTGTCTTAAAATGAACATTAAAGTGGAACTAAACTCAGAACTTCCTCTCTGCTCTAAAGGATTAGCCATAGCATGATAACCTTTAGGGGAAATAAAATAAATCTTCATTACAATTTATGGAAATGTTAACAAAACCCCTGAAATGTTACTTGGATTCACTTGTATTTACACAGAGCAGAGAGCTGCAGTAGCACAGCTCACAGCACTGATTCATAGTTGCTACTGCTGGACACTCTGATCTAGCTAGAAAAGCACAGAACACAGTCCAGTGAATTTATTCAGCAACCATATGTGAAATAAATACTTTTCAATGTGTGATGTGCTAGAGTTCATGACCGCTTTAATGGACAATTGTCACAAATAATTTTAATTTTTAAAATGCATGTATACATGGAAAGCCTGTGACACTGAGCAGAGACAAAATAATAAATCTATTTTAAGTTTTTTAACATAATATAAAACAGTAGGAAATGTTAAAAAGGACCACTATTGTGAAAAATTATAAACTTTGAAACATATATATATATATATATATATATATATATATATATATATATATATATATATATATATATATATATATATATTGTACAGAGTAAAACTCACTATGAATTCCTTTTTTCCTACTTACAGTAGGTAGTAAAAATCTGACAGATCTTGGACTAGTCTACCTCCTCCAGGGGGATTCTCACTTATTTATTAAATCGCTTACTGAGCCGTTGAGCTCGGTCCAACTTCCAGGGAGTGCTTTTGTAAAGCATAGAGGCAATACTGAAAATCTCCATTGAAGAGATGGACTAGGACTATTTAAGGACCAAACGCACAGACACAGGGTCACAGGAGAGCGCAGGGACAGGAGTTTATTATATAGGACTAGATCTAAGGCCCATTACAATAACGGGCGCTAGGCCTCTCCCCTCACAACCCCCCTTCTTTCCCGCCCCCTTCGCCGCCACATCGCCCGCAAGTCAGCGCGCATGTGCATGCACGGCCACAACACGTACCCGTACATGCCCCCACAGCGCGTACTCACATGCACGCCCCCCTGGCCCCATCCTCTTGCAGTCCCAATGTCCGCCCGTGAGCCATACATGCGCGGTAAGCCAAGCCATGGGCACAGGTACAAAGGAGGACGCAGGGACACAGCGGGATTATTATAGAGGATGCAACTTAAGAGACACTTTAAATAGTAATACTTTAACAAATGAATAAAAAAAAATTAGCAGCCTGCATGAGGTCAATTTGTTCCTTACCTGCAAACTACTGGACTCTCCATCCCGCTCAGAAAGGACCTGCACATTGCCCAGATGCAGTATAGAAGCCATGATTTTATATATACTCATCTGATGAGACTCTTTTACACCTGCAAAATCAACGACACAGAGAACACAACAGTTACCAGCGGCCGTCTGCTGTAACGGAGGAGGCGACTTATGCTACGTACACACATGCGACAACGATCGTTCGTTAAGAACGACGAACGAACTTTTAATTGATGAAAGAACGACCTAAGTAAAGGTAGTTTTAAAATGTGTGTAACGATCTGATCGTTAGAACGAACGTTACATCACGTAAAGCAACTATTGCGCCTGCGCATAAAAATGAGAAGTTCCATGGAGAAATAGTGAAATGCGCATGTCAAGCCTAGTACGAACGATCGTTTCCAACGATGTACTACTTTTGCAAACGATCGTCGTTGGTTAAAATCCGCCGAGACAGAACTTTCTTTTGTAGCGATTTGGCTCGTTCGTCGTTTGCCTTAATAGTCGGTGGTTCGTTTTTTGTAACGATCGTCGTTGGTAAAGATCGGGGAACGATCGTTACAAACGACTATAGTCGCATGTGTGTACGCACCTTTAGAACTATAATACAATATAATGTACAATATGTTGTACAGCATATATATTGTACATCACCTAATGTATATTTATAGAACTATACCATATAAGACGGCACTTGACTAGGTACTCCAAAAGTGGTAAGAAAAAAACAAGCTGTCCCACTTTATTTATCTAAAAGGAAAACAACATTTCAGCTGGACATTGTCAATTTGTACTCTAGCGGACACCAACGGCCCAAGGACCACTTAACAGTCCAAACATTTGTCGGGGGGGGGATATGATATGATACGGGTGTATGGAAAATCATCATACCCCCCCTTCCTCGTTCAACCTCACAAAATTAAGCTGGCCAGGGTCTGTCCAAAAACTGTAACCTCCCCCACCCCTTCCAACACAGTATGCCTTGTATTTCATTTATACCAGCCCCCCATAACATACTGTGGCCTGACTTCCTCAGCAAAGTGTGGTCAATAAAACCACATAACTTCCCCGCCCTACAAAGGCAGGGCATATCATGATGACCACCAGTGATGTAATTAAAATCCATGGGGCCCTCCAGCGAAAGTTTGATGGGCCCCTCAATGTTCACACCTCGTCCCTTGCTTCCTCTTGGTGCCCTTCATGGTCTTAGGACCTGTTGTCTGGGTGTCACGCTGGACTTGGCCATTTCCTTCATCCCCTACATCCAAAACGTCACCAGAGTCTGCAATTTTTCACATCAAATATTTCCAATTTTCTTACTGACCCCGCACACGACCAAGCTGCTCATCCATGCCCTCATCATCTCCCAACTTGATTACTGCAACTCCCTCCTGTCTGGCATCCCCTTGAAACGCATTGTCCCCCTTCAGTTATGCAGTATTCACACTTTTTAGGTCCGGATCAAAACCGGAGCCACGGTTACCAATGTTAAAAATTGCAGCCGTCTTGACTTAAAAAAAAAAAAAAAACGGATCTGTCTGCGTCCCGGTGGATCCGTCTTAAAAACCTGAACGGAAGGTCTGGATTTGAAACATTTTTACGGCCCCTGGAAGGGGTAGTGAAAATCAATAAGAAAACGGATCCCCCTCTACACAGGCAGCTTTGGACACAGAAATGGATCTGTTTCTGTGTCCCAGCCTGTGGATGGGGAGGGGGCCACCATGTTGGAGGGGAAAGCAGCCATCGGACTCGGACCTGGCTTCAACACATTCAAGCAAGCCCTCAAAACTCACCTCTTCAAGATGGGCGACCCACCCCTACTATGCAGTAAATCTCCCTCTGCAGAATACGTAATATACAGCCCAATCTAGTGTATCCTTCCCCCCTCTCCTTAGATTGTAAGACTTTGGCAGGGTCCTCCTTTCCCTAGCGTATTCTACAGGATCGTATGCTCCTTTCCTATGACTGCCTCCTACTTGTATTACTGGGCCTACCGAACCAGCCCAAAATCACATAATCATGTATCTTGTACCCTGTCTGCCTTGTATAACTCTATCTTATGCTGTATAACCTTGTTACATTATGTCTGTCATCTTTTGTTACGTTGTATGAACACCTAGTCCAGGGGTAGGGAACCTATAGCTCGGGAGCCAGATGTGGCTCTTTTGGTGGCTACATCTGGCTCACAGACAAATCAGTAGGGGTTGATACGCTAAGCTACAAGTAACATTTCCAAAGTAGGCACGCTACTGCGGTAGTGTGCACTACTACTAACTTACTCGTGCTCTTCCCAAAACGAACAGCTGCTCCAATTGTCCCACTCTGGACCCTGTCAGGTCCAGTGACTTTGTAGGACGAGATCCCCGCACTTTGATCGGTCCAATAGACTGCCTGTCACTTGACAGGCAGCCTATTGGGCCAAAGTGTGGTGATCTCATCCTATAAAGTGAATCAACCCCCAAGTCAGCTGGCTAACTGTACAAGCTGTTAGTCTGTATTTCTCCTGTCTGGCTCTCGGGGAAATTGCTGATGTTGCTGAAACCCAAGAGAAGCTGAAGACATGTCTGACACTTCCGCTGCCGGATCATCTATATACACATCACTCACCATGGCAACAAGGACGTGAGCCCTCTGCTGCGCATGTGCACTGTCCCTGTTTGAAACATATTGTATGGCTCTCATGGAAATACATTTTAAAGTCTGTGGCGTTTATGGCTCTCTCAGCCAAAAGGGTTCCTGACCCCTGACCTAGTCCATGGTATCGGGTGCTTGAAGCAGATCCCCCCCCCCCCCCGGCATCAATAAATACCAAGCCTCCAGCGATGTTTTCTAATCTTCGTGTAGCTCCCGGCGCCTTTCCGTTGTCCTCTGTACATGGCTCCCGGCATGTCACCTGACCTGCGTCACCTGACATGCCAGGAACCATGCACAGACGCCAAAGAGCCGCCGGGAGCTACAGGAGGGTTAGAAGACATCGCTTCAGGCTCGGTAAGTACTTTAATCATTGCAAAACCCCCCAAACGTAGTCCCCGATATCCCTCAGACATGCCGGTTAGTTGAGCCTTGTGGTTGCCTGAGTTCTGGATAACACAGACTTTCATGTATTTATTGCCCAGCGTCAGTTGCGTACCTAGGGCATTTGACATCCGGTGCTGAGGATTAAAAGACACAAACCCCCACACCCCCCGGCCAGAAAAAAGAAAAGGAGCGAGTGCGGGTAATGCCAGGTATAGGTGCCCCCAGTATAGGTAATAGCATAGGTAATATAGTTGCCCCCTGTATATGTAGCATAGTTGGCCGAGTATAGCTAGTATAGTTGCCCCCTGTATAGGTAGCTAGTATAGTTGCCCCCAGTATAGCTGCACCCAGTATAGCTAGTATAGCTGCCCCCAGTATAGCTAGTATAGTTGCCCCCTGTATAGGTAGCTAGTATAGTTGCCCCAGTATAGCTAGTATAGTTGCCCCCTGTATAGGTAGCTAGTATAGTTGCCCCAGTATAGATAGTATAGTTGCCTACAGTATAGGTAGTAGTTGCCCCCCAGTATAGCTAGTATAGTTGCCCCCAGTACAGATAGTATAGTTGCCTACAGTATAGGTAGCATAGTTGCCCCCAGTATAGCTAGTATTGTTGCCCCCTGTATAGGTTGTTATAAACTGTTCTAATCACCTTTTTCTGGCACCAGCAACTTCTTATAGTTGCGTCTCACGGACTGTGAGATAACTTGACTCTCAACACAGCAAGCAGGAGATAGACTTTCTCAGGCTTCCTCAATATTCACGTTATTTATTCAGGAAACAGAAATACAGATAGATACAGTTCATCACATCCTAGCCACGCCAATCTTCATGTTGCGTTACAAGCTTCTTGATTAGACTTCCTGCTGAAGTCAATCAGGTACCCTCTTTCTAACCTACGTTACACTAGACTACCTATGTACAGCATACATTATATCAGATTACATATAGAATGAAAAATACTTAGAGGTTCCAGTCAGTATTGAAGCATAGCAGGAATCAGAGAGAGAGAGACCCTTTTTCAGCTCGTCCGGCTATTAATACCGACTAGGAAAAAGTTAACTGTGATCTCATCTTCGCCATCCCCTAGATCAGACGATTGGTGGACCCCCTCGTGGTGTCATCATACACACCTACTCGATTAATATTTAATGAGGCTTTTGACATACATACATGGAATTTGGTGTTTAGTAAATATGGCTGATGTTTACTGTTCTAGTGGTGTACATGCACAGGTCAGGGAGACCTGTGGCCTTGTCCATAGAACAGCTTCTTGGTATGTTCTAGTTCTGACAGAACTGAAGATTTTCTCTCTAAGAAATAATCCCCTTAAAGGGCCTTAAACTCAAACAGAACAAACATTTTATGCATAGTTACACACAGCTGTGACGGGGTTTGTCTCAAGTTTTGGCGGGCATCCCAGAGAGTGTAGGTAGCGGAATGCTGACTCTCTGCAATATGTATCGATGCTGTGTGTAACTATGCATAAAATGTTTGTTCTGTTTGAGTTTGTTTTTTCTCCTAATGTTTATAGGATTGAGAGGTTGCTATGGGAGCAGCCATCTTAGCTGGTGTTATGATCATGTCTGCAGCGTTTACTGTTGGCTGCAGTGGTATTGTAACCCAAGCAGTTCTGATGTCATTACATACATTTTCTTGCATAGTTTGGTTTGCACTTAAACTAGTTGCTGATTCCATCTGCAGTCGCTCTGAAGTTAATGACAGTTTAATATGCTTTTGTGTAAACAAACATTGTCTGCTGCAATGGAGGGGCAATCCCTTTCCTGCAGGCTGCATATCATTGTCTGCCTTTTCCTGCTGTCAGCCTGTGATTAATTACCATTCACTTGTGTGGGAATCTGCAGGTCTGCTCCCATTGGATGACCTCAGTATAAAGAACTGCTTCCTGCAATGCTTGATGGGCTACCATAGTCTCAGATTCTGTCTGTTACTCTGCCCGTGCCCCACCTCGTTCCTAGTCCGTGTGGACTGCGCTGACTCCTGCGAAGGGGTCAGCGAGTCCTCCTAGTTCTGCTCTTGTTTCTAGAAGTTGTTACTTTGCTTGTCTTGTGTCATATATTGGTTCATCGCCAATATATACGCATACTTGCACGTTTATTATTTTCCTTGTATTCGTGTTACGTTGATACATCAGTGTCGCTGATATATACGTACACGAACTGTTTATATCCTATGTTCCGTTAGTCAGCGTTCCAGCACGCTGAGCTAGTTATCCTGTTCCTGGTCCTGTTTGTGGATTGCGTTCATCTCTGCGAAGAGATAGCGAATCCTTCTGAGTCCTGTTCCCTGTATTACTCCAGTCTTAGTCAGAGTTCCTGCTTATGTCATATATCGGTTCATTGCCGATATATACATATGTTAGTCAGACGTTACAAATAGTTTCATTGATAGCTGTAATTGTAATACGCTAGGATATCATACTTATTGTATATTTATCTGTGTTACGTTCATCTATCTTGATCCTGCTATTTCCTGACTATCCTGTCCTGTCTTTGTGAGGCACGCCATTGCTGCAAACGCATTGGCTACCTCTTTCCAGTCTGTTTTATTGTGGACGCTTGCTGTCACTAAGTAGTGGCTAGTTAAGCAAGCGTTCATTCTGTCTACCTGTCCTGATCTCCTCAGTCCTGGTTTATGCGCTCAGCGCTACTTTGCGCTGAGACATTATTACGAAAGTGTTGTTTGTGGCTGTTCGGATCTGCACCGGCTCTGTGCACCACAATCTCCTATTGGAGTCAGTCCTCTCCTCCACTAAACTGGGGATATCCTGATTCCTTGTGCTGGTGTGTGTACCTCCTTCACGTCAGCTTATGTGTTGCATGCTGACTGTGGAGATTACACCTCCAAGCTTAACATTATGGTAGCCCCATTACCAATCCCTATTGTGGGGGGGATTTCCAGAAATTATGACACTGTTTGTCAGGGGTCCTGTTCCTTTAAAAAATTTGAAAAGCTTGGTCCTGAAGTTACAGACAAATTTATATCAGAATTGGTTAAAGTTCTGGCCAATCCCGACTTTCGGGCTTCTGCAATTTCTACCTGGTCTGATTGGATCGTTTGTGCTCTTTTTAAGGGCAAACTTTTTGATTGGGCAATCGATGTCTTAGATCACACTCAGTTTAGACAAAGTCCTTTGCAATTTATAGCTTTTGTAATTCACAATTGGTTGCGCATAGATCCATTGCCTTTTCCTCTTAATGAACTCCTGGCAGCAGGCCAATCAGCTGCTCCTTCAATTGCTTGCAAAAATGATCAGCAAGCAGAAAGTGTTACTGATAATTTTCCTGCAGCTTTGAATAAATCACCAAAAACAGCAAGGTCAAAGGCAAAACGCAAACGTTCTAAGAAACGTGTCCAATCTGCAGAATCGTTATCTTTAGCGACTGCGCATCAGACCTGCAATGAGATTCTGCCATTAACAGATAATGAAATGCAATTGTCTTTCAGGGGAGTTAAATGGACTTATGAAACTACTAATGAACTTGCATCACTGGCTAGGGAAAATAAAGATTTTTGTTTAAAAGAATTATCTGAGTATGATTATGAGGATATATTACAGAGTATTGAACAAATCAATCTATTCGTGCAGCAAGAAAAATTTGCATACACTACAGTCCAACACTTGCTACAGGTATTGGAGATCCTTAAGAATAAGAAATCTGCCAATCGCCTGCTAAATAATCCAATGTATGTTTCTGCCATAACCACATTTGCAAACTGTGATCTGCCTGTTAAGTATGCTTGGAATCCTCCATTTGAGAAAGGAGAGATGGAGGCTCTGGTCAATGAATGGAAGAATGATTCAAGTTCATTTTGTCAATTTTACAGTGCAAAAAGTGAATTAGTATTGAATGCATGCATTAAGTCTGCCTATAACCTAATAAAAACTGGTGTGTGTGGGTATGACTTTGTGGCTCCATTGATCGATGTGTGGAAAATGATTTTGGACGATTTTTATGCGATTCAATCAGTTGATACCAGGGAAGACACACTGTCAATTGGAGACTGTCCCACTTCTCCAGTTACTGAGTCCCTGCCATGTTTTGTGAATGTTCCTGTAACTCCACCCTGTACCATGGATAACTCAGTGTTACTTCCCAGTAAAACAGAAGCCACTGATACATTCTTAACCTTGCCCTGCGCAAATTTCTCAGCAGAGAATCCAGAGGTCCTGCTGACTTCTGAGTCCAGCCTAGCCAGTACTCATGAGTCTTTGTTCAGTGCAACAGACACCAGAAAAATCTTGCCTGTCTCTGCAAACACTTCTGCAGAAATTACCTGTGTTAATAAAGTTCAACTCCTGTCTGATCCAGCAGATGCCAATAGATGCACTACATCAGTTTCCGAGTCCCAGCAATCCTGTCCAGAAACCTCAGAACCCCAGCATCTGAATTTTCCAATTTCACAATTGAATGGTGATTCAGATGCGCAAACATTGTGTTTTGATCTTCCTGTTTCTACACCTCACTCTAGTTTCATGAATAACTCAGAGCGTCTGCTATGTGAATCCGAAATCGCAGAATTATTACCGTGTTCAGAAAATGTTCCAGTGAACTTGCCCTGTACCATGAATTGTGCAGTAGATCTCTCCAATGAAACTCAGGTCCCAGAATCATTATGCTGTCCAGCAGGTGCTTCCATGGTTTTGCCCTGCAATATGGACTGTTCAGTGATCCTGTCCAGTGAAGCTGTGGTCACAGAGTCTTATGCTTCACCCAGTACTTTGGATACTTCAAACCCTCTAGCAGAGGAGTCTGAGGCACTGCTTACCTCAGTTGGTGTTGCAGTAATATTCACTTGTCTAGCAGCTGTTTTGGAATTACAGTCTGCTCTAATAAAACTTGATGAATTTCTGCCCAGCGAAGCAGAAGCCATTGAAATATTGTCCTCGTCAGCAAGTGTGTTAGATACCTTGCCCTGTACACAGTCTGATTTAACCAATGTTGTTGAGTCCCTCTCCAGTGTTGTAACAGCCGAGGAACTCCAGCCCTGTCCTCTGAATGTTTCAAAAGTCTTGCCCTGTAACATAGATAATTCTGACTCGCTGGAAAAAATAATAGAAATCTCAGAATTTCAGTCCGGGTTAATGAGTGTTTCTGAAACCCAGCCCTGTATCCTGGAAAATTCTGGTTCTCTGGCCGGTGTGGCAGAAGTTCCAGAGTCCCCTTTCTGTCCAGTGAGTTACTCAGTTTTGCCTAGTTCAGTGGGGATTGCTGCACTACTGACTTGTTTTGCAGCCCTTCATGAGCTCCAATCCAGTGTATTTGATGAGTCTCTGTCTAGTCCAGAAGAAGTTATGGGAACCCTGTCTAGTTCGGTGCATACATCAGAAGATTTGTCCTGTCTTGTAAATGCCCCTGAACATGATTTGTTAGAAACCTTGCTGGAATCAGAGACATCTAAGTCTGATCCTGCATTTTTTAGTGAGAATCCAGTAACTGTGAAGTCTAGTCATGATGATTTTTTTTTGCCCAGTCCTGGTTTCGGTCCTACCTTGACTGACTTTGAGGTTCGCAGTTCCTTGACATGCCCAGAAGTCTCTCTTGTGCCCGTGTGCCCAGATGTGCTTCGTATGCCAGAGTGCCCAGGTGTGTCTGTGTTGGCGTGCTCACACGCTTCCCTAGTGGAGACATGTTCTGATGTTGCCGGTTGGCCTGCATGCCCGGAGATGGTTCTGGTCCCTAAAAACCCTGATCTTGATGTTTGTCCTTGTGACCCTGACTCTAGAGTTGCCCTGGGTTCCATAGGGGTTCTTGATGGTTCTCCATGTGAGCCTAAGGGGCGTTCTGACCTGTGGGGATCTCTTTGGAGCTTCCAAGTGTTCTGGGAGATCTCTGAGGAAACTTGTCCTGGTACCTTGGACTGGTTCAACGGTGGGTTTTGTGTTGGTAGGGACAGTTCTGGTGGGCATTGCAAAGGCTTTGGCGTTTTTGGACAGTCCCGGGAAGGCGGTGGGTATCGCTCAGAGAGTTTCTGGGGGCTTTTTTCTGGAAGTCGTGGTTCTGATGGGTATCACACTGAGGCTTGTAGTGCTGACGGGCATGGTTCTGTAGGTTCTGGTTCTGATGGGTCCAGTCTTGTGGGGACTGATTCTGGAATTTGGTCTTGCCGGGCTGTCCCGGTCATCATGAATTATCAGTCAGATTGTTTTGTTGGGAATTTCAGTTTTGAAAAGCGTCTGGTATCCGCTTTTAAGGGGGGGGGGGGGGGGGTAATGTTATGATCATGTCTGCACTTGTGTGGGAATCTGCAGGTCTGCTCCCATTGGATGACCTCAGTATAAAGAACTGCTTCCTGCAATGCTTGATGGGCTACCATAGTCTCAGATTCTGTCTGTTACTCTGCCCGTGCCCCACCTCGTTCCTAGTCCGTGTGGACTGCGCTGACTCCTGCGAAGGGGTCAGCGAGTCCTCCTAGTTCTGCTCTTGTTTCTAGAAGTTGTTACTTTGCTTGTCTTGTGTCATATATTGGTTCATCGCCAATATATACGCATACTTGCACGTTTATTATTTTCCTTGTATTCGTGTTACGTTGATACATCAGTGTCGCTGATATATATACGTACACGAACTGTTTATATCCTATGTTCCGTTAGTCAGCGTTCCAGCACGCTGAGCTAGTTATCCTGTTCCTGGTCCTGTTTGTGGATTGCGTTCATCTCTGCGAAGAGATAGCGAATCCTTCTGAGTCCTGTTCCCTGTATTACTCCAGTCTTAGTCAGAGTTCCTGCTTATGTCATATATCGGTTCATTGCCGATATATACATATGTTAGTCAGACGTTACAAATAGTTTCATTGATAGCTGTAATTGTAATACGCTAGGATATCATACTTATTGTATATTTATCTGTGTTACGTTCATCTATCTTGATCCTGCTATTTCCTGACTATCCTGTCCTGTCTTTGTGAGGCACGCCATTGCTGCAAACGCATTGGCTACCTTATTCCAGTCTGTTTTATTGTGGACGCTTGCTGTCACTAAGTAGTGGCTAGTTAAGCAAGCGTTCATTCTGTCTACCTGTCCTGATCTCCTCAGTCCTGGTTTATGCGCTCAGCGCTACTTTGCGCTGAGACGTTATTACGAAAGTGTTGTTTGTGGCTGTTCGGATCTGCACCGGCTCTGTGCACCACAATCTCCTATTGGAGTCAGTCCTCTCCTCCACTAAATTGGGGATATCCTGATTCCTTGTGCTCGTGTGTGTACCTCCTTCACGTCAGCTTATGTGTTGCATGCTGACTGTGGAGATTACACCTCCAAGCTTAACAGCTGGCAGTCCAGGACTCAAAATGGCGGCAGTGGAGAGGGCCCGCCCCCAAGAGTCATGGCTCCCACACGTCATGGCAGGGGGGAGGAGGGGCTGGGGAGGATCCACGTCACGTCAGGCTGTGCTCGCGGCTCCGGGCAGAGCAGCTGAAAGGAAGGGGGGTAGAAATACAGAGACATTCTACTTAGTATCTCGGATCCCGAATATTTCCCCATAGCCTGGGTCCAGGGATAGGAAGCCGGAATACGTGCACCAAGCTATTACTGTAAGACTAGCATGGTCACGGATAGGAATTGTTTCCCAGCTAGCTGCAGGGAGACACGGAGCAGTGCAGATCAGGAAAGGGTCTGTACTGAGTTGCTTATGGGATTATTCCTTTAAGTGAGGCACATTACCGGGTGGTGCAGCATGAGTTCCCAATAGAGAAAAGGGGGGACAGTGCATCAGGGGGGTGCCGGAGTTGGAAAAAAAGGGAGTTGACCAATCCAGGTATCCGTCGCCGCTGCTGCAGAGCGGTAACGTTTTTTTCCGTTTTTTGTCGTGGACAGGTCCAGAGTTTGACTAAGAGGTCTATGCTGGGCTGAGGCTGTTTTTTTTGCGTGTTTTTTCCGTCCACTGATTGGTCAAATATGTTTTTTTTCCAGCTCCTATCAAGTGTAGCACAAAGAACAAGAACTGACAGCAGTTCATGGGGCAATTATAAAGATGAAAGAATTGCCATTTACAGAGTGACAGTGTATCAGTACAGGTTTGCCATGCGACTACCTACCAAGTGGGCATTCAGGGATCTGCATACAGGCATTTGATGCTGGAATGCTTAGCCCTGCACCCTGTGTAGTTTAAGTGCAAAGTGCTCCTTCCTACAGGGAGGCAGCCATTTTTTTTTGTAGTATGGGGGTAGTAGCACGGCAAACATTGGTCAGAGGGTACAACACACAGAACTTCTAGCAGAGCTGGTATCGCAATGAGGTTCTAGATAAGTAAATGCGAAAATGAGTAAGAGCATTGCAGGCTCACCTGCAAAGCAGCAACAAGTGTGGCATCTGTAATCTGTGCATGCGACGGCCGCGCATGGACAGATAGGGGGGGGATGTGGAGGGAGCTTGCAATGAGGTGAGAGCTTCCAAAGGTGAAGTCCGCGGGAGCATATTTTACACAGGTAAGTACTTCGGATAGTACTTAGGTAGGGGAGAGAGGTTTAACTCCAATCTACCAAAAAGAGTAAACAGAGTTCATGAGAACCATAAAGCAACGAGATCAATTACGGTATATATTGATCAATTTAAAGTGTACAGAGTACAAGCCGCAGGGCGAATCCCAAATCATTAATAAGAATTGATTTGTTTGTATTTCGATTTCAGGAGTTTGGCAATATGGACTCGAGACAGCTGCAGTGCTGGCAGCAAAGATGGAGATGTCAGTCGGATAAGCGAAAGGTTCCAGATGCCAATCTGAGGTTGGAGAACAGCGAGATTCCTGAAATTGGAAAGAGACTAAAACACGAGATTCCTGAGATCGGAAAACGACTAAAAAAACTGACTGAGCAAAGCATAGTGCAAATTGCTAAAGTTTTTCTTTCCCAAGGTGGTGCTTTTATAATGAAGAGTACCGTGCTGATGGTGATCCTAGGTTGCCATTTCGTCCTAGGAGAACGAAGAGAGGACATTCTCATGTATAATAAGGGGTTAATGAGAATGCAAGGCCCAAGCATGTTAATGTTTGGTGACAAAGGTACTAATCCTTTCACACCTCCCTCCGCTTGGCACAGATGGACCATGCAGGGACGGAGGAAAAGAGCACTTGTGCCAGGTGAAAACAAATTTCATGGCACAAGGTGGGTGACAGTTCTGAAGGGTCAGAGGTGGAGGCAGTATGAATTGAATGGCAGTGTAAATCTGCTATTGAATGTCACACTCCCAGAATCGATGCACCAATCCAAAGTTTTGTTAAAAAGGTACATTGCAGTACAATGGGTACTTGCAAAAGGTGGAGTGTGTGATTCAGTGGTACCTTGTCTTGGTTATGCAGAGTGAGATGGTTCCAGATTGGAGAGGAACAAGCAGGAGGCGTCAATTCTCCTGCCGAAGAGACGCGGGGGACAACATCACACTCTGGAACTACCAACAGAGAGTGCCTCTGAAACAACTATACACACATAAAGGCTGGAAAGCCGAGGGGTGGTGGTTCTCGAAACAAGAAGTAAAAATCGAGATCGAGCCACATTTCCAGGTGACAAAGAGGGTGGGGAGAGCGATCCCGGGGGAGGGAAAGCCAACACAGGGAACCCCATTCACATTACACGGGTCACAACAGGGGACAATATTACACAGTCCATATGCAGCCGCTTATCCTCATGCTAGTTGGGTAAGTGAAGAGGTACTCTTAATTGAAAGATGGCAGAGAGTACAGTCTTCCCGACCTCAGGTACATAGTGTGCCTCAGGACATAAGGGGGGAAGAGGTCCAATCAGGACAGTTGGGGACATATTATGTCAGGGAGATGCTTAAAGATCCTGTCCAACTGAGATTGGACAAGGGGAGGTATATCGATTTTTCTGGAGAAGGATCTTTTGCAAGGAAGCTTCAAGATGTTTGGGTGAGCAAATGGAAACGGTGCAACATTCCTTTAGGCACCGTCACTTCCTTAGTTCCCACCTCAACACATGTCTTACACCATGACCTGAGAGGTCAAACTTTTTTTTTTTTTTTTCAATATGGTTGATGTTTACTGTTCTAGTGGTGTACATGCACAGGTCAGGGAGACCTGTGGCCTTGTCCATAGAACAGCTTCTTGGTATGTTCTAGTTCTGACAGAACTGAAGATGTTCTCTCTAAGAGAAAATCCCCTTAAAGAGCAGGTCTGCTCCTCAAGCCTTTTTGACTAACTCAGTCCAAATAACTGAGGCCTACTTAAATTATAACATAGGTAGCTAGTATAGTTGCCCCAGTATAGCTAGTATAGTTGCCTACAGTATAGATAGCATAGTTGCCCCCAGTATAGCTAGTATAGTTGCCCCCAGTACAGACAGTATAGTTGCCCCCAGTACAGACAGTATAGTTGCCCCAGTATAGCTAGTATAGTTGCCCCCAATGTAGCTAGTATAGTTGCCCCAGTGTAGCCAGTATAGTTGTCCTCAGTATAAGTAGCATAGTTGGCCCCAGTATGGGAAGAGTGGAAAGAGGGGCAGTGGGGAAAGTGGCGGGGAGGGGGGCTAGACTCCTCCTCCCCTCGCATGGGTCCCCTCTATCCAGCACTCTCCCCCTCCAAATATGCAGCAAGCAGTGGCGGCGGACGGGGAATTACTCACCTGACTCTTTGCGTCGCCGTCATGTAACACAGGTCTCCTGGTGGCTTCCTGGTTAGCGGAAGCACAGTGAGCGGCATTGAAGGTGGAGATGTGGCACATGACGGTGATGCAGCGTTCCAGTGCCTGGAATGCAAGAGTCAGGTGAGTAATTCTCAGCCCACCGCATATCTGGAGGGGGAGAGTGCTGGAAGGAGGGGGACCCAGGCGAGAGAGGGGAGGGGTCTATCCCCCCTTCTTCTTGTGGGAGGCCTTTTTGACACCACCCAGCTGTCAGTCACCCAATGCACCACGCCCCCTGGTGCCCAATGCACCGAACGCCCCTGCCCAGCGCTGCGTAATATATTGTTGCTTTTTAAAATTCAATAATTAATAATTTTATATTGATCTGCACTGCAGTGTGAGCACACTGGTCCTCCTGCTCAGAGCACATCTGTGGCTAAGAATAAAGCTGAATGTTTCATGACAATCTAACCCTCAGCTCACTATAATATAAATTCCCTGGGTTATACCAAGTCACACTGTATGATGTGCCGCAGGCATTCTATACTAAAAGCCTTTCCATGGAAAGAATGAGCACTCGTAGTCATGATAAGCCAGAAGCTGCTCTCACCGAGACAACAAGCCATTTGCTCCAGTCTTTTCAAATGAAAAAAGCGAAACTGCTACAAAACCAAACAGAGAACAAGGGGATGGTTGCAGTCTGCAGCAAGTACTGAGACCAGAAACATTGTGCAAAAAGGTTTATTGTAATGCGAAGAGAAGGAGGAGAGCACCAGCACTGCTGTCATACACTTTACTCAGGAACCATTGCGAAATACAGTACAAAAATGTCCCTACAAAAAAATAGAAAACACATACCATAAATGACTGTGGATGGAGCGGTGAGTGCAGGGGGTGAAGAGCCTTACAGCCGTTTCGCGCGTTTGCGATTCTACGGAGGCTGCCTTCGTAAAAGCGCAAACGCGAGAAACGGCTGTAAGGCTCTTCACCCCCTGCACTCACCGCACCATCCACAGTCATCTATGGTATGACTCTCCTCCTTCTCTTCGCTGAAGATTCACAGTGCACACACCACAGCTTGGGACTGTGCTGCCCCCCTCCCCCTCCCTGGATGGAAGACGGCTGCTGCAGTGCCAATATCTCTACCCTTTTTTCTTATATGACAAAATGTTTATTGCAAATCACTAATGCAAACGTGAATAAAGAAGAGTCCCCAGTGTCCAGCGGATCCCGGGATCGCCTGATGCCAGATACATGTGTTTGGCGGTTGTTTGAACAACCGGCTAAAATAACACAAACCTCCCCCCAGATGCAGGTAGAATACTCACCAATCCTCAGTGATGTCCTGCATCACCTTGCGGGCTCCTAGCGGCTTTCCAGTTTCCCCCGTGCATGGAAGCCGGAGTGTCAGCTGACCTGCATAGGGTCATATGACACGCCGACTTGCATGCACGCACGCTGGAAGCCACTAGGAGCCCGCGAGGTGGTGCAGGACACCACTGGAGGATCGGTGAGTATTCTGCACCTGGGGGGAGATTGGTGTTATTTTAGCCGGTTGTTCAAGGTGATGAAGGACATCGCTGGAAGCTCAATGAGTATTTTGTGGCAGTGCAAACCCCCCAGAACACCCAAAACAGAGGTCCCTGTTATTCATCAGGCATGCTGGTGACTTGAGACCACAATACAGAGTATACACTGTGCACAATGACTCTGCATACAACATGCATGCTGGGAAATCATAATACAAATGCCAATATAATAACAAGACTGGGCACACAAACCCTGCGGACCCTTTCACACCGAGGCGGTATGGTATTTTTACCGCACCCCACCGCGGTGCAATGAAAGTCTATGGAGACTTTCATACTGTAGTGTTATGGGGCGACGCAAGTAACATTTTCGTTGCATCCCTGATGCAGGTCAAGAACTACATTACCCCGCGCTTTTGCGTCAAGTTTCAGCGATATACGTCGGACCGGAAGTCATATTAGTCTATGGCGACGCGTGGATTTGTAAAAAAAAATAAATCACTGACACGCCTTTGCGGAAGCGTATTTTAACAATACGCTTCTGTGCACTTCAGCATACCCGAAGCAGGAAGTGATGGCAAGCGCGTGTCATGCATATGTCACTTCCTGCTTGTCCCGTGGCCAGACAGGGAACACCGTGCAAAAGCACAGTGTTCCCAGAAGGCCTGTTTTTGATGGTGCGATGCAGTGCGTGGAGCATGATGCACCGGATCGCTAACGCTGGTTTGTAGTCCGAAAACAGCCTCAGGGAAAATATCTATCGAACTACTGGTAAATAAATATATACACTCAGGAAACATAAGTACCGTATACAAATATACAACCAGGCATGGTGCCGGAGGAAGCAGGCAAGACAACAGAATGGCCTGCCCATAAAAACTTGCCAACATCAGTATTTCTTACCCAGAAGTGTAAAAGCTTGTCTCGTTTTGTCAAAGTCATCTGCATCATCCACTCCATCGATAGCCGCATCCCCTCCCTGCGACGTGTAAAAGAAATCATCAGCGTGGGCTGTGAAAGACAAAAAAACAAAAAAGAAAAGAGACAATTTAATGCTAAACACTTGGAAGACACATGTTTAGATTTGCTTCACACCAGTCAGGTACCTGTAGAGGACTTTCTTAGCAGTTTCTCAATACATACCAGGTGGTTAAACCAAACTTACACATATGAACATATAGTGATACATAATACTGTGGAAACACAAGCACACAAACCATACACACAACAACCGTAAACATTAAGTATAATGCTAGTATACTAGGCAACTAGTATTATTTAAAAGGAAATAAATATGGCAGCCTCCATTTACCTCTCGCTTCAGACGTCCTTTAAAGCGAATCCGAGATGAAAAACTAACTATAAAAAGTAACTTGTCTACACATCTTATCTAAAGTTTAGATAGTTTACACAGCAAATCTAGCTGCAAACAGCTTCAATAGAATATGATTATTTCTTCCTGTGATACAATGACAGCAGCCATGTTGTTTGTAAACATTACACACAGGCAACCTTATCTGCATCTTCAGCACTCAGCCTGTGAAAAAAACCTAATTCCCCCTCCTCCCCTCTGCCTCTGAAATCTCTGGCTAGTAATACCTCCCCCTCCTCCTGCCCAGACTGAGCTCCCATGAGCCCTTGCTGAAATTGCCAAGGCTCTCCGAAAAACTGCGGGCGAGGCTTGTTTAGTTTATAGGGAATTAGAGTATTAAAACAAAAACAAAAAAAGTATTTGGCTTGAGGAATGCCCTATAAACAATAGGAAAGGAACACAATTATGCAATGAGTAAAAGTTCATCTCGGATCCACTGTAAAGTGTGTCTTGTCATGGACAACAGAGTGAACGGGTTTCAGTTTGGCCCAACTTCCAGTTATCCTATATAATAATGTTCGTGTTGCTGCGTCCTCCTGTGTTGTGTCTGGCGCACATGCGAGGCCTGTCTATGAGTGTGTGCATGCGGAAACGCACTGGCGATTGTGTGCACGGGCCCGGGGGGGGGGGGGGTGTTTGGGGACAAGACGGGATTTAGGGTTCGCGTTGAAGGCCTAGCGGGCCTTTTATCTAGTTACTCAAAATTGCCATGTCTTGAATTAGGTCCTTCAACTGTTGTATTGTTGTATGAAAAGTTTAGCGGAGAAACAGAAACACTGTTCTTTTGAACACCTCCCACTCACTGTGAAACGAGAACCTAGTCTGCATACGTGTTCTGTTCTGGATCAGTGACCCAGACAATATTAGAGGCAGAGGTCAGGACGACAAGTCAGGCAGCATAAATTAAAAGGCAGTAAACAAAATGGTTAATTATTCAGACAACTCAAAATAGGAATGAATGTGGGGATTGTGGGTAATATTTTTTGTTGTTGCCAAAAGCAGTTACAGTCAAGGGTATTGGCAGGATCTTTCTCCGTTGTTAGGAGGGTAGAGGTGCCTGATAAATAAGGTTTTAACCATATGACAGCCAATTTATTTAGAGGCTTGCACGTGTTCCAGGTCAATTTATTTTAACACATTTTTTTTAATTTCTTCTTTGTTACATTTCTTTGCGTCTAATAAGTACTGATGTAATATGTATTTATGGCCACTTGTCCCTAGGGGGCAGTGTGAGACAATAATAGAGAACTTCTGCTCTCAGTTTTTATATTTTCTGCTAGAAGAGAGAGATTAAAACATTAGAAAAATTTACAGCACTAGTTCTGACGACTGAGATCAAAAGCAGTGCACTTGTCTTAAACAAAATAACTCTGTTGAGTTAATAAATAAGATGCTTGAGTTAACAAAAACATCAACTCAATTGATAAGTAAATCTACTTTTTTGGCCCAGATTAGGTGTGCTTTAACTTCTAATGAATGATTGCTGTTATTTGCTATAGCATCATTCACTTTTGACACTAGCACAAGCATTGCCTCTGAGTGTGCGCGCTTGTACAAAACATGAGCACGCGTCGGCGGTTTTCATTCCTGGATGTAGAATTTACCCCCAGGAATGCAAAAAGGTTCAATTATTTTTACTGGACCTAGAGAAAGGTACAAAAAGTTTAGTAACTAACTAAAACTCCAGTGAAAATAATGTAATTAAAAAGTGCTTAATTTTTATGTATAAATCATTTAGTCAGTGTTTGCCCATTGTAAAATCTTTTAAATCCCTGATTTACATTCTGACATTTATTACATGGTGACATTTTACTGTTGGCAGGTGATGTAACTGCTGCATGGTTGTTTGGCAGTTGGAAACAGCTGTAAACAGCTATTTCCCACAATGCAACAAGGTTCACAGACAGGAAACTGCCAGCAGTACGTACTCGAGTTTCTTGTGGGAGGGGTTTCACCACAATATCAGTCATACAGCGCCCCCTGATGGTCTGTTTGTGAAAAGGAATAGATTTCTCATGTAAAAGGGGGTATCAGCTACTGATAAAGTTCAATCCTGGGTCAGAGTTTCTCTTTAAATTTGGTGCCCCCTTTTGGTAAGCTGAAGTGGAGAGAAGTCAGAGAAGGTGTCAGGTGGGCCCCTTGACATCCACTAGGCCCCAAGCACCTGCCTAGGTTTCCCGGTAGATAATCTTGCTCTACAGATGGTGATAAAATTACTGATATTTTCAAAGCTATAATCAAATGAGGAAACATTGTTCATTTACAGCACCTCAGACAATAGCATTATATAAACAAAAAACCTACCGGATCCAGTGAAGATGTAATAGTGTACGACTAGCTTTTGAGTTTAAAAAGGAAAGTACTCAAAATAGCATAATTAATAAAATTGCTTATTTTTTTTACAATATTTATTTATATATTACTGGTATTTACTCATTGTTTGCCCATTGTAAAATCTTTCCTTTCCCTGATTTGCATTCTGAAATGTATCACTGTTGGCGACATCTTTAGACCTGCCAGGTGATCTCTGTGGAATGTTTGTTTACTGTGAGGTCTTGAAGGACAACTGAAGTGAGAAGGTTATGGAGGCTGCCATATTTATTTTCTTTTAAACAATACCAGTTGCCTGGTAGCACTGCTGGTGTATTTGGCTGCAGTAGTTTCTGAATAACACCAGAAACAAGCATGCAGCTAATCTAGTCAGATCTGACAATAATATCAGAAACAGCTGATCTGCTGCATGCTTGTTCAGGGGTTTTTCAGGGTGTGTTAGAGGCGGAAGATCAGCGAGACAGACAGGCAATTGGTATTGCTTAAAGGGGAACTGAAGAGAGAGCTATATGGAGGCTGTCAAGTTTATTTCCTTTTAATCAATACCAGTTGCCTGGCAGCCCTGCTGGTCTATTTCTCTGCAGTAGTATCTGAATAACAGCAGAAACAAGCATGCAGCTAGTCTTGTCAGATCTGACTTTAAAGTCTGAAACACCTGATCTGCTGTATGCTTGTTCAGGGGCTATGGTTATTAGTATTAGAGGCAGAGGATCAGCAGGGCTGACAGGCAACTGGTATTGCTTAAAAGGAAATAAACATGACAGTCTCCATATACCTCTCTCTTCAGTTCCCCTTTAAAAGGAAATAAATATGGCAGCCTCTACAATTCTCTCGCTTCAGTTGTCCTTTAAGTCAGTTGAAAAGATATCTGGTCTCCAAGAATGCTCTGATGGGGGAAGAGGGTGGGAGATAATGCCACATAACAAACAGCCTAGGCTGTGACATCACTAGGAGGGCGGGACTACATACAGCAATATACATTATTATATCACTATAGGAAGTGTTTCTGATGCTAAAACCAGGAAAATGACCGTATCCTGCACAGTTTACCGCATTCCACTATACCGGTATGTCACTACAGGGCCTCTTTAATTCAGCTTTACATTGCCTTGTGTTTCTGCTAAGATTTTGGTTTCCATGAATGTGATTCCGCTGCCAGCCTGCTCTGGAAGAGGACAGCAGAGATCTGGTTCTTATCCAGGCTGTATAAACTAGACCCAAGCCTTGTAACCCGCAATGTAATTATCTCAGGCTGCGATAGCAAACATGGCGATGCCCTGCGGCCCAGGCCGGCCCCCCAGAGTGATCTGCAGTTACAGTGGAGGTGGAATTATCACTTGATTACAGTTCCAGCACTTCATACGTCTTCCCAGAGTCACTTGGGGCCTCAGATTAATGGCCTGAGAGCGAGAACCGCACGGCTTTCCTCATACTTCATTATTAGCGGCCTCCTCTCTGCAGCTTAATAACGGCATTACGCTCACATTACAGGGATAGTAGGTGGGATGCTGAGCACAGGAAATCTGACACCTGGGTGACGTATTACAGCTAGGAAATATCCATCTGGTTTTAAAGCGTAACTGTCGGGCATACAATCAAAAATCAATTCTTTATTTTTATCTGGTAAACAAGTAATAAGGATGCTAATCAGGCAATCCAAAAGTTAAAATCTCGATTACTTTTCTTGTTGAAAAATGATCATTCCCCAGTTTACCTGACTCTTATTTGGTACATTGCCGCACAAAGGAAGTTGCAGGGCATGCTGGGTTGTCCTTTTTTGCTTCTCTACTATCCCCTCTGCTGCCTGATTGGCTGAAGCCTCTTTCCCTTCTGTTTTCCCCTCCCACACATCTGTTCCTCTCTGATTGGCCAATATTTCTCATGCTGAGATGATGTACTTTCTATAGTGAAGGGCGGGCAATGCATACACAATAAGGCAGAGGAGAGTAAGGGGGAAATGACATCAGGATTGGCTTCAAAATAGCCACAGCTAAAATGGGAAATGCTAAGAAGGATTTCTCTTTTTTACTGTAGAAAAATCACTAAAATCAAAACATGGACAGTGCAATACATATGTTATGTAAGTAGAGCAAGTATTTATCTACTTATATGTGTGTTTTTTTGATCTGCGAATAGTATGGTTGACAGCTCCTCTTTAAAGAGGACCAGTCAAGACCAAATTCATTACATTGAATTCCATTTCATTTCATGATACCGTGTCCTGGCATGTCCCTTTGTAATTGAAAAAAGTACTAAAAATTAGGTAAAAATATAATAAACTTCTTTTGAGTATTTTCTTAAATGGTGGGAGCTGTAGAGATATTTTACTGGCAAGGTTGGAAACTATCTTCTTACAGAAAAGTTAAAGGACAACTGTAATGAGAGAGATATGGAGGCTGCTATATTTATTGCATTGTAAAGCTAGGTTCTGGGTCCTAAAGGGCCTTTTCACTGCTCTCATGCATTCCTCGTTCCAGCGCTGTCACCCTCCATAGCGGTAGTCAACTGATTGGTTGAACACTGCTCTCTGCCACTTCAGGAGGCTATGAAAGTCTTTGGGAGCCTGAGTGCTCTCGAAGACGGGCGGCTCAGAACGTTGCATGTGCCAGCACGCTCTCTCACGCACTAACGCATGCGCAGTACAGAGCCACTCGACTTCCGAAGTCTCCTGCAGCAGGGGATTCAAACTGGGTGACATCACTGGAAGGATGGGGCCGTGAGAGTAGCAGGAGAGCTCTATAGGACCCAGAGCCTTAAATAAGTATCTGTTTTTTTCCCGCTTCCCATTACCTTTAAGCAATACCAGTTGCCTGGCTGTCCTGCTGATCCTCTGCCTCTAATACTTTTAGTCATAGACCCTGAACAAGCATGCAGCTTATTGACAGATCTGACAAGATCTTATAAGCCATTTACTGACAGAAACATATTTTATGGCTGTAATTACTAATCAGTGAGGGTTATGCTATAGTCTGACCCAGCCGCACCCGGTCCCGACCCGGACAGAAACTGTCACTTGCATACTTGATGTTTAACTCTTTCAGGCAGAGAAATAAAAAAAGAACAAAGCCTAGTTATTTGTGTGCTTGGCACTGTACATACACATGTCTGTCTCATGTCACATGTCACCTTGGTTGTCCTTTAATAGGATATGGGCCATGAATGTTATTGGTAGAATTTCTTCTGCCGTGTGGCCTTACTGGCACTTTAAAAAAGGCACTCCAGTGAAAATCCTACTAATATAATAAATGGGAAAGTTCGGATGTTTGTTACTCGATCACGCAAAAATGGCTGAATGGATTTGAATGAAATTTGGCACACACATAGTACATTACCTGGAATAAAGTATAGGATATTTTTTATTCCCATAACCAAAAAGGAGGCGGAGACAAATACAAATTTCACTGGAAAATGTAAACAGCAGCCATTCTTACACTGTTAATTGTAGGGTTCTCAAACTTTGCACAGTTGGTCTTTGGGTGACTGGTATTAATATTCAGAAAGGTGGGTGGAGTCTATAAAAGCCAATCAAAATTAACCTATTGATTTTCAAGGGGAATATTTACATTGCTGCCATTCTTGCACTGTTAATGGCACAAGCTTCAAACCTGGTACAGTTGATCATTGGGTGACTGGGGTTCAAATTCAGAAAAGGGGGTGGAGCCACAAACAGCCAATTAGATTTGTTTCATTTCAATGCAAATTATTGATGCCAAACACCGCAAAGATCACAAACTTGGTAATTGATTAATTGTGTGTTAGGGTTAGAAAGGTAGGCACAGCCAACACCAGCCAAATACATAAGCGGGCAACGCAGGGTCATAAGTGGGCGGAGACAAATACAAATTTTACCGGGAAAATGTAAACAGCAGCCACTCTTACACTGTTAATGGCAGGGTTCTCAAACTTTGCACAGTTGGTTACTGGGTGACTGGGATTAATATTCAGAAAAGTGGGTGGAGTCTATAAAAGCCAATCAAAATTAACCTATTGATTTTCAAGGGGAATATTTTCATTGCTGCCATTCTTGCACTGTTAATGGCACAAGCCTCAAACCTGGTACAGTTGGTTTTTGGATGACTAGGGTTCAATTTCAGTTTGTGGCTCCACCCGAGCCACAAATAGTCAATTAGATTTGTTTCATTCCAATGCAAATTATTGATGCCAAACACCGCAAAGCTCACAAACTTGGTAATTGAGTAATTGATTAATTGTGTGTTAGGGTAGGAAAGTGGGCACAGCCAAAACCAGCCAGATACATAAGCGGGCAACGCCGGGTCATAAGTGGGCGGAGACAAATAAAAAAATTTCTGGGAAAATGTAAACAGCAGCCACTCTTACACTGTTAATGGTAGGGTTCTCAAACATTGCACAGTTTGTTACTGGGTGACTGGGGTTAATATTCAGAAAAGTGGGTGGAGCCTACAAAAGGCAATCAAAAATGACCTATTGATTTTTCAGGGGAATATTTCATTGCTGCCATTCTTGCACTGTGAATGGCACAAGCCTCAAACCTGGTACAGTTGATCATTGCGTGACTGGGGTTTACATTTATAAAACGGGGTGGAGCCACACACAGCCAATATGATTTGTTTCATTTTAATGCTGGTTATTGATGCCAAAGACCGCAAAGCTCACAAACTTGGTCATGGAGTAATTGATTAATTGAGTGTTAGGGTTAGGAAAAGTGGGCGCAGCCAACACCTGCAAATAACTGGGCAATGCTGGGTCATCAGTAGGCGGAGACAAATGCAAATTTCACTGAGAAAATGTAAACTGCAGCAATTCTTACACTTTTAATGGCAGGGTTCTCAAACTTTACACAGTTGGTCACTGGGTGACTGGGATTAATATTCAGAGAAGTGGGTGGAGCCTACAAAGGCCAATCAAAATTCACCTATTGATTTTCAAGGGGAATATGTAATTGCTACCATTCTTGCACTGTTAATGGCACAGGCCTTAAACCTGGTACAGTTGGTCATTGGGTGACTGGGGTTCAAATTCAGAGAAAGGGGTGGAGCCACAAACAGCCAATCAGATTTGTTTAACCACTTAAGGACCAGCGGTCTCTGGGCACTTAAGGACCAGAGACCGCTGGTCCAATCCCGACAGAATCCCGACGAATCGCAGCACATACCCGTCGCAACCGCCGCCATCGCCGCTCGCCGGGACCCCCAGGACATAGACTCTGCCTGTCTCTATGACGGCAGAGTCATGTGAGCCGGTCAGGAGCCGCTTTCATTGGCTCCTGACCCTGTTTTTCAATGTAAGCCAATGGGAACAGCTTACATTGAAAGACAGGGCCAGGAGCCAATGAAATCGGCTCCTGACCGGCTCACATGACTCTGCCGCCATAGAGACAGGCAGAGCCTGTGAGATGCGGCGAGAATCGTCGGGTTTGAGCGTCGCGATCGGCAGGTAGCGGCGGAGACGGCGGATGCATACTGCGGACAGTGATTGAAATCTACGCCCTGCCAGCCAAAAGCCCACCAAAACAGGGCGTAGATTTCAATCACTGCGGTCCTTAAATAGTTAATCTCAATGCAAATTATTGATGCCAAAGATCGCAAAGCTCACAAACTTGGTTGAGTAATTGTGTGTTAGGGTTAGAAATAGTAAGCGGAGCCAACAGCAGCCAAATACATACCAGAACAATGTTAGGAAATAAGTGGGTGGAGAAAAATACAAATTTCATTGCGGAAATGTAAACTGCAGCCATTCTTACACTGTTAACGGTAGGGTTTTTAAACTTTTACACAGTTGGTCACTGGGTGACTGAGATTAATATTCAGAAAGTGGGTGGAGCCTATAAAAGCCAATCAAAATCCACCTATTGATTTTTAAGGGGAATATTTAATTGCTGCCATTCTTGCACTGTTAATCACCTGTACCTGGTACAGTTGGCCATTGGGTGATTGGGGTTCAAATTCAGAAAAGGGGTGGAGCCAAAGCCAATCAGATTTATTTTTTTTTCATTGCAAATTATTGATGCCAAAGACCGCAAAGCTCACAAACTTGGTCATTAAGTAATTGTGTGTTAGGGTTAGGAAAAGTGGGCAGAGCCAACACTAGCCAAATACATACCCGGGCAACGCCGGGTGTCCAGCTAGTAATGTAATAAAAAATGCTTAATTTTTACAATAATTATGTATAAATGATTTAGTCAGTGTTTGCCCATTGTAAAATCTTTCCTTTCCCTGATTTGCATTCTAACATTTATCACATGGCGACATCTTTACTGCTGGCAGGTGATGTCACTGTAAGGAAATGCTGCTTGCTTTTTTGGCAGTTTAAAACAGCTGTACACAGTAAAACAGCTCTTATTTCCCACAATGCAACGAGGTTCACAGAAAGTAAACTGCCAGGACCATGGTCCTCACAGTTTCCTGTGGAAGGGTTTCATCACAATATCAGCCCTACAGAGCCCCCTGATGATCCTTTTGGGAAAAGGAATAGATTTCTCTTGGGAAAGGGGGTATCAGCTACTGATTGGGAGGAAGTTCAATTCTTGGTCACGGTTTCTCTTTAAGCTAAAGGGTGGCTCCGTCTCGAAATCCCTTCACAGCAAATAGCGGCCTCCCTCTCCCCAAATCGCTGCTGAATTTTATTGTATCAGATTTATTGTTGGGTCAATCATGCATATTCTGATTTAATTACATCTCGGCTCACATCTGTCTCTTCCATTATTCACAGTGACACAGCTAATGGATTTTAGTGATTTTGTTGTTGCATTCAGCAGCTGCTGGATCCATGTGGATGAGACGGGCTGTGAATAATGACTTACTCAGCGACAAGTCGGCGAACTCGGGTAACCCAGCGGAGGCGCAGAGCTGGTAGAAGATGTGATAGTTCCTCTCCTCTTCTGCCTGGGGAGGAAACATACAAGAGAGTGAGCGTCATGTGACATTACCGCCGACACACTGCTAGCCAGGAATCACCCAGAGGCAGCGCCCCTAGTGGCAGGGCTGTGTACTGCTCCATACTATGTTGTAACATCCAAAAATAAAATATTGCCAAATAATTGTTAGTGCCCCAAAAATATATTTAACCCCCTCCCCCTTTTGTATATAAAATATAGTTTGGGGCACTATGCATATGACTTGGCGCACTCTGCCGAAGGGTCACATGAATGTAGTTTTTGGCGTTGCGTTGAGATGCGTTGGAAGTGTTGCATCGTACCCCCCAATGCTTTGGTCAGGTGTAAAACCGGCCTCAACAATACCAGTTGCTTGGCAGTCCTGTTGATCTTCTGACTTCAGCAGACTCTGAGTCACAACCCTGAAACTAGCATGCGTCAAATTCTGTCCGGCTCAAGTCAGGGCACCTGATCTGCATGCTTGTTCTGGGTCTGTGGCTAAAAGTATTAGAGGCAGAGGATCAGCTGGACAGCCAGGTAATATACAGGATCTTCTCAAAAAATTAGCATATTGTGATAAAGTTCATTATTTTCTGTAATGTACTGATAAACATTAGACTTTCATATATTTTAGATTCAAATACACACAACTGAAGTAGTGCAAGCCTTTTATTGTTTTAATATTGAGGATTTTGGCTTACAGCTCATGAATACCCAAAATTCCTATCTCAAAAAATTTGCATATTTCATCCGACCAATAAAAGAAAAGTGTTTTTAAAACAAAAAAGTCAATCTTCAAATAATTATGTTCAGTTGTGCACTCAATACTTGGTCGGGAATCCTTTTGCAGAAATGACTGCTTCAATGCAACGTGGCATGGAGGCAATCAGCCTGTGGCACTGCTCAGGTGTTATGGAGGCCCAGGATGCTTCGATAGCGGCCTTAAGCTCATCCAGAGTGTTGGGTCTTGCGTCTCTCAACTTTCTCTTCACAATATCTCACAGATTCTCTATGGGGTTCAGGTCAGGAGAGTTGGCAGGCCAATTGAGCACAGTAATACCATGGTCAGTAAACCATTTACCAGTGGTTTTGGCACTGTGAGCAGGTGCCAGGTCATGCTGAAAAATGAAATCTTCACCTCCATAAAGCTTTTCAGGATAGAGAATCTGTGGGATATTGTGAAGAGAAAGTTGAGAGAGCAAGACCCAACACTCTAGATGAGCTTAAGGCCGCTATCGAAGCATCCTGGGCCTCCATAACACATGAGCAGTGCTACAGGCTGATTGCCTCCATGCCACGCCACATTGAAGCAGTCATTTCTGCAAAAGGATTCCCGACCAAGTATTGAGTGCATAACTGAACATAATTATTTGAAGGTTGACTTTTTTTGTTTTAAAAACACTTTTCTTTTATTGGTCGGATGAAATATGCAAATTTTTTGAGATAGGAAATTTGGGTTTTCATGAGCTTTTTGCCAAAATCATCAATATTAAAACAATAAAAGGCTTGCACTACTTCAGTTGTGTGTAATGGATCTAAAATATTTGAAAGTCTAATGTTTATCAGTACATTACAGAAAATAATGAACTTTATCACAATATGCTAATTTTTTGAGAAGATCCTGTACATTGTTTATTAGGAAATAAATATGGCAGCCTCCATATCACTCTTACCTCGAGTTTCCTTTAAAAGTCTCACTGATGAGAGCATTCTTCACGCATAGCAAATTAGGAGAACAGGTCCCGCTGAATACTATAAGGATAGTTAGTCTACCTGCAACTTCTGAACTGCTCACTTTTAATTTAGCGAAGACTTTGCCAGCTGCCGGGCTTGAAAGACATTTAGAAAATGGAATGAGCGCCATTAGAGGCCCCCCCAACAAATCCCACGGCCGACCGGCCCACAGAGGACCACTACGGCAGATACCTGGATTTCACTGATTATTTCCTATCACTCACATTTGTACGGATCCCTGAAGCAAGATCTACTGTTCAATGAGCCTTGAATTAGACTTTTCAGCAAACTACTCTTTAGAGGCTTCAATAAAACCCGTTATGGCTTTCACACTGTCTGTTCTGTAACCGCCGGAAATGGAAATTTAGCATGGCCTATCCACTGCACTATAGATTACTGACTCAGCAAACAAGACTAATAAACCGAAATATCTGCAGGAGGCCATTCCATGTTTTACAGAATGCAAAGGACTCATCGCCCCAGCAGCAACCGATTGACGAGGATACCTAAAGAGCAACTCCAGTGAAAATAATGTAATAAAAAAAGTGCTTCATTTTTACAATAATTATGTATAAATGATTTAGTCAGTGTTTGCCCATTGTAAAATCTTTCCTCTCCCTGATTTACATTCTGACATTTATCACATGGTGACATTTTTACCTCTGGTAGGTGAGGTCAGTGGAAGGAGCTGCTGCTTGCTTTTTTTGGGCAATTGGGAACAGCTGGAAACAGCTATTTCCCACAATGCAATGAGGTACACAGACAGGAATCTGCCAGGATCATGGTCCTGACATCACACTGTGGGGGGGTTTCAGCACAATATTAGCCATACAGACCCCTTCCCTGATGAACCGTTTGAGAAAAGGAAAAGATTTCTCATGGGAAAGGGAGTATCAGCTACTGATTGGGATGAAGTTCAATTCTTGGTTACGGTTTCTCTTTAATTTACGGTATTACTTTAAATGGGTGTCCTGCTCTTTAATTTCAGAGAGATTCTACTAATGCGAGTTGCGAAAGAGAAGGAAGGAACGATGTCGGCAGCAAAAATTTGTTATGTATGTTTGAAGGGCAGGTTTGTTTTATTTTAGCTCCCTGGTTTTTCTGCCATTGGTGTATTACTCAAGGATTGGGAAGAATTTCCAGCCTTGTTCAATGGAATTCAAGATGGTCATACATTAAAGTGTCACCTATCCCCCCCCCCCCCCCCCCCCATGTTTTTAAGTCTCATCTCTCCACCGGCGCAACTCCTGGCCTCTTACGGTGTCCGCCATCCAGGGCCGGATTTAAAGGGGAACTTCAGCCTAAACAAACATACTGTTATTAAGTTACATTAGTTATGTTAATTGGTAACATAATCCCTTACCCACCCTGTTTTAAAAGAACAGGCAAATGTTTGTGATTCATGGGGGCTGCCATCTTTGTCATGGGGGCAGCCATCTTTTTGGTTGAAAGGTGGTAAAAAGGAGCAGGAGACACAGTTCCAACTGTCCTGTGTCCTGATTACCCCTCCCAGCTGCACACACTAGGCTTCAAATGTCAAATTCAAAATGTAAAAAAAAAAAAATTGCACCAAAACAGCAGAACGAGAACAACAACATCAGAAATCCCATCATGCTTTGCACAGCATAAGGGTAAAACTGCCCGGGCAGTTTTCTTGTGTGCAGCTAAAAATGAGGCTTGTATAAGAGAAACAAAGTTCTGATGCTGTGAAACTGTTAAAGAAACACCAGGCCTTTTCAGTGCTGCTGAGTCAATTTTTAGTCCGGAGGTTCACTTTAAGCCATGGCCTAGATCAGGGGTGGATGGCAGCAGGCTTTACTGGGGGGAGGGTCACCTGGCTAACTATACTGGAGAGAGGGGAGTCATCTGGCTATCTATATGTATGGGGGGGGGTAGGGTCATCTGGCCTCTTATGGCCCATACTCACGAGGGACTTTTGTCGCCTCAACACGCGGCGCGCGCGTGTTGCGGCGACAGGTCGCCCGTGAGTATGGGCCGTCGCGCGCGCGCGCACCCCGAACTGTCGCCCGTCGCTCATGTCGCCATGCGATTGAAAGTTTCAATCGCATGGCGACAGTCGCCGCCGCACCTCCCCCGCAACTGTCGCTAGTCCGCGTGAGTACGCGGACTAGCGACAGCAACCTCCATTGTGGTAAATGGAGCTTCCGGCGGGGGGAGGAGGAACGTCGGCGACAGCTTCCGTCTCGCCGCTGGTCCCTCTTCCGCGTGTGTACGCGGAGGGACCTGGCGAGGAGCTGTCGCCGGCCTGTCGCCCACACGCTCACGTGTGCTGGCGACAGGCCACTTCTGCAGCCCGTGAGTACGGGCCATTATACTAAAGGGAAGGCAGGGAAGGGGTGATCTGGAGACCTTTACTGAAGGGAATGGGGGGAGGGGGGTCATCAGGCTACCTAAACTGCAGGGGTAGAGGGTTATCTGGCTACCTCTTCTGGAGGTGTGTGTGTGTGTGTGTGTGTGTGTGTGTGGGGGGGGGGGGTGTTGAACTGTCATTTGGCTGCCTGGAGGGGGGGAGGGGACATCTGGTTACCTATCCTAAAAAGGGGAGGCTGCTGACAGTGGCCTTGGGTGGTAAAGAGTAAAAATCCGTCCCTGTCACCATCCCCCAGAGCGTTGGTACTATGTGACTCGGCAAATGTAATGTCACACATGGGGCAGTATCATCTGGAGGAGGAACTCACAGCCATGCCCAACACCATAGGAGGCCAGGAGCTGGGCTGGTGGAAAGATGAGAATTTCTGCTTTCAAAATCGGAAATTGGAATCGCCTGTAGTGTAAAAGAGAAGCTGTATAAAGTCAGAATGTTATCTTAGCATCCTACCTGGAACACGACCCGTGATTTCTCCAGCAGGTAGGTCCTCATATTGGCACCGATAATGCGATATCTCTTGTCAAACCCAATCTGGATGTATTTTCCAAACCGACTGCTGTTATCGTTCCGGGTCGTTTTGGCATTTCCAATGGCCTAAATGAACAAATGTTACTGATTTAGACTTAAAGTGTACCAGAGATGACATGTGACATGGTGAGATAGACATGTGTATATACAGTGGCAAGCATACAGACACTTATGCTGCGCTCCTTTTCTTTTTCCCTGCCTGAAAGAGTTTAAAATTAGCTGTGGAACTGACAGGTTTGCTCCAGTCAGGACTCAGCTCACTGATAAATTACAGCTATGAAACACTTTCCTAAGCAGATACCTGGGCATTTTACTGTGAAAGGAAAAGATAAAAAGGTCAATAGTTCCTGTATTTTCACTCTGGGACTCTCAAGACACTGCAATTGAGCAAAGACTATGAAATATTAAATCTGCTTTGTAAATGTTTTTATACATAAAATAAAACTTTGGAATATCTAAAAGAGTCATTTTTAGGAGTAGAAAGACAGATCCAATTGGTTATCTCATTAGTTTATATTCATCTCTGATTCACTTTAAGGCATGTGAGAAAGACAAGAAATGGTAACTCACAAGGGAAATTTAGTGCATTAGGGCTAAGAGGAGATACATTTACGATTTAAAAACATCTATAAGCCTCTGAAGGATCCAGAGTAGTACCTCTCCTTAGTTAAAGGAATCATGAGCTAAATAATGCTGCCCCTTTATATACTTACCCTACGGCTTCCTTCAGCCCCTGGCAGCCGACATGTCCCACGCCGCAGCTTCACTCCCAGCCAGCGGCCCGGGGTCCCCGTCGGTGCAGAGGCCGACCTCGAGGTCGTCCTCTACTGCGCCTGCGCAAGCACCGATGTCAATCAAGTCCATGTTGTTCGCAGTGTACTGCGTAGGCACATAACTATTACGCCTGAGCAGTACACTGTGGACAACGTGGACTTGATTCACAGCGGTGCTCACAAAGGCGCAATAGAGGTCAGCCTCTGCACTGGTGGAGACCGCGGGCCGGTGGCTGCAAGCTGAGATGCTGTGAGGGACATATTGGCTGCAAGGGGCTGGAGGAAACCCCGGGTAAGTTTGTCATGGGGAGGCATTATTTGACGGACGATTCCTTTAAATAGACTCTGTAACAAAATTGTCAGCCTCATTTCTTCTATCCTATAAGTTCCTATACATGTTTTAACCTCCTTGGCGGTAAGCCCGACCTCAGGTCGGGCTATGCTGCACAGGAGGATTTCTCAGGCCCTGCTGGGCCGTTTCGCATAATTTTTTTTTTTGGTACACGCAGCTAGCACTGTGCTAGCTGCGTGTACTTCCCGATTCGATGCTACCCGCCCCCCCTCTCCCCCTCTCCCCCCCCCCCCGCGACCCCTTGCACAGCCTGGCCTATTAGCTCCAGGAAACAGTTCTGAACGGGATTTCCTGTTTGCGCTCCTGCTGCACAACGGCTATCATGTAGCTAGCGCTAGGCTAGCTACGTGAATAAAAAAAATATATATATATATTAAAGTGCTGAGCTGCCCCCTGGCGGTTTTAATAGACCGCTAGGGAGGTTAATGTGCTCTGGATTACTGCAGCCTTTTCTAGTTGCACTTTCTCTGTACTATATCTAATCTTCTTTTCTTTGTCAAGCTTTGTCGACCCAGAGAGGAATGCGCTGCCTCTGCTGTGATAGGGAGAAGTTATGCACGCCCCCTCCTGGCTCTGTGTGTGTGCTTTGTTTATCCCTCACAGACAGGTCTCTGCTCTCTGTTGCAGCTTGTCTGAGGGGGGAGGGAGCTGCCCATGCTAAGAAACCCTGACTGGAGTGAAGATAATTCACTATGTAATAAAAACGTGTAGTATAGTATACTGTACCGTGTGATATATATATATATATATATATATATATAGATAGATAGATAGATAGATAGATAGATAGATAGATAGATAGATAGATAGATACACAAACATCACTTCCTGGTTAGCGAGCCATGTTTTTTTATTGTAAACACTGCCTAAAACTGGCGATTAAAAGCCAGGATCGTGGCGGAAATGGCAAAGAGGGATCCAGGAGATCACAGTGACTCGATTGGTATGTTTTTTATTGTACAAATCGGACAGTACAGATTCCTTTAAGTATTTGATTTTTGACCCGAAGTTCCCCTTTAACCAGCTGAGCGGTCTGGACGAGCTCAGCTCGTCCAACACCGCCAGCGGCTGCCGCTCAGGCCCTGCTGGGCCGATTTTAACGAAATAAAAAGCAGCACACGCAGCCGGCACTTTGCCAGCCGCGTGTGCTGCCTGATCGCCGCCGCTCTGCGGCGATTCGCCGCGAGCAGCGGCGAAAGAGGGCCCCCCTAGCCGCCTGAGCCCAGCGTAGCCGGAACAAAAAGTTCCGGCCAGCGCTAAGGGCTGGATCGGAGGCGGCTGACGTCAGGACGTCGGCTGACGTCGATGACGTCACTCCGCTCGTCGCTATGGCGACGATATAAGCAAAACAAGGAAGGCCGCTCATTGCGGCCTTCCTTGTTTATTCTGGGCGCCGGAGGCGATCGGAAGATCGCCTCCGGAGCGCCCTCTAGTGGGCTTTCATGCAGCCAACTTTCAGTTGGCTGCATGAAATAGTTTTTTTTTTATTTAAAAAAAACCCTCCCGCAGCCACCCTGGCGATTTAATCAGAACGCCAGGGTGGTTAAGGACCTTTTACACTTACCACGTTGCATTGTGTTACCATTTTCTACCACACCTTGTCGCAATGGCCAATACAGTCAATGGAACATGACACACTGCCTGAGATGTCATGTGATGTGATGGAAGTGCCCTGTGTAATGCAGAAGCTGCTGTGTGTTACTGTACAACATCCACGGTAATCTTGGAAGTGCCACGTTATTTTTTTTTTCCTTAGGTCGCATTGCGGCTGTAACAGCTTCACTGCGCTGTGATTGGTCTATAATCGAACGTGGACCTGGACTCTTGCACAGAGAAATGCACCCTGTGTATTTTTATGGAGAAGAGCCTGTCTAATTTCCCCTTATCTTCAAGTAATCACAAGTGTAATTGGCTCTCTAAACTGTGTCAGCACAGAATTTCGGCAGTCCTTGGCAGACACAGCTAATGTGTAAAACACAGGATGTTAACCCTTTGTCTGCTTTCATGAAAGCAGGAAGTACATATAGCACGAGCTCTATAAGCTGTAACAAATAAATGTTTTTTTCTTTAAAGGTTATTATGCTGTTGCTTATCTTTTAGAGCGGAGAGAAAGTTCTGAGTTCAGGTCCGCTTCAAAGTTAATGTAGATTTGGAAAACAAAATGGATACTTAGCTAAGGAGAGGGGAGGTTCTGGATCCTATAGATACAAAAAATGAACAGCACGCCATGCAATTAAAATGCATAATGTATTGTACACCGATTGAAAAATCACAAGTAGTGGGCTATACACAGCAGTAGTAATACAGTGTGAACCAAGTATTGATGTATAGTTATACACTTTGAGCAGTTACAATAGCAAACAAACAAAAACAAACATTGGATCACTCTAGCTAAGGCTAATGTCGGGGATACACGGTACCGTGTATCGACCAGCTGATCCGGCCAGCTGATAATATGAGGCTGGCCCGATCAAGCTGCTTGATCCCCGCCGGCGGACAATGGCAGGTAATCGAGCGCTGATAAGGAAGCGCTGGCGGGGACGAGCGGTAATCGATCCGCGCAGACGCGGCTGGGGTCGATCCGGTCGTCGAATCGGCCGCCGAATCGACCCGTGTATTCCCAGCATAAGGGAAACAGAGAACAATATGCCAATCACAGTGTATGAAACAGAGTGTCCGTATGCAAAATGTCCCAAAACACCCTGACAGCGCTGTTTCTGCGAATACCTTTATCAGAAGGTAAGCGGAGGACTCCCCAACAGATGCTGTTCCTTGCTGCTGTCATTTTGCTAGAGTGATCCAATATTCATTTCTGTTTGTTTGCTATTGTAACTGCTCAAAGTGTATAACCATACATCAATACTTGGTTCACACTGTATTACTACTGCTGTGTACAGCCCACTACTTGTGATTTTTGAATCGGTGTACAATACATTACTTTATGCATTTCAATTGCACGGTGTGCTGGTCATTTTTTTATATATTGCTTGGTAAGACCTACTGAGGGTCTGATTTACTGACTGAGCACCCATAGCTGCTACTGCTTTCTCATTTTAAACCTCAGGTGTGCTAAACCAAATTTATTTCATGTTTCTGGGTCCTATAGACTAGAGCCTTCCAGTTACTCTCACGGTCCCCTCATTCCAGCGTTGTCACTGCCGTTCCAATCTGCCGCCACAGGAGGTTTCGGAAGTCTTCAGGAGCCCGAGTGCTCCCAAAGACGGGCAGCTCTGTACTGATCATGCGTGAGCGCGCGCTTGTGCACTCGGGCTCCCCAATACTACCGGGGGTAACAGCACTGGAACCACGAGAGAAACAAGAAGGCACATTACGACCCAGAGCCTTCCCTCTCCTTAAAGGACACCCAAGGCGAAAATAAACTAATTAAATAAACAATTGTATTTATCTTCCTTTTTCTAAAAATGACTTTTTAAGATATGCCACAGTTTTATCTTATGTTTAAATCTACTTTTTAAGTTTTTACTGTTTTATTGTTTGTGCTCAATGACACATTCATTGAAGTATGCCAGAGCTAAAATCTATGAACTATTGACTCTTTTTATCTCTTTCCTGCTCTCAGAAGCCATTTTCTGCTAGGAAAGAGTTTTATAGTTGGAATTTCTTATCAGTGAGGGTCACACTATTTTAACTCTTTCAGGCAGAGAAAGAAAAAAAGGAACACAGCATAGTTATTTGTGTGCTAGGCACTGTGCATACCCATGTCTATCTAACCATGTCACATGTCACCTCGGGTATCAAGCGGATTCGAAATGAAAAACGAACTATAACAAGTAACTTGTCTATATATCTTATCTAAAGTTTAGATAGTTTACACAGCAAATCTAGCTGAAAACAGCTTTAATAGAAAATGATTATGTCTTCCTGTGATACAATGACAGCAGCCATGTTGTTTGTAAACATTACACAGAGGCAGGCTTATCTGTATCTTGAGCACTCAGACTGTGAAAAAAACCTAATCCCCCTCCTCCTCCGCCTCTGAAATCAATGGCTAGTAACACCTCCTCCTCCCCCTGCCCAGACTGAGCTCCCATGAGCCCTTGCTACTGCCAAGGTTCTCTGAAAACCTGTGGGAGTGGTTTATTTAGTTTATAGGGAATTAGAGTATTAAAACAAAAACAAAAAAGTATTTGGCTTGAGGAATACCCTATAAACAATAGGAAAGGAACACAATTATGCAATGAGTAAAAGTTCACCTCGGATCCACTTTAAGTATGTTTTTTTTTTCCTCTCTGGTTTACATTCACTTTAACCCAACCAGCAAACAGTAGTAATCACACTAATCTTGCAGCAATAACCCCTGAGGCCTAATAAGACCCAAGTTGCAAACACTTCCCCGGAATAGAAGCAACACCACCTAGCCCAGGTTTGTTAAATCATTAAAGTCCCCCCTCCCCAGCCCAGAAGCATCTCATCTCTGCAGAGCGCAGACAGCAGAGGCCTCTGTTCCTCCTGTAATGACTGAAGTACAATTACAGCCTTTCATCACTGCACACAGGAGAGTCAATACAATTGATAGTGGTGTTGAATAGACAATTATAGCCAATTGATTTGGCCTGTCATTATGTGTCACACAGGAGACCGCTGAGATCCAAGGAACACCTGGATCCAAAGGGGAATTACTGAGGGAGCCATTATCACTCCTCATAAAGTGAACATTTATACAGATATATACATCTCTTATGTAAAACATTTTCCACTGCAAACCACCATGATTTATTTAGCTTATTTAGCAGAGAGAAAGTTCTGAGTTTAGGTCTGCTTTAAACTTGATTTCCTGTACCTTGCGCTGCAATTTTTAGTGCGATCGTTTTATGTATGTATTAGGGGATGAGGGGCGGGGCCTCACACTGCATGGAGGAATGGCATGAAAATCGCATAGTAACACGCTTCTTTTTCATGCACTCCCATAGACTACTACCTAAGGGCAAGCAAAGGAATACTGCAGCAGGCAGTGTGATTGCACTAAGGTAAAACTGTGAGCGCACAATTGCAACAGTGGAAAAAGGGGCATTGCAGTGATAGCCACTGTGCACCTGTCATTTTCAGAATGCTGCAAAAACGCAGGCAATCCCTTTTTCAGATTGCAACGCTGCCAGTGGAAAAGGGCATTTATTTAGTAAAAAAAATTGACCATTAACAACTTAATTGATCGTGAGTTGCGCTCAATTGGAAACAATCTTTTGGGCCCACCAATGGAGGGAAAAATGCTAAGCAAACCAATCAGACTTAAAGGGGCTCTATGGCGAAAAATTTTAAATATGTGCAAACATGACAAATAAGAAGTACGTTTTTTCCAGAGTAAAATGAGCCATAAATTACTTTTCTCCTATGTTGCTGTCGCTTACAGTAGGTAGTAGAAATCTGACAGAAGCGACAGGTTTTGGACTAGTCCATCTCTTTATAGGGGATACTCAGCAAGGCTTTTATTCTTTATAAAGATATTCCCTACAAAGGATTCAAACAATGATGCTGGCCAGCTTCCCTGCACGCTACACAGTTTTTTGGCAATTGGACAGAGCAACTGCCATTCACTAAGTGCTTTAGAAAAAAAATAAATCCCTGAGAAGCCCCCATGAAGAGATGGACCAGTCCAAAACCTGTAACTTCTGTCAGATTTCTACTACCTACTGTAAGGGCCCGATTCCGCATGCGTTTTTTGCCGCGATTTCGCATAGGTTAGGGTGATGCGATTTTAACCATGTCACTGCCTGTGTGAATTAACATGGGTACCTATGCGAAATCGCATGCAAATTCGTGGCAAAAAACGCATGGGGAAAACACATGCGATTTCCCTATTAAATACATTGCGTGCGATTCGCCTGCATTCCACACGCAGGCGAATTCTGAGGGCCCTACCCTGCAGATTTTTTCTGCACAGAAAAACGTGCAGGAAAACGCACAAGTGGAAACAGTCCCATCCACTTGTACTGGCTGTGCGAATCTGCATGCGGGCAACGCATGCGGATTCGCGATAGTGGAAACGGGCCCTAAGTGACAGCAACATAGGAGAGAAGTAATTTATGGCTCATTTTACTCTGGAAAAAAAAATACTTCTTATTTGTTTATGTTTGCACATATTTTAAATTTTACAATTTTTCCCCACAGTGCCCTTTTAAGGTGTCCATAAACGTTACAATTTTTTCATCACATGTGATCTTTCGACATCGTTTTTACAATCGTAAATAATTGGAAGGTAATTATCGATTGTTCTCATTAATGGTCAATTAGGTCATTTTCTCTCTTCAGATGCGATCGTAAAATCCAAAACTTTTGGGACAGTTACATTTTCTGTTCCAAACGACCATAAAATCATTTTACACTGATTTTCACCACACACTGCAGTTTTCCGTACAATATGATTGTAAAAAGTGCATTGAAAGATCGCACATGATGAAAAAATTGTACCGTTAATGGGCATCTAAAAATAATCTTTCCAAAGTTTGGATCAACAGAAGGATCGAGAGATTGATCGATAGAACGATTGCTCATAGTCGATCAGCACTATTAACAGTATCCAATCAGTCGTACAGTCAATCATCCAACAGATTGTACCGTTAATGATTACCTTAAGGGTGCCCATTAATGGTACAATTTTTCCTTCAGATTCGATCTTTTGACACCATTTTTATGATGAACTTGTATAGAAAACTGTGCGGTGTGTGATGTAAAACGATTCTTTGGTCAATTCGAAAAGGAAAAAATAATCAATCCAAAAGTTAGATTTCATAATCAAATCGGAAAGTAAAACCTTCTTAAATGGGAACAATCGATAATTGCCTTCCGATTAGTTTTGGTCATTCAAATTGTGTCAAAAGATTGAATGGGAAAGAAAAATTGTACTGTTAATAAGAACCTTATGACTGAACATGATTGTACAATCACAATTGTAGGGTGTATGAATAATGGACGGATGCTTTATATGGGTCAACAGCAGCACAATCCAGCAAACTATGAAGTGCTGCTCATAATGGAAATCAGGGAAGATCAATGAGACGTAAATAATTCTGAGTTGATGCAAATTTTATGAAAATGAATGTGACTGGAAAGCAGACCAAACAAATGTAGTAGTGGCTGAACATCCGACGTGAGGGAAGGAGACACAAGGAGCAAAAGACATGATCTGGCTCCAGAAGAGGGACTTCCCGGAAGCCTTACATCAGAGGTCTTAAACTCGCGGCCCACGGGCCATTTGCGGCCCTCGATACAATATTTTGTGGCCCTCACAGGCAAAAGCTTCCTTATAGTTCGCTTCAGTGCTCCCAAGTAATCCGCCGCATCCCCGCCGCTAAACGAGGGCTGCAGAGCCCACAAATTGCCCGGGGGGCAATCCGCCGGCATTTCCTGGAAGGGGCAGAGCTTTCAGCTTCAGCTCTGCCCCTCCTGACGTCAATCGCCGCACCGATCGCCGCCTCTCCCCGCCCCTCTCTGTGAAGGAAGAGTGAGAGGGGCGGGCAGAGGCGGCGATGCGCCGCGATTGTGAAATTCCTTATGCAGCCCAGCCTCATCCTGACTTTGCCTCCTGCAGCCCCCCAGGTAAATTGAGTTTGAGACCCCTGCCTTACATCTTAAAGTGTACCAGAGCTCCCCCCCCCAAATAAAAATATACATACCTGGGGCTTACTCCAGCCCCATCAGCTTGGATCGCTCCCACGTTGCCATCCTCTGATGTGGAAGCGGGTCCCTGCACTTCCGTCAGTCGGCTCCAGTCTACACAGGAGAAGTGCACTCTTTGCGTATTTCTCCAGCAGCTGCTGGAGAGATATGTAGAGGGCGCACTTCCCTTACGTCAGACTGGCTCCAACTGACGGAAGTGACAGGACCCGATACCGGAGCTGCAGACATCGGAGGACGCCGGCGTGGGAGCAATCCAAGCTGATGGGGCTGGAGGAAGCCCCAGGTATGTATAAATCTTTTTTTTTTTCACGAGCTCTGAGCCCCTTTAAGCCTCATACACACGTGCAACTTTTCCACCCAACTATCGCTTTCAACTTGGTGTTATAGTCAATAGTTTGGCATGTGTATGGGCAGCAAACGACTAGACGACCAACTGACAACAGGTGGCTTGTCCGACTCACCCCCGCGGATCAACTGATCCATTATCGTGCAGGTTGGCCACGTGTGTACAAGTCGTTTGAACGAATTGTTGCTTTTTGAATGCAGGTATGGTGTGCGTGCGCAGTATTTAAATTGGTTGGTTGTTTAGTTGGTTAGCGTGTGTGTGTACCTACTGGTTGTGCAAACAACAAGTCGTGTGATTTGTGTGTTTGGTCGTGTATTAAGTTGCATGTACTGTATGTATAAACCTTTAGAGTCCCTGCCATGGCCTTACCTCCATGATGGGGCTGGATGCCAGGACTTTGTCTTCCACGTTGGCGTCGCTGGCTGACCCGCTGACTGTGGCGAAGTATCTCATGGCGTATTTGGCAGACACAGTTTTCCCAGCTCCAGACTCACCGCTCACTATGATGGACTGGTTCTTCTCATCCCTAGAAGATATAAACAGAGGTTTCAGGAATATCTGTACCGAAATCGCGATCACCAAGATCACAATTTCGGATTCGTCAAAGTGGTGATTACCGTGATGACGTCATTTCCGCATGGGAGAAGTTTGAAGACACTGCTTCAAACTTCCCTCAAGTCCGGCCCGCAGTGTGAGCAGTGTTGGTCATACCTTCCGTACGAGTCCAACGCTATCCGTCCTCTCTCGCCGTCTGCCGGCTCTTGTGCATGGCATACTTCCTGGCTCCTGTATGTCACATGACATACAGGAAGTATGCCGTGCATTAGAGCCTGCAGGAGGCGAAGTGGATAGATGGGCATTGCTGGGCACATGCTGGAAGGTATGTTCAGCACTGCCGCAGCTTGGGGGACAGAGTGGGCACAGAGAGAGAAAAAAGGGGCACAAAGAGAGACACAAAGAGAGCAAGAAACAGACCCAGAAGGGGCACACAGAGAGACACAAAAGGGGGAAGAGAGAGGCCCAGAGGGGGCACAGAGGGAGACACAAAGGTGGCAAGACAGACCCAGAGGGGGCACAGAGAGAGACAAAGGGGGTAAAAAAGAGACACAGAGGGGACACAGAAAAAGAGGGGTACAAAGAGACGCAAAGGGGGTACAAAGACACAGAGAGTTCACAAAGAGAGACAGGAGACAGATGCACAGCGGGGGAACAAAGCTTCATTTGAAGGAAATCGTGAATCAAATCAAAATCGTGATTTGGAACAGAAATCTCTTAATTAAATTTTTTCCTAAAATCGTTCAGGCCTAGTCCACACAATACAGTATACAGCAGAGTGCACTGTATACGGCCCCGGCGGGGATCACCTGATGCCGGATACATGTGGTTGCCGGTTGCTTGAGCAACCAGCCTAAAAGAACCCAAATACTTACTGAGCCTCCAGCGACGTCTTGTAGGCTTCCTGCAGCTCCTAGCGACTTTCCCCATCCTCCGTGCACGCAGCAGGTCAGGTGATATGACGGCTTGCCTGCACAAAGGACGCCGAAAGCCGCTAGGAGCTGCAAGAAGCCTACAAGACGTCGCTGGAGGCTCAGTAAGTATTTTAAAGCCTCTAAACCTGCCCAAGCCAGCAATCATCTTTATTGGGCGATCTACAACAGTGTGGTTGATCGAAAGTCGATTGACTAGTGGCCCATACACTGCAAGTGAGATCCTCCTTCACTAATCGATCTGAGCAATGCTGGGACTCCATGCTCTGAAACCAAAAATCCATTCTGTTTCAATCAAAATCATGTGAACATGAGCTGATTCCTTCACGATGGACGATATTCCATTTCCCCCAAATGATTAAATAGGTCAATTTGACCAGATATTGACCAATTTCCATTGGTTGAGCAGAATGGAACATAATCAATCCTCGATATGATAATATGATCAAATAAAATGGTCAATTGAGCAGGAAAATCAAGTAGGGACCATTTCCACTATAGCTGAATGCCATGTAGACGCCCCCATCACATCATTGCTAAAGCAAAAGGAAACCCTCTTGTACTCCAGCTTGGTCACCTCCTCTCACTCCTACATACAGGACTTCTCATGAGACTCACCTCTCCTTTGGACCTCTCTCCCACAGCCAGTCTGTCATGCTTCGAGCCTAGAAACCTTCAAATGTGCTCTCAAAACACACCTGTTCAGACAAACCTATAATCCGCTATAGGTAGCATTGGAGGTTTACTGCCTCATCCGCTAACCCCTGTGTCTCCACGCCTAAAGTTTCCACCCACCAACCTCTAGATTGTAAGCTTGCAAGTGTTGGGACCCTCTCTTAGGGCTGGTGCACACCGAGCGGCTTTTTGGGCGTTTTCAGATCCGCTTGCGGCTGCGGATCTGCTTGGTCAATGTATCTCAATGGGGTGGTGCACACCAGAGCGGGAGGCGTTTTGCAGAAACGAAAAATGCCTGGGTGAGGCATTTTTTGGATTGCGGATGCGTTTCTGCCTCAATGTTAAGTATAGGAAAAACGCAAACCGCTCTGAAAAACGGCACTTCAGAGCGGTTTGCCAGGCGGTTTTTGTTACAGTAGCTGTTCAGTAACAGCTTTACTGTAACAATACAGGAAATCTACTACACCAAAACCGCTAGACAAAACCGCAAAACGCTAGCTGAAACGCTACTGAAAAAGAAGAAAAAGCGTTTCAAAATCTGCTAGCATTTTGCGGATCTGCTAGCGGGTTTTGGTGTGCACCAGCCCTTAGTGTTTCTTATTTTGCTGTTATTTATTAAACGAAACATGCACCAGTATTGGTACCACACATCAACTACCGAACGTCTGTATTTGTATTGCTGGATGTCCTGATTGTACAGAGTGGTCAATGTCTCATGCATTAATGCTCCCCAATGTTAGCCATACCTAACCACTGCGCTCCTCTTATGTAGCCATGACCTCCACTAAAACTCAGGTGGAGAGATTAGCGGCTGCAAGGGCCATGTCTCTAGCCCCCCCCCCCCCCCCCCCCCCCCAATAGAAAAGGACTCCACCATTGCTGGGTGATCTGTTACTCTGGATTTTTTAAGGCCTACCCCATAGAGCCATATTAATCCATGCCATGGAGAAGATTTTGATGCTATAGAAGCAAAAAATAATATAAATAAAACCTTGAGGTGATCTTCAGAGTATCCGCGCTACTAATTATGGAATGATTTGTGCTCAATAGAAAGTATTCTTGTATATGGACTTTAACTTTTATGAATACTGCCCCCCACAGGATGACCCAAAATCCCCCAACCCCCTTTACTGGTGAAATTAAATCGTCGCCAGTCCTATCAAAATTAAAGGGATACTGTAGGGGAGTTGGGGGAAAATGAGTTGAACTTATCTGGGGCTTCTAATGGTCCCCCGCAGACATCCTGTGCCCACGCAGCCACTCACCGATGCTCCGGCCCCGCCTCCGGTTCACTTCTGGAATTTCAGACTTTAAAGTCTAAAAACCACTGTGCCTGCGTTGCCGTGTCCTCGCTCCCGCTGATGTCACCAGGAGCGCACGGCGCATGCACAGACCATACTGGGCTTGTGCTATACACTCCTGGTGACATCAGCGGGAGCGAGGACGCAGCTGTGCAGGCACAGTGGTTTTCAGACTTTAAAGTCTGAAATTCCAGAAGTGAACCGGAGGCGGGGCCTGAACATTGGTGAGTGGCTGCGCGGGCACAGGATGTCTGCGGGGGACCATTAGAAGCCCCGGGTAAGTTCAACCCATTTTCTCCCGACCCCCTACAGTGTCCCTTTAAGTATGACTTCAAAAAGACGTCAATATCTTGGATTTATGTTATATAGGTATAGGAACATAAAAAGAGAATTATAAGGACTTCATATGCATTTATGTAAAAAAACAAACTATAAATACACAAGCTAGCTACAACTAGCAGCATTTTCCTGTTATTTCAGGCAATTAAAATCTGAAAGGGAGGCCCAGATTCTGTCAGTGTTACTCGTATATCACCTGACACCTCAGGTCAGTCTCTCCCCTGTGAAGCCTGTTCCACACAGATAAGTAGTTGTGTAGCAACCAAAACATACATCGTCCGCTCTGCCAAGCCAGGGTACGCCGCCATCTGCTCCTGCCACACGCTATGCGGGCAGAGCGGTAACTCTGCGAACTGTGCTGAGCTGAGAAATAGCCTATTTAGATCTCTGTCTGGAGATGGACTGTAAAGTACACCTAATACAAACATGTCAATCTCTGGCCTACAGTGCCATTAAATTTGGCCTGCATGCTTTATATTTGGCCCGCAAGCACCTGAGCGCTAAGCCTCTATGGTTAAGTGCTGAAACTATAAAGCCACACGGTGAAATAAGAGGGCCAAAGGACACCAGGGAACTGTATAGAGGAGGGAGGCTGGCCACTAGACACCAGGGAACTGTATAGGGAAGGGAGAAGTGCCACTAGACACCAGGGGACTGTAGAGGGAAGGGAGGGGTGCCACTAGCCACCAGGGAACTGTATAGAGGAGGGAGGGGGCACTAGACACCAGGGAACTGTATAAGGAAGGGAGGGGTGCCACTAGACACCAGGGGACTGTATAGGGAAGGGAGGGGTGCCACTAGACACCAGGGAACTGTATAGAGGAGGGAGGGGGCACTAGACACCAGGGAACTGTATAGGGGAGGGAGGCTGGCCATTAGACACCAGGGATCTGTACAGGGAAGGGAGGGGTGCCACTAGACACCAGGGAAATGTATAAGGAAGGGAGGAGTGCCACTAGACACCAGGGAACTGTATAGAGGAGGTAGGGGGAACTAGACACCAGGGACCTGTATAGAGGAGGGAGGGGGCACTAGCCACCAGGGAACTGTATAGAGGAGGGAGGGGGCACTAGACACCAGGGAACTGTATAAGGAAGGGAGGGGTGCCACTAGACACCAGGGGACTGTATAGGGAAGGGAGGGGTGCCACTAGACACCAGGGAACTGTATAGAGGAGGGAGGGGGCACTAGACACCAGGGACCTGTATAGAGGAGGGAGAGATGCCACTAGACACCAGGGAACTGTATAGGGGAGGGAGGACCACGAGACACCAGAAAACTGTATAGGGGAGGGAGGACCACTAGACACCAGGGAACTGTATAGGAAAGTTAAGGGGGCACTAGACACCAGGGAACTGTATAGAGGGGGGAGGGGGGAATGCTAACCACTACACCACCGTTTTGCCCGACTCTGCCACTGGAGATGGTGATGGTTACATCAGACAAAGGAGGGACAATAAAAATAAAAGAGAACAGGGATATATGCTTTCAAGAGAGAGACTGTTATAATCTATGCATGATGTGGTCATAGAATTATTATCACTTAGTATTTATATAGCGCCGACATCTTCCACAGCGCTGTACAGAGTATATTTTCTTGTCACTGACTGTCCCTCAGAGGGGCTCACAATCTAATCCCTGCCAGAGTCATATGTCTAGTGTAGTGTAGTGTATGTATGTATCGTGGTCTAGGGCCAATTTTGGGGGAAGCCAATAAACCTATCTATATGTTTTTGGGGATGTGGGAGGAAACCGGAGTACCCAGAGGAATCCCACGCAGATACGGGGAGAACATACAAACTCCTTGCAGATGTTGACCTAGCTGGGATTCGAACCGGGGACCCAGCGCTGCAAGGCAAGAGCGCTAACCACTACGCCACCGTGCCGCTTACCACTCTGCACAAGTAGATGTTGAAATCAAAGTGCATGGACTCAGCAGTAATTCACCTCGCGCCTTGGTTGGATTTGACACGTAACAAAGTAATTAGCAACACTGACTTATCGGCACGTTGAGCTTGTATAAGGCAAGGTTAACCTATGTTAGAGTTAGAAGCCCATCAGGAGGGTGTGGAATGGAGGTTACCATGGGCAGACAAAGATTTGTAGACAGTCCCTATTCAGTGCGCAGCAGGATCTTGTGTACAGCCCTGTTCTTCTACCCCCAGCCTTTCTACCCTTCTCCAAGTAAAGTGTACTTTAGTGATGCTCGAGGAGTCTGGGCATGAAGAGAAAAAGCTTTCTATTCTCTGCACAATTGTTCTAATGATGGGGTGATGGGTTTAGTGGAGGGGGCCCCATCCACATTTTTTGCGGGGGGGCCCAGTGATTTCTAGTTACGCCCATGGAGGTTACCGTTTACTTGATTGTTCGTTTCTGAAGCTGCAAACAACGCTTGTGGTTTCGGACAGATGGTTCGGGGAAGCGATCGTTCGTTGCCAGAGATCCCCAATCCATCTGGTTGCATCTGCCCATGGGTACGTAGCTTCAAACTCAGCTTTCAGGAGGAGTTTACCACTGAAGGGAAAGGTTCGTCCAGGCCTGCTATCGTTTAGAGACTGGCCCTTCATGGGCCTGTTTGCCTGCGCCCCCCCCCCCCCCCCTGTCGCACACTTGATGCTGGCTTTTTATTTCTCTTTCAGGTGCTCAGCTGTTGCTGGGGAAGACTGATATGTAATTCTGAGGTACCTGAGGTTATCTATGTTCTGACTGGCCAGCTGTTTGGGCACCTGTTTCAATCTGACCAATAGCAGGGTCAGCTGAGATACTGAGAGAGCCCTTTTATCTTCAGCAGTTTACCTCAGCAATGGTTTTCCCTCCCTCCCTCGTCGCTGGCTTCAGTTTTATTGGAAGTAATGTCATCGAGGTCATGGACAGATTGGATTGTTCGTGGGAAATGGCACCCACCATGTTGGAGCGGACATCTTGGAAGTTTGAAATTGCTTGGGACCGGTCTACCGACCTGGTGGAGAGTGGATAATGGATCTTTGATATTAGAAATTTTACTTATTTATTGGTTATTTATTGTGATTTGGAATAAACTTTAATAAAATTATCAACCTTTTTTTTATTGGAAACCCCAATAAAAGACCACGGCCTATTTAAACCACAAGTTGTTGTCTGTCTTCTTCCAATAGATCTAAGTACTGTATATTGTATAATGTTTGTTGTCAGCGGTGGCCATTTACAGTCCCATGTCATCTGGAAAGTGATAACATTGGGTAGAGATTACGTTAGGTGCCAGGAAGAGGATAGGTTAGGATTAGTCATAAGGGGTGGTTTACCACTAAAGAGAGGAGATGGTGGTTAGGCATCTGTAAAAGGTTACCATTGGGGTGGAGGTGCAACTAAAAAAAAATAGAGTAAAAACAGTACAAACCCAAAACCACACAGTATCAGTAACTGCATTAGCAATGCTTTGCTTACTGACCGCCACCGCTGAACCAAGGGATGCCAAATCCATACATAATAACCCTCAAATGTCCTGCTAAACTAAGCTGGTGTTTTATCCAGTTGGCCTGTGCCCTCTTATGAGCAGCCCAACAGCTACTGAGTCACCTCACAGCACAGTTTTCTCTGCTAGACGATAGTTGCTAAGGCCTGTGTGTTCAGTGGAATTTTACGCTATCACCCATAATGATGTAACTCTCTGCAACTCCCAGTGGGCGGATGATTATCCCGGAGAAACTTCAGAGAGCGGACAAACAGATCAGGGATTCCAGACTGAAAGATGAATGCGTTTTTCCATTGTGTTTATAGAAACTCCAATGGAAGCATAAAAAATGATTTTGGGATTGTATTAATAACAGTATTTAACCCATTACCGTCGTTTTCACTTGAGCAATGTTCACCTCCCATTGATTAGCCTATAACGTTATCACTACTTTTCACAATGAACTGATCTATATCTTGTTTTTTTCCGCCACCAATTAGGCTTTCTTTGGGGAGTACATTTTGCTAAGAGCCACTTTACTGTAAATGCATTTTAACAGGAAGAATAAGAAAAAAACGGAAAAAAATCATTATTTCTCAGTTTTCAGCCATTATAGTTTTAAAATAATACATGCCTCCATAATTAAAACTCACGTATTGTATTTGCCCATATGTCCCGGTTTTTACACCGTTAAAATTATGTCCCTATCACAATGTACAGCGACAATATTTTATTTCGAAATAAAGGTGCATTTTTTCCGTTTTGCATCTATCACTATTTACAAGTTTAAAATTAAAAAAATATGGAAATATTTCATCTTTACATTGATATTTAACCTCCCCGGCGTTCTATTGAGATCGCCAGGGAGGCTGTGGGAGGGTTTTTTTTTAATTAAAAAAAAACTATTTCATGCAGCCAACTGAAAGCCCACTAGAGGGCGCTCCGGAGGCGTTCTTCCGATCGCCTCCGGCGCCCAGAATAAACAAGGAAGGCCGCAATGAGCGGCCTTCCTTGTTTTGCTTAGATCGTCGCCATAGCGACGAGCGGAGTGACGTCATGGACGTCAGCCGACGTCCTGACGTCAGCCGCCTCCGATCCAGCCCTTAGCGCTGGCCGGAACTTTTTGTTCCGGCTACGCTGGGCTCAGGCGGCTGGGGGGACCCTCTTTCGCCGCTGCTCGCAGCGGATCGCCGCAGAGCGGCGGCGATCAGGCAGCACACGCGGCTGGCAAAGTGCCGGCTGCGTGTGCTGCTTTTTATTTGAAGAAAATCGGCCCAGCAGGGCCTGAGCGGCAGCCTCCGGCGGTGATGGACGAGCTGAGCTCGTCTATACCGCTCAGGAGGTTAAAAAGTTTAGACCTTTAGGTAAATATTTACATGTTTTTGTTTTTTTATTGTAATGTTTTTTGTTTTTTTTTATATTAAACATTTTATTTTGGTATTTTTGGGAGGGTGGGATGTAAACAATAGTTTCATAATGTAAATGTGTGTTTAGTTTTATTTTTTTTACTTTTAGTTGTAGTTTTACTTTTTGGCCACAAGATGGCGGCCATGAGTTTGTTTACATGACGTCACTCTAAGCGTAACATATGCTTAGAGAGACGCATGGGGGAGGGAAAAGCCAGAAAAAGCTAAGCTTCCGAGAGAAGCTGTCGCTTTTTCAGCGGGGGAGAGGAATCAGTGATCGGGCACCATAGCCCGATTCACTGATTGCCTGGCTAACGAACCGCGGGCCGGGAGTGCGCGTGCACGCGCGCGATCAGCCGCGGGAGCGCGCATGGTTCCTGGACGTAGTTTCTACGTCCAGGAACTAAAATAGGTTAAAGAGGAACTGACCCCCTTTCCCACGAGAAATCTTTCCCTTTTCTTAAATAGATCATCAGGGGGATCTATATGGCTGATATTGTGGTGAAACCCCTCCCACAGTGTGATGTCATGACCCTAGTCCTGACAGTTTCTTGTCTGTAAACCTTGCTGCATTGTGGGAAATACCAGGTTTTTCAAACAGCCAAGCAAGCAGTATCTCCCTCCGTGTATAGAACTCTCAGTAACAAACATTCCATACAGATCACCTGACAGAACTAAAGATGTCACCACCAGTGATACATTTCAGAATGTAAATCAGGGAGAGGAAAGATATTACAATGGGCAACACTGACTAAATAATCTATACAGCGCGCCCAGACTGGTGCTGCTGCTCTCTTAGGCTTCTCCAGACATTACATCTCATTTCTGCTACTTTAAACCTCTTAATGGAAAGACTGGACCGAAATTTCAGTGGATCCTAATGTATCACTTCTCCAGCAACACCTATAACCTTTCAGAACACCTGGATTACTTGGGATGGCAAAGATTTAAGCTGGATTGGATCTTCCTTGGTATCACACACGGCTGGACACTACACACCTTCCTTGGAATTGACCTGAGACCTTAAAGAGAACCAGAGATGAAGCACCCTCTTGTATTTTACCTTATAAATCAGTGGGAACATGACAGTAAACACCTAATCTGCCCTTTGTTTCATTGTTCTCTGTGTAATCTTAATGTTATCACCTCTGATAAGAATCCCCGACTGAGAAGTCAGGCTGCTCCGTCTAGCTTTGCTACAGAAAGATTATAGCTAAGTCTGTCTTCTGTGGTGTTATTTGAAGCCCAAGCCTGCCCCCTTGTGGCTTTGCTATAATGACTCAGCAATAATCATTCCCAGCAAAGCCAGATTTAATTGCTCAGTCTGGGATTCTTGTGACTGCTGATAACAGACACTTTTAGCAGTGAGGGTGAAACAGAGAGCATGGTAAGTGTTTTCTCTAATGTTCTTACTGATATACATGGTGAAATACACAAGGGTGCTTCGTCTCTGGTTCCCTTTAAAGACTTTCTGCCTCTTTGTGCCTGCCCTCTCCCATCCTGTGAGTAACTTTCATCGATTATCTACAGCATCTATGCTCAATAGACTATATTTTTCTACATATATTATATATTATATCTTCAAACTCATAAACAAAGGACTGTGTTTTCAAATCCATGCTGTCCATCCATACATCTCTGTGTAAGGACAATTCAGTCTATACAGGCCCTTTGATCTCTGCAGGATACCAGCCACAGCTGTGAAAGTTCACACCTTGACTTTAAATAGGGCCTTTCTTAGCAGGAGCCCTGAGCTGTCTCTTGTCCATCCTAATGTGTAAACATCAATATTCAGCACAGACACTTCTAGCTGTATACCAACCAAGAAATATATATCCAATTGACAAATCAACAATAATTCTACTTAAGTCTGTTGGAATCTACAGAAAGACAAAGAGAGGATCCAGGGGACGTGGGAAAAGACGTTATTCACTGCAGAACCAAAATAACTCTGTGACAAAATCTACAGAGTACACCCAGACTCAGCCAACAACCCTAATAGCTCCAGCACAATCCAGCAGAGATGACAGCCACACATCTGGAGACTGTTCTGTCTTGGAGTCATCAATCTCAGACCCTAGCTCCCAGGGTAGCCCCATCAAGGCTGTCCTCTGTAATGTCAGATCAATAAACAACAAAACAGCAATCATACATGATCTAATAGAGTCTTCTGATCTGGCCTGCCTGACTGAAACCTGGCTTTCTGAACCTGTTGGCCCCACCCTGGAGGCAGCTGTGCCAACAAACTATTCCGTGATATACTGCAACAGGAAAGAACGCAGGGGAGGAGGGGTTGCACTTTGCTTTAGATCAGCTTTGAAAATCAGACCACTTACTGTAGGTCCTACCAACTCGTTTGAATGCTTGGGGGTGCAACTTTCAGCTGAGGAAAACATTAACATATTGCTGATCTACCGCCCACCAGAAAAATACTCAGACTTCCTTGAGGAACTTGTAGACCTCCTATGCAACCTAACACTGGAACACCCCAGATGGATTGTTCTTGGAGATTTCAATACATGGGTGGACGACGACTCCTTCACAATTTGGAAAAGAGCTACCTCGTGCCTTACATGAACTGGGCTTCCTCCAATCAATCAGCTCTGCTACTCACAGGAAAGGTCACACTCTGGACCTTATATTCCATACTGGGCTGTCAATAGCCAATGTGGAAATTAATCCTGTTGCCTGGTCAGACCATCACACTATCCACTTCTCCCTCTCAATACCAGCCGTCAAACACCAGGTCAAGAATCAAATAAAATATCGCCGCTTAAAAGGGCTAACACCTCAACATATCCGAGATAACCTTAGCTTTGATGAATTGACTGACTCCAGCTTGGACCCTGATACTCTGGTGTTTAAATACAACAAATGTGTGTCCTCCACCTTTGAGACCATTGCTCCTCTGCGCACCAAATATCTTACTCCACACCATCATGCACAGTGGTTTGATAACGCTATAAAAGAGCTGAAAAGACAAGGCCGAAAACTTGAGAGGCTGTTGCGCAAATCTCAGTCCCCAGAAGACAAACATGCCTTAATCTTCCACTTGAAGAGCTACCAAAAGGTAATCACGGGAAAAAAATCATCCTTTCTATCACAAGAGATTGCAAATGCAGTTAACAAACCAGCCCAACTGTTCCGCACAGTGGAAAAACTCTGCAACCCAGCATGTCAAAAACTTAATATCGAGTCTTCAAAGGACCTCTGTGACCAATTTGCCCATTTCTTCACAGACAAAGTCTCCGCTATAAGGTCCGCCATCCAACTTACAGCATCTGAGCCTAATATAGCGCCGAAGACCATTAGCAGAGACAACGTAACACCTTGGTCAAACTTCAAAGAAATTGATGAAGAAGTCACATCAAGCATCCTCCTTCACGTCCGCCTAACTACCTGTGACCTGGATCCTGGCCCAACACAGTTCATGTTGAACTGCCCCGACCTGTTCGTACCGGTATTCCTCAAAATTGTTAACTGTTCCTTACAATCAGGGATATTTCCTGCTTTACTGAAGGAAGCAATCATCAGGCCTCTCCTCAAAAAACCCTCCCTGGACCCAGATGCAATGACCAGCTACAGACCTGTCTCTAACCCCCCCTTTCTGGGCAAGCTAATTGAAAAAGCTGTATACCTCCAGCTAGAAGCCAGAATCCTACAAAATAACACTTATGACCCATTCCAGTCTGGCTTCAGGAAACACCACAGCACTGAAACTGCCCTCATCCAAATATGCAACCACCTGCTCATGGCAAGAGACAGAGGAGAGTGCTCGATCCTCATACTGCTAGACCTTTCTGCAGCCTTTGACACAGTTGACCAGGACATCTCGATAAACAGGCTACAGGAATACTGCGGCATTGATGGCATAGTACTTCAGTGGTTCCAATCCTTCTTGAGTGGCAGAACCCACAAAGTGTCTATGGGGCCCTTCCTGTCCACCCCTGTAACACTTAAGTATGGGGTGCCCCAGGGCTCAATCCTCTCTCCCCTGCTTTTCACGATTTACATGCTACCGTTGGGAAAACTAATCCAAAAACATGGTCTGACATACCACTGCTATGCAGACGACACCCAACTATATCTTTCCTTCAAGCCTGGTGTGACAGACCCAACTCTAACTATAAACGCCTGCTTACGTGAACTACAGCAATGGATGAATGACAACTGGCTGAAACTAAATGCAGACAAAACTGAAGTCCTTCTGATTGGAGGGCAGAGCATGATATCAAAACAACTTAACTTGCAGTCTTCACCACTGGGAATAGGAGGCACGGATCTACGCAGCTCTGATCATGTGCGTAGCCTGGGAGTTCTAATTGATGGGGATTTAAACTTCAGAACTCAAATCTCTGCTGTGGTGAAATCATCCTATTTTCACCTGAAGAACATTGCAAAAATCAAGCACCTCATACCCCCAGAAGATCTGCCAACCTTAGTCCACGCCTTCATCACATCCCGACTGGACTACTGCAATGCTCTCTACACTGGCCTTCCAAAAAAGGTCTTGTACCGCCTACAGCTGATACAGAATACTGCTGCCAGACTGCTAACCAACCAACGCCGTCACTGCCACATAATGCCAGTCCTGCATTCCCTTCACTGGCTACCTATAGAATGGAGGGTCCTATTCAAGATCGGCCTACTGACATTTAAATCCCTGAATAATCTAGGCCCTGGATACATGAAAGATATGCTACAGCTGCGTAGCAATCCCCGCATTCTCAGATCCACAGGTTCTAATAATCTAGTCATACCCAGAGTCCACTTGGAAACTTTTGGTCCCAGAGCCTTCTGTCATGCTGCCCCTACGTTTTGGAATTCCTTACCTCAACAGATCAGGACAGCCCCATCCCTGGACGTGTTTAAATCCAGACTGAAAACCCACCTGTTCAGTTTGGCATTTGCAGAAATATAACTTTTGTTGTGTGAATACTTCATCCTACTAATTACTGAATCTGAGAGAGCCTAAGCGCTTTGAGTCCTATGGGAGAAAAGCGCTATAGAAATGTTATTGTATATTGTATTATTGTATACATGAATATTGTAAAAAATAAGCAATGTTATTCATTATGTTATTTTCACTACAGTTCCTCTTTAAAACAGCCTGAAATCAGCAAGTGTGTGAAAGGAGATCTCACCTGTGATTTCTGGGCTTAGATTGCGAAGAAGCCTCCCATAGCCAGCATACAATGCATGAACATTAAAGGGGAACTCCATGAAGTGAACTGGGCGCTCCATAGCAATAACACACACATTTCCCATTGTATGTCCCATAATAACCCTGCAAATAACTCACTACTTCATCCACTAAATGACAAGTTTGCAGCTGGTCTCCTGCAGGCCGAAGGAGGACCCTCATTACTGATACAGATCAGCATTGTTCACTGGCTGCTGGTCATTGAAGGGCAGCGAGGCGAAATAATGACTCCCATCTGCAGAGATGTCGCATTGGAGATTCTGCATATTTCTCTGGAACAGCCATGAGCACAATCAGTCAGGGGGAGGAGTATTTACACTTTATAGAGGATCTGTCTATGGACATAGCTCCCAACTGTCCCTCTTTCACAGGGACAGTCCCTCTTTGGGAACCCAATCCCTCTGTCCCTTCTTCCCCATTTGTCCCTCTTTTAGGCCCAATGTACAGATCTGTGTAAAATATATGTATTCTGAAAAATGCAGCACCGCAAAGAGATCGACGAGATCGGGGATCCCCGGCCTCTGATTGACCGGGGATCGCCGCCATTTGATAGGCTGAAGCCTAACTGAGGCGGTACAGGACGGATCGCTGGCCTGTACCGCCTATATGGAGAAGGGGAGGGAGGGGGGAATATCGCTGCGGAGGGGGGCATTGAGGCGCCCCCCGCTAGTCACAAATAGCCGGCGGCGATCAGACCCCCCAACAGGACATCCCCCCAGTGGGAAAAAGTCTCTCCCAATGAAGCAGGCACACCATCCAATCTCAGATTATTGGGGTGCTTGGTGAAGTGGTATAGGCAGTACCACGTTTCCAATATATCCTCACGAACTCACCAGCACACCACCACTTAAAGCACTCCTTTATTGTGCATCCACAATTTTCCAACAATTGTTTCGGGGGCCACGCAGGGTCCACATGCCTTGATAAAGGGGGACCCTGCGTGGCCCCCGAAACAATTGTTGGAAAATTGTGGATGCACAATAAAGGAGTGCTTTAAGTGGTGGTGTGCTGGTGAGTTCGTGAGGATATACCCAGTGGGAAAAAGGGGGGGGGGGGGGGGGGTGGGAGTCTGATCGCCCTGCCTGCCACCTGATCTGGCTGGGGGCTGAAAAGCCCACGCAGCACAGATCATTCAAAACAGCCCTGGTCCTTAAGTGATTAAATTAAACTTTATACCCATCAGTTAAATATATATATAAATATATTTTAAATGTTTTTAAATGCTAAAATTAAGAAAAACTAATGATGACAGAAAGAACCAATGTGGTTTGAATGATAAAAAGACATCTTTTGCACCTGAATTCTTTGTGATAGGTGTGGGGAGGAGGGTGGTGGGGGCGTGATTAGAGGTGTGGCAGGGGCGTGTCTTAAAGGAAGTCCCTCTTTGTTATCTCAAAAAGTTAAAGTTTTAAAATAAGACGTGCTACTGTGGATAAAACCCACACATTTTATTTGCCCATTTGTCCTGGTTATTACAACATTTAAGCAGTATGAAGAGAATTGAGGCACTGTCAATATGCAATGCAGGGTACCTTTAATCAACAGTGGACAGACATCGGGGTATGCTGCCCGGGTGAGGGAGGCCTGACAGTTGTTTCGCTTGACAAAAAGCTTCCTCAGAGGCCAATAAAGTGTACAATGATACCGAAGTATCCCTGGCTTTAAATGGTCCCACTTACCGCCATTACGCGGTTCAAACCGCCCATTCACGCTGGCCACGGCCGTTATTACAACTTTTATATTATGTCCCTAGTACAATGAATGGCAACAATATTTTATTTGGAAATAAAGGTGCATTTTTTCAGTTTTGCGCTCGTCACTATTTACAAACCCTTATTTGCCAAAATAACAGTAATATACCCTCATCACATACATATTAAAAAAAAAGTTGAGTCCCTAAGTACATAGTATCCATATGTATTTTCTAAAAAACTATGGTAACTATGGGAGAGTGGGGGAGGTAAGGGGTTGATTTTAATGGGGGCTTTATGTCATTTTATTTACCGTAATGTATTAGGCTGTAATTTTACTATTTGGCCACTAGATGCCCCCCCCCCCAACACACACACTTTATTCCTAGTGTGTGTAGGTTTTACTTTCACTTTTGTCATTGACCACGGGCATCTCACTCACTGATGCAGGCGATCATCGATCACAGGCACTTGATCAGTGAATGGGAATTGTGTTCTCATTCACTGATCAGTTTACTACTACACAGCTGTGGGGGAGGTCACAGGCGCGCGCATACGTATGGGCTGGCGCATCAGAGATAGGAGACGATATCTAGGCCCCTGTGTGGGAACTGAAGTCCATATACCACCGCAGGGAGGCTAATGGTTAAAGGGGAGCTGTCTCAAAAACCTTAAAAGTTAAAACACTTACAATTAAGAAGTACATTTCTCCCAGAGTAAAATGAGCCATAAATTACTTTTCTATGTTGCTGTCACTTACAGTAAGTAGGAGAAATCTGACATTACCAACAGGTTTTGGGCTAGTCCATCTCTTCATGGGGGATTCTCAGCATGGCCTTTATTCCTTGTAAAGACATTCTCTAAAAATGATTAATACAATGATGCTGGCCAGCCTCCCTGCTCGCTGCACACTATTTTGGCAGATGCACAGAGCAACTGCCATTCCCTAAATGCCTTTAAAAATAAAGAAAACCCTGAGAACTCCCTTATGAGAAGATGGGCTAGTCCAAAACCTGTCGGTAATGTCAGACTTCTACTACATACTGTAAGTGACAGCAACATAGGAGAAAAGTAATTTATGGCTCATTTTACTCTGGGAGTGAGCAATGTTGCTATTTTTGCAGATGATACAAAATTGTGCAGAATCACTAACTCTCAGGAAGATAGTGTCATATTGCAACAGGATCTGGATAGGATGGCTATATGGGCACATACATGGCAGATGAAATTCAATGTTGACAAATGTAAGGTCATGCATTTTGGACGTACTAATGGTCTAGCACCATACAAAATAAATGGGATACAGTTGGGGACATCAAACTTGGAGAAGGACTTAGGAGTACTCATTGACAACAAGTTAAATAATCGTACTCAATGCCAAGCAGCTGCAGCTAAAGCTAACAAAATTTTGGGATGCATTAAAAGGGAAATAAAAACTCGAGATGCTAGCATAATATTGCCCCTGTTTAACTCTCTAGTAAGGCCACATCTGGAATATGGAATTCAGTTCTGGGCACCACATTACAAAAAAGATATTGCAGTTTTAGAGCAGGTGCAGAGACGAGCAACAAAATTGATGCGTGGGATGGAAGGTCTCACTTATCGAGAAAGGTTAGATAAACTGGGTTTATTTAGTCTAGAGAAAAGACGCCTTAGAGGGGATCTAATTAACATGTATAAATACATCAGAGGGCAATATAATACCTTGGCGGATGAGCTTTTTGTCCCTAGGCCTTCTCAAAGGACTAGAGGACATGATCTGCGCATGGAGGAAAAATGTTTTAGCCATTTATTTAGGAAAGGGTTCTTTACAGTAAGAGTGATTAAGATGTGGAATGCATTGCCACAGGAAGTCGTTATGGCAAACTCTATACCTGCATTTAAAGGGGGCTTAGATGCTTTCCTTGCGTTGAAAAACATCCATGGCTACAATTACTAGGTAATGCCTAATGATGTTGATCCAGGGATTTTATCTGATTGCCATCTGGAGTCGGGAAGGAATTTTTCCCTTTAGGGGCTAATTGGACCATGCCTTGTAAGGGTTTTTTCGCCTTCCTCTGGATCAACAGGGATATGTGAGGGAGCAGGCTGGTGTTGTACTTTATACTGGTTGAACTCGATGGACGTATGTCTTTTTTCAACCAAAATAACTATGTAACTATGTAACTATGTAAAATGTACTTCCTATTTGTATGTATTTTAAATTTTAGGATTTTCGTGACCGTTCCGCTTTAAAGGAAAATTGATGTGAGATGTACTGTGTACCATGTTTATTTCCTTTTAAACAATACCAGTTGCCTGGCAGTATTGCTAATCCTCTCTGCCTCTAATACTTTCAGTCATAGACCCTGAACAAGCATGCAGCAGATCAGGTGTTTCTGACATCTGCATCTGTATGTGTTTCCATAGCAGCGCAGGGATTATGTCATTTTATTACTAGATTTTCTACTCCTGCTTTAAGATGCTGAATCAGTGTTTATATAATTGTCCTCAGTATTTCCGTGGCGACAGTGCATTATACATTATAGATTAGGCCGGGTTTTCATGGCAATACTTTAGTTTTATAGTTTAGCTGCACTTTTAGCCCGATTATACTGCCTGCCCTTTGTTGAGGCATAACTTAAAGGAAAATAAAAAGTAAATAATACCATAAAACCCCAGTATAAAATCTTTCGCTTGCGGTGGAAATCAGAGCATTTGGCGAGAGTTTACAACCTCGATTTGGCCCGTTGGAAGATAATTAACCCTACGGCAACGCAGAAGAAATCCATTAACCAGGCAAAAGTGATGCGAACGTCGCTGAGCTGAAACTTTATCTGCCGCCTTGATAGGAATGCTTTTCATAAATCTTCTATGAGTTTATACGTCAGTGTGCTGATAATACGTCCCCCAGAGACACAGACATACAGAGGAAGCCATTCTGCAGCACACAAGACGCAGAGCTCATTCACATCTTCTGTGTCTACAGCAGCAGTTCTCCAATTACCCTTCGGCTGTCAGTGAGCAGCAAGTCAGGCTGTCCTACCTTCCTGGCAACACAACATACTATATTATTATTATGTATTTATATAGCACTGACATCTTCTACAGCACATTACAGAGTACAGAGTCATGTCACTGACTGTCCTCAGAGGAGCTCAGAGTCTAATCCTACCATAGTCATAGTCTAATGTCCTACCATATTATTATTATTATTTTATTTATAGCACTGACTTCACCTGCAGCACTTTACAGTGTAGATAGTCATGTCACTGACTGTCCTCAGAGGAGCTCACAAGTTAACCCTACCACAATCATAGGCTAATGTCCTACCATATTATTATTATTATTATTATTATTATTATGTATTATACCTGCATAGCACTGACATCCTCTACAGCACTGTACAGAGTACATAATCATGTCACTGACTGTCCTCAGAGGAGCTCACAATCTAATCCCTACCACAGTCGTCCTACCATATTATTATGTATTTATATACCACTGACATCTTCTCCAGCACTTTACAGAGTATGGGAGTCATCAAAAAGTAACAGCCATTAATTTCCCTTATCTTTGGTGATATAGTCTTGTCAAGTGATCTGTACAGAACGTTCGATTACTGAAAGTACTATGCACAGAGGGAGATATTGCTTGCTTGGCAGCAGGGGGTATCAGCTACTGATTGGGATAAAGTTTAATCCTGGGTTAAAGTTCCTCTTTAAATAATCATGAGCCAAAGCTGGGGGGGAGGGAGGAAATACTTACCCCTAAGAAGAGGCAAGTCTCTGGATCCTATAGAGCAGTCTAAAGGTGCCCATACACTCGTCAGATTGGCAGCAGATAGATAAGAACTCCATCTGATGATCTATCTGATGCGTTTTTAGAAAAAATTTTACTAGGATAGAATTCCAATAGATTTCAGCTTGAAGTCTATTGAAATTCGATCTGATGGCATTTTTTGCCATCAGATTTCCATTAGGGCCAATGCAAAATGATAAGCAATCTCATCAGATCGACCTACATTTTCCACCCTGCCAGTTCGATGGAAATCCATTGAAATTCGATTGGCCAACCGATTTGCAATCGATCGATCGATTTTGATCGATCGGTCGGCCAGAAAATCGGCTGAGTGTATGGGCCCCTTAAGTCTTAACATTTCTTGAACAGTCTCAAATAAATTGGTGTAACTATAGCAACCAGATGGGGGGGGGGGGGGGCTTGATTCCAACTCCAAGGGCCGGCGCTACCATAGAGGCAAAGGGGGGCCCCAGAGCCTGTAAGGGGCCCCCAAAGGTGCCCCTCCTCTCCTCCAGGTATGGTGACCCAGGACAGTGGGGATACTGTGTGTTTACTCTGTATAGCGAAAGGAGAAGGTGATTAATGGGAACCCCAAAAATGCTTTTTAGGGTACAATTGATGTATACCTGATGATATTGTGTGATGGGAGGGGAGAATTAGATCAGGCTTGGCAGCCAGCTCAGGGGCCCAGGGGGAGATTTGGTTGGGGGATATTAGGGGGGCCCCGCAGTTACTTTTGCCCCAGGGCCCCATTGTAGTTAGAACCAGCCTGCCAACTCCTCCCCCTTCTGCAGAGTAGGGCAGTGGAGCAGTTTAATATTTACCTCCTCTAGTGCTGCTTGGTGCCTCCTCTAATCTTCCTGACAGCCACATGCTCTACACAGCATACCTCTGACTCTGAGTGCAGGTCATGTGAACAGAAACTGGAGGTGAGGAAGTATAGAGCGTGCCGCTGCCGGGAAGAAAAAAAAGAGAAATGACACAGCGCTGGAACAGGGAAAAATCACACTGCTCCGTTACTCTGCTATGTGGGGAGAGGATGCCGGGGAAAGGTGAGTGTGTGTGTTTTTCAGTCACGAGAAGATTTGGATCCAAAGAGGGAGCCTCATGCTAATTTCACAGAGGTTGTTGCTGCACCCAGGCTCAGACTGACAATGTTCCAACCAGGACTGTGGAGTCGGAGTAGTTTGGGTACCTGGAGTTGGAGTCAGTAGTTTCATAAAGTGAGTAGTCGGAGTCGGGAATCGGATGATTTTTGTACCAAATCCTTAGTTCTAGTAAGTAGATTGTAAGCTCGCAAGGGCAGGGTCATCCTCCTAATGTTTACTGTTTTTGTCACAATATTTGTGCCGCATGAGACTCTACTGTACATTTTTTTAATTGTATCTATGTTCCCCTTGTCGTCTTATTGTGCTTTGTAAAGCGCTGCGGAATATGTTGGCGCTATATAAATAAAAAATAATAATAATAAGTATTAGACTAAGGAGTCGGAGTCGAGGAGTCTGAGCCATTTTGAGTACCTGGAGTCGGAGGTTTCAAAAACAGAGTTGGTGTCGGATGATTTTTGTACCGACTCCACAGCCCTGGTTTCAACCAGAAACACGTTGATCCTCTGGATGGGAAGGCAGTGTACTGTTGTTGGTTTACTGCTTACAATAAAGCACATTTGAAGCTCGCGAAGGCCACGCAAAATGGCAGGAATGGCCACATCCGGCCCATGGGCCTTGAGTTTGACACCTGTGCTATAGAGGCTTCCTGGATCCTCCTTGCTCACTGGGGCCCTCCTTAACATTGGAATGCAGCCACACAGGCTGAGTGGGTTGTTTTTTATTTTTGTTTTTGTTTTTTTTTGGGGGGGGGAGCGGAAACGGGGGACTGGAGGAGGCCTGTTAGGTAAGTATGTGCTTTCGTAACCCTAAGTTCGCCTCGGGTACACTCTATGGTGACGCTGAACAATGGTCAGATAAAGCATGAATTTTCTTTAGTGTACACAGAGGATAGGCAGGTAAGGAGCAGCAGCAACATTTGCTAAAATCCTTGCAAAGATCAGAGCTGACCTGCAGGCAGGGGCATAACAACAGACCCTGCAAAGGATGCAGCCACAGGGGGGCCATCCTGAGAGAGTGACAACTAAGGGCAAGGAGAGAAAAATGTTCTGCTCTCTGCACAATTGTTCTAATGACTGCATCTGCTGAGCCACTGATTAGGAATCATACAAAGTTTTGTAGACAATCCCTATTCAGAGTGCAGCAGGCTCTTGTGTAGTGCCCATCCCCCAACTTCTCTATCCATCCCCAAGTGCTGTGTACTTTAGTGATGCCAGAGGAGTCTGCAGAGCCGGTTCTGCTCCATCAGAGGTGGACAGAGTGAGTGTAATACGCTGAGGCTGGGAGCACACTTGTTTGTCAGTTTTCTGCATACCATGTGTGTCTGTATGTGTGAAAACATGTCTGTTTTATCACAGAAGCTAATGTAATTGATAGAGAAAATGCCTGCAGTGCTTCACTGCTGTCTGATTTTATCTGCATGGGGAAAACACATTCAAGTGGGCACTAGCCAATTGAATAACATTGGTTTTCAGTTCACATGTGCAGAAAGCGAGGGGTGGGGGAGGGGCCCCATCCAAAGTTTTGCAGGGGGGCCCAGTGATTTCTAGTTACGCCCCTGCCTGCAGGGATATTTATTGCGATAAAAAACCTGGAGTCTCACCTTTAAATCCCGCTACGCTGCACGGCGTCAGATAAAGAGCGCGGCGGTTATATAAGCGCAGGAGGCCGGCGGTGATAATGGCAGTGCAGATGGGACACAATACATGTTGCTAGCAAGTGCCTGTGATAAGTCGCTCTCGTACACAAAAGGAGCCTTTTAATAATTAATATTATTCCCCTCTCTGGAGAGATTGCTGCTGCTGCTGCTGCTTTTGTCCTGTTTTTTTAAAGGTTAGCCTCTGGTCAGCTGCTGAGAGCTTTATTCCCTTTGCGATCCATGCAAATGCGTTTGCAATCCCGCTCCTCCGAAAAGACTTAACGCGTTTTTTTTTTCTCCCCAAAGGCGTCGAGAGAGAACATCCCCGGACTTTTTCGGTGCTATAAATCTCAACGCGGTTTTATGCCTTTGAATTTTAATGCGAAAAAGCAATTAAAAGATCTCTAAGGAGAACGCAGCCAAGTCACTTTATTTGTCACTTCGGCTTGTTTGTAAGCTTGGTATTTGGTGGCAGGAAGGTTTGACGCGGAGGCGCTGTGACAGTGCATGCAAGAGGGCTGCCAAGGTTCTGGCCCCGGGCATTCTGGGTAGAGCAGTCAGCGCCGGCAGGGGGTGGGCATTTGGACGAGTGCAGTGCTGTCTAAATTCAAAGAGTACTAAATGCAAAGCATTCTGGGTAGGAGAAGCAGCACTTTACAAAGAATGATGGGCAAGACTAGGGTTGCCAAAATTATAAACTGTATGGAATTACTTTAAGGGACTAGTTTAGGTTTACTTTTTTTAACCTCCTCGGCGTTCTATTGAGATCGCCAGGGAGGCTGCGGGAGGGGTTTTTTTTAATTAAAAAAAAACTATTTCATGCAGCCAACTGAAAGTTGGCTGCATGAAAGCCCACTAGAGGGCGCTCCGGAGGCGTTCTTCCGATCGCCTCCGGCGCCCATAATAAACAAGGAAGGCCGCAATGAGCGGCCTTCCTTGTTTTGCTTAGATCGTCGCCATGGCGACGAGCGGAGTGACGTCATGGACGTCAGCCGACGTCCTGACGTCAGCCGCCTCCGATCCAGCCCTTAGCGCTGGCCGGAACTTTTTGTTCCGGCTGCGCAGGGCTCAGGCGGCTAGGGGGGCCCTCTTTCGCCGCTGCTCGCGGCGAATCGCCGCAGAGCGGCGGCGATCAGGCAGCACACGCGGCTGGCAAAGTGCCGGCTGCGTGTGCTGCACTTTATTTGATAAAAATCGGCCCAGCAGGGCCTGAGCGGCAGCCTCCGGCGGTGATGGACGAGCTGAGCTCGTCCATACCGCTCAGGAGGTTAAGCAGAATTTTAAAGAAATGCAATTTAAAGTGGGATCAAACTCTGACATAACAGTCAATAAAAACGTGTTTTCCTACATTTTATTACCCATACAGTCATCATATTTGCTTTTCTGCACAAGTAATGTCTCTGAAAGCTGTCATTGAATTTTATTGCATCACTGCTGTATTTATATATTATCAGTGATCACTTCTCGCTCTTTCTGCTTCTCAGCTCAGTACAGCTCAGCTTCAGCAGTTTGCTAATGTTTACTAAATGTATCTGAAAAAGGAATGTAAACAAAAGATAATGTTATCAACTTTTCAGATACGGCCAGAAGCTCTCCACTGAAGCGAGGAGCTTTTCACTGAAGAACAGAGTGCTGTGTTTAACTGTTTGAATGCGGTTTTGCTACAATTTTTTTTGTGGTAGTAGATTTTATGCTTTAAATAATTATATGGAAGAGGAAATGCTGAGTTTCCTACCACTTTAATTTTGCATTTAAAATAACTTTGAAAATGTGTTAGTTTTGCAATTTAAAAAAGAGAGAGCCGGAGATAGCCGCTAGTAAAATATTGGTAAAGATTACTAGCGGAATTAACTAGTAGAACATCTGTAATTTTACCGTCATTCTACTATCACCTAGCCTTACCTTATCCTTAGACTAACCCTCCTTCTCAATGACTAAAGGTGGCCACACACGATACAATAAAATTATCCGATTTAACAGCAAGTTGATAAAAACGATCGATCTCACGAAAAAATCTAAAGCTTTTTTAGTTTTTTTTTTCATTCAACTGAAAAATCCGAACGGATTTCCCGTTTTTTTCCGATTTTTATCGATCTGGATTGTCATAAATTTCAATCAATTTTATCATAACTGGGGGGAAATTCAGGCCTCTTTCACACCAAGACGTTGCGTTTTAGGGGACATTATGGTCGCAAAACGTGCCCCTAACGCAACGCATGGTGGTGTTGAAGTTGGACGTCAGATTGAGCTGCGCTATGCGGCTCTTGGTGCGCTGTTTTCGTTCTATCTATACTGATAGAACAGGCGCTCCAGGATAGTGATGGGAAGTCCGGATCTTTTCAAGGATTCGGATGATTCAAATCGGATCATTGAAAAGATACGGATCTTTGAACCGAATCATTTGAATCATTTTACTAGGGAAGCAGACTGGGGGTGAAATGACTAGCAGGACAGGACTTTCCCTGCACTGTACATTCTGTATGTTCCTGTTTCTTCCAGACAGACATCCACTGTGAACCGAATCGTTCATTGTGATGATCCGGATGATCATCACAGTGCAGTGAATATTAATTAGCCATGTGGCTAGTCACTGAGCATGTGCAAGCAGTCTAACGCAGCTAAAGCCCAGTATAACGCACAGCATGCTGCACTTTCCCAGAACGTGAAGCGTTACAATGTAACGCAATGTGGGCACTCTGAACAGCACATTGATTTTTCATTACTGTACGGTGGGCTGCGTTACAGGCTGCTCTAACGTGCGCCTGTAACGTCCCACTGTGAAAGCAGCCTAAACATAGGTGTGTGGTACATTGGTCAGATTTTTAAATGTTACATTCAGTCACAAAAATTGATTGCAATTCTTAAATTGAACAGATATTTATTGTATGGTGTGTGACCACCTTAACACTAACCGATCCCCCCTGGCGATGCTCAACTCCGATGCGTTCTGGTGGTCCCGAACCCTAAGGGCCGCCCGGCACTGCCTAACCCATGGGCGGCAATGTTAATAGCCATGATTAATAAGCATCAGTAATTTGATTTTGGTTCTTCACGGGCTTCAATTTCAAAATGTCATGTAAAATAAACGCTGACACTTCGATAAGCAACAAGTAATTTAAAAGGTAATAAAAAAAAACGTGACTAAGTACTGCTGTTAATAGTAATAAATGTGTAGAAAATGACAGAAGACAGTTTAACCACTTAAAAGTGGCCTAATTATTACTTCCCCACAAACTTCACATTATGAAAATGATGAGAGGCTCATTGTAAACTGACCGACATGATGAAAAAGCAGCACAAATAAGGCAAGAGGGAGTTTCCCTAGACCGTAGCGAATCGGCAAGGGTCACTGCTCACCAGGGCTTTTGTATAAATGAGGTCTTTTGTGTGTTCTCTAAGGCCCCTTTTACACTTGCCGTGCAATTGTGCCTTGTGTTACCCTGTTTTACAGCAGGGTAATGCAACGACAATGCAAAGCTATGGGGCCTGCACAATGCACCGCAGAGAAGATAGCAGCACGTTAACGTCAGACTTCCGGGCCAGTGTCTGCGCACTAATGCCCAACTCCGGCGACCCGGAAGGGGGGCATTTAGCTGCCAAAAAAGGGGGACAGAGGAAAACGGGGAGAGCGGGGTGCATCAGGACAGCTCACTGTACATAACAAGGGAGAAAGCTGGCACATCAAAAATCAATCTTTATTAGTTCCATGTAAAAATATGGCTAACGTTTCGGAAGCCGCGTAGGACCCCTTTATCAAGGCAATATCTGATCTGTGCAAAAAATTCTGCATAGGAATTCGGGAGTCTGGCTCCTCTAAAACACTCGCTGTCAGCGATGTGTATTCATCTGAGGTCAGCAGCAGTAATTTCATTTAGCTGCCAAAAGAGGGGGACAGAGGAAAACGGGGAGAGCAGGATGCATCAGGACAGCTCACTGTACATGCCTGTTCCCCCCGTTTCTCCTACTTCATTCGGCTCTGGTATCCTTTAAAGAGAACCCGAGGCGGTTTGTGGTGGAGCAGATGGGACATAGAGGCATGTTCTCTGCCTCATGACAGGCCTCTGTGTCCCCACACCACCGCTCTCTGCCCCCCCCACCATTGCGCTATAGCCTCCCAAAATTAGCAACAATATTTGTCGCTAACTCGGAGGTAAACACAGGGGAGTGGGATTCTCTGCTCAAAATGCCCACTAGGGGCGTTCCTGCAGGGTTTCTAGAGCTGCTTCTCTCTCACTGGCCGCGCCCCCTGCCGCTCCCCCGCCTCCCTGCACGCTGTGAATGAGAGAGGCAGTCTTTCCAGCAACATGACCCGGAGGTCATGAAAGGGAAAGAGGACCAGTGCGGCCCACAGGAGCGGCAGTTTTGGAGACTACCTGATCTGCCCATCCCCCCGGATCAGGTAGCCTCGATTTTTTTTTTAATGTTATGAGCCCACGTCTGGCTCGATTTAAATAATCAGGTGCTTACTGGGATTGAGCACTTGCCATCCGAGTAGTTGTGGGGGGTCTACCCGGTGGTGAGGGCACTTGGGGGGCTGTCTGCTCCCCCCTGGGGTATAGCTTGTGGGTGGTGTCAGGAACCGGCCCGCGGCACGCCTGCGTATATGGTTCCCGACTGCGGGTTTAACCAGATCGAGAGGGGAAGCAGCCTTAGTCGAGCTACCACAAGGCTGTGACCCCTCAAACACTTCTCACTGCCACCACTAGCTGTTGCTAGACAGGTCCACTCGGCTGTCGAGTGCTCAGCACGCAATCCGCATTTTCATATTCGGGTCAGCTTTGCGCTTTAGGCCGAATACGGGAACGCCACGCACACACAGTTGCAATCTTACACTGTAGTGAAGCAAAACCAGTAACAGTCGTTCCGAACGATACTGTTAGCCACTCTGCTGTCGAGTGCGGAAGCGCCCCATACACACAATGCAATTACAATCTTATACGGTAGTGATGCTCAATAATACAACCAGGCATGGACTTATACACCGTTACACTTCAGTCTCCTCTACTAGGCTATGAGTGTTAGTTTAGTACAACAGAAGTCAAGCTTATTAAAGAACGATTTAATATTCCAGGGAAAAAAAGTGGAACAATGCAGAAAATAATATATACAAAAGATTTACAAAAACAAAGTAAAAAAAAGTTACAAAATAAAAGTTTACAAGGATACACAGCTAGATAAGTTTGAAAAAAAATAAAATGGGATAAACATTAATTGAACTTTTACCAGCGCAAATGTCCAACCGTGGAGAGACACGAATTTTCCAATTTCCTCGGGATCATCTCTAGCGATGAGCTACTCTCGGGAGAAGATGATCTGTGACCGTCCCAGGCTGCTGTTTTATAGCAAAATGCGTGCCCCGGGGCCACCCCAATGTCCCAGGCCAAGGAACAATCCAAGTTCCTGTTTAACGCGTGCAACTTCAAAGCGTTCCTGTGTTAGTGTTTGATCTTTTCAGAGATTTCAGAAGACTTCCATAAACCCTATTTCCACAGGTAAAAATTGTATCAAAAGGACTTCAACCCTTCACCCATTTCCAGTAGGCTGTCATATGTAAATTCCTGGCCCTGTGCTGGTGTGAGCTGCGTCAAAGCACACTGCAGCCAGTCCAGGTGACAATTGCTCCCAAGCACAATACACATCTGAGACAGTACTTCCCAGAAGATCAAAAAGGTAAAAGGACATGACTGGCTATGGGCATAATTAGCCATCTCCTAATTAGAGGCTAGGTAGACAGTCCCTACTTGAATGTCTAGGTTCATTTGCCTATTCAACGTATTTGACCCATTCAAATGCAGACAATGGTAGAGTTAATTTACATGTACATACAGGAACTCCATGAAGCTAGCTGCCAGCCTGGCATACCTACACCTCTGACATAATATGCAGCAGATAGAAAAATGAAAATATACTACTGTATTATCCCAACATCATAACTAGCTGCGATATCATGACAGGTGGTGGTCCCAGACAGTGTGAGCACTCGGGACCTCGCCTGTACTGCTCAAACCCATTTGAAAGCTTATGGTGGCAACTAATGATCCAATCTTTTTTGTCCAATTTTACCCATCTCCCGCCTTGACTACTGCAATGCCCTACTATCTGGCCTCCCCTTAAAATGCATTGAACCTCTTCAATCAGTCATGAATGCAGCAGCTAGACTCATCCATCTTTCCCACTACTATGCTTCCACTTCTCCCCTCTGCGAAGCCCTACACTGGCTCCCTATCAGCTCCAGAATCAGTTTTAAGGTTTTGTGCCTTACCTACAAATCTGTGCACAAGACCTGCCCAACCTACATTTCTGAGCTCGTCAACAGATATATACCTGCCCGTCCCCTCCGGTCCTCCAATGATCTCCACCTGACCGCCACACGCATTTCTCATTCCCATGCACGCTTACAAGATTTCTCAAGAGCTGCCCCCCACCCTATGGAACTCCCTTCCACTCCCCCTCAGACTCGCTCCTTCCTTCAACACCTTAAGCAAGCCCTCAAAACACATTTCTTTAAAATGGCCTACCCCACATCTACCACACTCTAACTCTCTGTCAATCACCTTTTCCACAGTCCTACCTTTTGTGTCCCCCCACCCTTTAGATTGTAAGCCTTGGCAGGGCCTCCCCCCTCCCTTAGTGTGTCCTTCTTAATTTTACTACCTCGGCAATTACACTCTTCTCATGGACTAACTCGTACTTGTTTTGCCGGGTTTCTGTAAACCGCATATTATACCCTGATTGTATGTATAACCTTGTGCTATGTTGTATAACCGTTTGCTACCTCTCTGTCTGTCACCCCTTGTTGCAATGTATGTATCCCTATTTATTGTCCAGCGCTGCGTAATATGTTGGCGCTTTATAAATACAATAAATAATAATAATAATAATCTATGTAGTATCATTATTACTAGTAGACCCAAGCCCATTTAAAAATGGGCTCTAGGTCTGTCTTTTTAAACTTTGCATGCACACTCACCCGCTGCACTCGTGCGCACACCCGTGCTCGCATGCGCACCCGTCCACCTGTGCTCACCCGTCCACCCGTGCGCACCCGTCCACCCGTGCGCACCCGTCCACCCGTGCTCGCGTGCGCACCCGTCCACCCGTGCGCACCCGTCCACCCGTGCGCACCCGTCCACCCGTGCTCGCGTGCGCACCCGTCCACCTGCGCACACGCCTGCCCGGCTCACTGGCCCCGTCCTCCAGTCTCAAATGCTGTCCGGGTCCATGCTGCGCACATGAGCAGTAGCAAAAAGCACGGAGCCAGCTACACAGGGACTGCGCTACGCAGGGACACAGGGGTTTTATTATAGAGGATATTGTACTCAAGGATCCAGACATACAGCATTCTGGGTAGAGATGTTGGCACTGGCAGAATCCACTGAATATTGCAAATCTAAAATCAGTACTTTGTAGAGGAACAGCTTACCTGGCCATCTGCTTGTAGGCTTCTTCCGCCACAGCAAATATATGGGGGTCCATGTCCCCCATGTTCTGCCCGCTGTACGCGTAAATGACATCTTCGCCATAGATTGGCAACTGTTCATAGGGATTTATGGCAACTAGAACAATACCTGCACAATAAGCAGTCAAGAAGATACAAGTTAGTTGTTATTGTGAATGCAAGCTGCTCCTTACCTAACCATATAACCCAATGAGCCTCGATTTACTAAGGTTGCCCCAGTCCTCAGATCACTGGCAAGCATACATGATCCTGCCAACGTAGCCTGGATATCTGGACGTGACATGTAGAAGATCTATGAGGAGGAATCCCCTGTTATATCTCCTAACAGAAGTGTGTAAGCTATGGGCAGATCAGTTGCTGTTAAAGGGACGCTTAAAGTGGAACTCCAGTGAAAATAATATTATAAAAAAGTGCTTTTATGTTTTTACAATAATTATGTATAAATTATTTAGTCAGTGTTTGCCCATTGTAAAATCTTTTAAATCCCCAATTTACATTCTGACATGTATCACATGGTGACATTTTTACTGCTGGCAGGTGATGTAGCTGCTGCTTCCTTTTTGGCAGTTGGTAACAGATGTAAACAGCTATTTCCCACAATGCAACAAGGTTCACAGACAGGAAACTGCCAGGACCATGGTCCTCACAGTTTCTTGTGAGAGGGGTTACACCACAATATCAGCCATACAGAGCCCCCGATGATCCGTTTGTGAAAAGGAAATGATTTGTCGTGGGAAAGGGAATATCAGCTACTGATTGGGATAAAGTTCAATTCTTGGTCACAGTTACTCTTTAATGCAAGAATAAAAAATCAGTTTTCTTTTCCTGGGGCTTCTACCAGCCCCCTGCAGCCGTCCTGTGCCCTTGCAGTCACTCACGGTGCCTCCGGTCCCCCGACGCCAGCTAGTTTAGTTTTCGCTGACATGCCCGACCACGCATACTTTTCATCGCGTTCCCGTCCGCAGTAGCGTCCTGAGCCTGTGCAGGACGCTACATTAGGACAGAAACATGAAGAAGCATACACATGGCCAGGCCTGTGCAGGCGCAGAAAGCCTGCCGACTCCCTCTCAGCAAAAACTAAACTAGCTGGCGGCGGGGGGCCGGAGGCTCCGTGAGTGAAGGAGAGGGCACAAGACGGCTGCAGGGGGCTGGTAGAAGCCCCAGGCAAGTAAAAAAAGTGGCCATGCATATATCAACTTGGTGGCCGATCGACCATCCGATTTGATAATTATTATTGAATCAGATGAAAAGCAGTGCCGCCAAGCGCATGCCCGATCCGTGATGCAACCAATTTCGGGCCAAGCATGTCGATCAGAAATGCTGCAAGATGTCCGGCCGTCGTGGTCATCCGGGTGCGCTGTGGTAATGGCGAGCGATATCGAGACGAGTGATAAAACCCCCACCACTGTCCCCCCTCATGTCAAATGTGCCCCCCTGGTGCTCAGTGCACTATACTTAACCTGTCTGTGTTCGCCCCTGGCTCCGGCCTCAGTCCAAACAAGGACAACTGGTATTGTTTAAAAGGAAACCTCCATATCCCTCTCAGTTAAAGAGGAACTTCAGCCTAAACAAACATACTGTCATTAAGTTATATTAGTTACGCTAATTAAAATAGATAGGTCATATAATCTCTTCCCCACCCTGTTTTAAAAGAACAGGCAAATGTTTGATTTCATGATGGCAGCCATCTTTTTGGTTGAAAGGAGGTGACAGGGAGCATGAGACACAGTTCCAACTGTCCTGTGTCCTGAGCACCTCTCCCAGTTGCTAGGCAACGTGAATAACAACATAGGTAATCCCATCATGCTCTGCACAACATCAGGGAAAAAAGCCCGGGCTTTTTTTCTTTGATGGGTGGAGCTTAGGTAAAAATGGAGCTAAAAATTATGCTTTGGTAAGAAAAACAAAGTTCTGATGCTGTGAAACTGTTAAAGAAACACCAAGCCTTTACAGTGCTGCGGAGTAGATTTTTAGTCCGGAGGTTCACTTTAAGGTTCCCTTTAAAAGGACATAAATATGTCAGCCTCTATATCCCTGTCACTTCAGGCGTACTTTAAAGCAAGTATGGCAATGGCGGTAGTTATTAAGGGGCCAGCGTCGTGCGAACAAGGAGGCGGATGCTGCATCACCAGGCTGATTCCTGATTGATTTCAACATGAAATTGTCTGGAAATCGGCTTGCGGTGTATGGGCAGCCGACAGATCTCTCTCTAATCAGATTCGATCAGAGAGTGATCTGTCTCTTGGTCAAATCTGCCCATGATCACTAGATGTACCTTAAGGCTGCTTTCACAGTGAGACGTTACAGGCGCACGTTAGAGCAGCCTGTAACACAGCCCACCGCACAGTAATGAAAAATCAATGTGCTGTTCACAGTGCCCACGTTGCGTTACATTGTAACGCTACACGTCAAGTTAACGTGCTGCATGCTGTGTGTTATACGTGGCTAAGCCGCGTTAGACTGTTTGCACATGCTCAGTAATGTTGGAGGAGGAGGTCTCCCCTCCTCCTCCTCGGCCAGCCATATGGATAATTAATATTCACTGCACTGTGACGTTCAGTGTTTACTTCCTGGAGCGGCCGCTCTGTGCGGCGATTGGCTGGCGGGACGATATGACGCGGATCACGTGGTGTCCGCAGTCTATAGCACAAAAAAGGCGCACCAAGAACTGCATAACGCAGCTCTAGGTAGTGTTCTCCACCAACACCACCAGGCGTTGCGTTAGGGGCACGTTATGCGACCTATAACGTCCCCTAAAACGCAACGTCCTGGTGGGAAAGAGGCCTTAGGCTTCTGACACTGAATCAACCAACTTTATAGGCACAGTGTGACACTCCCTCTCTGCCCGCCCCCTCCGAGCCAGATGAGGGGCCACATTACATATCATCAGACACCTCACAAAGTTCACTCACCACAATAAGTGTAGATGTGGTTGGACTCTAAGAATCGCACTTTGAGATTGTGAAGCACGGCCGGCTCATGGAGATAGCTGAGGGCCGTGAGGTCATTCTCACCCACCAGGATATCCGGATTACGCAGATGAGGTAAAGAATCTGGCTTCACAGGGAAGTCTATAACCTGTAACAAGCAAAATGCGGTGCTTAAACAGTAGTATGCACTATAACACGAATAAATGTATGCATCGAGCATTATTAACCGTCAGTCCATCCAAAACTGATGCTCTGAAGGGACGTTTGCTTTATTGTAGTCACCCTTGCAATGCACAACATCATTTTTATTGAGGCACCAGTCCAATTTAGTAATCAATACAGAATAAACATAAATGATGCATTTATAGTGACACCCTGAGGAAGCCAGCGTGGCTGGCGAAACTAGTCAGCAAGTACAGGCCTCCCCGCTGTGCTGAGGAGATGCAACCTACGCCTGTATTCATATCGGTTCCACTGTCGATACGCTGCTACACATAGTGGACATATTGCTTTGCTGCACACGTGACACGCCCTCCCGAGAAACGCCATCACAGAAGTACATGTGGTCTACTGTTAATCTTTACAGCGTGGAATCCTCTTCACTTGGAGACAACTCAGAGCCAGTGATTAACATCCTTAAAGGGAAGATTCGCGCTGCCCCAAAAAAACAAACAAACTGCACTTACGCACTTACCTCGGGCTTCTTCCAGCTCCTGGTAGTCGATCGGTGCACTCGTAGCAGCTCCTCTCCCTCCCGGCGTCCAGCGGTGAAGAAGCCGACCTCGCTTCCGGTCGGCGTCATGTGCGTTCCACGGCGCAGGTAACGTGGTGTAGTTCTGCGCCTGCACAGTAGAGACCCGATGACGTCCCTACATCACATGACCCCCTACCGTGGAGCGCACATGAAGCCGACCCGGCGAGGTCGGCTTCTTCACCGCTGGAGGCCGGGAGGGAGAGGAGCTGCTACGAGTGCACCGATCGACTACCAGGAGCTGGAAGAAATTTGGATTTTCTTGTTGGTTGTGGTAGATAGGAAGCAAAGATTGGTTCGTTGATGGTGTAGTGAACGATTTTTTTCCGATCAGAATTATCTGATCGCTCAAACGATTTTTTGCTAGAAATTGATTGTTAGTGGCCACCTTTAGGCTGTAGACACACTATGAGCGCTTTCTGAGAGCTTTTCATTTTTTTTAACAAAGCTCCAATTGACTTGCATTAAAATCATGAAAAAATTGCCACAAACGCGTTTTTTGGGGGAAAAATATAGATCGTGGCAATTTTACTGCCATTCAGCATCCCTGCTCGCTGCACACTGTTTTGACAACTGGAGGGAGCAACTGCCACTAACTATGTGCTTTTGAAAATAAAGAAAACCCTGAGAACCCCCTGTGAGGAGATGAGCTGGTCCAAAACCTGTCAGTTCTGTCAGATTTCTACTACCTACTGTAAGTGACAGGAACATAGGAGAAAGGTAATTTATGGCTCATTTTACTCTGGGAGAAATGTACTTATTTGTATATGTTTACATGCATTTTAACTTTTACAATTTTCGGGATAGTGGTCCTTTAAGCATACAGTACTGTAAATTCCCTTGAGTAATTCCTCTTAGTTTTTGCGGTAATATCGCACGCCATAGTGAAGTGCTTAGCAGAAAAATCTAAAGCCAAATCCCCTGTGTGACTGAGCCCCAAAGGCTAGCAGTGAAATAACACCCCTGTCTATCTCTAGGGATGGATCATTCTGCTTCATTTTCTCCGATCTATCTGCAGGAGTAAGTGAGCTCAGACGCCATGTGACGACTATACATCAAGAGTAAAGTGTCCACATGGACTGGCTTCGCTGCCGCTGATGTGTTCGCCTCATGGAAAGTCAATTTACAGCAAGGACAGGCGAGAAATGTTCTGACGCTCTAATTAAGACAGCCAGAGTCACAGAGAAGACAAAATCTTCATACATACTGAAGACATCTTCCTGTGTGGGGAGAGGGTGGGGAATTAAACAAGAAATGCCTATGTCTGGGGGACAGACATGGATACTTTTATTTTGTGGGCACTTGTGCCTACCGAATTCTGATACCTGAGGACATTTCACAGCTTGATTCAGGTACCTGAAGACGCATAGCTTTTTATTTTTATCTGGGGACACATGGCTATTTATTTATCTTGGGACACATGGCTATTTATTTATCTGGGGACACATGGCTATTTATTTATCTGAGGACACATGGCTATTTATTTATCTGGGGACACATGGCTATTTATTTATCTGAGGACACATGGCTATTTATTTATCTGGGGACAGATGGCTATTTATTTATCTGGGGACACATGGCTATTTATTTATCTGGGGACACATGGCTGTTTATCTGGGGACACATGGCTGTTTATCTGGGGACACATGGCTGTTTATTTATCTGGGGACACATGGCTATTTATTTATCTGGGGACACATGGCTATTTATTTATCTGGGGACACATGGCTATTTATTTATCTGGGGACACATGGCTGTTTATTTATCTGGGGACACATGGCTATTTATTTATCTGGGGACACATGGCTATTTATTTATCTGAGGACACATGGCTATTTATTTATATGAGGACACATGGCTATTTATTTATATGAGGACACATGGCTATTTATTTATATGAGGACACATGGCTATTTATTTATCTGGGGACACATGGCTATTTATTTATCTGAGGACACATGGCTATTTATTTATCTGGGGACACATGGCTATTTATTTATATGAGGACACATGGCTATTTATTTATCTGAGGACACATGGCTATTTATTTATCTGAGGACACATGGCTATTTATTTATCTGAGGACACATGGCTATTTATTTATCTGGGGACACATGGCTATTTATTTATCTGGGGACACATGGCTATTTATTTATCTGAGGACACATGGCTATTTATTTATCTTGGGACACATGGCTATTTATTTATCTGAGGACACATGGCTATTTATTTATCTGAGGACACATGGCTATTTATTTATCTGGGGACACATGGCTATTTATTTATCTGGGGACACATGGCTATTTATTTATCTGAGGACACATGGCTATTTATTTATCTTGGGACACATGGCTATTTATTTATCTGAGGACACATGGCTATTTATTTATCTGAGGACACATGGCTATTTATTTATCTGGGGACACATGGCTATTTATTTATCTGGGGACACATGGCTATTTATTTATCTGAGGACACATGGCTATTTATTTATCTGGGGACACATGGCTATTTATTTATCTGGGGACACATGGCTATTTATTTATCTGGGGACACATGGCTATTTATTTATCTGGGGACACATGGCTATTTATTTATCTGAGGACACATGGCTATTTATTTATCTGAGGACACATGGCTATTTATTTATCTTGGGACACATGGCTATTTATTTATCTGAGGACACATGGCTATTTATTTATCTGGGGACACATGGCTATTTATTTATCTGGGGACACATGGCTATTTATTTATCTGAGGACACATGGCTATTTATTTATCTGAGGACACATGGCTATTTATTTATCATGGGACACATGGCTATTTATTTATCTGAGGACACATGGCTATTTATTTATCTTGGGACACATGGCTATTTATTTATCTGAGGACACATGGCTATTTATTTATCTGAGGACACATGGCTATTTATTTATCATGGGACACATGGCTATTTATTTATCTGAGGACACATGGCTATTTATTTATCTTGGGACACATGGCTATTTATTTATCTGAGGACACATGGCTATTTATTTATCTGAGGACACATGGCTATTTATTTATCTGAGGACACATGGCTATTTATTTATCATGGGACACATGGCTATTTATTTATCTGAGGACACATGGCTATTTATTTATCTGGGGACACATGGCTATTTATTTATCTGAGGACACATGGCGATTTATTTATCTGAGGACACATGGCTATTTATTTATCATGGGACACATGGCTATTTATTTATCTGAGGACACATGGCTATTTATTTATCTTGGGACACATGGCTATTTATTTATCTGAGGACACATGGCTATTTATTTATCTGAGGACACATGGCTATTTATTTATCATGGGACACATGGCTATTTATTTATCTGAGGACACATGGCTATTTATTTATCTTGGGACACATGGCTATTTATTTATCTGAGGACACATGGCTATTTATTTATCTGAGGACACATGGCTATTTATTTATCTGAGGACACATGGCTATTTATTTATCTGAGGACACATGGCTATTTATTTATCTGAGGACACATGGCTATTTATTTATCTGAGGACACATGGCTATTTATTTATATGAGGACACATGGCTATTTATTTATCTGGGGACACATGGCTATTTATTTATCTGGGGACACATGGCTATTTATCTGGGGACACATGGCTATTTATCTGGGGACACATGGCTATTTATTTATCTGGGGACACATGGCTATTTATTTTATTTGGCTACCAAAATCTTGTATAAGAAGGTGCAGTAAGGAAAAGACAAGCCTTATAGGATCTATACTGCTGGGTATACACGATGCAATTTCCCGCCCGATCGACGGTGATCGTACGGGAAGTTGCATCGTGTGTACATGTCCAAAGTGCACCTGATCGATAAAGTGATCGATTTTCCAATTATAAGTTCGCATAATCAATCACTTTATTGATCGGGAGCCAATCGGACATGTCTGAAATAATCGGCCAATTCCCGCCTGTTGGGTGGGAAACTGCATCGTGTGTACCCTGCATTAGATCATATAAGGCAGCCTTTCTCAGCCTTTATACTCTGGAGGAACCCTGCGAGTCATTTTTGGATCTCAAGGAACCCCTGCATTTATCCTGCATATTATGCCACTACCCCCTGTTACAGTGCCCTTCATTATAATGTCTCCTTATTCTAGTGCTTTTTATTAATGCGCTCCATTATTATTCTGACCACCAATTTAGTGCTTATTTTTACAGTACCCCCTATTATAGTGTGCTCTCTATGATACTTACCACAACCCCCACAATGGGGGAAAATGCCAAGGACGCCCTGCAGAGCACTCAAGGAACCCTGGGATTCCAGAGAACCCTGGTTAAAGTGGATCCGAGGTGAACTTTTACTCATTGCATAATTGGGTCCCTTTCCTATTGTTTATAGGGCATTGCTCAAGCCACATACTTTTTTTATTTTGTTTTAATACTGTAATTCCCGATAAACTAAACAAGCCACTCCCACAGGTTTTCAGAGAGCCTTGGCAGTAGCAAGGGCTCATGGGAGCTCAGTCTGGGCAGGAGGAGGGGGAGGTATTACTAGCCAGAGATTTCAGAGGCAGAGGGGAGGAGGAGGGGGGATTAGGTTTTTTTGCTCAAGATGCAGATAAGCCTGCCTCTGTGTAATGTTTACAAACAACATGGCTGCTGTCATTGTATCACAGGAAGAAATAATCATTTTCTATTGAAGCTGTTTGCAGCTAGATTTGCTGTGTAAACTATCTAAACTTTAGATAAGATATACAGACAAGTTACTTGTTATAGTTAGTTTTTCATCTCAGATCCGCTTTAAGAAAGCCTGATATAAGGTCTGTGTCATGTTACAAATGCAAGAGGCCAAACACTAGAGGCCCCTAGTGGTCACGTAAGGTATCCATAGTGTTTGGCCTCTAAGATTTGTCATGGGACACAGGCGCCTCGGGGGAGAAGAGACACAGGAAGGAGTGTAAGCTTCTCTGCCTACATTCTTCACGGCCTGAGGAACGACATTCAGAGACCTGAGGAACTGGCAGGCAGTACATGCAGTTTTTCAACAGATTTCATGCTGAAATCTATTGAAAATCTGTGTACAGTGTGTGGATGGATTCGGTCAGATAATGGTCTGAGAGGAATCTATCTGTTGGCCACATTGACCAGTGTATGGACAGATCAAGTCAAATTAAGTAATTACAATAGAAATTATGATATAACATAGTTAAAACTGCGATACAGCCCTGAAAAATGATAAACATTCTTATAATGCAATTTGTGATGTGTGAGATGTGAAGTCCCTGGGCCAAATACTTCTCACATGTCTCAGGTTCTGACTAGTCTGTGATACTGGCTGCAGCCCCTGCAGGCAACAGACAGCTCCGTCATTTCACCTTCTCTGCAAAGTCTATCATACTTTAACCCTAATCAAGCTCAAAACTATGCAAGGCAATTTCTAGCAAAGGAGGAGGGGGGATGCCTATTTCATGGGTCAAAAGAACTTGCCACTGCATTGCAGCTTGCATTCTGCACACTCCTGGATTTAGGGTGCGTTTCCACTAACGCGAATTCGCATGCGTTCCCCGCATGCAAATTCGCATAACCAATAAAAGTGAATGAGCCTGTGTCCACTTGTCAGGAAAACGGAGCGTTTTCTTGTGCAGGAAAAATCTGCTCAGCAGAGCCATCCGAATTCGGACACCGCACACACGCATGCGATTCGCATACAATGTATTTAATAGGGAATTCGCATGGTGTTTTTTCATGCGAATTTGCATACGATTTCGCATGGAATCAATGAAAAAGCACACAGGCACTGACATGGTTAAAATCGCACACAGCGTCATCCATGCGAAATCGTATGCAAATTTGCGGTAAAATTTGCATACAACCGCATGCGATTTCGCTCCTGCATGCGAATTCGTCCGCGGAGAATCCGCGGCGATTTCCCACCGCACTAGTGGAAACGCACCCTCAGCTGTTGGATAGATCACACAGGTGCGAACTATTACACAGGATAGAACAAAAACATAGAGAATGTACCCTGTATGTATTAAGATAGTTTAGCCTGTCTAATTCCCCCTCATCTGTGACTAATTACCACTGTAATTTGATCTCTCAGTTCAGGAATCTCCTTTGCCAAGGCAGAGCAGCTAGTTCAGGTCCTCTTTAAAAGTAGAACCTTTAGCATATACAGAGGTTGATGCAAAACATTTCAATAGCAGCTGCAGGCAGAGAAGTGCGTGTGGCAGTGTGGGGGTGGGCAGCAGCTATGTGCTGACAATCAGACATGATTTTCATTTGCAAAACAGAAAAGAAAAGGTATGTTCCGATGTCTCAGAATCTCTGCTCTGCTATAGAGAACCACACCTCTCATCTATGACTGGCAAGGAGTGCTGCTTAACAGTGCTCCTCGTGGGCAGGTCTTAGCAAAACTGGGAGTGGTTTGGAAGATTCAGTTCCAAACTGCTAGGAGCCTAAAATAACAATGAAGAATAATGTCTTACGCTTTCATCTTCAAGTTTCAGGTGCAAAGTTTTATCCCCTTCTTTGTAATCCTTGATGATCTCTGCCGATCTCCATACGTCTTCCGGGTCAGGGATCCAGACCCGGGTATACTAAAAGAGAGCAAATTCAAAAGTAAATTTATGTGCTGACAATAAAGTGCAAGACACATGAGATAAAAGAGGATTCAGGAACAAACATGTATATACTGGATATGCAATAGCATCAGAGGATTATAACAACATAATAATCAATGGAAGGGGACATATAATTGAGACAATATTTTCACATTCACAGAGTTTCACAGAGTACAGTTATTTTCCTAGTTCTGTGGTTCCTTGTAAAAAAACAAAAGATTAAAGTGAACCAGAGTCGAAGCACCCTCATGTACTTTACCATATATATCAGTGGGAACATTACAGAAAACACCTACCCTGCTCTCTGCTTCAACGGGACGCACCAGCACCGCATATGCCGGGGGAACTCGGTACGGGGGTGGGGCACAGAAGTCTCTCCCTAATTCTGCACGGGCACTCTGCACACGCTGAGGACTATGCGGACAGCCGTTACCGGAGAGACAATCGGGCACCAGAGGGTGAGTAACAGATGCACCAGCACCGCATATGCTGGAGGAACACACAGGAACTCGGGTACGGGGGTGGGCTGTACAGAAGTCTCTCCCAAGTTCTGCTCGGGCATGCTGCACACGCTGAGGACTACACGGAAAGCCGTTACCGCCCATCTCCAGATCCTCACATTGGCACTTGGGGGGGGGGGGCATATGCAGCACATGCAAGGGGGGCACGGGAGGGAGGAGAAAGGCACCACATACAAAGCTCCCAACTGTCCCTCTTTGGGAACCAACAAATGTGCCTCAAACTGCTCTGCTATGGTGGAACACCATGTGCTGCTGTACAGAAAGAGGGGAGGGAATGCATGAAGCTATACTCTGCAGGAATTTCATTTGAAGATCTTGCAGGAAACATAAGTAACTGCGGATCAATTAACTGACCAGGAGGGTTGCTGCAGGTGAGTCCAGCAATGTCAGGAGACACCTGAATGCACTTTGTAACGGCAGGGGTACAGATGTCAGCTACACACACCATTCCAGTCTGGCATTTTCCACTGTATATGTACTTTCTTCCTCCTCCAATCCATCTATATTCTCTAAACAATGCTTTCCTCTGCACCGTTGGACCACTGCATTTCCTACCCTCGGCTTATACTTGAGCCGGTCATTTTTCCCAGTATATTTAGGTAAAAGTTAGGGGGTCGGCCTATACTCGGGTCGGCTTATACTCGAGTATATACGGTACTTTAAAGATGATTTATTTTTCACAGAAAACTGAAGTGGAAGCAGAGCAGTTGGCCACAGCAACCAATCACCTGTGCAATAAAAGAAGGATTCTGATAGGTTGTTCTGAGCAACCTCTGCACTTTTACTCCTAGGCGGTATTATTAGGGGGGAGGTTAGTGCTAGTTGTAAGGGACGAGGAATTGTTAAGGGGTGATAAAATATAGTACTATGCCCCACACTGTATACTTACCATTAAAGGACAATTGTAATGAAAGGGCTATGGTGGCTGCCATGTTTATTTGCTTTTAAACAATACCAGTTGCCTGACTATTCTGCTGATCCTCTGCCTGTAATACTTTCAGTGATAGCCCCTGAACAAGCATGCAGCAGATCAGGTGTTTATGACATTATTGTCAGATCTGACAAGATTAGCTGCATGCTTGTTTCTTGTGTGATTCAGACACTACTGCAGCCAAATACATCAGCAGGGCTGCCAGGCAATTGTTTAAATGGAAACAAATATGGCAGCCTCCATATTCCTCTCACTACAGTTTTCCTCTGTATTAACTTTAAAATACAGTAATTAAAAATAGTAGATGTATGCATCCAGCAAGGCCAGGATTTTTTTTCTGGCTGCTTGAGAATTCTGGTTATCTGAGTTCTGGATAACTGGGGTTTTACTGCACAGGTAGTCCCCGACTTACGAACGACCCGCCGATACGAACGGCGTGGATTCTGTGTTTCCATGGGAACAAGTCAAAAACATTTTTTTTTTTTGGACTTGTAGTTTTTGAGAAAATCGATTTGAAATAATTCGAAGAAAAAATGTCTTTTAAACTTGTATAAACAGGTAGAAAGGCCAGAGGTGACACAGAGGGGGACACTGGAGGCACAGGGGGCACAGAGTAGGTACAGGGTACAGAGATGGCACAATGTTCCGACTTAAGAACAGATTCAGGTTAAGAACGAGGGAACCACCTGTATAAAGAAAATGTACACACACCGGAGCTCTACTGTAACTAGTTTTGTAGCTTCCAAAAGTTAGCAGATGAAAGGCTTCCCCCTTAATTCCATACCTGACGCACAGAGATGTCAGCCTGCCCACACTGCTGCCAACACAACACACACACAAAATACCTGGATTATTCCACTCACTGCATAAAAGACAACAGCACAATGACTCATCCCAAAGGGGAACATAAAAGAAGAGGCAAGAAACAAGATCTAATAAAGCATCTGAGACTCGAGACGTTTTACATGACGAGGAACGCCATTGAAGTGCATTAAAGCTTAGCGAAATCCAGCACATTGTAACTTAGTTTTCTATAATGCAGGGAACCAGTAGGAGCTTTTCTAGCTGTCTGTCATGCTGCAGGGCAGAATTACCTTAACCCTCTAGCAGCCAATTTATTTAGAGACTTGCAAGTACTCCAGGTCTATTTATTTTAACACATTTTTTTTTATTCCTTCTTTGTTACATTTTCCTGCTTCTAATGATGGTAGTACTGCTGTAATGTGTATTTATGGCCACTTGTCACTAGGGGGCAGTGTGAGACAATAACAGAGGACTTCTGCTTTCAGTGTCTATATTTTCTACTAGCAGAGAGAGATCAAAGCATTCCAAGAATTGACAGCACAGCATGACGAGTTCTGCCGACTGAGATCAAAAGCAGCGCTCTTATCTCAAACGAGATAACTATTGAAGCTGCTAAGGGGCTAAAGAGACGCCGTAGTGACATTTAGTAGAATGCAGTAAATTATTCAGGATACCCTCTTTTTTTATCGAAATTATTATTATTTTCACCGGCTTCGGTACTCTTGGCAAAACAATATATATAAATCAACAATAATAATAATTTAGTCCCATTTGGCTGCCTTGTTATCTATCTCTTCCAAGCAGCAGATCGACAATGACCAAAGCTAACATATATAGATCCAGCGGGATGAGCGATTTCCTGCATGATCTTGCGTTGCCCGATAATTTCTCAACGTTTGTTTGTTGACACAATGACCCCTTACAATTATTTCAGCAGATGATATCGGTCGCACTCATCCCGGTCAACACAGAAGGCAACAATCCCGCCAGGGTATATATAAATATATATACGGGGACCGTTCTCATCATATCGTTACCCTCTGAAGATGCAACGTCTTGGTTGCGATACATGTGAGGGACGGCTGAGGCAGCGGTGACTCCGGGGCATTGGTGGTGAGCCTTTATCTTTTGTTTCTAAAGGTGGCCACACACCATACAATTTTAAAAAATCTGTTCAATTTAAGAATTGCAATCAATTTTTCTGACTGATTGTAATATTTCAAAAATCTGACCAATGTACCACACACCTGTGTTCAATTTTTCCCCAATTATGATAAAAATGATTGGAAACTCTGAGAAAATTGCTTGGGTGTGTATATTAATAAAGTGACAATCTAACACACACCATACAATCTTTAGAAAGATTGAAGAAAAATATCTGGCATTCTGGATCGATAAAAATCGAAGAAAACGGGAAATCAGATCGGATTTTTCAGTCAAATGAAAAAAAAGGTTTAGATTTTTTCGGGAGATCTGGTCGTTTTTATCGAATAGCCGTAAAATCGAATCATTTTATTGTATGGTGTGTGGCCACCTTAAGGGCCCTTTTCCACTAGCAAGCGCAATCACAAACGCCAGCGATTGCGATTTTTCATTAATTCTGTTATGTGATTGCGATTTTCATTTGCATTGCATTATCATTGTAAAAATCGCTCCAGAAAGCGATTGCGATTTCCAAATCGAATCACTGTCGTGGAAAATACTTCTCGTGATTTCTATGATAAAGTAACAACCGTAGCGATTTAAAGATCACTACCGATTTGCGATTTTGCGATTCAGCAATCACAAGCACTCTAGTCGCTATCACTATTTGAGTAGGGCATTTTCTTCCTACTAGGGCAAGGTTATTTATATATTTCCGTTGTCATTACGTGTGTTATATATAGCGAACTTGCAAAACTGTATTGTTACTGCCTGCCCCATACCCCGGGTGTTCATTTATTCATGCTATGTATTGAGCATGGTTTGATTATGCTGCTGCACTCAGCTGTTGGTTGTGTTTAATTGTTTTTATAGGGCATGTCCCTGTTTAATAAAGATTCATATATTATTGTATCTGAGTAGCATCAATTGTAATATTTGGCTCATTTGTTGTGTTCGACCCGTCTATCTGCCGGGAAATTGCATGGTTTGTACCAGGCATAAAGGTGGCCATAGATCTCTAAAGCTGGCAGCCGATCGACCATCCAATTCATTGATAAGAAAACAGGTGCCGCCAGGAGCATGCCCAATCGGCGATGCAACCAATTTCTGGCCAAAATTCGGTCCGACATGCTGCAAGATGTCGGGCTGTTGTGGTCGATTGGCTGCACGGCGGTAATGGAGAGCGATACTGGGACAAGCGACGAATGGGACGAAACAACCGGCACTTTCCCACAGTGTATAAATGTACCCTCCCCCCCTGTGTGTGCATTTATACATTACCTGTCCTGTGTTGCCCACCCTGCAGTTCCCATCCATCTTCGGAACCCACCATTACACACTGCCGGCGCATAGCACGTGGCGAGCTTGTGATGTCACAATACGTCCAATGTGCTGGCGGTGTGTATACTGCTAATGGAAGAGCGGGGGGTTCTGAAGATGAACGGGCACCACGTGGGGGATGACACAGGAGGTCATGTAAAAATACACGCATAGGGGTACATTTACACACTAGGGGGGCAGCGGCAAGCCGGTGGATGTGGTGGACTAGGCTGATTCCCGAGACATCTCATGCAGAAATCGATCGAGAATCGGCCTCCGGTGTATGGCCAGTCGAAAAACCACCCTCTAATCAGATTCGATCAGAGAGAAATCGGTCTCTTGGTGGAATCTACCCATCGTCGCTAGATGTATGGCTTGCTACCTTTAGGCATATCACTCTGATGCTGGGAATACACTTTATTCTTTTCTGCCGCTCAATTCACCGCTCGATTGTTTCTGCCGCTCGATTCTGCATTCGATTCTTTTATCTTCCGCTCGGTTTTCTTATTTTTTTTCATTCACTTCTATCAGAAATTGAGCAGCTAAACGATCGAACGGGAGATCGGACATGTCGGAAATGATCTATCGAGCCATCTATCTGCGGCAGAAACGAGCCGTGTATTCCCAGCATTAAACACACACAATGCAGAGGATGTTACCAGGCACCTGGATTATAGATAAGTCAAGCTCTGCAGAACCGAGAGAGTAAACACAGAGTGATCACTGATGTTCCATCCTCCAGCCTCCTGGTGTGGCGCATGTAACATGAACTGCAGGGAAAGCTGGCACTGTAATTACCGCTCACACACTACCAGCCAGTAATCTGCTCTAACTGCTTTATTTAGCGGCTGTGTCATGGCTGGGCAAACAAACAGCAAGCAATTAGTGCGGGATTACATGGCCTGACGCTTAAAGGGACACCACACACTCCTGCAGACTGTTCTGCCTCTGTAGGTGCCCAGTAAGCGGCTTGTTGTGAATAATCCTATCAATGTGGGCTGGTGTTTATAAAACGCGTTTGTGAACAATCTGTGTAATTATAAACGCACATTCTGGTAGTGAGAGACAGTTTGGGATAACGTTTTACTGCAGGAAAGTTCAAAAGGTCATTATTTCTGCTGTTTTATAGCTTAAAATACATCATTAAGCTGCGCTGCTTTAACCATTTCGGGACCAGCAGCCTCTGCCCCCTTAAGGACCAGAGGCTGCTGGTACACTAAAACGCGCATACCGACGAATCGCCGCAATAATCCGTCGCTCCCGCCGGTCACGTCGCTCTGTCCCCGCCGCAGGCTGCTCTTTCTGCCGTCTCTATGACGGCAGAGCGCTGTGCGCCGGTCAGGAGCCGCTTTCATTGGCTTCTGACCCTGTCACTCAATGTAAGCCAATAGGAACGGCTTACAGGAATGACAGGGCCAGGAGCCAAAGAAAACGGCTCCTGCCCGGCTCACAGTGCTCTGCCATTATAGAGGTGGCAGGTTAGCACATTGCGGCGGGGGCAGAGCGGCGGGAGCGGGCAGTGAATGGGACATAGAGTTTACGTCCGGTCAGAACCGCAGTGCCACCTGCCCGACGTAGATTTGTACTGCGTCGGTCCGAAAGTAGTTAATGACAGTAGCGCAAGGTAAAAGTCTCCTGCACACTCTGCTGCGGTAGTGCAGCATAGCGTGAGCTGCTAACATAACAAGCTCTCCACTGAACCCGCCCTGAGCCCCGCGGGTCCAGTGGCTTCAAAGGACGAGATTCCTGCACTTTGATTGGCCCAATAGGCTGACTGTCACTTGTTCAGTGGAGCGCACTTTACGTTAATGGAGCGTTAGTTAAGTTAAAGAGAAACCGTGACCAAGAATTGAACTTCATCCCAATCAGTAGCTGATACCCGCTTTCCCATGAGAAATCTTTACTTTTCACAAACAGATCATCAGTGTGCTCTGTATGACTGATATTGTGGTGAAATCCCTCCCACAGGAAACTGTGAGGACCCTGGTCCTGGCAGTTTCCGGTCTGTGAACCTTGTTGCATTGTGGGAAATAGCTGTTTACAGCTGTTTCCAACAGCCCAAAAAACCAAGCAGCAGCTACATCACCTGCCAGCAGTAAAAATGTCACCATGTGATAAATGTTAGAATGTAAATCAGGGAGAGGAAAGATTTTACAATGGGCAAACACTGACTAAATCATTTATACATAATTATTGTAAAAATGAAGCACTTTTTATTACATTATTTTCAATGGAGTTCCTCTTTACTGGAGTGCTCACAATGCATGCAATTGTCATTGTGTTTTTTAGGTAAACAATCAGGAAACCAGGAAAAGATAGCCTCAGCAAAATCGCAAGCGCACAAAAATCGCAAGTAAAAATCTGATTAATAAATGCAACTGCATCCCACTGCGTGTGCAATTTTCAGTGTGCACAGTCCCTTAACACTGTTCTACTCTGCAACATGAGGAGAGGGTGTCAGGGTAGAAAATGTGTGTGTGTTACCAACCACACCAGGGAAGGCCAGTTTGGACCCCATAAAGGGGTCCTGTGGCTATTTCATTGGTAGGCTATGAGGGGTGTCCTGTCGGTTGTTGAATACTGTAAACAATAAGCAATTTTATTCATTGTTATTTTAACTACAGTTCTTCTTTAAGAATGTAAGGAGCTAGCAAAGAAGAAGATATGTCCGGCACTCCATGGGTTCCTGGGAAGCAAGCTCCCTCAGCAGAAATATACGGCTTCATTCAGCAGCCACATCAGTGTATTCCGAGATGACTTTGTCCTTTTCACATAAGCCTGCAGCCACACCTGTCCCCTTCTGTCACCAGCCGTGTGTATGACAGGAAGTGACAGGCCTCAGGTGAATGATGTGATGGTTTATGTGTCATCCACACCTCTGCCCACAAAGGAAGTCACAGCGATGGAGGACGGAGGCTGTCAGTGACTGCTGAGGTGTGGAGGAAATTAATTACACCTGGGTATTCTGCTGCAAATCAGGATGACCAGATATGTGTGATAACAGTGCCCCGTGTGCCATAACAGCACAAAACACGCAAGTCAGCCTGTCTCCAGAACACAGTGTGGCCAGTCTCCAGCACACAGAGCCCACATTATCCAGACAGAAGACACTCATAGCAGAGGTCTGTAATATGTCAGTGTACTGAGTATGAATAGGAATCACACTGCAGCTCTAAGGTGCCACACAGGAATCACACAGCAGCTCTAAGGTGCCACACAGGAATCACACAGCAGCTCTAAGGTGCCACACAGGAATCACACAGCAGCTCTAAGGTGCCACACAGGAATCACACTGCAGCTCTAATGTGCCACACAGGAATCACACTGCAGCTCTAAGGTGCCACACAGGATCACACAGCAGCTCTAATGTGCCACACAGGAATCACACTGCAGCTCTAAGGTGCCACACAGGATCACACAGCAGCTCTAATGTGCCACACAGGATTCTCACAGCAGCTCTAAGGTGCGACACAGGAATCACACAGCAGCTCTAAGGTGTCACACAGGAATCACACAGCAGCTCTAAGGTGTCACACAGAATTCACACAGCAGCTCTAATGTGCCACACAGGATTCTCACAGCAGCTCTAAGGTGCGACACAAGATTCACGCAGCAGCTCTAAGGTGCCACACAGGAATCACACAGCAGCTCTAAGGTGCCACACAGGATCACACAGCAGCTCTAAGGTGCCACACAGGATTCACACAGCAGCTCTAAGGTGCCACAAAGGGATCCCACAGCAGCTGAAATGTGCCACACTGGATTCTCACAGCAGCTCTAAGGTGCCACACAGGAATCACACAGCAGCTCTAATGTGCCACACAGGATCACACAGCAGCTCTAAAGGGACCCATACACCTAACGATTTTCCCGCCGAATCACAGTGATCAAAACGGCCGTGAAATCGGCGCGCACACCGCTGACAGAACGATGGATTTCCGTCCGAAATCCATCGTTCCCGTCGATCCATCCGTGCGGAAGATTTTTTTTCGGTCGCCAGCGGGTCGGGAGTGTATCGATAGCGGCGTTCGAATGCCCGACGACCGACGCAATACAGCGGGTATACATTACCTGCTCCGCCGGCACGAGTCCACGCTGTCACCACTGTCACCTCCCGGCTGGCATCTTCTCCGCTTCACGGCATCCGGCATAACTTCTTGTGTCACTGCAGTGACAGCGGAAGTACAAATAGAGGGCGCTCTATTTGAACTTCCGCTGTCACTGGAGTGACAGAAACTTATACGCGGATGTCAGCTGGGAGCCGCTGCGGAGAAGATGCCGGGACCAGGCGGAAAAGAAGACAGCGGTGGACCAGGGGACTCGCGCCGGCTGGAACAGCTAATGTATGCTGGGGGGCCGGCAGTAGCGGCAGCTCCACAGATTGTGATCGGTTTCAGGCTGAAATCGATTCACAATCTGTTTGCAGTAAGGTGGCCATACAAAACCCTTTCTGATCAGATTCGATCAGAGAGGGATCTATCTTTTGGTCGAATTTGATGGCAAATCGACCAGTGTATGGCTACCTTAAGGTGTGACACAGGAACCACACAGCAGCTCTAAGGTGCCACACAGGAATAACACAGCAGATCTAAGGTGCCACACAGGAATCACACAGCAGCTCTAAGGTGCCACACAGGAATCACACAGCAGATCTAAGGTGCCACACAGGAATCACACAGCAGATCTAAGGTGCCACACAGGAATCACACAGCAGATCTAAGGTGCCACACAGGAATCACACAGCAGATCTAAGGTGCCACACAGGAATCACACAGCAGATCTAAGGTGCCACACAGGAATCCCACAGCAGATCTAAAAAGCTACACAGGAATCACACAGCAGCTCTAAGGTGCCACACAGGGATCACACTGCAGCTCTAAGGTACCACACAAAGATCACACAGCAGCTCTAAGGTGCCACACAGGAATCACACAGAAGCTCTAAGGTGCCACACAGGAATCTCACAGCAGCTCTAAGGTGCCACACAGGAATCACACAGCAGCTCTAAGGTGCCACACAGGAATCACACAGCAGCTCTAAGGTGCCACACAGGAATCTCACAGCAGCTCTAATGTGTCACACAGGGATCACACAGCAGCTCTAAGGTGCCACACAGGGATCACACAGCAGCTCTAATGTGCCACACAGGAATCACACTGCAGCTCTAAGGTGCCACACAGGATCACACAGCAGCTCTAAGGTACCACACAGGAATCACACAGCAGCTCTAAGGTACCACACAGGAATCACACAGCAGCTCTAAGGTGCCACACAGGAATCACACAGCAGCTCTAATGTGCCACACAGGGATCACAAAGCAGCTCTAATGTGCCACACAGGAACCACACAGCAGCTCTAATGTACCACACAGGAACCACACAGCAGCTCTAAGGTGCCACACAGGAACCACACAGCAGCTCTAAGGTGCCACACAGGAATCACACAGCAGCTCTAAGGTGCCACACAGGAATCACACAGCAGCTCTAAGGTGCCACACAGGAATCACACAGCAGCTCTAAGGTGCCACACAGGAATCACACAGCGGCTCTAAGGTGCCACACACAGGAACCACACAGCGGCTCTAAGGTGCCACACAAGAATCACACAGCAGCTCTAAGGTGCCACACAGGAATCACACAGCAGCTCTAAGGTGCCACACAGGAATCACACAGCAGCTCTAAGGTGCAACACAGTAACCACACAGCGGCTCTAAGGTGCCACACAGGAATCACACAGAAGCTCTAAGGTGCCATACAGGGATCACACAGCAGCTCTAATGTGCCACACAGGAACTACACAGCAGCTCTAATGTGCCACACAGGAATCACACAGCAGCTCTAAGGTGCCACATAGGAGCCACGCAGCAGCTCTAATGTGCCACACAGGGATCACACAGCAGCTCTAATGTGCCACACAGGAACCACACAGCAGCTCTAATGTGCCACACAGGAATCACACAGCAGCTCTAAGGTGCCACACAGGAACCACGCAGCAGCTCTAAGGTGCCACACAGGAATCACGCAGCAGCTCTAAGGTGCCACACAGGAATCACACAGCAGCTCTAAGGTGCCACACAGGAATCACACAGCAGCTCTAAGGTGCCACACAGGAATCACACAGCGGCTCTAAGGTGTCACACACAGGAACCACACAGCGGCTCTAAGGTGCCACACAGGAATCACACAGCAGCTCTAAGGTGCCACACAGGAATCACACAGCAGCTCTAAGGTGCCACACAGGAATCACACAGCAGCTCTAAGGTGCAACACAGTAACCACACAGCGGCTCTAAGGTGCCACACAGGAATCACACAGAAGCTCTAAGGTGCCACACAGGGATCACACAGCAGCTCTAATGTGCCACACAGGAACTACACAGCAGCTCTAATGTGCCACACAGGAATCACACAGCAGCTCTAAGGTGCCACACAGGAATCACACAGCAGCTCTAAGGTGCCACACAGGAACCACGCAGCAGCTCTAATGTGCCACACAGGGATCACACAGCAGCTCTAATGTGCCACACAGGAACCACACAGCGGCTCTAAGGTGCCACACAGGAATCACACAGCAGCTCTAAGGTGCCACACAGGATCACACAGCAGCTCTAATGTGCCACACAGGAATCACACTGCAGCTCAAAGGTGCCACACAGGATCACACAGCAGCTCTAATGTGCCACACAGGAACCACACAGCGGCTCTAAGGTGCCACACAGGAACCACACAGCGGCTCTAAGGTGCCACACAGGAATCACACAGTAGCTCGAAGGAACAGCACAGTAGCATTAATGTGCCACACAGGAATCACATGGCAGCTTTAAAGTGCCACAAATGAACCACACAGCAGCACTAAGGTGCCACACAGGAACCACAATGACCATCAGTATATGATCTAGTTAGTGTCAGAGTCAGGAATACCTGTATACCTCTGCTCTAGGAAGTAGATGAGTGAGAGGACGACAGGTGGGAAAACTGTTTAATTATCTAACTTTACAGACATCGGATTGAAATGATCAGTCACCTAAACAATTTACTGCAGTTTCCGATAGTTGCGCCAAACGCAAAACAATTTTTTTGAATATTAAGAGGACTTAACTTTCCAAATCCAGATACCCCTCAGGCAGTGGTTCCCCTGCTACAGCAGACTGTAAAAATGTACTTTCAACCCAAGCTTAGAGTCTGAAAACCTCCTTGCCAGGGGCTATGCGGGTGACAGTAACAGGTGAGTACACAATATAAACAGCAGGTTTTCCGGGGGTATCAGTTGTGAACAATCAGAGCACACACAATAGATCAAACACAACTTCATTTTTGAAGAGTCACCGGTCTCTGAGGACCTTGTAGCCTTTTTTATCCCCAGTGAAACAAACTTTATTCACCCGAGGAAGCATGCGCAATAATGGTGAACTGCTGTATGAGTAATAAATGTATAATTTTTAACCTAGTTTCATACTTCTTTGGAAGCAAACCACTTCCTCATTACATTCTCAGCTTTTAATGATTGTGTATTGTATCGGATCATTTCTGGCCTGTGACCCTTGGAAAGAAAATCAGCATCAGTGGGCCCCTCTGAAGGAAAAACAATTGGCCAAAACCATTGTCAGACTGTGGACTGTGAGGGAGGCCCCACTTGATAGAACGTCCTCCTGAGTGCTGGCAAGCATTAACACTAGAGTATGTTAGGAGATTGAGATTCATATATCTCCTCCACCTCCAGTAATAGTGTTGTCCGGATCATGAACGATTCGGATCTTTGATCCGAATCTATTTTATGAGTCGATCATCCGAATCATCAAAATGAGTGATTCGGATCGCAAAAGGGGCGGGGCCAGGAGCGACACGCCCCCTCTCAGCGGGCAGCGGGGTCCTGGAAGCAGAGCAGAGATGGATCGCTCTGTTGGATGGGGAGCCAGCCTTGCAGGGAGACAGGTAGATGAGAGAGAGGGGACATGGGTGCCACTGCAAGATATGTGTAGAGCACACATACTGGCTATAATCTGCTGCTCATTATAGGCTGTCTGTTCCATAGTTGTGCACAGTGAACACATGGGAAGCTTTTGGCTCAGCACAGCTCAGTAACTTTGCAGACAGTGTGATTGAAAGGCAATATAATCCTCCTGCACTCGCCACTAAACAGCTGCACTTCACTTCTGGGAATGCTTTCTTTCACTGTGCGACCTTTTCTTTCAAAGTGTACAGATGAACATATAGGTGAAATATATGTAAAGCATATGACTTCAGCATGTGGGTATTGTGTGCAAACATTTCTGCTCTCTGCTCGTCCCTCCTCCCATCTCTGTCCACTCCCTGCCCTCTGTCCATCTTCTCCCCTTCTCTGTGTGTCCACCCCCCTCTCCTTCTCCTGTCCACAGACCTGTCCTGCTGTTCATTTCTCATTTCACCCCCGAATGCTTCCGGTAGTAAAATGATCCGAGATTCGGATCAAAGATCCGGATCTCTTCAATGATCCGATTCAAATCATCCGGATCATTGAAAAGATCCGAACTTCCCATCTCTATCCAGTAATATAAAAGGACTGCAATCCAGGTACTGCATTCTAGCTGTATGTTAATGTTGTGTCTCAATAAAGTTGTTGTTGTTCCACACACCATGAGGCTGTGTTAACAGAGCAAGGGCTTGATGCACAAAAAAGTGCTAACTGTTAGCACAGGCGTTTTCGCGTTTGCACACGATCGCAAATGTTCGCGTGCAATTAAACGTTTTTGCGAGTAAACGTGAATTTTCACGCAAAATCGTGTTAGGTTTCGCGCACAAAAATTGCGATTGCGTGAGAAAACGATAACGATTTAGCGTGAAAATTCGCGTTTGCGCGCGAAAATGATTAATTGCGAGCGAAAATTCGTGATCACACGCAACCATTCGCGCGAAAACGCCCGTGCTAATAGTTAGCACTCTTTTGTGAATCAAGCCCCATACCTGCCAACTTTTTGAGATAAGAAAAGAGGGACGAGAATTGAACTTCATCCCAATCAGTAGCTGATACCCCCTTTCCCATGAGAAATCTATTCCCTTTCACAAACGGATCATCAGGGGGCTCTCTATGGCTGATATTGTGGTGAAACCCCTCCCACAATAAACTCTGAGGACCATCGTCCTGGCAGTTTCCTGTCTGTGAACTTTGTTGCATTGTGGGAAATAGCTGTTTACAGCTGTTACCAACTGCCAAAAAGCAAGCAGCAGCTACATCACCTGCCAGCAGTAAAAATGTCACCATGTGATAAATGTCAGAATGTAAATCAGGGATTTAAAAGATTTTACAATGGGCAAACACTGACTAAATCATTTAAACATAATAATTGTAAAAATGAAGCACTTTTTTATTACATTATTTTCACTGGAGTTCTTCTTTAACCACTTCAGGATTCGGCGTACGCTTAACTACGCCCCTGAATCCTGAAGTGGCTTCCACGAGCGGCCGTTCCATGTCAGTTCACAGAGCGTGTCTCCGTGAACACCCTGCGAGCCTCCGATCGTGGCTCGCAGGGTAAATGTAAACACACGGGGAAGATCTTCCCCGGTGTTTACATGTATACGGCGCTGCTGCGCAGCAGCGCCGTAGAGGAGATCGGCGATCCCCGGCCTCTGATTGGCCGGGGACCGCCGGCACCTGATAGGCTGAAGCCTGTCCTTTCCGGCGCAGGACGGAATTCCGTCCTGCGACGCTCACAGAGGGAGGGAGAGGGAAGGAGGCCAGGAAGCGCTGCGGAGGGGGGCTTTGAAGAGAGCCCCCCCCCCCCCCGCAAGCGCAGGCAGCCGGCGGCGATCAGACCCCCCCAGCAGGACATCCCCCTAGTGGGGAAAAAAGGGTGGAAGCCTGATCGCCCTGGCTGCCATCTGATCGGTGCTGCGGGCTGGAGAGCCCACGCAGCACCGATCAGGCAACCCCCCCCCCCCCCCCTGGCACTGAAGTGGTTAAGCCACACCCCTAGTCACACAGACCAGAAAAAAAATGTTTTATAATTCAAACCACACTGGTCCTTTCTATCCTGGTTCATTTCCTTCACATTAACATTTGAAAATTAGAAATACTGTACATATATCAATTGTGAAGATGGGAATAAAGTTTAGAGACAAACATATTTCAGCAGAAAAAGACATATTTACATAGATCTGTACATTAGTCCTGAAAGAGGGACAAATGAGGAAGACAGAGGGAAAGGGTTTTCAAAGAGGGACTGTCCCTCTAAAAAAAAGGGACAGTTGAGAGCTCTGCTGGAGTAGAGACTTTCTTAACCACTTCCTGACCTCTGGTCTCTATCAACCAACCAATGTGCATAAACTGCGGAGTGGTTGGTGAAGTATTTATGTACCGAATTCATACCCCTGCTTTAAAGGGAACCTGTACTGAGTAAAATTATTTCAAATAAACACATGAGGTAACTTCAAATGAACATTACATAGTTACCCTGCCGTCAGTTCCTCTCAGAAGCTCACCATTTTCTTCTGACAATGATCCCTTCCAGTTCTGACAACATTTTGTCAGAACTGAAATATATCAGTTGCTGTCAGTTATATATCAGTTGCTGTCAGTTATAGTTGAGAGGACAACTGATGCGCTAGTCAATGTCCATGTTTCCCTATGGCTCAAGTGGGCGATGTTACAGTTTAACAGTTTGCTGACCAGGAAGCTGTTATGGGGTAATGACCATTTTCAAAATGGAGGACAGAGAATTCCATTGATCACAGTGGACAAACAGGTCGCGGGACAGGAGAAAGAGATTGAGATGTAGACTACAAGAGAGATAAGTATGACCTGTGCATGTTTATTTTGACTTAATTTTCAGTTCAGGTTTTCTTTAAGGCTGCTTTCAGAGCAGGACGTTACAGGCGCACGTTAGAGCAGCCTGTAACGCAGCCCACCGCACAGCAATGAAAATTCAATGGGCTGTTCACAGCGCACGCGTTGCGTTACATTGTAACGCAGCACGTTTTAAAAAAGTGCTGCATGCTGTGCGTTATACGCGGCTAAGCCGCGTTAGACTGTTTGCACATGCTCAGTGATGTTGGAGGAGGAGGTCTCCCCTCCTCCGCGGCCAGCCACATGGCTAATTAATATTCACTGCACTCAGTGACATGCAGTGTATACTTCCTGGAGCGGCCGCTCTGTGCGGCGATTGGCCGGCGGGACCACGTGATGCGGATCCCGTGGTCTCCGCATCACATTGCACAATAAAGGCGCACCAAGAGCTGCATAACGCAGCTCTAGGTAGCGTCCTCGTCCAGCACCACCAGGCGCAACGTCCTGGTGGGAAAGAAGCCTAAACCAACTGATATTGAGATGCCGGTAGAGGCACTTGCGCTGCTGGAGTCTCTGCTGTTCACATTTCAACAGCGGGAACATTTTTCTTTATGAAAAGTTCTGAAAGTTATGCAGTTCCCAATGCAGGTACTAAAATACAGATTGCAGCAATTCAAGAGCTCTTCTGTAATGGATTCGAGACTAAACACTTCCGTCAAGTGGATGTAATGTGCGATGCCTGACAAAAATGAAGGCATTATGAGCAGCAGGAAGTCCCACCGGGACAGGAAATAGGGCTGCCACACGCGTCTCCCAATTACCCCTTATTCTACCGATTATGGCAAGTCAGCTTAAAGGCAAATGCGCTGGTGATAAAAACGACTACAAAAATGGATCAGGGCGCCACAAGTCTTTCTGTAATAAAGTAATATTAAAATAACTGATATCTTTCCACTTCCGCCTGCAGCCAGCCATGAAATTATACAAACTGAATGTAAGCGTAAAGGTGGCCACACACCATACATTTTTTAAAATATCTGTTCAATTTAAGAATTGCAATCAATTTTTCTGACTGATTGTAACATTTCAAAAATATGACCAATGTACCACACACCTATGCTCAATTTTTCCCCAATTATGATAAAAATGATTGGAAACTCTGACAAAATTGCTAGGGTGTGTATATTAATAAATTGACAATCTAACACACACCATACAATCTTTAGAGAAATTGAAGAAAAATATCTGGCAATCCGGATAGATAAAAATCGAAAAAAAATGGGAAATCCGATCAGATTTTTCAATCGAATGAAAAAAAAGCTTTCGATTTCTTCGGGAGATCCGATCGGTTTTATCGAATTGTCGTAAAATTGGATCATTTTATTGTATCGTGTGTGGCCACCTTAAGACAACCTAATTTGTAGACTTGAATAACTTTAATGTAAAAGCTTTAACCAAGGATTGAACTTTATTCCAATCAGTAGCCGATACTCCTTTTCCCATGAGAAATCCTTACCTTTTCTCAAACAGATCATCAGGGGGCGCTGTACGGCTGATAATGTGGTGAAACCCCTCCCACGGTATGATGTCATGACCATGGTCCTGACAGTTTGCTCTCTGTGAACCCTGATACATTGTGGGAAATAACAGCTGTATACATAGAGCTCTCAGTAACGAACACTCTGCACAGATCACCCGGCAGAACTTGTCAACATGTCACCACCAGTGATACACTTCAGAATGTATATCAGGGAGAGGAAAGATTTTACCAATGGCAAACACTGACTAAATAATCTATAAATGAATATTATAAAAAAAAATAAGCAATTTTATTCACTATGTTATTTCCCCTACAGTCAGTACTTTTTTTAAACTCCGCTTCCTCATCGGCAAGTGTTGCCAAAATTCTGAGGTAACACCCATTTGTGTCCCCTTGGTCCGCCCCCCGCTTGGCAGTCCCAGTCTGATAGGTGGCTACTGAGTTGGAGGAGGGGCGTGGCAATGTAGGGGCGGGTAGCCACAGAATTTCCCAAAACACTTTGGACAAGAATGGCCATGGTGGATTTGCCAGTGGGGGGTGGGTGGAGCTTTAGAAGAACACAGGCAAGTGGGTAGAATTTTAATAGACCTTTACAATAAAATTATTCTTGATCACAACCTAGGTGCTCTTTAACCTCTTCCGCACCGGACAGCTCCGGCCCCTTTAAGATCAGAGCCGTCCTTTCCCTTTTATGTCATGTGATTGGCTGACAGCAAGCACGAGGTCGGGTGCCAATAAAACTGGTCCCTGACCGAGATACGGACAGATGCGTGACAGCAGAGCGAGCGGGTGCAGCGTCGCGGACAGCGGCGGGAGCAGTGAGTGTGAGTGTACCGTGCGGCGGGGATGATTGAAATCTACACCCTGGCAGAAATAAGCAACCATAAGCAGGTCATAGATTTCAATTATGGTGGTCCGGAAGCAATTTTAGGAGACGCCTGAAGCGAGAAGGATATGGAAGCGGCCATATGTATTTCATTTTAAAACAATATTAGTTGCCTGGCCATCCTGATGATCTCTCATGCACCAATAGCATCTGACTCACACACCCAGGGCAACCATAGGAAAAAATGGGCAATTGCCCCAGGGCCCCAGAGCCTGTAGGGGCCCCCAAGGTGTCCCTCCCCCATCTTAACTGTTGCTCCCCAGGGACTCTGCAGAGTCTGTTAGGTTGGGAGGTGATTGGGGGAGGGTCAGTAGCCAGCTCAGGGGCCCAGGAGGGAAATTTGGCTGCAACAAATAGCCTCTAATGACGCTTTTTGGTCGGGGGTGTCTGTTGGGGGCCCCCCAGGCTAATTTCGCCCTAGGGCCCAATTGTTAATTGAACCGGCCCTGCACACACCTGAAACAAACATGCAGTCACACTACAGATCTGTATGCTTGCTCAGGGTCTATGGCTTAAAGTATCAGAGGCAGAGGATCAGCAGGGCTGCCAAACAATTTACATTGTTTTAAAAAGGAAATAAATATGGCAGCCTCCATATGCCTCTCACTTTAGGTGCCCTTTAAATTACCCATTTTCTGAAAACATAACACTATTCTGCAGTAAAGACTGGTCAGAAATTTCCATCTACCTGCATGATTTTGCACAGAGCAGGAGCCCTTCTTTGTCATTTGCAGACTAGCGTTTAACAGATATTCACTAATAAAGGTGGCCATACACTTATAGATTTGCAGCAGATTTGACCATCAGATAGATTTCTGTCAGATGCCTGTCAAGTCGAATCTGGCAGGAATCTATCTGATGTGTGCCACACACTAGGAACAGATTTCCATCTATTGGAAATCTATCTAAATGCATTATTGGACCATTACATCCAATGCAACTCTATAGGCCAAGCAGCAGATCAATCTAGATCTTCCATCCTGTCAGATAGATTAAATCCATCGAAATCGATAGAAAATCGGCAACAAATCGATCAATCGATAGATTTGAAAGAATCGATTTCTGACCGATCGAGTCTATAGAATCGATCAATCGATCGATGGCTGAAATCGACCAGTGTATGGGCCCCTGAAGATTTGATGTTCTTATCAAATTGAATCTATTAAAGGACCACAATCGCAAAAATCATAACATTTAAAATACATGTAAACACACACAAATAAAGTGTACATTTATTCCAGAGTAAAATGAGCCATAAATAACTTTTCTCCTATGTTGCTGTCACTTACAGTAGGTAGTAGAAATCTGACAGAACCAACAGGTTTTGGGCTAGCCCATCTCTTCATGGAGGAGGGGGGGGTTATCTTTATTTTTTAAAAGCACTTAGTGAATGGCAGTTGCTCCGTCCAACTGTCAACGAAATGTGCATCGAGCAGGGAGGCTGCCCAGCATCTTTGTATAAAACCTTTTCAGGGAGAGTGTTTATAGAGAATAAAGGCAATGCTGAGAACCCCCCATGAAGAGATGGACAAGTCCAAACCTGTCGGTTATGTCAGATTTATACTCCCTACTGTAAAGTGTCAGCAACATAGGATTCTGGGTCACCATGATCTTGCTGGTTAGTCTGTACCTCTCGGTGTTACAAGCCCTACTGCATAGAGCCAAATTAATCCATGCCATGCACTGATGAGGATCAAACAATCCGAAACAGACTGTATTCATGTTGGATTATTATGGCTCTGTACAAATAAACAAGCTGACACATCATTGCATTCCAGTGGTTCTGGAGGTGTGTTTAGCTTCTAAGGGTACAATGGTTAATTTGCATATATTCAGCAGTAGGGCTCTGGGAGACATCTCAAGCTCACTCCAACCTGAATTATTGCAAATTCTTTCTGTTTTAAAGAGTACCTGAACTGAAAATAAAAATTAAAAATTACCATATCAGGTCATGCTTACCTCCTGTGTAGTCTACTACTCAATCTCTTTCTCCTCTCCTGCGTCCAATTTGTCCACTGTGATCAATGGATTTCTCCGTCCTCCATTTTGAAAATAGCCATTACCCCATAACAGCTTCCTGGTCAGTACACTGTTAAACTGTAATATCGCTCACTTGAGCCATTGGGAGACATAGACATTACCTTGCACATTCAGTTGTAACTGACAGCTGTTGAAATATAACTGACAGCGACTGGTATATTTCAATTCTGACAAAATATTGTCAGAACTGGAAGGGATCAGTGGAAGTAGAAAATGGTGAGCTTCTGAGAGGAACTGATGGCGAGGTAAGTATGTAATATTAATTTGCAGCTACGTCATGTGTTTATTTTAAATAAATTTCCTTGCTTCAGGTTCCCTTTAAGAAAGCAAACTCTTGTTTTCCTTAGCATTTTAGTAAGGGGGCTTTTAGGACCATTGTAGCCCCTTACACACTCCAATGAGTTCTGGGTCACCATGAGCTTGCTGGTTAGTCTGTACCAACATAGGAGAAAAGTCATTTATGGCTCTCTTACTGTGGTAGAAATGTACTTGTTATATATATGTAATTACATGTATTTAACATTTTACAAATTGTGGTCCTAAATATGTCTAATGATGTTTCTGTCTACATCTCACTACAGACGTAAATCCAGCCTGCTGTAACAGAATACTGGAGTTTTTTTCACATTCTCCAGACAAAATGTCATTTTGACATTTGAAATCCTTCCTTTACTTTGTGCTATTATAAAAATTGATGAGACCTTTAGCAATGCGGATGGCTAGTGTTTTAGGGAACGCCGTGTACAGAGGTCCATATTATACAGCAGCCAATAGATGGCTGAGAGCGGCAGTTTTATAGATGGATGTCTCTGAACATCGATTTTTAAAGCCCGACTCCAGCTGCAAATGTCTCCCACATCATTGTAGCTACTCAGTTGTAGGGTTTATTTTTAATTCCCACATACCATAACATACTGGTATAGTAAGGATTAGATTGTGAGCTCCTCTGACAGTCAGTGACATGACTATGTGCTCTGTAAAGTGCTGCAGGAGATGTCAGTGCTATATAAATACATAATAATAATAATATGGTTACATACTGTAGTTACACAGTTATTTTGGTTGAAAAAAGACATACGTCCATCGAGTTCAACCAGTATAAAGTACAACACCAGCCTGCTCCCTCACATATCCCTGTTGATCCAGAGGAAGGAGAAAAAACCCTTACAAGGCATGGTCCAATTAGCCCCAAAAGGGAAAAATTCCTTCCCGGCTCCAGATGGCAATCAGATAAAATCCCTAGGGCAACATCACTGGGCATTCCTAGTAATTGTAGCCATGGATGTCTTTCAACGCAAGGAAAGCATCTAAGCCCCCTTTAAATGCAGGTATAGAGTTTGCCATAACTACTTCCTGTGGCAATGCATTCCACATCTTAATCACTCTTACTGTAAAGAACCCTTTCCAAAATAAATGGCTAAACCGTTTTTCCTCCATGCGCAGATCATGTCCTCTAGTCCTTTGAGAAGGCCTAGGGACAAAAAGCTGATCCGCCAAGCTATTATATTGCCCTCTGATGTATTTATACATGTTAATTAGATCCCCTCTAGGTAGGACAACAGACTATGACTATGGTAAGGATTAGATTGTGAGCTCCTCTGAGGACAGTCAGTTACATGAATATGTACTCTGTAATATGCTGCAGAAGATGTCACTATTATATGAATACATAATAATAGTATGGTAAGACATTAGAATATGCCTATGGTAGGATTAGATTGTGAGCTCCTCTGGGGACAGTCAGTGACATGACTATGTACTCTGTAAAGTGCTGCAGGAGATGTCAGTGCTATATAAATACATAACAAGAAGTTTTGGACAATCAAATGTACTCCCTGGTGTTTCTGATTGTCTAAATTAAAAGTTGCATATAATTTGTAGGTAAACCAGAATTATTTGCATCTCACTGGCCATCTGTATCCAATAGCAGGGGGCAATGGGCCAGATTGATCAAGAGTGTCTGAGACAACATATTAGTAGGTTTTTAGAAATCCATGCAGAATTGTCTCAGGCATCTTAAGAAATCATTAGATAGTGCAGAATTCCTTCTAAAACTGTTGTATAATAGGAGGAGCTAGGAAGGTCTCTCAGACAGTGCAGTGTGTGAGGGGAATTGCTGTTGCTGAGGTAACCAACACACCTGCTGTATTAATAGCAGCAGGCTCTGAGGAGGAATTCAGCAGGGGGAGGAGCACATCACAAATCATGTCTAGCCTGCAATTCTACACTTGTAGAACTGCTATCAAGCACTTCTTAAATGTAGTGCAGCTCTAGAAATTCATGCTAAATTGCTCTACTATTACCTAGGATTTAAGAAGGTTCTTATTATCATGCAGAACTGTTCTCCCTGCTGGTTAGAACAGATTAAGAAGAAAAAACTGTCAGTAATGCGTTGATAAATCTCCCCCAGTGTTACTTATTAAAATGGCATTGTTATAAAAAGACTATGCATTTTTAAGCATGCCTATTGCTTTCAATGTAGAAAAAACACAAACATTTTCATAGGGCCAGCTGTCACTGTGCCATCAGGAACATATGGCAGCATTAACCGGGTACCTGTGCCCTGGCATAAGCCTGCGCTGGCAGGCGTTGTCGGTGACCTGCCAAATATCACCCAAGTGTGTAAAACACAAACTGACAGATTGTCAGCATCTACTCAGAGGCGCAAATGAAATCTGCTGTCAGCTCCTCTATGTGTCTAATTACAAGGAGGACACAGCGGAATTCCTCAAGTGAAGGGAGGGCTACAAAATCATGGCTGCCCGTCGCTTCCCAGGTGTAACCGTGTCCGAGGATATTCATGTCAAGTCACAATGCCCAATGCCCAAGCTCACCGTAATCAACCTCTGAGCAGAATAAAAAGATAAATATCATCTGCATATTTAAAGAGAATTATTAAAACAAAACAAAACAAAAAAAAAACCTAGACAAGACACAGAACATTCATATCGTGATTTCCTGCCGGCGGACTCAAAGTGCCAGAGCTACAGCCACTAGGGCGCACTCAGTAGGCAGTAGCAGTGTTAGGGGGTCTAGCCCAAGGTTTCCTTACAGAATAAATGATGGCTTACTGAACAGGAAGAGCCAAGATTCAAACCCTGGTCTCCTGTTTCAGAGGCAGAGACCTCAACCTATGTCCAGCCACTATCAATGGAAGGAGAGGGAAGTCTCTGAATCCTAATGAGGCTTCCCTCGCTGTCCTCTGGTGACCTGTTGCCACTTGTGGACCATCCAATTGATTAGGGCCTTGCTCCTCTTCTGGCATGCGCCACTACTGTACGAGCGGCTCAGCATACTGTGCAGGCGCCCTCGTGCTTGAAGTGGAGAGCGGCCCTGATCAGAGGTATTTAAAGTTTTTTAAGTGGATAAATGACTACCAACAGAAGGTGAGGCAAGAGGAGACCCAGAAGCAGAGGAGATGTGGCCATAGGAGACCCAGGAGCAGAGAAGATGGGGCCAGAGGAGATGTGGCCAGAGGAGACCCAGGAGCAGAGAAGATGGGGCCAGAGGAGACCCAGGAGCAGATAAGATGTGGCCAGAGGAGACCCAGGAGCAGAGAAGATGGGGCCAGAAAAGACCCAGGAGCAGAGAAGATGGGGCCAGAAAAGACCCAGGAGCAGAGAAGATGGGGCCAGAGGAGACCCAGGAGCAGAGAAGATGGGGCCAGAGGAGACCCAGGAGCAGAGAAGATGGGGCCAGAGGAGACCCAGGAGCAGAGAAGATGGGGCCAGAGGAGACCCAGGAGCAGAGAAGATGGGGCCAGAGGAGACCCAGGAGCAGAGAAGATGGGGCCAGAGGAGACCCAGGAGCAGAGAAGATGGGGCCAGAGGAGACCCAGGAGCAGAGAAGATGGGGCCAGAGGAGACCGAGGAGCAGAGAAGATGGGGCCAGAGGAGACCCAGGAGCAGAGAAGATGGGGCCAGAGGAGACCCAGGAGCAGAGAAGATGGGGCCAGAGGAGACCCAGGAGCAGAGAAAATGGGGCCAGAGGAGACCCAGGAGCAGAGGAGATGTGGCCAGAGGAGACCCAGGAGCAGAGAAGACGGGGCCAGAGGAAACCCAGGAGCAGAGGAGATGGGGCCAGAGGAGACCCAGGAGCAGAGGAGATGGAGCCAGAGGAGACCCAGGAGCAGAGGAGATGGGTCAAAAGGAGGAATAGGAGGAGTGGAGATAAGGCAGGAAAGGACCCAGAAGCAGAGAATATGGAGCAAGAGGAGTCTTGGCAACAGAGGAAATGGAGCAAGAGGAGACTTGGCAACAGAGGAAATGGAGCAAGAGGAGACTTGGGAACAGAGGAGATGGAGCAAGAGGACATTTAGACGCAGAGGAGATTTTGAAGCAGTGGAGGTATGACAGATGACCATAATCAGAGGAGAGGGGGCAGAAGAAGGCCTAAGGGCAAAGGACATAAGACAGGAAACAAACAAGGTAATAAAGCAGGAGATGACAAAGAAGCAGAGGAGATGGGGCAAGAGAAGAACCAGGAGCAGATGAAGCAGAGCAGGAGCAGGCCCAGGAGAAGAGGAGATTGGAGAGAGAAGAGTGCAGATTTAATCATCGTAGGATTTATATCAGCCGTAACAAAGAAATGTTTTACTTTAAAGGTTATTATGCTGTTGCTTATCTTTTGCAGCAGAAAGGAAGTTCTGAGTTCAGGTCTGCTTTAAAAAAGGGAAAACTAAAGAGGTCCTGTAGTGGAAATAACATAATGAATAAAATTGCATATTTTTTACAATATTTATTTATAGACTTAAGGTGGCCATACACTGGTCGATTTGCCATCAGATTCGACCAACAGATAGATCCCTCTCTGATCGAATCTGATCAGAGAGGGATCGTATGGCTGCCTTTACTGCAAAAAGATTGTGAACCGATTTCAGCCTGAAACCGTTCACAATCTGTTGTGGTGGTGGTGCTGCCGCCGCTCCCCCCGCCCGCATGCCCGCATACATTACCTGCTCCGCCGGCGCGACTCCAGTCCCCAGGTCAGAGGCTGCTACGTCTCCGCTCTGGTCTCCGGCCCCGGCATGCTTTACTTCTTCCTGCCCGGCAGGAAGTTTAAACAGTAGAGCGCCCTCTACTGTTTAAACTTCCTGCCGGGCAGGAGGAACTTAAGCATGCCGGAGACCAGCGCGGACACGGAGCAGTGGTGACCGGGGGTAGTCGTGCCGGCGGAGCAGGTAATGTATTGCCGCTCTATTGCGTCGGTCGTCGGGGCCCTCGAACGCCGCTAGCGACGCGCACCCTACCCGCGGACGATCGACGGTAATTTTCCGCACGGAGCGATCGACGGGATCGGACGAAATAGATCGAAATTCGGCGTGTAGCGCCAACGATTGGCAGCAGATTCGATCCCAGTGATCGAATCTGCTGTCGAAACGGCGGCAAATCGGGCCAGTGTATGGCCAGCTTTAAGGTGGCCATACACTAATAGATTTGCAGCAGATTGGACCATCAGATAGATTTCTGTCAGATGCCTGTCAAGTCGAATCTGACAGGGATCTATCTGATGTGTGCCACACACCAGGAACAGATTTCCATTAGATTTCAGAATGAAATCTATCGGAAATGTATTGAAAAAATTATCTAAATGCATTATTGGACCATTAGATCCAATGCAACTCTATGGGCCACCGATCTGCTACCAGCAGCAGATCGACCTAGATTTTCCATCCTGTCAGATAGATCAAATCGATCGAAATCGTCCGCAAATCGATTGATTTTCTGATTTGAAAGAATCGATTTTTCGATCGATTAATCGATTCTATAGAATCAATCCATGGCTGAAATCGACCAGCGTATGGGCCCCTTTAGACAGTGTTTGCCCATTGTAAAATCTTTCCTCTCCCTAATTTACATTCTGAAATGTAGCACTGGTGGTGACATCGTTAGTTCTGCCAGGTAATCTGTACGGAATGTTCGCTACTGAGAGTTCTATGCACAGCGGGAAATATTGCTTGGCAGTTGGAAAAAGCTGTTATTTCCCACAATGCAATGAGGATCACAGACAGCAAACTCTCAGGACCATGGTCATGCCATCACACTGTGGGAGGGGTTTCACCACAATATCAGCCATACAGACCCCCCTGATGATCTATTTGAGAAAAGGTAAAGATTTCCCATGAGAAAGGGGGTATCAGCTACTGACTGAGTTTGAGCTACACTTAAACCTTGGTTACAGTTCATCTGAATGAACCTGTTGACTGATATTCCTCCCTGCCTGAGCCACACAGCGGAACAGCTTCCCTGGGATTCCTGAACTCCCTTCATTATCTCTCTGTGATCAGGCGCTGTGACTGCTCTGACCTCTCAGGTGGCTGCAGCGGTCTATTGTGTACAGTTGCTATGGCAACCAGTAGCCATGCTTTACAGCGCATCAATCTCAGTGCAGCTCTGATCAGTGTAGTAAACCACTTGGCACGGTCCCTTGGAGATTACTATACAGCAGGGACGTCAAACTCAAAGTAGGCCAAAATTGAACACTGAGACCAAGTTGCGTGCTGACCTCAATGTCTAGTGGCCCCCTCCCTCCCTTATAAAGTTCCCTGGTGTCTAATGGCCCAACCATCTCTCCTCTATAAGTTCCCTGGTGTCTAGTGCCCCCCTCCCTCCCCTATACAGTTCCCTGGTGTCTAATGCCTCTCCCCTCCCCTATAAAGTTCCCTGGTGTCTAATGCCTCTCCCCTCCCCTATAAAGTTCCCTGTGGTCTAGTGGCCTCCTCCCTCCCTTATATATAGTTCACTGGTGTCTAGTGGCCATCCTCCTTCCCCTACACATTAACCTGGTGTCTAATGCCTCCCCCCTCCCCTATACAGTTCCCTGGTGTCTAGTACCTTCCCCCACTCCCCTATACAGTTCCCTGGTGTCTAGTGCCTTCCCCCTCCCCTATACAGTTCCCTGGTGTCTAGTGCCTTCCCCTTCCCCTATACAGTTCCCTGGTGTCTAGTGCCTTCCCCTTGCTGGAGTTTGACATGTTTGCTATAAAGCATTCTACTGCACCTGGCTGGCTTTTTCTTTTTTACACTTGTGCTGCACTGTTACACCTTAGCTTGGAATCGGCCTTTAGCGCCATTTAGACTTCCGCTGCCGCCATTGACAAAACAAAAACAGCCTCGCAGCTGGACGGCGAGCGCCATTCCCACCTCCACTTTATATCACTAATCCATTTTTTCCGCAGGGTGGAATTAAAGCATCACAGAAGCCAAGCCTGCTTTCTTTCCTATCATTAAGCAGGCAGACTGTGACTTGTTCTACAAATTACACATGAAGCACCGGCGTAAAAATAACTCTTTTATTTCAAGTGCAAATGAAACAGAGATTAGGTTTCTCTCTTAGGAGCCCATCGCTGAGTAACATGATGTAACCAATCCTGGCATTTCATTCTTACAGTACGTCTAAATTCATATTCCATACACGGGGGACCGGGAGACACTGCGGTGAACCTGTCCTTCGACAAAAGCACAATTCCTCAGACGCCGGCAGGGAAGAGACAGGAAACTCACAAGATTCGTGACAGGTCCACTTTAAAGCGACTTTTAAATAAACTTGGCAACTATAAACTTACAGTAGCACGTCATAAAAAAACTATGTATTGTAATCAGAAGTTACTGCATTTCTAACGCTGGCCATACACTTATAGATTATTGTGGTAAAACGATTACCTTTTTCGGACTATAAGACACTCCAGACTATGAGATTAAGGACAAAAAGCAAGGAAAAAATATACTAATATATTCTAAACCTGGTGTGTCCATGGCCCAGGGGCATCTTGTAGATGTTCTTCCCCCAACTATTGTATCCTCCTGTCCCCCTTTGTGTCCTTGTATCCTTCTGCCCCCCTTTGTGTCCCTGTGTCCTCCTGACCTTCTTTATGTCCTCGTCCTGTCCCCCTTTGTGTCCTTGTGTTCTCCTGTCCCCCTCCTGTCCCCCTTTGTGTCCTTCTGTCCTCCTGACCCCCTTTGTGTCCCCCTTTGTGTCCCCCTTTGTGTCCTTGTGTCCTCCTGTCCCCCTTTGTGTCCTCCTCCTGTCCCCCTTTGTGTCCTTGTGTCCCTCTATGAGTCTGCCTGTCCCCCTTGCATCCTCCTCCTGTCCCCCTTTGTATCCGCCTGTTCCCATTTGTGTCTTCCTGTCACCCTTTGTTTCCTCCTGTAACCCTTTGTGTCCTCCTCCTGTTCCCCTTTGTATCCTCCTGTCATCCTTTGTGTTCTCCTGTCACACTTTGTGTCCTCCTCCTGTCACCCTTTGCGTCCTCCTCCTGTCACCCTTTGCGTCCTCCTCCTGTCACCCTTTGTGTCCTCCTCCTGTTCCCATTTGTGTCCTCCTGTCACCCTTTGTTTCCTCCTGTAACCCTTTGTGTCCTCCTGTCCCCCTTTGTGTCCTCCTCCTGTCCCCCTTTGTGTCCTCCTCCTGTCCCCCTTTGTGTCCTCCTCCTGTCCCCCTTTGTGTCCTCCTCCTGTCCCCCTTTGTGTCCTCCTCCTGTCCCCCTTTGTGTCCTCCTGTCACCCTTTGTTTCCTCCTGTCACCCTTTGTGTCCTCCTCATGTCCCCCTTTGTGTCCTCCTCCTGTCACCCTTTGTGTCCTCCTCCCCCTGTGGTATGTAATTAGCAGCAGCAGCCGCGTGTATCTCTCAGCTGACCTGAGGAAGCCCGCAGTGATCACCTGCTTCTGCTCTCGCTCACTCTTCCCCCATTTACTCTTTTTCGAAAAAATCGCCGGCACAATTTTACCACGATTTTAATGCAATTCAAAGGAAGCATTTTTTAGAAAACAACCCTCAAAACATCCTCCGGTGTGCCAGGCCCCTAAAATCACAATTACGGTAAATAAAGAGACCTAACAAGTCAAAGAGGAAGGATTTTCTCCTGACACTGGAGAATTTCTCCTGACACTCTTATAAGCAGAAATACTTTTCTAGAGTTTGGGTCTAAAGCCAAAAAATCGTGCAGTTCTTCCTAGAGGTATCCTCTGATTGTGTACTTCATAATCACAGCCTCAGATCATATTACTGAAGTCAAGGTCATATTATAGAAGATCCACAATCTGAGCATTGGGTCACCATTTTTTTTATTCTCCACTACTCAAATCTTTTTTTTTTTTTTTTTTTTTTTAACAGAACACTAATAAAAGTAGGACAATAATTGAAACTAGTTTATTTGAGGGAACCCGCGGACACTTCCTCCTCTAGCCAATATGGTCGCTTCCACTAATTTGTAAGAAAAAGGTGACAAAGCAGAAAACACGACCCATGCCACCCCCTGAATCAGGTTTAGTATACTAGCCATACCCAAAGCCGAGCTGGTGGGGGTCCTGGAGTGCAATTTCAGTGTTAGAGTTTCGCCCTGGGACCCCTATTTCATACAAATTAGTGGACAGGCCATTGGGCTATAAGGTGGGTCCCCTCAACTAGACTAACACCCAAAAAATTCAGCAAGCAAATGTGGCTGTATGACAAGAGTAATAACTAGGTGACTTCAGTGACCAACAGGATAATGCATGAGCTCAATTTATTTTAGATTCATTTTGCCTTTGGAATTATTAGCCTGAAACTACTGATGGCTTTGATGAGTAGTTTATACAGGAGTTGGCCTCAGATTCTGCGCCGTTCATTCCACACTCTGTCTCTGTTGCCCAAGTTGTGTAACAGGTCGGCTCATTAAGAAAAAAGTTTAGCATCATTCCCAGGTGACGGCGCCTTCATATGACCTCTGTGTGAGGAGGCGGGGTGATAGGAGGAGGCGGGGTGATAGGAGGAGGAGGAGAGGCACAATGCATCGCTGTATACAAAGCTTTCTATGTGATGACATATTATCTATCGGAAGCATTACAGAGGTGGCCAAAAATATCCGGTATAACATCAGGATTTACGTAAGAGGCATGAAAACCAGTCCAACCGCATAATAAAGAGAAATGCAACAGTATAACTCCCTCCATTCAAAGAATGTGCATCACACAAAGAGGCCCTGTAGTGACGTATAGTATGCAGTATATGCAGTAAATTATTCAGGATATCCATTTTTGCACTAATTATACTGGCTTTAGCATCAAAAGCACTTCCTATATTTGTATATTGCTGTATATTGGTATTTAGCCCCGCCCTCCCAGTGATGCTTGTCCTAGGCTCTTTAGCTGTGCAGAATTTTCATCCCAGAGCATTCTGGGAGACAAGGCATTATTTTCACTGGCTTTGGAATTCTTAGAAACAAACATTCTGCAGAGATCACCTGACAGGACTTAAGATGTCACCGCCTGTGATAAATGTCAGAATGTAAATCAGGGAGAGGAAAGGTTTTACAATGGGCAAACACTGACTAAGTGATTTATAAATTAATACTGCAAAAATAAATAAATGTATAAATAAAATAAATTGTATTCATTATGGTGTTTTCACTACTGGTACTCTATATTAAAGTGGGTAAATACTCCCTAAACAAAAATTTAAGTACCTTATTTTTCAGACTATAAGACACTCCTGACCATAAGATGCAAGTAGGTTCAGAGGACAAAAACAGGGCAAAAAATATATACTAAACCTGGTGCATCCATGGTGAAGGGGCATCTTGTGGATTATGCCCCTTTGTACCTCTCGTGTCTCCGTGTCCCCGTTTGTCCTCCTCTGCATGGGCACAGTACAGGGAGTCCCTGACACTGCGGTGGGTTGGAGGTTCCTATTGGTAGGCGTTCACAAGTCAGGAACTCCCTGCATTTGGACTATAAGAGGCAGTGACTTTTTCCCCACACTTTTGGGGGAGAAAAAGTGAGTGTTATAGTCCAAAAAATACAGTAATTACTCTTAGCTACATAAGATAACATTTGAAAGCATTCCCAAGCATTGCCTGAAATTTCAAATGCAGCATTTTCCCCACAATTTCATTTCATTCAGGTGGGGTGAAGTTGTAGCTGAATGATAAAGAAGTAGGCGTGGCCAACAAGGGAAGGTGCCAAATAGAACACATTTTGCATGCCGACGTTCTAGTCCCCAAATCATGTGGCGAATCATTCCTGTGATCCCCCTACTTTGCTACGAGTTTGCTGTTCCGAGTTTATCCCAACTTTCCGCTGGCTCTATAGTGTGCCCCCAATTTAATGGACAGGAGACCACCTATGACAGCTGACTGATTAGGGGCTGCGCTGTGACAGCCGGGTGGAGAGGAAAATCCTCAGGGTAACAAAACCGGCAAAGAAAAGCTGGGGAGAAAACAGAAATGTAAACACACCATTTTGCAACAGTGCCATATACAGAAAGGCCTCCTCCTCACTGCAACGTTTGAAGAAAGGTTTTCGGAAATGCACAGTGGTGTGATATCAGACTGCACCATCTGATGTTTCCATTTAAACCAGTGGTCCTCAAACTACGGCCCGCGGGCTGAATGCGGCCCCCCAAAGCTTTTTCATTGGCCCCCAGACACCAAATGTATTACTTATAGATGTGGTCCACAGCACCTTTAAATATCTGCGGCCGGCATGTAGAATAGCAGTGCTGGCACCACCCATCCACATGTAGAAGCCAGCGAGCAGCAAAACGCTGTCTTCCAATCCAATTCTGCATCAGGTGACACTGCTGTCCAACTAGACGACAGGTTGTCACCTGTGTATGTTTCACTGCCTGCTGCACAAAGACGTTCTCCGGGTGCCACATAACTGAATGGCTGCTACTGGGAGGTCTCCTCCGGGCATGATTGGGGGGAATCAATACTTAGACTCAATGTAAAGTTTTTCAACGTCTTTTTATGTATGTTCCGGCCCCCCAGCAGTCTGAAGTATGTTGACCTGGCCCTTGACCGAAAAAGTTTGGGGACCCATGATTTAAACAATGCACTTTGCCTGGCTAACCTTTTGATCCTCTGCCTCTAATGCTTTGAGCCATAGACCCTGAACAAGCATGCAGTATATCAGGTGTTTCTCACATTATTGTCAGATCTGACAAGATTAGTTGCATGCCTGTTTCTGGTGTAGTTCAGACACTACTGCAGCCAAATAGACTAGCTGGCTTGCCAGGCAACGGATATTGTTTAAAAGGAAAAAAATATGGCAGCCTCCATGTCTCTCACCTCAGGTGTCCTTTAAGGGCACTTGAATACAGTTAGAGGATTAGCTGTGATCAGCGACGCTCCCACTGGAATTGAGTCGTGGCTGAGGAGCTTGGCAACACTTCAGTGCCCTATTCCTGCTTAGTCAGTGTGATACGCTCTATTGAGCTGAATGGAGCAGCTGTGCTGAGTCAGCAGAGGCAGGGAACTGAAGTGCAGCAAAGTTCTGTAGCCTGTGCATCCATTGCAGCCAAGTCTCTCATTGTGTTCAGCCCTGTCACTAGAATAATATAATTAGGGATGCTCAAATCCGAAACCGGGAGACATCCGGATAGTTGCTATCCGGATATCTCCAAGTAAACCTGTGCGGGGGGTGGGGTCAAGCTTACCTGTCTGACGTCTTCTTCGGTCCGTCCCTCGACGCCTCCCACGATGCAGTCCAAGCGGCGGTCACGTGATTACAAACACTTCCTTCTTCCGGGTTGAAGGAGGAAGTGTTTGTAATCCTGTGACGCGCATGGAGCGCATCGTGGGAGGCGCCGAGGGACTGACGAAGAAGACGTCAGATAGGTAAGCTTGACCCCCCGCGCCCCGGTTTACTGGGAGATATCCGGATAGCAACTATCCGGATATCTCCCGGTTTCGGATTTGAGCAACCCTAAATATAATACTGAACTCAACCGAAAACTGTCAATAAAGTAGGGGAATAATGAGAATATGTCTAATGGCCCATAATCACGGGCTACAATTGTCGCCGCAACACGCGGCGCGCGCGTGTTGCGGCGACAGGTCGCCCGTGAGTATGCGGCGTTGCACATGCGCGCACCCCGAACTGTCGCCCGTCGCTGATGTCGCCAGGCGATTGAAAGTTTCAATCGCATGGCGACAGTCGCCGCCGCAACTCCGTACGCGGACTAGCGACAGCAACCTCCATGAAGTATACGGAGCTTCCGGCGGGGTGAGGAGGAACGTCGGCGACAGCTTCCGTCGCACCGCTGGTCCCTGTTCCATGTGTGTACGCGGAGGGACCTGGCGACGAGCTGTCGCTGGCCTGTCGCGCACACGCTCACGTGTGCTGGCGACAGGCTACTTTTGCAGCCCGTGAGTATGGGCCATAATCCTGCTATTTATACATGAATGTTATGGCTGTGACATCACCAGATCATGCCATACAGCCAGCAGAGTGCAAAGAGGAAGGCTATCATAGTCAACGTCTCTACTATGTTTCCAAATGGCCATTTAGCTAGGAGTGCTGTAAAAAGAGTGCAGGAGATTTGGGCACAGCCGGCGCCACCATAGGCCATAATAGGAATTACGACTATAGTGGCGCTCAGTGAATAATTTTGTAGTTTTTTGCAGCGCTAGCGTTTCAGCTAAGTGTGTTCCTAGCCTGAAACGATTTTTTTTCAAAACAAAACTTTATATTTCTTTTAACTGCCTGTAAATATAAGTGTATGCATGGACAACCTATAGATGTAGTTTTATGAGCGGAGTCTTCTAGTCCTCATTTGTATTCCAAACGCCAGGCAACATGAACATGGCGCTGTCTAAATCACGCTGAGCATGTGGGCACAGGCGTTAAGGTGCTCCGGTTATGAAAGCGGGACGTATTTTAGGCTAGCAGGAGCCGTAGTGCGCCGGGCACAGAAGCAGCCGCGATTAGCGCTTGGCGTGGGCGTACAAACACAGAGGTATCCTCCAGGAATCGCAGCTCCTCCGCAGCACTTTACACCTGATCTCTGACAATGCCAGGCGGCCTCCTGGGACCGCCGCTCGTAAAACAGGCGGCGTAACCCGTGATTGTGCTCAGACACTGGAAAATTGGAGCGCTATATCACCGCTCAGAGAGGCCGCCAGGGCCGTACATCTCCCAATAAACAAACACAACACGCTGGAAAATGCAAAAGATCGCTAATAGAATTCATGGAAGGATGCGTAAGGGTTTTATTTTTTACCAGAAGGGGAGATAAAGTGTATAAACAGATTCTGAGCTTATTTCCAAATGTATCATCTGTACTTGACTACAAGGTGAAAAAATTTAGCTTGATTTTGATACTATAGCAAAAAATATAAAATGTATTATGCATTTGTATAAAATGTAAACCTGTCCCAGAGTAAAAAGGGTTCTTATTTTTAAAAGCACTTAGGGCTCTTTCACATCAGAGCTTGCGTTGGAGAACGCTCAAAGCATACGTTTTGTTGTATGCCTTTTACTGCGTTTTGATATGCGTTGCACTGCAGTGAGTGTGCGTTTTTAATCCGTTTTCAATGCGTTACAGCACATAGAAAAACGCAGGTAATTTTTTTTTTCTTTTAGTTGTCAACTTTCTACATTGTTCCTCTGTTGCATTCTGGGACTGATTGCCTGCGTTAACGGATTAAAAACGCGCATAGTGTGCGTTTTACATTGACTAACATTGTAACGCATAAAGCTAGCGTTGGCCAAAAAACTGCGCCTGGGTGCAGTGGAACGCAACGCACAAAAAGGCTGCGTTATATGTGAAAGCTAAAATGAAAGTCTATGGACTTTCATTTCACCTTGGGTAACGCAAACTTTATCCTTTGCGTTGAAACGCAGAAAATCTGCCCTAATGTGAAAGAGCCCTTAGGCTATGCTCACATTATAATTCACAAGTGCGATCGCAAGCGATGAGTTTTTGTGCGCTATTGTTTTCAAGCGATTCCCAACGTTTTCTGAGCGTTGGGCGATTTTGTGTAAGCGCTTTTGATGAGTGACTGAGATTTTCACTTCCTGACGTAGGTCAGGAAGTGAACTCTTTGACCCGGAAAAGAATAAATACAATGTATTTATTCTTAAAAGCGCTCTGGAAATCGCTATACAAAGCGCTTTTTCAAGCGCTTAGCGATTGTCCTACAACTTCCATTGAGCCAAAGCACTCTGAAAATGGTACAGGCAGCGCTTTGGTGAGCGGATCGTATTCGAACCGCTCATATGTGAACATTGGGAATCATTGCACAAGCAATTTTAGGGCGATTTCTAAAATCGCTAGCGCTTAATAAAATACACAAACGCTCATAGTGTGAACAAGCCCTTAGTGAAAACTAGTTGCACGGTGCGAAATAGCATTAAAGGGGAACTGAAGAGAAAGGTATATGGAGGCTGCCATGTTTATTTCCTTTTAAGCAATACCAGTTACCTGGCAGCCCTGCTGATCCTCTGCCTCTAATACTATTAGCCCTAGCCCCTGAACAAGCATGCAGCAGATCAGGTGTTTCAGACTTTAAAGTCAGATCTGACAAGACTAGCTGCATGCTTGTTTCTGGTGTTATTCAGATACTACTGCAGAGAAATAGACCAGCAGGGCTGCCAGGCAACTGGTATTGCTTAAAAGGAAATAAATATGGCAGCCTCCGTATACCTCTTACTTCAGTTCCCCTTTAAGGCCAGTAGGGAGGCCGGCCTGCATCCTTATAGGCCCAGTGCACACCAAAAACCTCCAGCAGATCTGCAAAACGCTAGAGGTATTTGAAGCAGATTTCAGAGCGATTCTAGACATGTTCAGGGCCCTTTCACAGCTAAACGGGAATCGCGCGATTCTCGCTAATCTCTAAACCGCTAGCGGTTGTTAAAAAAACGCTAGTGCTATATTAGTCTATGGCAGTGCTCACACTTGTGCGTTTCGCGATAATCACGGGTGTTTCGCGATTATTGCTAATCGCAAACGTGTTGCATGCAGCATTTTTCCGGCGATTTAGGAGCAATCGATATTAGCATATATAGAAACGCTAATTGCGATCGCTCCAAAAATGTGAATTCGTACAGTGATTTTTCCAAATTAAATCACGGAAAAATCACCCACAGAAAACGCTACCGCAAATCGCTAGTGGTTAGCGATTTTAGGTGTGAATGGGCCCTAAGCTATTTTGTAAACATGCCTAGCGTTTTTTGGAGCGTTTTTGTGTAGCAGATTACATATATTGTTACAGTACAGCTGTTACTGAACAGCTTCTGTAACAAAAACGCCTGGAAAACCGCTCTTATCTGGCATTCTTCAGAGCGGTTTTCCACTTGCCTATACTTTAACATTGAGGCAGAAACGCCTCAGAAATCTAACAAATTCTGCAGCCCCCGAGTTTGCGTTTGTGGAAAAAGCGAACTGCTCTGGTGTGCACCAGCCCATTCACTTTCATTAGCCAAGCGGTTTACCCCCTGCAAGCGTTTAAAAAAAACGCTCCAAAACCGCTCTGGTGTGCACCAGCCCTTAAAGAGCCTTTCCATAAACTGCTTTTCTAAAGAATAAAGGAAATACTGGAGAATCCCCTATGAGGAGACGGACTAGTTCAAGATCTGTCAGATTTGTACTGCCTACTGTAAGTTGCAGCAACATAGGAGAAAAGTAATTCATAGTGCATTTTACTCTGGGAGAAATGTACTTCTTATACAGTAGATAATGGCAGTTGGTGCTGTCTGTTTTTTTTTTTTTCAGGTTTGCCAGTAGTATAGATGCTGACCTGCAGACTCACAAAAACAAACAATATTCATGAATTACACAGTGAGTATCAGTCATTTATTTATCTAATTTCCCCCCTACTACTATATTTTGGTAAAGTGTTTCTTTAAGCTGTTATATGATGAATCATGGTGGGGGACCCTAACACCCCCCCCCCCCCCCCCCCCCCTCCCCAGGACATCATTGCTATAAGCATAGCGTTCAGTGGATGCCAGCAGGCTGCCTATACCTCAGCAGGGTGATTGATGGCTGAGTGTAATATTCTACAAGAAATGCCATAAACCCTTCACTGCAGCACCAGGCCATACATCACCATGTCTTCTGTTATCTGTCCTGTCCCTGGCACACAATATATATGTCAGCATAGCATCCATGGCCAAGAGGAAGAGAGGAGATTTATGAGCACCTGTCCTTTCTGGAGAAGACGATGTACTGCTGATGGGAGGGGGGAGACGGTGTAACACTTTGTAAGGAGAGCTGAGGTTGTGGCAGAGTCTGATGTTGTGTACAGCCATGCTCAAGAGAATGACAGGTGAGAGTGTAACACCTAACATCCACAGACTGCTGCTAAAGCTGAAGGTAAATACTCCATTCTCCTCCTCCTTGACCTTTCAGCAGCTTTTGACACAGTAGATCATCCCCTACTCCTCAAGTCCATGGGCATTCACGATCTCGCCCTGACCTGGCTTTTATCCTACCTCTCAAACCGCTCCTTCACGACCTCCTTCAATGAGTCCTCGTCTACCCCCAACCACCTCTCGGTGGGAGTACCCCAAGGCTCGGTCCTTGGCCCCCTACAGTTCTCCCTATACACTTCCTCCACTGGCAAGGTTATCTCCTCCATGGGTTTTAACTATCATCTGTATGCAGATGACACCCAGATCTACCTCCACACCCCTGACATATCGACCACTACCATGGACAAGGTCTCCTCCTGCCTATCAGCCATCTCCTCCTGGATGTCCGCTTGGTTCCTGAAACTAAATCTAGACAAAATGGAATTTATGATCTTCCCACCCCGGCCATCCATGAACCTCCCAGATGTGCAGGTCACTGTTAACCACACTACCAATCGCCCTACCTCTCAAGCCCGCTCTCTGGGTGTCACCCTGGACTCCGCACTCTCCTTCACTCCCCACATCCAAAATCTCAAAGTCCTGCAACTTCCACCTTCGGAACATCTGTAAGATTTGCCCTTTCCTGACCTCTGCCACCACCAAACTCCTCATCCATGCCCTCATAATTTCCCACCTTGACTACTGCAATAGTGCAATGCCCTTCTGTCTGGTCTCCCTATGACCCGAACAGCCCCACTGCAGTCCACCATGAATGCGGCAGCCAGAATTATCCACTCCTCCCATCGCTCCACCAGGGCGGCTCCCCTCCGTGAATCCCTCCACTGGCTTTCTATCCAGTCCAGAATCAGATTCAAGATACTGTGTCTGACCTACAAATGTGTCCACAAAACCTGTCCAACCCACATTTCCGATCTTACTCAGAGGTACACACCTAGCCGCTCACTCCGCTCCTCCAATGAACTTCGCCTGACCGCCCCCCGCATCACCCAGTCCCATGCACGCCTCCAGGACTTCTCAAGAGCCGCTCCAACACTATGGAACTCCCTACCTCCACCCATTAGGGAAGTCCCTTCCTTCAACATCTTCAAGAAGGCCCTCAAAACTCACCTTTTCACTCTGGCCTACTACCCCTCACAAGTGCTCTAAACCCACAGCTGAACTCTGGTCCCCTACCTTTCGTGTCCTTACCTCTCCCTCTAGATTTTAAGCCTTTGGGCAGGGTCCTCCTTCTTGTGTATCCTACCTGATCATGCACCTCTATTACTGTGAACCCATGCTATGCATCTGAGTGAACCTAACTTGCCCAATCTCCATGCTCCCCTCCAGTGACTGACTAAGCATTACCTTGTACTCATACTGTGCTGCATGATCTGGTTTCCATGTATTCCTGTATTGTCATATTGCTGTATGTCACCCCTAAATATTGTCTGTAACCTAAACTAATGTCCAGCGCTGCGTAATATGGTGGTGCTTTATAAATACAATAAATAAATATGACAACAGCCACACAGGGCTTGTATGATGTGTCTGACTGTACAATAGCAACCAGTCACTGTCCCCATCCCATGCCCTAATGCTAGGTACACACGATACGTTTTTGCATTCGATAGATGCATTCCATAATTTCCATCATGTCCGATATTACTTTCGATCGTTTTACCGCTCGATTTCTCAGAGAAGTGATTGGAAATCGATAAGGAAAAAAAAAGAGAATCGGGCTGGGAATTGAAATCGATCGAACAGAAAAAGCGCATCGTGTGTTCCTAGCATTACCCGTCCCGGTAACAGGAAATGAAGAAGCTGATAAGAAGAAACTGTACAACAGGCACCATGTCACAGTCAAACATGTCGTATTACCCATAATAAGCCGCAAACGTGCACACAAGACTAGCGTACTAATACTTAAAGAGGAACTCCAGTGAAATTAATGTAATAATAGTGCTTCATCTGTACAATAGTTATGTATAAATAATTTAGTCAGTGTTTACCCATTGTAAAATATCTTTCCTCTCCCTGATTTACATTCTGACATTTATCACATGGTGACATTTTTACTGCTGGCAGGTGATGTCAGTGGAAGGAGATGCTGCATGCTTTTTTGGCAGTTGGAAACAGCTGGAAACAGCGGTTATTTCCCACAATGCAACAAGGCTCCCACAGTGTGATGTCAGCACCATGGTCTTGACATCACACTGTGGGAGGGGTTTCACCACAATATCAGCCATACAGAGCCCCGTGATGATCCATTTGAGAAAAGGTAATGATTTCTCATTGGAAAGGGGGTATCAGCTACTGATGGGGATGAAGTTCCTTTCTTGGTTACAGTTTCTATTTAACCACTGGAGGACCTTAGTGACCAGGCCATATTTTACAATTCGGCACTGCACAACTTTAACGATTTATTTCTCGGTCATACAACTTGGCACCCAAATGAATTTTACCCCCTTTTCTTCTCACAAACAGACCTTTCTTTGGGTGGTCTCTGATGGTTGCTGCAATTCTTAGTTTTGTTTTTTTTAATTTATAAAAAAGAGCAACATTTTTGTATATTTTTATATGATTGGGATGAAGGTCAATCCTTAGTTAGGGTTCCTCTTTAAAATTCCCATGCAAATTGCAAATCTGTGAAAACGTGATAATGAAAGTCAATGGAGAATCGCAGTTCTGCTGAAATGGAAACAAGCCCTTACACATCAATGTTAGAGATGCTGAAAAGCGGACAGAAGCGGGCGGTAAGTGGGCTCTGGCCCTAATAAAAGTTTTGCCACCAACAAGAACTCCAGCCCAGGCTCGCTGTATCACTTCTCCGCGGGTAATGACCCCCATAGCGTTCATCAATCCAGATGAAGATCCTCCCTCTACCAGCAGCGGGCTGGAGAAAGCAATAATCCCGCCTATCCTTCCCATGGCCGCGGCGTGCTCAGCAGATGGACGAGCTCTGACACCGCGTCTCGGACGCACGGGCAGCAGCCCCCATCGGGAAGTCTAGCGGAAGAGGTAAAGTCAACAATGCACAGCCGCTGCATTATGGATTCGCCCTCAGATCGTGGCCAATCGAACCGCAGTGACTGCAGAGGTTTAAATCAACCCATTGCCTGACAGTCAATCTTCCATCTGAATCAACTATACACTGCAAGCAGAGAAATCTATGCACAAGTTCCACAGCAGAAAACCACAAAGAACAACCGCCGTGACATCCGGAGGAGAGATGGTTAATGAATGCAAATACATTCAGCTTGCATGTAAACTGTATGCAGGTTTGCGGAGACAATCTGCCAGGCTAGCCGAACCACCCGGGGAGGTTGGGACTCCCGTACACATGCCAGATTCTCCGCAGAGGTGGCCCTGACCAGCCCACTGGGGGTGTCAAACTCAAATACAAATGAGGCCGAAATTGAATATGGAGACCAAGCTCAATGTCTAGTGGCCACCTCCCTCCCACTATACAGTTCCCTGGTGTCTAGTGGTCACTCTCCCTCCCCTATACAGTTTCCTGGTGTCTAATACCTCCCTCCCTCCCCTATACAGTTCCCTGGTGTCTAGTGGCCCCCTCAATCCTCTATACAGTTTCCTAGTGTCTAGTGGTCACTCTCCCTCCCCTATACAGTTTCCTGGTGTCTAATACCTCCCTCCCTCCCCTATACAGTTCCCTGGTGTCTAGTGGCCCCCTCAATCCTCTATACAGTTTCCTAGTGTCTAGTGGCCCCCTTCTTTCCCCTATACAGTTTCCTGGTATCTAGTGCCCCCCTTCCCTCCCCCTATACAGTTTCCTGGTGTCTAGTGGTCACTCTCCCTCCCCTATACAGTTTCCTGGTGTCTAATACCCCCCTCCCTCCCCTATACAGTTCCCTGGTGTCTAGTGGCTCCCTCAATCTTCTATACAATTTCCTAGTGTCTAGTGGCCCCCTCCCTCCCCCTATACAGTTCCCTGGTGTCTATTGGCCCCCTTCACTCCCTATACAGGTCCCTGGTGTCTAGTTGCCCCCTTTCCTCCCCATACAGTTCCCAGGTATCTAGTGGTCCCCCTCCCGCCGCTATACAGTGCCCTGGTGTCTATTGGCCCCCTCATCCCCTATACAATTCCCTGGTGTCTAGTGGCCCTCCTTACTCTCCTATACAGTTCCCTGGTGTCTAGTGCTTCCCTCCTCTCTCCTCCATAGGACTTCCCTAGTGATATAGGACTTTACCTCCAGTATAAGTTTCCCTTGTGGTCTAGAATGGGCCAAACATAGTGCAAAGTGGGGGAATTACTTGCGGGCTAGAGTTTGACATGCATGGCCTAACATGTGTACAAGGCTTCAGTAACCAGGTCACTTTCCCAGACTGTGACACTGGCATTCATGTCATAAACACTGGGAATTAAACAGCTCACGTCACAGGTAGCTGTTTGATCAGCTCTTATCGGATTCAGATAAAGCAAAGCGACACCACAAAGGCTCATATACAGCCCAGGCCATAAAGCACTGCACAGCAATCCAATAATGAACCGTGTACATTGTACCTGTGCAGCATTGTAAAGGATGGACTGTACATAAACTACACTGAGGGAACTAGCTATATATAAAAGAAAAGACTAGGACTATGGTAGGATTAGATTGTGAGCTACTATGAGGACAGTCAGTGACATGACTATGTGCTCTGTAAAGTGCTGCAGAAGAAGTCAGTGCAACATAAATACATGATAATAATAATAATATGGTAGGACATTATACTAGGACTATGGTAGGATTAGATTGTAAGGTCCTCTGAGGATAGACAATGACATGACTATGTAGTCTGTAAATTACTGAAGAAAATGTCACTGCTATATACAGTAAATACATAATAATAATGTGGTAGGACATTAGACTGTGACTATAGTAGGATTAGACTGAGAGCTCCTCTGAGGACAGTCAGTGACATGATGACTATGTACTCTGTAATATGCTGCAGAAGATGTCAGTGTTATATAAATACATAATTGTGATATGATAGGACATTATACCAGGACTATGGAAGGGATTCAATTGTGAGCTCCTCTGAGGACAGTCAGTGACATGACTATGTACTCTGTGATGTGCTGCATCAGATGTTAGCGCTATTTAAATACATAATAATAATAATATGTTTTGACGTTAGACTATGACTAGGTTAGGGATAATATATATATATATATATACATATATATTATATATATATATATATATATATATATATATATACACATACATGCTCACTGCAGGCCATATGGAGATACTGCTAATCCACTGCCTTCTGCTCGCTCACCATGACAATACCATGACTGCTAATCCCAGAGGAAATTCTACCCTGCTTAATATACAGACAAACAAGCTCCATTCTCCTCCTGCTCACACTTTCCTTGTGGCCAGGCTTCCCTGCTTCACTAAATATGTTTCTAACAGCAAAAACTGCGGAATTCACACTTTCCTGATTGATTGATTGATGCTTTCAGATCCTCCTCTTCTGCAGGATTGCTGCTCAGTACAGATTGCCTGGCTGCCCTGCTGATCCTCTGCCTCTAAAGGTGCCCACACATCAATCGACTTGGCGCCCAATCGACGATGAAAATCGGTGCTGCCAAGAACATCCCTGATCGACGATGCAACCAATTTCGGGCGAAAATTAGTTGCATGTATCGATTCGACGTGCGTTCATTTATACTATGCCTGTCCCGCGTCGCCCGCTATGGTGCCCATCCGTCTTCTGCTCCCTCCATTTGTGCCTACCGCCTGCCAGTGTATAGCATGTGGCGTGTTTGTGACGTCACATGTGCTATACACCGACAGCGTGGTAAGTGGAAATGGAGGAAGCTGAAGACAGATGGGCACCGCGGTGGGCAACAGCAGAGTGGTAAAGTATAAATGCACACACTGGGGCACATTTACACTAGGGGGGCAGCGACGGAGGTGGCGTCAGGAGGCTGATTCCTGAGAAATGTCATGCTGAAATCGATCAGGAATTGGCCTGCGGCAGTCAACAGACCTCTAGAATCATCGCTAGCAGAGCTGTGGAGTCGGTACAAAAATCAGTTTATGAAACTACCCCGACTCCAGGTACCCAAAACTGCTCCGATTCCTCAACTCCGACCCCTTAGTCTAATTTTTACAAAGGCTGTGGATTTGGTTCAAAAATCATCCGACTCCTCAGTTTATTGAAATCACTGACTCCGACTCCAGGTACCCAAAATTGCTTTGACTCCTCAATAGAGATGTTGGCGAACCGTTCGCCAGCGAATCTCTATGGGCCGCTGCTACTTCCGGGTCGCTATGACGTCACGCACATGCACAGAAAGTGCCCGGCAACAGGCGCGCGATCAAGGACACGCACCGCCGGCCCAGTGCAGCCGTACTACTCCGGGTTATAGTAACCCTGAAGTAGTACAGGGTGAGGGGTTCGCCGGAGAACGGTTCCCGAACATCTCTACTCCTCAACTCCGACTCCACGGCCCTGATCGCTAGATGTAGGACTGCCTTTATACTTTTATGGCGCCCATACACCACTCGATATCGTAGCCCAAACAACCTTCCATTTTAATAATTTTATTGAATCTGTAGACTATCATTGCTGCAACATGGTCGCCCGTTCGATGTTTCAATCAATTTCCATCCAAAATTTGGTTGAAAGAATTGAGCATGCTGGAAAGGGTTTGATCAGGTCGCAAGGGTTCGATCAGGTGCACGTCGGTAACGGCGTTCGAAATCACAATGAGCGACAGACCCCTGGCCAGTGTCCCCCCCCCCCCCCCCCCCCCCCATGTGATCCTCTCGGGCTAGCCGCCGCACAGGATCACATGGCCCCCGGAGGATTTTTTTAAATAAAATGTGCTGTATATGCTTAACCACTTGCCGACCAGGGGATTTTACACTGATCGGTGCTGCGTGGGCTCTGCAGCCCGCAGCACCGATCAGGAGTGCAGCAGGGCGATCAGACTACCCCCCTTTTTTCCCCACTAGGGGGATGTCCTGCTGGGGGGGTCTGATCGCCGCGGCTGCAGTTGCTTAGCGGGGGCTCTTCAAAGCCCCCCTCCTCAGCGCTTTCCGCCCTCTCGCCCACTCCCTCCCTCTCCCTTCCCCTGTGAGCTGCGCAGGACGGATTTCCGTCCTGCGCATTGAAGGATAGGCTTCAGCCTATCATATGCCGGTGATCCCCGGCCAATCAGAGGCCGGGGATCGCCGATCTGCCTTACGGCGCTGCTGCGCAGCAGCGCCGTATGATGTAAACAGCGGGGATTTCTTCCCCGCCTGTTTACATTTTGCTGGCGAGCCGCGATCGGCGGCTCTCCGGCTGTTCACGGAGACACCCTCCGTGAACTGACATGGAAAGGCCGGCCGCTCGATCAAGCGGCCGTTTCCATGGTAACCCGCAGACGACCAGTTTACGCCAATCGGCGTTAGCTGGTCGTCAAGAGGTTAAAGAGGAGCTGTTAGGTATAAGGTCTCAGAGAAAATAAACACATATATCAGTAGCTAAAGATTGGCTGTACTTACATTACATATGCATTTCACTGTCCACGTTTGGATTTCACAGAATTTTTATATAGTATATGCAGAGAATGATGCTCCTGACAGCCCATGGCAGGTTCCATGTTTGTGAAGCCAAATGTGTCGTCATGTCCTGCCTGCTTCCTGATCACAGAGGAGCTCGTACAGAATAACACAGTGTGCAGTGAATATTAATGAGCCATGTGGCTAGGAACAATAGCGGACTCCTGCAGTGTACTCTGCCAGGAGATTTATCTGTGCTGTGGCTGGACTGAGTTAGAAGCTGCTGAAACTTGATCCCGTCTTCTCCTTAGCAGCCGAGGGGAGGGCCCCAGAATGCTTTGCAGTATGGAATGCGGCTTGCGTCCTCCTTAGGAGCTTAGCTTTGCTGATAAGCACACATCAAATGTAAGAGAGATTTTTATCTTTAGTAATGCCTTTTTGGCTTCTGTCTAAACTGTTTAACACAGGAGAATAGAGGTTTAAATTAGCTTCTGCAGCCTGACAGTTACTCTTTGCTAGCACTTGGCTAGCTAACTATGTCCCCCGCCGCTCTCCACTGATCCCCCCGATCGCCGCCGTAATACGTACCCCGCAGGGATCCCGCAATGGCGCAGCCTCCCAATCAGCTCCAGGCTTCGCTATGGAGAGGATCGGGACTGTGCATGATGTCATGACGTCAGACATCATGTCCGATCGTCGCCATAGCGACAAGTGAAGCTGAATGGTGACGATGCGGCTCTCGCGGGATGCGGAGGGGTAAACATTGCCAGCGGCGATCGGGGGGTTTAGTTAGGTGCAGCGGGGCTTGGGGGACATAGTTAGCTAGCGAAGTGCTAGCTAAAACATAAAAAACACATTTTATTTTAAAAAAATGCTCCCGTGGACGCAGCCTCTGAAACTGCGTACCGCCAGGGAGGTTAAAAGGGAATAAATATGACCGTCATCTAGTAAGGCCTCATCTGGAATATGGAATTATGTTCTGGGCATCGCATTACAGGAAATATATTGCAGTTTTAGAGCAGGTGCAGAGACGAGGAACAAAATTGGGATGGAAGGTCTCACTTATTATTGGGTTTATTTAGTCTAGAGAAAAGGCACCTTAGAGTAGATCTAATTAACATGTATAACTACGTCAGAGAGCAATATAAAAGCTTGGCAGATTAACGTTTTGTCCCTAGGCCTTCACAAAGGACTAGGGGACATTTCAATGTCAGTGTTTAATAGACTGATGGGCCTTTACTTGTCGTCAGTGAAGGGTCTGACATGATCTGGGCATGGAGGAAAAGTTTTAGCCATTTATTTAGGATAGAGTTCCTTACAGTAAGAGTGATAAAATGTGGAATGTATTACCACAGGAAGTAGTTATAGCAAATTCTACATCTGCATTCAAGGGGGGCAGCTTAGATGCTTTCCTTGCGATTAAAGACATCCATGGCTACAATTACTAGGTAATGCCCAGTGATGTTGATCCAGGGATTTTATCTGATCGCCATCTGGAGTCGGGAAGGATTTTTTCCCCTTTTGGGGCTTATTGGACCATGCCTTGTAAGGGTTTTCCGCCTTCCGGGATAGGTGAGGGTGCAGGCTGGTGTTGGATCTTATTTTATGGTTGAACTTGATGGACGTATGTCTTTTTTCAACCCAAATAACTATGCTTCTCCCTTCAGGTTTCCTGAAATAATAAAGACCCCACTTTAAGACATTTTAGCTGCAGAGAAGTATAATTAGGTTACCCTTCATCATCCAGCGTTGCAGCCCAACTTGTTGTCAATGATGTCATAGACAAACCTTCTCAGAAGCAAAGGGCAGTGGGCTCCAGAGAGTGAGGTCACTGAGGAGGAGACGGAGGCATGCAGAAACACCCTCTTAAAGCCACGGGAGGTGGCCCAGTCCTCAGCACTATGAGAGGTGGAATACTTCATACCTGCCATTGTATGATTAGCACACACGTGAGCGAGCAGCACAAACATTCCACGCGTGTTTCCTGTAACTAGAAATCATTAGCACAACCAGCCAAAATGTCAAGTTTGTGCTGTCGGCCGGGTCAATAGAGGCCAATGCTGGAACAGAGCTGACGAAATGTCAAATCCCGCTGAGCAACTTACAGAGTCCTGACGCCGGCCGCCTCGGACTACAGTACAGGCGCAGCCAGGCTGTGGCAGAAATATCGCTAATAAAGTCATAATACTGTATATATCTCCTACCCAACTTCCAACCAGCTGTATTATTATTATTTAGTATTTACATAGCGCCGACATCTTCCGCAGCGTTGTACAGAGTATGTAATCTTGTCACTAACTGACCCTCAGAGGGGCTCACAATCTAATCCCTTCCATAGTCATATGTCTATGTATGTATCGTGTGGTGTACATATCATAATCTAGGGACGCCAATTAACGCCTCTGTATGTTTTTGGGATAAGAAAACCGGAGTGCCTGGAGGAAACCCATGCAGATACGGGGAGAACATACAAACTCCGTGCAAATAGTGTCCTGGGTGGGATATGCACCAGCGATCCAGCGCTGCAAGGTGAAAGTGCTATCCACTAGGCCGCCATGCTGTCCCCACCACCAGCTTATAAATTTACGCCCTGGCAGAAATAAGCAGCCATAAACAGAGCATAGATTTCAATTATCGCGGTGCGGAAGTGGTTAAAGTAGGCCCTAAATGGGTCTGTGGCATGTCTGCGTGAGGTAAAATTCATATTTTCCCTCATGAGGTAAAATGAATATTCTCCCTCTCTGAGGTGAGAGCTTAGCTGATTGGCTACAGCTCTCTATACAGGTTGTCAATGTAATTCTGCTGAGTCAGCTAGGTAAGCAAAACCTGTTGCATACGCTGGCATCCTCTGAGTTCCCTCCGTGGTCCCGCTGGCCGCTCCGTGAAGCTGGCGACTGCGACTGAAGTCATGAGGAACTGCGCCTGCGGAGCCCATCTGGGCACCAGATTCGATCACGTGCCCTTCGCCATAAGCCTCCTGCGCATGTGTGGTTCAGTTTTTTTAGCAAAACGCATGCACAGGAGGCTTACGGCGACTGGTACGTGATCCAGCCGGGTGCGTGGACGTGCCGCGCAGGCGCAGTTGCTCACGACTTCAGCCGAAGTCACCAGCTTAATGGACTCACCAGCAGGACCCCGGCGAAGACCTAGAGGATGCCAAGGAACCTCGGGGGGCTACGGGGGGCTGGAGGAAGCTGATAGGTAAGTGCAGATTTTCATTTGTATGCACTGCTACGGCTTTAGGGTAGCAGTGCTGCCTACAGTTCCATGAAGATGGCATCCTCCGTATTCCTCTCAATCCAGGCTCCCTTTAAATCTAAGTATACCATCTCTTTCATGTCGCTGAACACGCCCTTTATCTTCTCTTCCTCGGAGTGGCATCGTGCTGGTGACTACAGACATGCAGCATGAGGCACGCAGCATAACTTATTAACTGCAAATAACCGGCAGAGCAGTATAACACCCCGAATCAATTCCGCGCTGTCACCCTCTCTCAGCCACCCCGTCTGTCTCGGTGTGAGGAGAGCCACAGCTGGGTGTGATGTAAATAATTCTGACACGGCTGAGTGTAGCCGACACCTCAGCGCTGGCCGTTTCCCTGGGAATAATCCCAGCTGGGCTTCCCGTGAATGCATGCGCCATGTTTCGCTTGCTCTTCAGCCTGACGAGGCTTCTAACAGCCATAACTCTTCTGCACACGGTTGCAATGGATGATCGAGGTGAAAAGGGGGATTCTTAGCAGCAGCCCTATTGAATGCTGACATATACTAAATGTGCAAACACACATCCAATTTTGATTGGCCAATGGACAATTTTACCCCTCCATGTAGTATGAGGGACCACAGATTTGGAATACTATGAACAGATTGTGGAGGCAAGCTGTCATGCTAGATAAAAAAAAACAGGGCTGTGGAGTCGAAGTCGAGGCAATTTTGGGCACCCGGAGTTGTTGATTTCATAAACTGAGGAGTCGGGGTCGGGATTTGGAGTCGGATGATTTTTGTACATAATCCACAGCCCTGGTAAGTATTAGACTAAGGAGTCGGAGTCGAGGAGTCGGAGTCATTTTGGGTACCCGGAGTCGGAGTTTCATAAACCGAGGAGTCGGAGTCGGAAGATTTTTGTACCGACTCCACAGCCCTGAAAAAAACAAGACAAATTACATTTATATTGCGCTTTTTTCCTGACGGACGCAAAGCGCAAGTGCTGCTGCCACTACGGTGCGCTCTAAAAACAGTAGCAGTGTTAGGGAGTCTTGCCCACGGCCTCCTTACTAAATAGGTGCTGGCGTATTGAACAGAAACAGCCAATATTTGAACCCGGGTCTCCTGTGTCAGTCAGAGGCAGAGCCCTTAACCAGCACACTATCCAGCCACTACTGCATGGGATTGATGGGATTGGTAAAATTGGCCAATCAGAATTGGATGTGTGTACCAAGCTTAAGAGGTATACAACACAAAACGGCTATTTTAGAATCCAGAGCCTAATGACTGGTACACACCATGCAATTTCTCATCAGATAGGCGGCTCAAATCGATTTCTTACAGGTTCGATTTGATTTCCGATCGTTTTTTTCTGATCAATTTTATATAGGAGTAAAAAATAGATCAGAAAAACGATCAGAAATCAGATCAGACCTGTCGGAAATAATCTATTCGAGACATCTATCTGATGGAAAATTGCATAGCATGGATGAGTATCTCATTAATATTCATGAATTAACAATGATACAAAGGATGACAGCCGTGACAAGGTTATACAACATAGGACAAAGCTATACAAGGCAAAACAAGCTACAAGACACATAATGATTGGGCTGATTAGGTAGGCCCAGTCAGTGCAGTTTCTAGGCTAAAATGCACCCAGGGCGAGTGTGTAAAAATTGCGCCCCCCCCCAAGCAAGGTATGGGTGCCCGCAGTATAGGTAGCCAAGAATAGGTACCCCAGTATAGGTAGCCAGGCATAGGTGAGCCAGTATAGTTGCCCCCGCTATAGGTTAGCCAGGTAGGTGCCTCCAGTATAGGTAGCCAGTATAGTTGCCCCCAGTATAGGTTAGATAGGCAGGCGCCCCCGGTATAAGTTAGATAGGTAGGTGCCCCAGTACAGGTTAGTTAGGTAGGTGCCTGCAATATAGGTAGCCAGTATAGTGGCCACCTGTATAGGCTAGCTAGGTAGGTGCCCCCAATACAGGTTAAATAAGTGCCCCCAGTATAGGTTAGATAGGTAGCTGCCCCCCAGTGTAGGTTAGATTAGGTAGCTGCCTCCCAGTGTAGGTTAGATTAGGTAGCTGCCTCCCAGTGTAGGTTAGATTAGGTAGGTGCCCCCCCCAGCGTAGGTTAGATTAGGTAGGTGCCCCCCCAGTATAGATTAGATAGGTAGTTGCCCCCCAGTGTAGGTTAGATAGGTAGCTGCCCCCCAGTGTAGGTTAGATAGGTAGCTGCCCCCCAGTGTAGGTTAGATAGGTAGCTGCCCCCCAGTGAAGGTTAGATAGGTAGCTTCCCCCCAGTGAAGGTTAGATAAGTAGCTGCCCCCCAGTGTAGGTTAGATTAGGTAGGTGCCCCTCAGTGTAGGTTAGATTAGGTAGGTGCCCCCCAGTGTAGGTTAGATTAGGTAGGTGCCCCCCAGTATAGGTTAGATTAGGTAGGTGCCCCCCAGTGTATGTTAGATTAGGTAGGTGCCCCCCAGTGTAGGTTAGATTAGGTAGGTGCCCCCCAGTATAGGTTAGATAGGTAGCTGCCCCCCAGTATAGGTTAGATTAGGTAGGTGCCCCCCAGCGTAGGTTAGATTAGGTAGCTGCCCCCAGCGTAGGTTAGATTAGGTAGGTGCCCCCAGGATAGGTTAGATAGCTAGCTGTCCCCTATAGTGGAGGGGGGAGCCGGAGCCGCGGGGAGGGCAGCCCGACCTCTCCCTCCCTCTCCCGGGCGCCCTCCGTGCTCCCCCCCCCTCAGATGCAGAGCGAGCAGCCGGGAAGCGCTGTTTGCAACTCACCTGCCTGGCTCCAAGCGCTGCTCTCTCGCCGCTGGTCTGTCTCTTCTCTCTGCATACTGCGGATACACGCGGCTTCCTGTTTAGCCGGAAGCCGCGTGTATCAGCATGTATGCAGAGAGAAGAGACAGACCAGCGGCGAGAGAGCAGCGCTTGGAGCCAGGCAGGTGAGTTGCAAACAGCGCTTCCCAGCTGCTCGCTCTGCATCTGAGGGGGGAGCATGGAGGGCGCCCGGGAGAGGGAGAGAGAGGTCGTGCTGCCCTCCCCGCGGCTCCGGCTCCCCTCTCCATTATAGCGCCCCCCTCCTAACAGCGCCCCGGGCGGCGGCACGCCCCGCACGGGGATAGAAACGGCCCTGGGCCCAGTAATATACTGTAAGTACAAGGTGGTTATATGAAAGGAGCACACAGTCAATTGTAGAATACATTAGGGAAGGGAGGACCCTGCCAGAGGCTTACAATCTATCTTACTATTTTTTTTAGGACGATTCACATTTGCTTTAATCCTTGACGGTAAAGGCTCATACACACATCAGACCATAGTCTTTGGAAAATGAAAGATCACAGACCAATCTTACCACCCTTCATGTAGTATAAGAGCCATACTCTACACAGTCTATTCTATGGAGCTGAACTCCCCATCAGGTAAAAATCTTTGCAAGATGCTGCACACACAGATGCTGTACACATGCAACAGATCAGTATCTGCAAAAGATCTGTTCCTGCAAATTGCAATGATAGTCTATGAGATCTGCAGATAATCATACACACCTTGTTTAACTGACATTCATCTGCAGATCAGACAATCATCTGCACATCCAAAGATCCATCCTGGTGGATCTGATCTGCAGATGTGTATGAGGATTTGCAGATATCATAGACTATGAATGAATTTTGCAGGAACGGATCTTTTGCAGGAACAGATCTTTTGAATGTGTGCAGCATCTTGCAAAGATTTCTGTCTGATGGGGAGTGCAGCTCCATAGAATAAGACTATGTAGGTATGGCTCTCATACTACTTGGAAGGGGGTAAAATTGGTCTGTGATCTTTCATTTTCCAAAGACTATGGTCTGATGTGTGTATGTGGCCTAACCCCGAGTCAGGCTCGGGACGTCTCTGTAGCTCGGAGTGGTGATTCCAAGTTGGAACCATGGAAGGTGTGTAATGTGCAGGGCTGCCACAGATCTATCTAGCAGTATGATTGTTAGGGTCTAAAGCCGCATCTACACGAGTAGATGCGGCCGCGATGCTCCTTATCAATCGAGCCGCTGATGCGATCCGACAGGACGGATCTCCGCACCGCCGATTCCCTGCTCGATCCCCGCGAGGGGACAATGGCAGGGAATCGTGCGGGAGATAAGCGGCGCCGGCGGGGACGAGCGGGGAATCGAATGCGGCGCACACGCGGCGAGCGGGGACGCGGCGGGCACGCGCAAGAGGCCGCTGATCACCACAACATATCCCCGTGTAGACGGGGCTTAAAAGCTTGTGGAAAAATTGCACCACCTTTAAAAAATAAATCTGGAAGTAATCATACCGCCAGGGAGGTCAAAGGACAACTGAAGTGAGAAAAAATGTATTTCCTGTTAAACAATACCAGAAGCCCTGCTGGTTTATTTGGCTGCAGTAGTGTCTGAATCATACCAGAAACAAGCATGTAGCTAATCTTGTCACCTCTGACAAAAATGTCAGAAACACCTGATCTGCTGCATGCTTGTTCAGGATTAGAGGCAGAGGATCAGCAGGACAGTCAGGCAACTGGAAAAAAATATGGCAGCCTCCATATCCCACTTGCTTCAGTTGTCCTTTAAAGATGAAAAACGATCTCATCAAACTATTATTCAAATGTCTGATAATACGCATCTCATGCAAACTACCTGCCGCTTATCATAAAATAATTCCATGACGACAGGAAGCCAATGGGACATGAGCACAAAGGTTGCTGCTACGGAAATTACCACTTGTTGTATGCACTGGCATAATACTCAGTGCACAGCCCTGCTGCAGGGTGTCATTACTGCTCATCAGTGCAGGCGCTGGGCTCAGCTCACTGGCCATACCGCTGTACAACCAGCTCACGCCTTGCTGTAATAAGCAATCTATGACAGGACAACCTGCAGTGTGAGTTATAGAAGGACGCAAAGTGCTATGGGGAGTATAAAACAAATGACAGGGGTGGAGTCTGACATCACACCCTCCGGAATGACAGCAGGTTCCGAGCTCTGTGACATAAAAGAGGGGGTGTGGTGACCATGGTGACACCCAAGCCAGTCTGCAGTGTGCCTGGGCTGCCTGGCCCAGCTCTGTGTAAAGTTATGAGGTCACATCTGATTACAGGCGTTTATGATGATCATGTGCAGTGCAAATGATCTGACTCATCATCTCTCCGAGAGCCAATCACTGCAAGACAACACAAACATGTTAACTACCAAACTGGTTCACTAGTGTGCCAAAAAAAAGTTCCCTATGTTAGGCTTGGTTTCTACTTGTGGGTTTTCTGTCAGAAAGTTCACATAGATTTTAAAACTAATGTAAGTCAATGCAGCAGTTTCCACTCCATGCAAATTATCGTACGCGTCCTGCATCATATTTTCAGACATCGCGTACAAATCGCATATAATGCTTTGTATAGGCAATGCGAATTTTCGCATTATTTGCGTGAAAATTCGCATTAGATCCATGGTTACAGGAAGTTGTCAGCAGTCATGACTAAGCGGTTACTAGGCAGATTATGTATATTTAACTAATGCGAATTTCCGCGTATAAAAATTCGCATAAAACGCATACAAATTTACATGCGACTTTTCACTAATCAGAAAAATCTTATACGATTTTTTGCAGGCGAAAATGTCACACTACAGTGGAAACGTAGCCTAAGGGCCTGAGCCCACTAACGCAGTTGTGCGCAGTTGTGTCCGCTTTTCAGCAACACATCAATGTTACAGATGCTGAAAAGCGGACAGAATCGGACACAGCTGCGAACAACTGCGTTAGTGGGCCCAGGCCCTTAAAGAATGTTCCGGATTGGCAAAGAGCCTTCTCAGTCCTCGCTCTGTCCCGTTGTACCAGTGCCATACCCTGCTGAAGTTCTTTAAAGAGACTCTGTAACAACAAAAACCTCCCCTGGGGGGTACTCACCTCGGGTGGGGGAAGCCTCCGGATCCTAATGAGGCTTCCCACGCCGTCCTCTGTCCCACGGGGGTCTCGCCGCAGCCCTCCGAACAGCCGGCGACTGTGCCGACTGTCAGTTCAATATTTACCTTTGCTGGCTCCAGCGGGGGCGCTGTGGCGACTTTCGGCACGGAAATAGACGGAAATACCCGATCTCCGTCGGGTCCGCTCTACTGCGCAGGCGCCGGAAACTTGCGCCTGCGCAGTAGAGCAGACCCGACGGCGATCGGGTATTTCCGCCTACTTCGGCGCCGAGAGGCATCAGAGCGCCTGCGCAGGAGCCAGGAAGGTAAATAATGACGTCACCGCTGCCCGGACTGCACGGAGGGCTACAGCGAGACCCCCGAGGGACGCAGGACGGCGTGGGAAGCCTCATTAGGATCCTGAGGCTTCCCCCACCCGAGGTGAGTACCCCCCAGGGGCCGTTTTGGCGTTACAGTTCCTCTTTAAAGGGAATCTGAAGTGAAAATAAACTTATGATATAATGATTTGTATGTGTAGTACTGCTAAAAAATAGAACATTAGCAGCACAGATATGAGTCCCATATTGTTTCCAGTACTGGAAGAGTTAAGAAACTTCAGTTGTTATCTATGCAAATTAGCTTCTTTGAGCTCTGCAACTTTATAAAGTCCTGGACAGCACTGTCTTTTGAAGCACTTATCTCAACTGTCTCTTATTGTTTCTTCTTTGTTTATGGTTTTTCTGCAGAGAAAAGTTCCATGAGTCAGTAGCCTGCTCTGTGAAATCATTTAAAATGCTGAGTGTATTGTGGAAACAGCAATTATTAGAGAATGATACAATGTTATATAAAAAAAAGCTATATAAATTAAAATAAAAACATGACACTATTTTGTTTGCTATTAATGTTCTATTAATCATTCCGATTATACAACCAATTCATTATATCATGAGGTTTTTTTCGCTTTAGTGTCACTTTAACCACTTCTCTACCCTAGGTTATTTCCCCTTTAAAAAACAGAGCAATTTTTGACATTTTACACTCCTCCCATTCATTCGCTAATAACTTTATCACTACTTATTACACCTAAATGATCTGTACCTTGTTTTTTTTTTTCGCCCCCAATTAGGCTTTCTTTGGGTGGTACTTTTTTGCTAAGAATTATTTTATTTTGAATGCATTTTAAAGGGAGTGAGGAGAAAAATGAAAAAAAGTAATTATTTCTCAGTTTTCAGCCATTAGAGTTTGAAAATAAAAAATGGGGATCAAAATGCGGAGTTTTTGCAAATGCTGGCAAATACTGTTTGGCCTTCCAGAATGCCCTGAGAGGGGAATTCCACATAGCTAAACAGCCTAGGCTAAGCATCACTGGGAGGGCGGGGATACATGTTAATGTAGAGTTATATATAAATATAAAAAAGTGTTTCTGATGCTGAAACCAGAATATTTAATGTAAAAGTGGGTAACCTGAATAATTTACTGCATTCTACTATATGGTCACTACAGGGTCTCTTTAACCCTTTCGGGAATGGATGCCTAACCCCCCTTAAGGACCAGGTGAATTTGCATGGGGGGGCCCGTTTGGGGGGGGGGGGTCAGACAGCCGGATCCCTGTAAGGCTAGCTGGGTATGGTGCCCCCCCTGTAGCCGGCAGCCTTTACTCACCTCCCAGGCTCCAGTGATGAGCCGCTGTGGACCCCTCCGCTCTGGACGGCATCCCCACTCGTACTGATGCTAAGTTCTGGGTCGCGACTTGATGATGTCATCAAGCCGGGTCCCGACACGGCAGAGCGAGCTGGGATGACAGCCAGAGCGGAGGGGGGCACCGATCGCCAGGGGAACGTCAGGAAGGTGAGTGGATCCTCTTCTCCCCCCCCTACCACCACATCTCTAATGGTGATCACTACGATCCGCCGGCAATCGTAGTGATCACGTGATCAGAAGCCAATCACGATGGCTCCTAATCACTGAGCGCAGATGTCAGCTGTCATATGACAGCTTAATCTCCCCTCTCGGGTGCGCACGATCACATCGGGAGCAGAAACGGCAGGCCGGCGTAAATCCTACGCCGCATCATGCTTAGACAGCTACAAAAGCGGCGTAGAAATTACCTACAGCGGTCCCCATAGGGTTAAAGGATACCCAAGGTGACATGTGACATGATGAGATAGTCATGTGTATGGACAGTGCCTAGCACACTAATAACTATGCGGTGTTCCTTTTTTTCTTACTCTGCCTGAAAGAGTTAAACATCAGGTATGTGAGTGGCAGTTCCTGTCTGAGTCAGGACTGGGTCAGACTACATTGATGAGAACTATAACTATACAACTATAAAACACACATTCCTAGCAGAAAATGGCTTCTGAGAGCAGGAGAGAGATAAAAAAAGATCACTAGTTCATAGATTTTAGCTCTGGCATACTTCAATGAATGTGTCATTGAGCAAACAATAAATCAGTAAAAACTTAAAAAGTAGATTTAAATATAAAATAATAATGTGGAGTATCTTAAAAGGTCATTTTTAGGAGAAGGAGGATAAATACAATTGTTTATTTCATTAGTTTATTTTCACCTCGGGTGTCCTTTAAGAATAAAACTGTGATTGATAGTGATTGACACGCAGATTGCTACTTTTAATAAATAGCCTTCTAATATACGGTAGTATAACTAAAAATAGCGAGAGAAGTCAGCAGTTCCTGCATTTTGTATTATAACGGGGCAGAATCAATACTGAGAATCCACTGGCATTGCTCACCCACCGATGTACAGACATAAATATGAATGAGACGTAGTTAGGCTGGTTAGATCGCACTGTGCGGAATGCTGGGAGAAGGAGCGTACGGAACAACTCATTACACAGCTATTTGGGTGAACCAGCTGCAGGTATCGCCCTCCGCAGAGGGGACTCGAGTTGGGAAGAGCAGGGCTGGCTGGAGTCCAGGGCTGTGACAGCGGCATCCAGCTAAATGGAGCAGAATAATGGCGCGTTCATTCAGGGCACAGCACAGAGCGCTCACATCCATCCTTCTCACAGTGTAAAGTGCTGCTTGCTTATTTACAGCAGGGAAAATATGTGCATGTGGAATGTTTAATTTTTATTTATTTTATCACCGGCAATGAGGAGCTTAGAACAAGTTGGGTAAAAACTTTGGTCATTAAAACTGAACATGTGAAAGTATTTTTGGACTCCTGTTAGAGGCTGGGAGCGCACTTAGGGCCCATTCACACTTGTGCGTTTTCAGAGCGATTTCAGCTTTGCTGAAAATCGCTAGCGATTTGAAAAACGTGTGCACAATGAAAGTATATGGAAGTGTTCTCATCTAAGCGTTTAGCGATTTGCTGAAACGCAAACTCGTTGCATGCAGCATTTTCTGAGCGATTCTGGAGCGATTAGCGTTTCAATAAAAGTATTTGAATTGAACTAGAAATCACAAAACGCTAATCGCTGGAAAAACGCTCTCTATACAGTGAAAAATCGCTAGGAAAAAAACGCCAGAAAAACGCTGAGCGTTTTGCGTTAGCGATTTCTAGTGTGAATGGGCCCTTAATAGACGTTGAGAAAAACGCAGTGTTTTTGCCTGCAATGTTTGCCCTCAGCCTGTGAATTCGTCACTCCCCTCCCCCTCTCCTCCTCCCTCTGAAATCTCTGTTTAGTAATAACCTCCTCCTTCTCCTGCCCAGACTGAGCTCCCATAAGCCCTTGCTACATGGGTCTGAGAGAAGCTGTGGGTGAGGCTTGTATAGTTTATAGGGAATTAGGGTATTAAAACCACAAAAAAAGTATTTGGCTTGAGGAATGCCCTATAAACTTTATGAAAGGAACACAATTATGCAATGAGTAAAAGATTATCTTGGATCCAATTTAAACCTTAAAGAGAATCTGTATTGTTAAAATCGCACAAAAGTAAACATACCAGTGCGTTAGGGGACATCTCCTATTACCCTCTGTCACAACTTCGCTGCTCCTCGCCGCATTAAAAGTGGTTAAAAACAGTTTTAAAAAGTTTGTTTATAAACAAACAAAATGGCCACCAAAACAGGAAGTAGGTTGATGTACAGTATGTCCACACATAGAAAATACACCCATACACAAGCAGGCTGTATACACCCTTCCTTTTGAATCTCAAGAGATCATTTGTGTGTTTCTTTCCCCCTGCAGCTATCTTCCACTGAAGTGTCAGGCTGTTTCTTCCTGCAGAGTGCAGACAGCTGTGCCTGTATGTAATTCCTCAGTATGTGAAAGCCCAGCCAGCTCAGAGGAGGATTTATCCAGCTTGTAAGAAAGAAGAGAGAAGCTGCTCTAATCCTAAATAATACACAGGCAGTGTGCAGAGAGGGGCCTGGAAGGGGGAGATGCATCACAGAACCACAACACTGAAGAACTTGGCAGCCTTCCAGACACAGGCTGACAAGTCTGACAAGAGAGAGATAAGTTGATTTATTACAGAGATGGTAATAGTAGAACGTGCTGCAGTAAGCCAGAACACATTAGAATAGCTTTTGGAACTTGTAGGATGATAAAAAATAGGATGCAATTTTTGTTACGGAGTCTCTTTAATTTTGCACAAAATAATAAATTTAAAAAAGACAAGCTAATTAGGAGCGTTGTACGATCCCTGGCAGTAGATTTTACAGTGCTTCTAGTTGGTCTAGTTTCTGCCAAAAAGGCATCCACAAAATGCTGCACAAAGCGCGTGCGCGACTGCAAGAGCGATCGTCAGTGAGCCCCAGGCCTAAAAGTGGGCATCCTAAATAGTTGACTGCATTCTACTATACGTCACTACAGGGCCTCTTTAGGAATCTTATTCACCATGCCACAGTTGTGTTCCTGTCATCATTGTCTGTCGCCTGAGCCCTGCCTGCAACAGAACCTGTGTCCCAGCCCAGAGCCCCGCCTGCAACAGAACCTGTGTCCCAGCCCAGAGCCCCGCCTGCAACAGAACCTGTGTCCCAGCCCAGAGCCCCGCCTGCAACAGAACCTGTGTCCCAGCCCAGAGCCCCTCTACAGCCATCCATATACACCATATAACCATTAGGCACATATCTGCCTTCTGATGTCATAGGCCAGGGCGTGTACTAAGGGTGGACAGCTTCTAAATATAACCGGCAGAAAATGATAACTGAGAAAAAGTATTAGTCACAACATTCCGGCAATCTGTTGTATTATTATGCTGGCAGGTCCCAGAGATAACGATTGCGTAATGAATGGAACAACGCACACACAGACAAAAAAGAAAGAATGTCTCTATAGAGGGATTGCCATTTATAAATCTGTCAAACTTGTGTTTGCAAAATCGTTAAGTACACTCTGAAAATGGTTTTCAAATGAACCTGCTTCAATTCAGCGCTGGAGATTTGGTCGCCGCCATAGGCCATTATGTGAATTACAGCTATAGCGGGAGACTCAGTCAGTAATTTGGGGCGCCGTGAAAAAGACGGAGTCCACATTACAATAAAAACAGCGTAATTTGGCCGCCAGCAGTAACTGGAAGCCAAATTACGTCTTACCCCAGTGGTGGCCTGGAGGGGGAAAGTAATGAACACTGCCAGGACTTTTGCAAGAGCAGGGTGAGACTTCTTCGGCTTTACCCTGCGCCCAAATTTACCGGCGTCAGAATTACATGCCTGTGGTTTATGCACTGTCCATTATCTAGGCATACTTCTGCATACACACGGCCAGACAAAATTGTGTAGAATCCAATTCAACAATCAATATAGAAGACATTAAAGAGATGTGAACAACAGCAGAAGTCTGCAAACAAAATGCCACGCAATCGTTAACTAATAGGATCGTTAAAAGGACCACCATCACGGAAATCAAAACATTTTAAATACATAAAAACATACAAATGAGAAGTATGTTTCTTCCAGAGTAAAATGAGCCATAAATTATTTCTCTACTATGAAGCTGTCACTTACAGTAGGTAGTAAAAGTCTGACAGAACCGACAGGGTTTGGACTAGCCCATCCCCTTATGGGAGGTTCTCTGGTTTTATTTATTTTCAAAAGCACGTAGTCAATGGCAGTTGTACCATCCAACTGCCAAAAATGTGTGCAGTGAACAGGAAGGCCTGCCAGCATCTTTGTATAAATGCTTTTCAGGGAGTGTCTTTATAAAGAATAAGGGCCATGCTGAGAATCCCTCATGAAGAGATGGACCAGTCAAAACATGTCACTTCTGTCAGATTTGTACTACCTACTGTAAGCAACATGAACAAAAAAGCTGCTGCTGTCGATTGCCCCGAACCATAAAACCGCATTGCAAAACAAGTCACCATTTATGCCGGCTGCACCTTCACCAGGCGTGAGTTGCCTGTGCCTGCGCGATAGAGCTGACCCGATCCAGCTCGACTATTTCCATCGGAGCCCAACGGAAAGCCGCTACTGTGCTTGTGTGAGGCACACACTGTTCGGGGGACCCAGCGGTGGAATCTGTGTAGTGCACCTCCCCAATCTGCTGACAAGCCCTTTCCGAGAGGTCAGTGCCGGATCGAGGGTGCTAAAGAAGATGTGGTTAGCATCCAGCGGCTTCACCTCCCAAGTTAAGTAGGACCGCAACGCATGCGGACCGCAACGCGTACGAACGCACACCATCCGCGTTCGTATGCGTTGCGTGGCTGATCCCATCACTGAAAAGTGAATGGGACAGCCACGCGTTTTTACAAAAAATGCGTGCAGCATGCGTTCCCGGACCGCACAGGTCCGGAACGCATGCAGTGTGAACATCAGACATTGCACTGCATGCAATGTCTGATGTTGTGCGTGTCGGCCACCTGCACGCGTTTCCAAAACGCGGCTGGAAACGCGTGCAGTGTGAACGGGGCCTAAGTACTCTTTAATGGTTGATCACATACGATCAGCTACAAATAGCAGTTGTTTCGACGCCGGGTTCCCAGATTAGTTTTAGGTAGTTATCGGAGGGTTAAGGTCAGGCATTAAATGAGTGGGGCTAAGCTTAGGCACTTACAGAGGGGTTAGGTATTAGGTAGTGGTTTTCTATTTAGGCACTTCTGGGGGGTTACGCCCCTTAGGGTGGGGTTGAGCACTTATAATAGAAAATTATTGATATTTTCCTATTAGCCACGCCCCCCAGCGCCCAACTGATGCGGCGACGCAGACTGCCTAATGTGCTGCATGTCTGCAGGGCTGATATAACTGCTCTTCTTTCCTATCGTGACTTTCTGTATCTTATCAGGATAACCCGGTGTTCTCCCCAAATAATTTTCCAGCCAGGCGGCATGAAAAAGTAGTTGGGTGGGGTGTGATGGGGGAATGCAGGGCCGGTGCAACTCTAATTATAGCATAGGAGAAGGATGAGAAAGCTAGCCCGATGACAGCCCGGCGCTTACCAAAATCATCCGGGTGGAGCACCCGGCTAAAAGAGCCTGGAGAGGACACTGTAACCTTCTACCGGGCTCCCTCTCTTCATACTTAGCATGACTGACCAACCCACACAAACCGTTGTTACCCTTTTTAACCACTCGGTAAGTAATGAAAACAGTCGAGCGCGCCATAGAAAGCTGTCAGAGATATTCATACTTCCGAATTATCTTTCCTCCGGGAGTCTTTAAGCATTTTACACAGTCAGGATATTAATAATTGATGAGAAACCCGGATAAGCAATATTCACAAAGACAAATGAATCCCGCTGAAATCTCCGTGTCCCAGGACAACCTCCCCGCGGCCCTCATAATATACGCAACTTTACGGTTTATGCTTGCAATAGATTCTGCCCACAATGCTCTGCAGTGGATCTGACTCTCCGCTAATTAGAGACAGTCTCGTAAAAATAACAAAGGCGTTCTTATCGCTTACGTACGGCGGATGATAAAATGTTATTTTAAGCATTACCCTGTTTTCTGTTCTGATCTGATGGAGCCATATAGTTTTATTACGTTACAGCGGAATTCCAGCATTAAAGTGGACCTGAACTCTTGCACAGGATAGAAGGAAAACAGAGAAATGAACCCTGTATGTAATTAGAGAGATTAGCCTGTCTAATTCCCCCTCATCGGTGGCTAATAACAGCTGTAATTTGATCTCCCAGCTGTGTCAGCTGGCTGCCACAGCAGAGCAGCTAATTTTGTTAACACAGGATGTTAGCAATATGTCTGCTTCCATGAAAGCAGGAATTAGACACACTGCAGATTTATTGCAGGATTTGTATCAGCGCTAACAAAAATGTTTTTGTTTAAAGTTTACTATGCTGTTGCTTATCTTTTAGAGCAGGGAGGACGTTCTGAGTTCAGGTCCACTTTAAAGATTTCCAATTGATATTATATGCCGTGGCTGATTTACGGACACAAGTGGAGGAAAGCCAGCGCAGGCTTGAAGATCAATTGGTTATTATTTAAGCCATGATATCCATCTCTCATTAACAGCTTATTAAACAAATGGATTGTACATAGAAATGGTGACATTTCAAGAGTGTCATTCTCTTTCTTTACAGCCGTTAGCCTATTAGCAGCTTCAATAAAGTTATATCATCTGAGATAAGCGCACTGCATGTGACCTCAGTCGGCAGAACTAGTTGTGCTGTAAATTCTTCTAATTCTTTGATCTCTCTCTACTAGCAGAAAATATAGAAACCGGAAGCAGAAGTCCTGTGTTATTGTCTCACACTGTCCCCTAGTGACAAGTGGCCATAAATATACATTACAGCAGTAATAATTAGAAGAAGGGAAATGTAACAAATAACAAATTAAAAAAAATGTGCTCAAATAAATTAGCCTGGAGCACTTGCAAGCCTCTAAATAAATTAGCTGCTAAAGAGTTAAAGGACACCTGACTTACTGCAAAGCTACCTAATTGAAAAGGAATGTTCATGATGGATCTGCATACTTCTGTGCGTTGTCTGTCCCTCTGTTCATCCCTGCGGTCTCCATAATCACTCCTTGAAGCGTTTGACTTTTGACTGATGTCAGATTTTAAGACAGGAAGAGGCAGACTTGGTGCAATGTTTCCTCCTATCACCCTCCTATTGCCTCCTCTTCCCCGCCCCTTAAGGGGGGGGGGGAATGGGAGGGTGATAGGAGCATCAACCAGGAGAAGGGCAGCATCCACCTCTCAACATAGGACATGCTAGGGGTCAGATATCTCCTTTTCCCAAGGCAAAATTTGGGGCGGACTCTCATCTCAAAATCCTGTCTTCAGAAAAAAAAACTGACTGTTCTTCAAGATGGTGCTGGGTCTCCTCCACTTGTGTCCTTTGACACTTCTCCTTGGGAAAAGGAGATATCTGACCCCTAGCATGTCCTATGTTGAGAGGTGGATGCTGCCCTTCTCCTGGTTGATGCTCCATCCCACAATTACACTCATTGGCCTGGCCACATGAAATTTTCAGGGTTCCCTCTCAAAAAATGTTTACAACCTCCTTCCCCCTAGGTATCCTACACGCCCAACTCTCAGGGGGACATAAGTGTGACTCCCATCCATGACTCCCTCCACCAATAACATGAGTGACCAAAGCAACATCAGCCATGGTGCCTCTTTATTGGAGGAGAAAATTTAATTATGGCTCTTAGAATTTGGTCCCGAAAAATCCAATCCATTCTAAAGCTGTGACCTGACAAGTGCTTTTTAGAGAGTAGTAATACTAAATCTGGATCTCGTGTTTTTTAACCTCCCTTTTTAAAACCCCCAAAATGTAATGTGCTTTTGCAGCTACTGCTTGGCATTGAGTGCTGAAGCTTAGCTTATCGATAACGTGCCTTACCAACTCCAGTTTCAGACTGCATTTAATGCGCCGGGTGCAACGCTATTGCTGCATTACTCCAATCTTCTATATGATCATTTGATAAACATGGGTCAGTAAAGTACAGTATTTCTATTAAGTCAATATATTTGATCTGCCTAACAAACTAGAAAATGTCAATAAGCTGTACTATACAGTATATTTTATGTTTACATATAGCTATAGTTCTCTATGGATTTTCTCTGCCTTTGTACAAGTGTGCTCACCTGTTTTTTTTTTTTGTACTTTCATAGATTAACCTTCTTGGGACAGCCAAGCATAAATCTTATGCCGCACTTGTGGCTGCTTAACTCTGAAGCGGCGTAGGATTTACGCCACCTGTTTGTAGCGTTCCCGATGCGATTGTGCGCACCCGAGAGGGGAGATTAAGCTGTCACATGGCAGCTGACATCTCCCCTTATTGATCAGGAGCCATGGCGATTGGCTCCTGATCACGTGATCACTATGATCGTTGGCCGATAGTAGTAATCACCATAAGCTGCGCCCGTAGGAGGGGAAGAAGAGGACCGGGACGTTATCCCGGCGATCGTCGCTCCCCTCCGCTCTGCCCGACATCCAACCTCGCACTGCCTCTAGTGTCAGGTCCCACTTGATGATGTCATCAAGCTGGGACCTGGAACTTAGCAGGGATACCGGACAGAACAGAGGGGGTAGAGCTGCTCGTAAATGATGCTTGCAGATTCAGCAAGAAAGTTCGTCGGCGGAGATCCTTGATCCATCTGGCCACAATTGGCCGTGGGTAATTAGCTTAAAGAGAACCTGAGATGGGATAAAGCCGAGATAAAACGGGACCAACGGATTTTTACTTGACGTAAAGAGAACCTGAGACAGGGATAATGGCAGTATTTATACTTACCTGGGGCTTCCTCCAGCCCCGAGGCCAGTGGGCTCCCTCGCTGTCCTTTCTAGCAGCTTCATTCAATTATAAAAGCTCCCGGTATTCTGGCACAATACTACTGCACAGACGCAGAACGCTCCCGAATATGGGAGTGCAACGGGAGGTGTGCGCACGGCCGGGCCACACAGATGCAGAAGAGCACAGCCGGCCAGAACACTATTATAATTAAATGGAGCCACCAGAAAGGACAGTGAGGGAGCCCAAGGACCTCATGGGGCTGGAGGAAGCCCCAGGTAAGTGTAAGTACTGCCATTATTCCCGTCTCTGGTTCTTTTTAAGGCAAGTAGAAATCCTTTGGTCCTGTTTATCTCAGTCTACTGTCTATCTCCAAGTTAGTCAGTGGGTTACCTAGTTTAAAGCTAATGGGAATCGTATAGAAAAAAAAATAAACCAGATACTTACCTAAGGAGAGGGAAGGCTCTGGTTCCTATAGAACCTGCCCATTCTCCTCTCCTGGTCCCCTTGTTGCGCAGCAGCTCCCCCGTTGCGGGGGACTTTGGAAGTCTTCGTGAGCTGAGTCCTCCCGAAGAAAGGCGGCTCCATACTGCGCACGCGAGAGCGCTTGCAAGTGCGCCGTATGGAGCAGCACGTCTTCAGGAGCACTCAGGCTCCTGAAGATTTCTGAAGCTTCCTTGGCAGCAGAGAGAGAGCAATTTTTGACCAAATCGGTCGGAGACTGCTACCGGTGGAGCCATCGATGGAACGAGGACTGAAAGAGGGACGAGAAGGCTCTATAGGACCCAGAGCCTTCCTTCTCCTTAGGTGAGTATCTGGCTGATTTTTTTTTTATGATTCCCATTCACTTTAAAGAGAACCCGAGGTGGGTTTGAAGAATATTATCTGCATACAGAGGCTGGATCTGCCTATACAGCCCAGCCTCTGTTGCTATCCCAAACCCCCCTAAGGTCCCCCTGCACTCTGCAATCCCTCATAAATCACAGCCACGCTGCTGACAAACAGCTTGTCAGAGCTGGCTGTGTTTATCTCTATAGTGTCAGTCTGCTGCTCGCCCCACCTCCTGCAGAACTCCAGTCCCCGCCTGCATCCCTTCCCTCCCTGCTGATTGGAGGGAAGGGACGGGGCAGGGACCGGAGCTATGCAGGAGGTGGGGGAGCAGCTGAGACTGACACTACAGATGTAAACACAGCCTCACAGCACGGCTGTGATTTATGAGGGATTGCAGAGTGCAGGGGGACCTTAGTGGGGTTTGGGATAGCAACAGAGGCTGGGCTGTATAGGCAGACCCAGCCTCTGTATGCAGATAACATTCTTTAAACACACCTCGGGTTCTCTTTAAGAATTTGTTTAGCCTTTGAAAGCATTGCTCAGCGTATTACTCAGAAAACAGATCCAGAGTCCTGCTGGCACTCTCCATTCCTGGAAGAAGGTGCTGAACAGAAGCTGTACGGCATCCAGACGCAGCAGTGCTGGAGGCAGGACAGCACCATGTAAAACTGCTGGAATAATCGTATTTTACATCCCGACAATTCCCTGCTGTCCGCTTGTATCTAGCGGTGCGACTGAATCAGCGGAGCGTCAGACTGAGCTGCTGCAGGTGACAGAGGGTCACTCCCAGCCAAAAGAGCTGACAGTCTGCACCAGCCTCCGATACTTCCTTATGCCTCATGGTGTCAGGTTTTTTTATTGTCTTTGATTTTACGAGTCAGCGCTGGAGAGGAATGTGCTTAGCAAGTGCGCATCCGCCATGTCCCTGTGGGAAGTGTCAGTGCTGACTGCGTTACCTTATCTCTGCCCCATTCTGCATCACTCGCTCAGCAGCTCAGCTGAGTACAGCAAAGCATTTTTAAAAATGTATAGGATAGTAAATTTACTGCTTTTTTTTGTTAACTTAAGAAACGCGCGCACACACAGGGGAGAGTGTGATAAAAGAAGTTGATATACACTGAGCAGACAGGAACTGTCAATGAAACTCAGCAGAGCTGTAGTGCTGGCAACAAAGTGTTAATCTCAGCAGCCACACAGAGGAGAAGGTGGGATCAGCTCTGAGTTCACTGACTCCTCGCCTTCAAGCTCCTCCCTGACTGTGCTATGTCGGTGATTTATACACAATATGAACATGAACCTGAGCTTTAGGAAGATTATACATATTAAAGTGCTAGCGTACTTATACTTAGTGTGCGTCAAACGTCTTAACTAGATACAAAAATCTAAGCTCAACCCTCAACCCTCTTATGGAGGCATTAAATAGATTAGAGTGAGGAGAGATGCTGGAGAGGTGTGGCCAAATTCCAAACTAGTCATTAACCCTTCACACAGACATACAGTACATTGAGATAAACTGTGAAACAGCCACAGACACAGACCAATCGTCAGAATGGCGCAATGGAAAAAGGGGGCCTGGTATGGCTTCCATATTCTCCAGTTCTCAATACAATTAAGCATCTGCAGGATGACCCGGGAAACAAATCCAATCATTGGAATACCCCCCCCCCCCCCACACACACACACACACACACACACACACACACACACACACACACACACACACACACACACATACACACAGCTTACAGGACTAGATATACACTCTGTGAAGGCTAGGTTCACACTGGGGCCAAGACGAGGGACCGTTTTCCAAAATAGTATCCAACGGACACATCAACAGATAGACCTGTTCAGACAAATCTGTCTTCAGCCTGTACGTTGTATATGTTGCCAACGCAAAGTCAGATTCTGCATGACTTTTTCGACACCGCTTGGTAAATCAGAATACCCAAGCAGCTCAGGGTGACCTAGAATCACTAAGAAAGTATCAACCAAAAAGCCCTCCTACTAAAAAGCCAATGCTCAGTGTAGTTTGCCTTCTTAAAACAGAAGGTATTTGCAATAATTCAACTTTAAGTGAGCAAATGTGGTCACCCCCAATTCACCTCTGCTGAATATGCGAATTATTTCTTAACTAGTGGTCCTAAGCCCGTTTTAAAACTGGCTAGGTCTTTCACTGCGCATGCGCCTGCCACGCACATTTTCGCCACTCGTGCACCCGCTGCCCCGCCGCACATGCGTGCCCACAGCACAAGCGCACCCGCCGCGTAAATTACATCTTTAACATTTAATAGCAATGGTATCCTTTGCTATCCCGTACATGGACTGACATCGTACATCTCCTGTGACTGTCCACGTTGTATAACTGGCTTAGTGTGGACCTAGCCTTAAAGAGAACCTGAAATATGATTAACTGAATGTGTTTTACAACTGGTAAATAAGACACAGAATTTATGCTCAGTTTAAAAGCTTCTTTATGAGCAGCAGCCAAACAAATCTGCCTTTCTGATTAAAAAACAAACAAAAATTTAAGAAATAACACTTTGAACTTTCCAGTACTAGAACCTTATCAAAACCCTTATCTGTTTTTGAGCTGTTTTGGCTTCTATTGACTTTTCAGGAAACTGGACTGAATTCACAAGCTGTTAGACAAGCTCTTTACATTGATAACAACTCTAGTTTATTACGTAACTCTTCCTGTACTGAAAAGAAGAATCACAATTCCCTCAAGATCACACACAATTTCATGCACTCACCAAACATCGCAGAACTACAACAAAGAGAAAGTGGGTCAGGCAGGCGGAGAGGAGACATACACACCGCAACCTGTATATCATAATTTCTGCATACACGAAAACGTCATTGGATTTAAGCCAGGTCACCTGAAAGCAATGCTGTCATTGGCCGGTGACACGCTTTAAAGGACCACTCCAGCCAAAAAAAGTAAGCAGTTCAAATCTGACAGAACTGACAGGTTTTCAACTAGTCCATCTCCTCATGGGGGATTCTCAGGGCTTTCTTTGTTTTCAAAAGCATTTCCAGAACGGGAGTTTAACCGTCAAAATAGTAAGATGCTAGCCAGCGTCCCTATTCACTTCACAACGAAAACCCTGAGAATCCCTCATGAGGAGATGGACTAGTCCAAAACCTGTTGGTTCTGTCAGATTTTAACTGCTTACTGTTTTTGCTGTCGTGGTCCTTTAAATGAAAACAAGAAAGAGGAAATCACAATATGCGTGTTTTCTCTTGTGAGACAGTTAAAGCCAATGTTATTAGAAGTTAGCTGGGATTTACTGAACTGCCTGCGCGATCGCGGTATTGGGCTGTGGGCGTAACGTGTCAGGGTAACTGGGTCATTAGCATGGTGACGGTAATGCTGTTATCATAGCGCAGTCACTATTTATACAGCAAACAATGGTCACATCTGTGCCGCTTCTATCTATGGCTTTATCACGGATGGTGAACTCTCTGAATTCCTGCTCAGGATGCTGGGAGAATCTCCTTGTGGTGGTGCTGGTCAAAAGGTGGCCATATATCTGGTGATTTGCAGCCGCGATCGGCCATTCGATTTGATAATTTTATCGAACTGGATGAAAAGCAGAGCCACAGCAAGCATGCCCGATCAGCTAAGCCTGCAACACTCACACTGCCTTTTATATACTTAAGCACTTTGCTAAACACGACTGTAACTGGCGGTTATTATAACTAATTCTCCCAGCACACATAACCCCCATATGGGAACATATGGGGAGGAACTCTACCCGAATCATAAAAACAGGCATTAAAAGTTATATGCGGGACGTCTCTGAGAACCTCTGTGCTGTGACATCAAAGCAAATACAAGAACAGACATCTATAACCCCTCAAATACTATAGAGGCGTCCTGCATGACAACCTAACTCAACTTGGAGTCCACCCTAACCTATGAGCATAGAACAATGACTTCCACACCAACAGGACAAAACTTGTCAAGCTTGGCAGATTCTCTTCTCAAGTAACAACCACCAATACAGGTGCTCCCCAAGGGAGTGTATTCTTCCACCAAACAGTAGCAGCACCAGCTTCACATTTTAGGGGGGCACAAAGGGGGCATGATGGATGGCTGGTGGGGCCCATTTGGGTGATCAAAATCAATGTTTGTATGGCGAGCTTCAGATATTTTTTAACTCAGGTGATAACATTTTTAGCAAAGCAGATTGTCCAAATGATGGTGGAATTATTGAAGAAAAGTTACCTACAGATGTAATTGGCTAGTTTGCTGGCATGCTTTAATCCTTACTTGCTAGCAAGCTGCTCCTGTGTGGACAGATCACAGACAAATCATTCCGGCCCCTAGCCTGTGTCTGATGACTCTACAAGCAAGGCGAGGGGAAAGAGATAAGGAATTACATACAGGAATTAGTAGATTAGTACCACCATTCTTGGCCTTGTGGACAAAACAAGCGTACTGCCAGGAGATCGAGAGAATCTGAAATTGGTCGAAGGCCAACAAGCTCATTCTCAACGTAGTAGCAACAGTAGAATTAACTGTGGACTTCAGAAGAGGACACCCTTCCCCACCACCACCACCACCAGTACACACACACACTCAAACCAGTCTCCATAGGAGGTACTGAACTCACTAGGGTACAAAATAATGATTTCCTAGGCACTACCATTACCATCGATTTGAGATGGGGTGAGAGCACCATCAAAACTCAGAAAAAAAGCTCAGCAAAGGCTGTTTTTTCTGCGACAACTAAAAAAATGTGGAATCCCGTAGGATCTGCTGACCCGCTTCTATTCCGCCACCACTGAAGTACAAAGGGTCATCAGAGCAGCGGAGAGGCTCATCGGAACACCACTGCCATCACTGGACCTCACTCACACCTGGAAACAGGGCTAACAAATGACCCCTCCCACCTCAGCAATTGCTACCTCAACCTTCTTTCATTAGGCCGCCAACACAGATCCATCCTTACTGAAACCTTCTTTCCCCAAGCTGTCCTCCTGAACTCAAGACTACCTCCCATCAAATCCTCTTGTCTCCCTTACCTGTATATGTGTATATTTTGTGTCAGTGGCTGGACAGTGTTCAGTGTTCTCCCCAGGTTCTTTTAGCCGGGTGCTCCACCCGGTTAGTTTTGGTGAGCACCCGGCTGTCATCGGGTCACCACTTCCTATGCTGTAAGCAGAGTTGTGCACAGAAGCACTGGCCCTCCATTCTCTCATCACGCCCCACCCGGCTGCTTTTACATGCCATCCGGCTACTATTTCATGCCACCCGGCTGGAATTTTTTTGGGGGGAGAACACTGATGTTATGCCTAGTATACACATGACCGATCTGATTTCTGTTCACTTCTATAGAAAATCGATTGGAAAATCGATCTAAAATTAGATCGGACATGTTGAAAATAATCGATCTGGCAGGAAATTTGCCTGAAAATCTCATCATGTGTACAAAGCATAATGGTTAAAGGATACCTTAGCCAAAACGAAAATTTAAAAACGAGGGGAGCAAGTGTAGTGGGCTCTTCTCATGCCCACCGCTCCCCCCATTTTCCTCCGGCACCCTCCGTTATTGTGTACCGACCCTCTGAAGCTACTTCCTGGTCGGGATGGTCACAACTACGTAGTGCGAATGCGCAGAGAGTTCCCGGCCATGGACGTACAATGAAAGGACGCAAGTCACTGGACAGCGCCTTCGCAGTCTTTCCCGACCAAGAAGTAGCTTAGGAGGGTCGGTGCACACTAACGAAGGGCGCCGGAGGAGCGGTGGGCCTGAGGAAAGCCTACTACACATGCCTGCTCCCCCCGTTTTTTAATTTTCATTTGGGCTAAGGTATCCTTTAAGGCAGGGGACTCAAACTCGCGGCCCGCGGGCCATTTGCGGCCCTCGATACAATATTTTGTGGCCCACGCTGGCAAAAGCTTCCTTATAGTTCGCTTCAGTGTTCCCAAGTAATCCGCTGCATCCCCGCCGCTAAACGAGGGCTGCAGAGTCCCCAAATCGCCCGGGGGGCAATCCGCCGGCATTTCCTGGAAGGGGCAGAGCTTTCAGCTCTGCCCCTCCTGACGTCAAATGCCTCACGGATCGCCGCCTCTCCCTGCCCCTCTCTGTGAAGGAAGAGTGAGAAGGGCGGGCAGAGGCAGCGATGCGCCGCGATTGTGAAATTCCTTATGCGGCCCAGCCTCATCCTGACTTTGCCTACTGCGGCCCCCAGGTAAATTGAGTTTGAGACCCCTGCTTTAAGGGCTCTGCCTCTGGCACGACAGGCATCTGGTAAGTAAAACTAGCCAGATGAATCTCACTTTAGATACCCTTTAAGCGCTGGTTCACACTACTTTTCTAAGCGGCAATGATTTGAAAAGCACTTGCTAATGTAACACGGACGCCATCTATTGTTCTGTTATAGTTCTGCTATAGTTGCCCTGCTGGCTGGGTGCCCCTGGGCATTCCCCCCTCCATACAACAGAACAGAGCAGCTCACACGAGACAACAGCAGCAGCTCTATGATTGCGCCCAACGCCGTCACCCAATCGTTTCCGGTGACAATTACTGAGCGTCCATCTGAGCCCCAGGAGGCCTTTATCAATATCAGAAACAATTTCTTGGAACGCCAGCGTCATTATTCCCAAGCCACGGGAAGTGTTGCTTAAATAATAGCCCGAGCCTTTCCGCTGCCCGGCTCCCAGACTCTAATAACATCTACCAGGCCGAGTGTGGAATGTTCATGCTGCTTAATTACAAAGAGGCCGCAGCCGTCTCCCACAGCGCCAAACCTCAAACCGTAAAGCCCTGAATGGCGGCTGGGGCGAGAGATAATAGCTGCCATCGACTGAGGAAAGAATGTAACCGCTATGAGATTGTGTCCTCACCTGCAGCTATTACAGTATCCGTCTCTCATCAATCTCATTGATTCTTCCCGCAAGGAAAGCTTACACGTACACACATATACACACACACACACATCCATATACACACACACACACACGTACACCCATGCACACACATGGTACACAAATACACACAAATAAATATATACCCCTATAATGGTATCAGAAATGGACAGTACCAGGTGCTAGAAATGGTATACTTCCCACCACCCACCCACCATAACCCACCCACCCCCACCCCCACACACACACACACTCACATCCATACACACATACACACACACACACACACACACATCCATATACACACACACACACGTACACCCACACACACACACACACACACACACACCCATACACACACACACCCATACACATCCATATACACACACACACACACACACACACACATACACCCATACACACACACACACCCATACACACACACACACACGTACACCCATATACACACACACACACACACCCATACACACACACACACCCATACACACACACACACACACACACATACACACACATGCACCCATACACACACACACCCATACACACACACACCCATACACACACATGCACCCATACACACACACACACACACCCATACACACACACAGACACCCATGCACACACCCATGCACACACACACACACCCATGCACACACACACCCACACACACACCCACACACACACACACACACACACACACACACACACACACTACACACACACACACCCATGCACACACACACCCCCACACCCACACACACACATGCACACACACACACACACACACACACACACACACACATACACACACACACACACATACACACACACACACACACACACACACACACACACACACCCATGCACACACACACCCCCACACACACCCCCACACACACACACACACACCCATGCACACACACACACCCCCACACACACACACACACACACACACACACACACACACACACACACACACACACACACACACTACACACACACACACTACACACACACACACACCCATGCACACACACACACACACAATATCCAAAAAACTATATAACAGCGCTCCAACACAGTGAAGGATCCAGGAGACAATACTCCAATAAATGGCACCAATTAGCAAGCTCCACAACTCGTGGGACAAGTTTGCTGAAAAACAAGATAAAAGAGGAGCGCTCTATGGTGCATTAACATTTAATTTTCATTAAAAAATGATAAAAGTTGCACTTACAAGATGCAAATGTTCTTCAAGCGTATCTCCCATACAGGGTAATTGGAAGATCTGATGAAGACGTAAGCACGCCGAAACGCGTCATGATGCTGCAGGCACTGTGAAAGAGGCCCTTTCCACTCCACCCTGCCCCGACAGTCTGAGTTACACCAGGACACCCCTGCTATTGGCCACAGCAATGGGAATTGGAGAGAGGAGAAGGGACTTCCAATTACCCTGTATGGGAGATATGCTTGAAAAGCATTTGCATCTTGTAAGTGCAACTTTTATCCTTTTTTAATGAAAACTAAAATGTTAATGCACCACAGAGCGCTCCTCTTTTATCTTTTCATCAACATACCATACACACCGCATTCCAACATTTTACGCCCAACTAGGTATTCGTCAGGGGTACACACTATATACAGTGCAACAGAGTATTAAATCATATATACACAAAGCCCCTACCAAACAGGAATTAAAAACAATGCCAGCAAAAAGTACTGAGGAAAGAATGTAACTGCTATGAGATTGTGTCCTCACCTGCAGCTATTACAGCATCCGTCTCTAACCAATGTCATCCATTCTCCATGCGAGGAAAGCTGTGTCACATACCCACACTATATACACACACTCTCTAGGCCTGACTGATTTTAGGAAGAGATTGAATTGAGCGATTTCTGTCCAAAATCGCGATTTCAGTTTGATTCACAATTTCCTTCAAATCAAGCTTTGTTCCCCCTCTGTGCCTCTCTGTCCCTTTGCGCACCCTCTGTGTCTCTCTCTGTCCCCCCTTGTCTGTGTCCCCTTTGTGTCTCTCTGAGCCCCCTCTGGGTCTCTCTCTGTGCCCCCTCTGTCCTCCAAGCTGCGGCAGTGCTGGACATCGCTACCAGCACAAGTCCAGTGATGCCCATCTATCCACTTTGCCTCCTGCAGGCTCTAATGCACGGAATACTTCCTGTATGTCATGTGACATGCATGGGAGCCGTATTAGGGCACTCTTATCTTAACAACTAAATACACATGACAGACTCATGAATAAAGTGCGTAAAATGGGCCGCTGCCTTTTATTGGGGTTTACAGTATTGGGTTCTGTTCCTTTATTCAAGTAAGAAAACAATCAGCTGAGAAACACAATTTATTAACACCATACCTCCCAACTTTTTGAGATGAGAAAGTGGGACACTTAAGCCACGCCCCTGCCACACCCCTGATCACGCCGCCATCACACCCCTAGTCACATACGTCATAAAGATTTCATAAGAAAAATATGTTGTTTTATAATTCAAACCACACTGGTCCTCTCTATCCTGGTCCATTTTCCCTTATATTACCGTTTTAAAGTTAGTAATATATCAATTTAAAGAATGGGAATAAAGTTTAAAGTCAATAAAACTCATTTTTTTGTAGAGAAATACATATATTTGCATAGAAAGAGGGACAAAGTCCTGAAAGAGGGACAAATGAGTAGGAAAGAGGGACAGAGGGAGAGGGCTCCCAAAGAGGGACTGTCCCTCCGAAAGAGGGACAGTTGGGAGCTATGTAACACAGCCATCTCGGCGGTAAGGCCCAAGAGTGGCAAACAGTATCAGCTATTAACAAAACCCAATGAATCCCTTTGGGAAACCCCCCACAGGGTAACTACCACCTCCACATAGGAGAGGTAATACCCCCCTATAAAATTGCCAGCGACTTGTGGGGGAGGGGGGGGGGGAAGCTTCGAACTCTTGCAGAAGAAGGCGAATTTTCACCATGGACCAGGCCAACTTATATACATATAGGCCGTCCCCTAATAGGTTGTTTATTTCCAAACAAACAATTCTGTCATCCAATCCAGGCCTCCGAACTTTGGCTGACCTGCAAACAAAACACACAGCAGCAGCATCCTGTTCCAAACAAAATGTTTAAATTATGAAAAATGCGCCCTTTTTTATGGAGGGAAAACTTCCCTCCAAAATTTAAAATAGAGAAAGGCCCTTAATGGTCCCATGTGAGACCTCCTTTGATTTTTAAGGGGCCTCAGTGCAGGAACCAGGAAGTATGCCGTGCACAAGAGCCGGCACACAGCGATAGAGGACGGACAGCATTGGACTCCTGTGGAAAGTATGTCCAACACTGCCGATGCTCCGGGCCGCACACGCTGGGACTTGGGGGAAATTTGAAGCCGCTTTTTCAAACTTGCCCATACAAAAATAACTTAATCGAGAAAATCGCTGCTTTAACGATTCCGAAATTGTGATCTTGGTGAATGCAATTTCAGTTTAAATTCGATTTATCGTTCAGGCCTAACACATACACACACTGTATACACACACACACACACTATACACACACACATGCTGTGTACACACAAACACATACCGTACATAAATACACTCACATACAGAAGATATTGTATATCATGGTCTCACAAATGGACAGTACCAGGTGCTAGGAATGGTATACCTCCCCCGCCCTGCCCCCCCCCCCCCCCACACACACACACACACACACACACCACACAACATGTTTTGCCCAATAGGTATTTGTCAGGGGTACATAATATATACAGTGCAACAGTGTGTTAAATCATATATACAAAAAGCCCTCCACCATAAAAGATTAAGGCTTTGTTCACATCGGCAAAAGCGGACGGACGTGCGTTCGAAACGCAACGCGTACAAACGCACGCCATTCGCGTTTGTATGCATTGCGTGGCTGATCCCATTCAACTGAAAGTGAATGGGACAGCTGCGCGTTTTGGGAAAAAATGCGTGCAGCATGCGTTCCCGGACTGCACAGGTCCGGAACGCATGCAGTGTGAACATCAGACAGTGCAGTCTATGCACTGTCTGATGCCGTGCGTGTCGGCCTCCCACACGCGTTCCCGAAACGGGGATAGGAACGCGTGCAGTGTGAACGGGGCCTAAAAAAAATGTACTGCCATACTGCCAGCAAAACAGCTCAAGTCAGAGCTGTAGACTAGCAACACATCTGCACAGCACTTGGCCCTGAGCTGAGGGATGGAGTGTCTATTACTGCAGCAGTAATTGTGATGGGTGACAGGAACTGTCCTTGTCTGTGCACCTCACTTCTACCTAAAACGGGGCTTGATGGCTAGGTTCACACAGGGGCACTGCGCTGCATACATTGTAAAAACAAATTGCAACGCAACTGTAAACGTTTCACTGCAGCCGTAAACGCACACATTGTCCTGTACTACTCGGCATGCCTCCTGCTATGCCAATGGACATGGAGTGAACAGCTATTACAATATAATTCCAATTCCAGCATTGTGATTTTATTGTCTGACGCAATGTACTACAACTATCCAGTGTGAACCTAGCCTAAAGAGGAATCTTTACTTTTTTTTCGAATAGATCATCAGGGGGGTGTGTATGGCTGATAGTGTGGTGAAACCCCTCCCAAAGTGTGATATCGGGGCCATGGCAGCTTCCTCTCTGCGATTCGCCGCTACCCGGGAAGTAGCAGCTTCTCCCTCTGTGCATAAAACTCTCAGTAAAGGCTGGGGCACACCGAGTGGCTTTTTCAGCGTTTTTGCAGCTGCTTGCGGCTGCGGATACGCTTGGTCAATGTATCTCAATGGGGTGGTTCACATCAGAGCGGGAGGCGTTTTGCAGAAACGCATACTCCCGGGGTGAGGCATTTTTTGGATTGCGGATGCGTTTCTGCCTCAATGTTAAGTATAAGAAAAACGCAAACCGCTCTGAAAAACGGCAGTTCAGAGCGGTTTTGCCGGCCTTTTTGTTACAGTAGCTGTTCAGTAACAGCTTTACTGTAACAATACATGAAATCTACTACACCAAAAACGCTTCACAAAACCGCAAAATGCTAGCTGAAACGCTGCAGAAAAAGAAGAGAAAGCGTTTCAAAATCTGCTAGCATTTTGCGGATCTGCTAGCGGGTTTTGGTGTGCACCGGGCCTAAACAAACATTCCGCACAGATCACCTGGCTTTCTAAAGATGTCACCACCAGAAAGCAAACCAAGGTGAGGAAAGATTCTACAATGGGCAAACAGAAGTAAATGTTGTAAAATATAAGCAGTTTTCGTCATGACATTATTTTCACTGTAGTTCCTCTTCACAGATGTCGAGGTAATAGATAGATGCAGTAAGGCGAAAAAAGAACCATCATGCCCACACATGCCTGGGAACCCGATCAGACCGCCCGGCCGTGATAATTAGTGTGCCGTTTATCGAGTACCAAAATAGCAATTAGCAGCCAACTTTCTCTGGGCTGCTAATGAGGGTTGTGAGGAGAAACACCACTGGGATTTTACTACCTACAGGATTTTAAAAAGCACTTGTATTATAGTAATAAACATAATGACAGGAAGGAAGTAGCCGGTTGTACAAGTGGCAAAAGTTTTAGTGTCTCTTGGGAGTGTCTCGTTTAGGGTTTTAGGTGAGATTTACACTGGAGTTAAACATCAGGAGCTGGCGCCATATCGCTGCAGCCGTACACTGGCTCTCGGTGTCGGCGCAGCGACAGAGTGATGGCCGTTGTGTGTGGCAATCCTTCACAGAGAAATCACCTTGGGCCACCTGTGACGTGCCCAAAAGACGCTGCGAGGAGCAATTTGTTGTGTGATTTTTCTCCATTTATTTACTCACTACAGGATTGCAAACACTTAAATGGACACTATCAATTACCATGTTTTTTTTCAATTGAGATAGGAAATGTTTGGGAAGTGCTGCTAAGCACTGGTGCATACATTTGAATCCTTATCTCTCTGTTATCTACTGTTATCTAATTCCTTTAACACTTTTCTGAAGGAAGTCTGCTGTAATTCGGAGGGCAGAATGAGCCATGAGGGGAGAGGGGAAAACCCTCACAGTGTATCTGTTAACCCCGTGTGTGCAGAGAGCTCAGTCAGAGACAGGCAGAGCTTTCTCTTAAAGAAAACTGAAAATTAAAAGTCAAAATAAACATACAAAAGCCATACTTACCTTCTGTGTAGTCTACTCCTCAATCTATCTCCTCTCCTGCATCCTGTTTGTCCACTGTGATCGATGGAATTTTCCATCCTCCATTTTGAAAATGGACATTACCCCATAACAGCTTTCTGGTCAGCACACTTTTAAACTGTAACATTGCCCACTTGAGCCATAGGGAAACATAGACATTACCTGGCACATCAGTTGTCCTCTCAGCTATAACTGACATAAACTGATATATAACTGATATACAGTGGTTTACAAAAGTATTAGGCCCCCTTAAAGTTTTCCACATTTTGTCACATTACTGCCACAAACATGTATCAATTTTATTGGAATTCCACATGATAGACTGTGGTGTGAATACAAAGTGGTGTACACGTGAGAAATGGAACGAAAATCATACATCATTCCAAACATTTTTTAGAAATCAATAACTGCAAAGTGGGGTGTGCGTAATTATTCAGCCCCCTTTGGTCTGAGTACAGTCAGTTGCCCATAGATATTGCCTGATGGGTGCTAATGACTAAATAGAGTGCACTTGTGTGTAATCTGTAATCTAATGTCAGTACAAATACAGCTGCTCTGTAACAGCCTCAGATGTTTTCTAAGAGAATATTGGGAGCAACAACACCATGAAGTCCAAAGAACACACCAGACAGGTCAGGGAAAAAGTTATTGAGAAATTTAAAGCAGGCTTAGGCTACAAAAAGATTTCCAAAGCCTTGAACATCCCACGGAGCACTGTTCAAGTGATCATTCAGAAATGGAAGGAGTATGGCACAACTGTAAACCTATCAAGACAAGGCCGTCCACCACCTAAACTCACAGGCCGAACAAGGAGAGCGCTGATCAGAAATGCAGTCAAGAGGCCCATGGTGACTCTGGACGAGCTGCAGAGATCTACAGCTCAGGTGGGAGACTCTGTCCATAGGACTACTATTAGCTGTGCACTGCACAAAGTTGGCCTTTATGGAAGAGTGGCAAGAAGAAAGCCATTGTTAACAGAAAAGCATAAGAAGTCCTGTTTGCAGTTTGCCACATGCCATGTGGGGGACACAGCAAACATGTGGAAGAAGGTGCTCTGGATAGATGAGATCAAAATGAAACTTTTTGGCCAAAATGCAAAACGCTATGTGTGGTGGAAAACTAACACTGCACATCACTCAGAACACACCATCCCCACTGTCAAATATGGTGGTGGCAGCATCATGCTCTGGGGGTGCTTCTCTTCAGCAGGGAAAGGGAAGCTGGTCAGAGTTGATGGGAAGATGGATGGATGGAGCCAAATACAGGGCAATCTTGGAAGAAATCCTCTTGGAGTCTGCAAAAGACTTGAGACTGGGGCGGAGGTTCACCTTCCTGCAGGACAACGACCCTAAACAAAGCCAGGGCAACAATGGAATGGTTTAAAACAAAACATTTCCATGTGTTAGAATGGCCCAGTCAAGTCCAGATCTAAATCCAATCGAGAATCTGTGGCAAGATCTGAAAACTGCTGTTCACAAACGCTGTCCATCTAATCTGACTGGGCTGGAGCGGTTTTGCAAAGAAGAATGGGCAAGGTTTTCAGTCTCTAGATGTGCAAAGCTGGTAGAGACATACCCTTAGGGCTTGTTTCCACTGTTGCGACGCGATTTCGGCCGCATTCCGACGCTTGTAAAAACGCATGCGGATGCGTTTCCACATGCGTTTTTACCCGCGATTTCGCCTGCGATTTCGCATGGCAGGGTGCCATGCGAAATTAACCATGACACTGCCAGGGCTAAATAAAATTGAAAAAGGTGCGAAATCGCACGCGAAATCGCGGGTAAAAACGCATGTAACAAACGCATGCGTTTTTACTATTAAATACATTAGCGGCGATTCGCACGGATTCCCGACGCAGGCGAAATCGTTGGCTCTTTTGTGCGTTTTTTTCACGCTGAAAAAAACGCACCTCAACAACGCTACAGTGGAAACAGGCCCATCCACTTGTATTACATGTGCGGATCTGCATGCGTTGGACGCATGCAGATTCGCGATAGTGGAAACGAGCCCTAAAAGACTGGCCGCTGTAATTGCAGCAAAAGGTGGTTCTACAAAGTATTGTCTCAGGGGGCTGAATAATTACGCACACCCCACTTTGCAGTTATTTATTTGTAATAAATGTTTGGAATCATGTATGATTTTCATTCCACTTCTCACGTGTACACCACTTTGTATTGGTCTTTCACATGGAATTCCAATAAAATTGATTCATGTTTGTGGCAGTAATATGACAAAATGTGGAAAACTTCAAGGGGGCCGAATACTTTTGCAAACCACTGTATTTCAGTTCTGACAAAATGTTGTCAGAACTGGAAGGGATCATTGTCAGAAGAAAATAGTCAGCTTCTGAGAGGAACTGATGGCAAGGTAACTATGTAATGTTCATTTGAAGTTACCTCACGTGTTTATTTTAAAAAATGTTACTCACTTCAGGTTCCCTTTAAAGGGGAACTGAAGAGAGAGGTATATGAAGGCTGTCATGTTTATTTCCTTTTAACCTCCTTGCCGTTCTAAAAAATCCGGCAAGGAGGCAGCGCCGCACTTTTTTTAAATTTTTTTTTTTTTTTAAATCATGTAGCGAGCCCAGGGCTCACTACATGATAGCCGCTGAGCGGCGGCATCCCCCCACCCACTCCGATCGCCTTCGGCGATCAGAGTATGCAGGAAATTCCGTTGAGAACGGGATTTCCTGCAGGGCTTCCCCGGTCGCCATAGCGACCGGGCGGGATGACGTCACCGACGTCATGGACGTTGTGACGTCAGAGGGAATCCCGATCCGCCCCTTAGCGCTGCCTGGCACTGATTGGCCAGGCTGCGCAGGGGTCTGGGGCGGGGGGCTCGGCGCGGCGGGTAGCGGCGAATCGGCGGCGAGCGGCAGCGATCGCATACTACACGCAGCTAGCAAAGTGCTAGCTGCGTGTAGGAAAAAAAAATTTATGCAAATCGGCCCAGCGGGGCCTGAGAAATCCTCCTGCGCAGGTTACCCCGAACTGAGTTCGGGATAACCAGCAAGGAGGTTAAGCAATACTAGTTGCCTGGCAGCCCTGCTGGTCTATTTCTCTGCAGTAGTATCTGAATAAAACCAGAAACAAGCATGCAGTTAGTCTTGTCAGATCTGACTTTAAAGTCTGAACCACTGAAACACCTGATCTGCTGCATGCTTGTTCAGGGGCTATGGCTAATAGTATTAGAGGCAGAGGATCAGCAGGGCTACCAGGCAACTGGTATTGGTTAAAAGAAAATAAACATGACAGCCTCCATATACCTCTCTCTTCAGTTGCCCTTTAAGCCCCATCTACGCCATACAATTTTTTGTCCGATTTGATTCAATTCGATTTAATCAGACATGTCCGATTGGGATTCGATTTGATTCAATTTGCCATTTCTTCTATCACCATAGCAACAGTACATGTTCCTCAGCTATAGTCAAAAGGGTGCGTCCAGAACTGTTGCCCTAGGAATAGGGTCGCAATTCCATTTCCACTTGAATTCACAGCGTATCCCCACATGCAAATTTGGACAGGGTAATTCAGCCCAAATGTACCTCAGCCCTTAGGAAGACAGGCAGCTCAGAACTATCGCACTCTCTCACGTGCTCACACATGCGCAGTACAGAGCCGCCCATCTTCAGGGGCACTTGGGCTCCTGAAGCCTCCCGCGGCGAAAGATTGGAAAGGAGGTGACGGCGCTGGAACGAGAGGACCGTGAGAGGAGCAGAAAGGCTCTATAGGACCCAGAGCCTTCCCTTTCCTTAGGTAAGTATCGATTTTCATTTTCTTTAAAAGGGGATCTCCAGTGAAAATAATGTAATAAAAAAGTGCTTAATTTTTACAATAATTATGTATAAATGATTTAGTCAGTGTTTGCCCATTGTAAAATCTTTCCTCTCTCTCCTCACATTTATCACATGGTGACATTTTTACTGCTGGCAGGTGATGTCAGTGGAAGGAGATGCTGCTTGCTTTTTTGGCAGTTGGAAACAGCTGTTATTTCCCACAATGCAACAAGGCTCCCACAGAGTGATGTCAGAACCATGGTTTCACCACAATATCAGCCATACAGAGCCCCCTGATGATCCGTTTGTGACAAGAAATAGATTTCTCTTGGGAAAGGGGGTATCAGCTACTGATTGGGATGAAGTTCAGTTCTTGGTTACGGTTTCTCTTTAACAGAAATTATTTAATTGAAATTGCATTGCTTTCAGTACTACAAAATTGCAGCCAGGGAAAAAAAATACAGCAAGCAGCCAGAGATAAGGGCCAGGGTATATTTTGCAGTCAGTCAGTACATCAGGACATGGGGGGGGTACACTGCATCCTCTGCGTTAGATTAGAACACACTGTTCCTCTCTCAGCGTTACCTTATAAAACCAAAATTTCAAAGTCAGAACCCAAACTACTGATCACCCTTGTAAAATGTTTATTTCCTTCTCTATCTGATTTCCTCGCACTGAACTTTGATGTTTCAGCAGATAGAGCTGCGGCCTGCGGTCCGATACGCACAGCAGCGACAGAGCGCTTTCATCTAACTCACATTGATCAATAATATATATGTGTTTTATATACACGGTATCGCCAGACATCAAGGGTTCAGCCTGGAATCCGGCTGCGCCAATAAACAGGTTTATCTGCGAGGAATGGCATCATCTATATGGTTTTATCTTGCAGGCCCCTTTTACTTGCACTGGAAACCTGCGTTGCGTTGCCCATTTTTACCGCAAGGGGCCGCAAAAGCAATGCAAGTCGATGGAGCCTACCCTTAAGCTGCCGATGCGACGCAAGGGCTGCAGCGAGTTACTGCATACAGGGCGCTTGACGCACAGAGCATGCTGTAATGCAAGTCTATGGGCGACGCAGGTAGTGTAAATGACGAAGCATGCGCGGCTTGATGGGAATCCAAGTGACAAACTTCCTGTTCAGCAGGAAGTACATCGCTGATCGGGGGGGCGTGCCTATTCATATGACCCTTTTTGACGCAGGGTCATATGAGTGACAGTTTTTGCACTACGATGCAGCAGAAGCATTGCACTGCATAGCAAAAAAATTAGCGGAAAACGTAAACTTTGCTGTTGTGCAGAAAGAAGCAACCCGTTTGGTTCAACCGAGCAACTCTTGTTAAGGGGGGGGGGGGGGGGGGGGGAGGGCATATAGCCCCCTTTTATTATGGTGGTAGGAGGAGCTACACTTGTTATTGGAAGAGAGGGGGGGGGGAATGTTGCACTGTGGAGGGGAGGGGGCTATGGTGCACAGGTTCTTGGATTTCTTTATAACCCAGAAGATGTTAGGTCCAGGACACCCCCCTTTGCCAGCTAGCAGGTTAAAGAGGCATGACAGCATAACAAAGCAACCACTATGGCACCACTGCATCAAATACATAGGAAGAACAGCAAAACTACCAGAATTTCAGGAAAGGGATACTTTCCACTAGGCGCAGTTTGATCTGATATTTGTATTGCGCCTGTTTGGCTGATCGCTACAGCCATGCAATTAACATGTAAATTTGCGGTGCTGTTCTTTCACTAGTGCGATTCGATTGTCTATGGGCGTGCGAAACGTGTGATCGTCCGGAGCAGCAGAAGGAGGGAGGGAAGCGCAGCGACGGGGAGAGCGGACAAAGCTTAACAACTCACCTTCTACGATCCCCGCACACAGCCTCTTTCTTCCTGTACCAGGTGTCCGTCGTGTTAATAACAGCAGCCCCTGTGATGACGTAACCGCATGTCATCACAGCAGGGGGCGCTTACCAACGCGATGGATGCCTGGGACAGGAAGAAGATAGAGGCTGAGAGCGGGGATCGCAAAAGGTGAGTTGGAACTCCGCTAATATACAAAATATCTGAAGGGTATTGTTGTGCTCTCCACTCCTAGCCCTAAACTACTTAATTTTGATGTAACTCTGTTGTGCCTGCTCTCTCCCCCACCGCTGCACCGATGTTTGGCTACCTATACTAGAGGCACCTACCTATCTAACCTATGCTGGGGACAACTGTACTGGTTACCTATACCGGAGGCACCCTCGCCCTGTGTGCAATTTAGCCTAGAAACTGCCCTGTGGATTCTTTACGAATTGCAGTCACTGGCCTGTCGCATTTTTGGTGCTTTGTATAGGAGCGCAGGAAAATCATATAGCGATCGTGTCACTATGCAATTTGCCCCATGATACGGCAATTCAAACTATTTTCCCAGAGAGGTTTTTTTCTCCCAGAAGAAATCGCAAGCGCAAACTACAATCGCGCTGTACACCTTGCGAAACCACGGTAGTAAAAACAGAAGCATGTAATCGGGTTTCCCAGTGGAAAAGGGCCTTAAAACATTAACATCATCAACCTGTTTCCAGTCTAGACTGTCTGAGGCTCCACCTGCTGCATTTGTGTGAGTCATGAGGTAATATTTAATTTTGCCTGAGGCTCCGCCTGCTGCATTTGTGTCATGAGATATTTCATTTTACCTGAGGCTCCGACCTGCTGCATTTGTGTCATGAGGTAATACTTCATTTTACCTGAGGCTCCGCCTGCTGCATTTGTGTCATGAGGTAATAATTAATTTTGCCTGAGGCTCCGCCTGCTGCATTTGTGTCATGAGATATTTCATTTTACCTGAGGCTCCGCCTGCTGCATTTGTGTCATGAAATAATATTTCATTTTACCTGAGGCTCCGCCTGCTGCATTTGCGTCATGAGGTAATACTTCATTTTCCCTGAGGCTCCGCCTGCTGCATTTGTGTCATGAGGTAATAATTAATTTTGCCTGAGGCTCCGCCTGCTGCATTTGTGTCATGAGATATTTCATTTTACCTGAGGCTCCGCCTGCTGCATTTGTGTCATGAGATAATATTTCATTTTCCCTGAGGCTCCGCCTGCTGCATTTGTGTCATGAGGTAATAATTAATTTTGCCTGAGGCTCCGCCTGCTGCATTTGTGTCATGAGATATTTCATTTTACCTGAGGCTCCGCCTGCTGCATTTGTGTCATGAGGTAATATTTCATTCTTGTACCCAATAAAAAATGTCAAAATATATATTTCAGCCTGGGACATAATTGATACAGCGGTGAAGCAAGCTATCCAATTTCTGAAGACAAGACCGGCCGCCCCCGACCTGTGAGGATATTCAGGGTTAATGATGTAATTGCAGCTGAACATCAGATCTCATTCCTCAGACACAGATTGCAGGACCCGAGGCTGTGTGATTCCGCTGCCTGCTGTGACTGCTCACTGACATTTCAATCCTGAATTCCAGCATTGCGGCGTGGAGAAATACTCTTCCCTCGCGCCTTATCCCTGCACACATTCAGGGGGAAAACAGAACAGGATCAAGGGTATCAGGTATAAGCATCAGATTAAGCGTCGCTTATAGATCTGGCATCAGTGTTCTCCCTGGGCTCTCTTAGCCGGGTGCTCCACCCGGCTAGTTTTGATGAGCACCCGGCTGTCATCAGCACACCTCCTCTTATGCTGTAAGTATAGTTGCTCACTGAAGCACTGGCCCTGAATTCTCTCATCTTGCCCCACCCGGATACTTTTTCATGCCACCCGGCTACTATTTCATGCCACCCGGGCTGGAAAAAAATTCTGGGGAGAACATTGCGGCATGTTGGATGTTTAGCAAAGTCCAAATGACCTCAGAGAGCAGCCTCAGGTTCAAACATCCCTGCCAGGCACCAGTCCGCGTACTGAGTCCTGATCCCTGCCAAGCACCAGTCCGCATACTGAGTCCTGATCCCTGCCAAGCGCCAGTCCTCGAACGTGTGTAAGAAGTTAAAGTGTACCCGAGGCATACTTCACATCTCTAGTGACACACTGACACTCTGCATCTGCACCTCTCACAACCTCAAATCAAAAGGATCTCATTTATAACTAATTCTAATAACTTGACCACAACTTTGGAGCCAGAACATTATGTCATGCTGCCCCTACCCTTTGGAACACCTTGCCCCACCCAATCAAGACAGCTCCAACACTGGCGGCTTTGAAATCAAAATTAAAAAGCCACCTGTTTAGACTGGCATTTATGATCAGTTATCTTTTTCCCCTGTAACAAATCACTATGTACTGATCTGAGACAAGCTTATGCACTTTGGGTCCTACGTGGTCTACAAATGTCTCGTTGTTATTTACGGGCAGCGCTGACAATTCTGAAAAGCACTGTTTTTATGTCCAGACCCTGTCACTAGAGCCCATGATGTGAGTAGCCGGCACTGGAAAAAAAAAATAAAAGGTTTTGAGACTTGAATTACTATGACATCTCTTTTTTATGTTTTATAAACAACTATGACTAATGGTCCCAAAAATGAACCTTGTGGTACGCTGATAGAATATGAACGTTCTGAACAAGAACAACTTGCAGAGGCCACATCTGAAGAGCCAAATTCTAATGGATGCTGTCCCTCCACCAAGAAAAAAGGATGTACTTTTATTATTTTACTCTCTTATTTCCATCATCACACAGGAGTGAGGGAAACAAGGCAAAAAGCGCAGCACTACTCTTGAAGGACCACTATCACAGAAAATGTAACATTTAAAATACATGTAAACACATACAAATAAGAAGTGCGTTTCTTCCTGAGCAAAATACACTATACATTACTTTTCTCGTATGTTGCTGTCACTTCCAGTAGTAGAAATCTGATAGAAAGTGCCATTCAGGTTTTGTACTAGCCCATCTCTTTAAAGGTGGCCACACACCATACAATTTTTTAAATATCTGTTCAATTTAAGAATTGCAATACATTTTTCTGACTGATTGTAACATTTCAAAAATATGACCAATGTGCCACACACCTATGTTCAATTTTTCCCCAATTATGATAAAACTGATTGGAAACTCTGAGAAAATTGCTAGGGTGTGTGTATAGTAATAAATTGACAATCTAACACACACCATACAATCTTTAAAAAAAAATTGAAGAGAAATATCTGGCATTCCGTATCGATATAAATCGAAAAAAAACGGGAAATACGATCGGATTTTTCAGTCGAATGAAAAAAAAGCTTTCGATTTTTTCGGGAGATACGATCGTTTTTATCGAATTGCTGTAAAATCGGATCATTTTATTGTATAGTGTGTGGCCACCTTAAGGGGGATCCTCACTATTTAATTTATATTTTATCAAAAGCACTCCCTGGACAGGATCTATACAAAGATGCTGTCTTCCCCACCCGACCCTCCCCGTTTGCGCACTATTCTGGCAGTTGGACTGAGCAACTCCCATGATAAATTGCCAGCGCAATCCAAGCGCTTAGCACTTTTGTAAGCGCTTTTCACTGCGCTTTCAGAGCGATTTGTGCTTTGTTAAGCACTTTTATAAGCGCTTTTGTTTGCCGATCTTTTTCTTACTTCCTGACAACAATCAGGAAGTGAACTCTTCGACCTGGAACTGAATAAATGCAATGTAATTTTTTTTAAAGTGCTCACCAAATCGCTTTTTCAAGCTCTTTGCAATGTCCCTATACCTCGTATTGAAGCGCAAACGTTCAGGAAATGGTGCAGGACCCGCGTTTGCGTTCAGAAAGAAAGCTCATCGGTTATGTGAGAACACTCGCCTAGAGCAACGTTGCTCAAGTGCTTTTGAAGCAATTTTAAAAATCGCCAACGCTAAAAAAAAAATGAAAGCACTTATAGTGTGAACAAGCCCTAAGTGCTTTTGAAAATAAAAAACCCTGAGAATCCCTCATGACGAGATGGGGTAGTCCAGTGATCTGCAAACTTGGCTCTCCAGAGTCATTAGGCTAACTAACGAAAACGAGGTTTACTCACCTTGGGCTTTCTCCAGCCCCCCGCCGCTGTCAACCATCGCTACATGGTCCGCGGCGAACTGCGCAGGTCGGCCTCTGCACCGTGCAGCGAGACCGGGACAGCGGCGGGGACAGTCGGCTGCAAGGGGCTGGAGAAAGCCCCAGGTGAGTAAACCTCATTTTCGTTTGTTAGTCTGATAACTCCTTTAAGGAACTACAAGTCCCACAATGCATTTGCCTTTATAAATCATGACTGTGGCTGTCAAACTCCCGCAATGCTTTGTGGGACTTGTAGTTCCTTAACAGCTGTAGAGCCAAGTTTGCAGATCACTGGACTAGTCCTAAACCTGTCAGCTCCTTCAGATTTCTACTACCTACTGTAAGTGACAACATAGATGAAAAGTCATTTATAGCACATTTTACTCTGGGAGAAATGTACTTTTTAATTGAATGTTTTCATGTATTTTAAATGTTTTGCGATAGTGGTCGTTTAAAGCACAGTAAAGTTCCTTCAGGCGGTACGCAACTGTCAGCATTGCTGGAAATACAGGATCGTATAAGAACCCCCAATAACACTGTGTTTTTGGAAGGATGCCTGGGGAGGGGACGTTATGTAAATCAGCTTTCAGCCCGGGAATGCCACAGCCGGCTGGGAATAATGGCTCATGTCACAGTCAGGGACCAGTTTGGCTCGGGGCTCTGCTAAGTACTTGGAGAAGTCTCTTATTAGCAAACAATCTGCTCAATGAATCATACTGGAGGCTGACCCACTTTACACACATCCTAAATGTTCCGCGACGCTCCAACTGGAAATATACAACCGGAACTGGACTGCTCTACACCTCTGCAGCACAGAAAAAAAGCTCTGCAGTACTACAATAAAATCTTACCCAATAGACTGTTTCCCATATATTCACACATTTCCTGTTTCCTGATCCCCCTGACAGCATCTGAAATAATAGTTACAGATGACCAATGAGTTGCAAATATTTCCGAGGTCATGCAGATTCATGTAATTTCTTTAGCAAATATATGCAGCTTGAAAATAAACCAATCAGGTCCCATCCAGGTTTAAATAAAATTGGTTGGTCCATTTTCAAGCTGCACATATTTGCATAAACATTTACATAAATCTGCATGAACTTGGAAATATTTATCATCTCATTGATCATTTCTAACAATAATATGTCAATATTTTCTGTATTTCAAAATCACCACAGAAACACATCACCAGAGTTCAGCTATATTTAGGCCCCATTCACACTTACAAAACGCCGGCAAAAATCGATTTCACACGGAAAAATTACTGAACACTGCTGCGATTTTACCGCGATCGCGTTTAGCGTTTCTATAGCACTGAAACGGAATCGCCGGGAAATCGCCTGAAAATGGTGCAGGTGACGCATTTGTGTTTGGATTTTTTGCCCGTTTTTGGGCGATTTGCGCAATTCGCCCAAGTAAGAACGGGCCCATAGGGTTTCATTACGCTAGCGCTTTTAAATAGCGCTAGAGTTTGAGCGTTTTGCCGAAATCGCGGCAAAACGCTCTAGTGTGAATGGGGCCTCAAAGAGACACTTTATCCCTGGCCCTGACATCACAATCTGGGAGGGGTTTCACCCCAATATCACCACACAGACCCTCCCTTCTGATCGGATGATCTATTTGAGAAGAGGTAAAGATTTCTCATGGGAAAGGGGGTATCAGTTACTGATTGGGATGAAGTGAAATCCTTGGTTACAGCTCTTCTTTAAAGAGTAACTGTCAGGCTGCAAAAGCTAATTTAAACCTCTATTCTTCTGTGTTAAACAGTTTAGAAGGAAGCCAAAAAGGCAATACTGAAGTTAAAAATCTCTCTTACTATGATGTGTGCTGAACAGCAAGGCTCTTTATTCCCAAGCTCCTAAGGAGGACGCAGGCCGAATAACAGATACTGCAAAGCATTCTGGGGCTGCCTCTTCTTCCTACTGCAGTACCTTGGGTCATCCCCCTTCATTTCCCTATCACGCCTAGGCTGCTTTCTCAGTGAGACGTTACAGGCTCATGTTACAGCAGCTTGTAACAGCAGCCAGCACTGAAAAATCACAGGGCATATGTTCTGTTAGAGTATACTGCATGAGTCCGCTATTGTTCCTAGCCACATGGCTAATTAATATTCACTGCACAGTAGTGTTGTCCATTACGATCTTTTTTGTGAGTGGAATCATCAGGAAGCAGGGAGGATATGACATCACAATTAGCTTCATAGGAGACAGACAAACATGGAACCTGCCATGAGCTGTCAGGAGCATCATTCTCTGCAAACACTATATAAAAATTCTGTGAAATCCAAACGTGGACAGAGAAATGCATATGTAATGTAAGTACAGCCAATATTTAGCTGCTGATACGTGTTTTTTTTCTCTGAGACCCTATACCTAACAGCTCCTCTTTAAAGATAATCTGTAAGAATAAAAAAAAACTTAAGGGATACTCACCTCGGGAGGGGGAGGCCCCTGGATCCTAATGAGGCTTTCCCCATCCTCCTCTGCCCCCGAAACTGCAGCCGACAAGGCTATCGGCTGTGGCGCAGCAGCCCCTGCAATATTTACCTTGCCCCGGTTCCAGCGCAAGCACAGTAGCGGCTCTCCCCTCCAGCAGAAGTAGCCGAGTCCGATCAGGTCCACTCTACTGCGCAGGTGCTGTAGAGTGGTCCCGATTGAGCTCAGCTATTTCCGCCTGAACCCGATAGGAAAGCCGCTACTGCGCCTGTGCTGGATTGCCAGGATGGAGGAGGACAAGGGAAGCCTCATAAGGCTTCCCCCTCACAAGGTAAATATCCCCCAGCATTTTTTTCTTCAGATTTTCTTCCCTTCCACATGACCAAGATTTAACTCGGCTGAGGCAAATGATTACGCCGCACCGCGACCCGGTAAGTGTAAAAGACCCTGTTGCCTTACCGTTGCGTTACCCTGCGGTGATTTAAGAGTGTTAAAAAGAGTCAGGTGTGTCTGAGAGTATCAGGGGGTCTTTGGAATTGAAGATCCTCCTAAAGCCTAAAAAGCTTCAAATTCCTGGGTCAGCCTGCTGAGAGTTGTAGTGCGTCCCTGGCAACTAACACTTTGTGCAACCATTTTCTGGCCATTTTTTTGTAGCATGCGCCCAGTAGTTTCCGGAAATTACACCCATATCTGATAAGGATTTGTAAATTCAATTGATTTTGTGTAATCCATTTGTAATTTCGTGTAATTTTTGAGTACATTTTTGCCAACTTTGGCGGTTAATAGGAAAGCCCCATTACATGCTATTGTCACCAAAACGGCTCCATATGTTAAGGAGAATAGTGGGTACAATTTTTTATTTTTCAAAAAGACCTTGTAGTTTTTGAGAATTTTTATTTTTTTAAAGGAAAAATGGTTTTTAAACTGTAATTTTAAAAGTAAAAAAAAATTTGCTTTACATTTTTAAAATTGATTTTCTCAAGATCTTAGAAAAATCAGTTTTTTGACCCGCTATTCTCCTTAAAGTGAATGGGAACCGCATTTAAAAAAATGAGACAGATACTTACCCAAGGAGAGGGAGGGCTCTGGGTCCTATAGAGCCTTCCCGCTCCTTTCCTGGTCGTCTCGTTCTGGTGCTGGCTCGCCCGATAGCAGCATTTGACTAAATTAGTCAAATACTGCTTTACCCGGCCGAAGGAGGCTTCAGAAGTCTTCAGGGAGCCCAAGTGCTCCTAAAGAATGGCGGCCCTGTACTGCGCCTGCGCAAGCACGCTCTCTTACACGCTCACGCCTGTGCAGTATGGAGCCGCACGTCTTCGGGAGGACACGGCTCCCGAAGACTTCCAAATACCCTTTCGGTGGGGGATTGAAACGGGGGGGAGGGGGGGGAACCAGCACAGGATAGAGAGCACCGGGAGAGGAGAGGGAAGGCTCTATACGACCCAGAGCCTTCCCTCTCCTTAGGTAAGTATTTGCTTCATTTTTTTTAAATGCGGTTCCCATTCACTTTAACATATATAGCAATACGGATGACAAAAGCATGTATGGAGGGTTTGCTATGAACTGGTATTGGACATGAAACGACGCAAAAATTACGCAAAAATGTGAAATCATGGTTTCTGATTACAATTACAGACGAAATGAATTCATGAAATTTTGCATTACGATTTTGCAACGTAATTGCAAAATTTGATGCAAAACTACAACTGTGCGAAATCTGTGCTCATCGCTAGTGCCCAGTAAACACCCCCTCGTCCGCCAGGATCAGCTATACCTGCCGCTGTCTGCCTTCTAGCTCACCCCCAAATCGGCACAGCCGTTTACGCTACTCGCCGTGATTGCTTTGAGAGCGTGCCTTGCTCAGCTGCGGGTTTCCTTGGATGCTTAGATGTAAATTTCTCACGCTTGGCTGGTGTATTCTTTTGAGGAACCTGGCAGGGGGCGGCCGTCTCTGCAGCTAATATAGCACTTGGAGCATAACTACTCCTATAATACAAGCCTGTTAACAATATTGCTGCTTTATTGCATATCCAATCAGTGGCGGAGGAGCCTGGCCCCCACACTCTGTGCTGCTATCAGCACTTTCTGCAGAGGCTGCTGGGCTCAATAGATAGGATGGGACATAAATTAAACTGAGCACAGATGAAAACAAACTAGGCATGCTGCATTGTGTGCCCCCCCTCCCTCTCCCCCCCCCCCCACCAGTCACCGGCAGCCCTACTCTGCGTTGTGCGAACGGCTGTGTCACCTTCAGCTGTGTGTACAAAAGGAAAAGGGAGAAAAATAAGGGATTCAAATAGGTATAAGACTGTCAGGTACCCAGTGTTCCCTAGTCTAAAGGCCCTTACACACGTACGTCTAACTTGTAACAAAAAAATCTCCCCTGGGACATACTTACCGTGGGAGGGGTAAGCCTCAGGGTCCCAATGAGGCTTCCCCGTCCTCTGTAGCCTAGGAGATCCAGCGCTGGCTCCCCCAAAACCTCCTCAACCAAACCTGAAAATTACTGTGCATGTGCAGCAATATTTACCTACCACGATCATGCGCAGGCGCAGTAGCGACTCTTCATTCGGAATAGCCAAGCTCCATCAATCCGCTCTACTGCACAGGCACAAAGGACTCGCGCCTGCGCAGTAGAGTGGATACGATGGACAGAAAACAAAGAGTTGTGGTCAATGGATCATACTCAAAATGGGAAACTGTTAGCAGTGGGGTCCCACAGGGGTCTGTTCTGGGTCCAGTGCTCTTCAATTTATTTATTAATGACCTAGTAGATGCAGTAGTGAGCAATGTTGCTATTTTTTCAGATGATACAAAATTGTGCAGAATCATCAACTCTCAGGAAGATAGTGTCATATTGCAACAGGATCTGGATAGGATGGCTATATGGGCACATACATGGCAGATGAAGTTCAATGTTGACAAATGTAAAGTCATGCATTTTGGTCGTACCAATGGTCTAGCACCAGACAAAATAAATGGGATACAGTTGGGGACATCAAACTTGGAGAAGGACTTAGGAGTACTCATCGACAACAAGTTAAATAATCGTACTCAATGCCAAGCCGCTGCAGCTAAAGCGAACAAAATTTTGGGATGCATTAAAAGGGAAATAAAAACTCGAGATGCTAGCATAATATTGCCCCTGTTTAACTCTCTAGTAAGGCCACATCTGGAATATGGAATTCAGTTCTGGGCACCACATTATAAAAAAGATATTGCAGTTTTAGAGCAGGTGCAGAGACGAGCTACAAAATTGATACGTGGGATGGAAGGTCTCACTTACCAAGAAAGGTTAGATAAACTGGGTTTATTTAGTCTAGAGAAAAGACGCCTTAAAGGAGATCTAATTAACATGTATAAATACATCAGAGGGCAATATAATAGCTTGGTGGATGAGCTTTTTGTCCCTAGGCCTTCTCAAAGGACTAGAGGTCATGATCTGCGCATGGAGGAAAAACGTTTTAGCCATTTATTTAGGAAAGGGTTCTTTACAGTAAGAGTGATTAAGATGTGGAATGCATTGCCACAGGAAGTCGTTATGGCAAACTCTATACCTGCATTTAAAGGGGGCTTAGATGCTTTCCTTGCGTTGAAAGACATCCATGGCTACAATTACTAGGTAATGCCTAATGATGTTGATTCAGGGATTTTATCTGATTGCCATCTGGAGTCAGGAAGGAATTTTTCCCTTTTGGGACCATGCCTTGTGGGTTTTTTTTTGCCTTCCTCTGGATCAACAGGGGTATGTGGGGGACGGGCTGGAATTGTACTTTGTACTGGTTGAACTCGATGGACGTATGTCTTTTTTCAACCAAAATAACTATGTAACTATGTAACGAACAGCCGCTACTGCGCCTGCGCTGGTTCCCGGTAGGTAAATTTTAACTTCGTCGCTGTTTCGGGGGGTGCGGCGCTGGATTGCCAGGATGGAGGAGGACGAGGAAGCCTCCAGAGGCTTTCCCCTCCCAAGGTAAGTATCCCCCAGAGGTTTGTTTTTTTTGTTGCAAGTTTTCTTTAAAGGGTACCTGAAGCAAGAGGTATAGGGAGGCTGCCATATTTATTTCCTTTTAAAGGGAACCTAAACTGAGAAGGATATGGATTTTTCCTTTTAAAATAATACCAGTTGCCTGACTCTCCTGCTGATCCTGTGTCTCTAAATACTTTTAGCCACAGCCCCTCAACAAGCATGCAGATCAGGTGCTCTGACTGAAGTCAGACTGGATTAGCTGCATGCTTGTTTCAGGTGTGTGATTCAGCCACTACAGCCAAAGAGATCAGCAGGACTGCCAAGCAACTTGTATTGTTTAAAAGGAAACATCACTATCCCTCTTAGTTAAGGTTCCCTTTAAGCAATACCAGTTGCTTGGCTATCCTGCTGATATTCTGCCTCTAATACTTTTAGCTATGGCAGCGGTGGCTTCCATGTCCTGCTTCCACTCATAGCCCCGCCCCGCTGCATGTAGCGTCCAGGGCCGGCTACCACCGGTTCAGATGCACATGCAGTGGTTGCCGCCAGTGCTGGAAGCTTGCAGCCGGCTGCAATCGCCCTCCTGTACAAAAACATGAGAGGCTGTCAAGCATTAAACTGCAATATCGTTAGCCGTTTGTGTAAATAAGCCCTTTGTTTTCTCCTAGGTGAAACTTCTACACTTTACCAATAAAATGCCCTTTAAGCTACGGGAGAGCAAGAAAATACTACAAATCATTTTGTCAGTACTTTTTTTACCTACTTTTTGGTACTTTTTCCCTTGCAGAGTGCTGAGTTGGCATTTAATGGGAAGTGAAAGTCAAGCCAAGACCTGGAAAACCAATAAGGCTTTCAGAGAGAACTGCCGGTCAGAAGGGCAAAGGTAAGCCGTAATGTGCCTGGCAAGGAGCTGCCGCAAAGTTTGCCTGACTCAGGGGTGGTTGTGCCGTCAAGTGACTGGCAAGTAGCTGCAGCAAGGCTTGACTTGGCTGACTCAGGGGTGGTTGTGCCATCATGTACCCTCCCCCATCATCATCGAGGGTCTTGAGGCCCCCAGAGTGTCAAACGTTCGGTTCCTAGGCACCACTATCACGAATGATCTGCGTTGGGAGGAAGGAGGAAGGCTCAGCAAAGACTGTTCTTCCTGAGACAATTGAGTAAGTTCAGCACGCAGCGGGAGCTGTTGATTTGTTTCTATACTGCCACAATTGAGTCTATCCTCTGCTGCTCCACGCAGGTGCATCCGCAAGGGACTGGCTCCAACTTCAGAGAGACATCAACATGGCGGAGAAAATCATCGGACCACCCCTGCCGCCTCTGGACCTCCTTCACACCACCCACCTGAGGTCCAGGGCAAACATGATTCTGAATGACCCCTCCCACTCCGGCAGGCACTTTTTCATCCGCCTTCCCTTGGGTCGCCACTTCAGAAACATCTCCACCAGAACCAACAGGCACAGGAACTCTTTCTTCCCTCAGGTCGTCGTCCTTCTCCTTAACACGTGCCGTCCCACAGGCACATCTCCCACTCCCACCGCCTAGCAGCCCCTGTGCGCAGTCTCTGTAATGTTAACCTCACTCTGCTGATCTGCATGTCTAAATGCTCGTTCGACCATATGTATATTGTCCCTTTATCTTATGCCGGGTGTACCATAAACAAATTCCGGGGGCAACCTGGTCGCACTTGATGAATAAAGACAATTCTGATCCTGACGTGACTGGCAAGCAGCTGCCGCAAGGTTTGGCTGACTCAGGGTTGGTTGTGCATCACTCACACCTCGCACAGCTGCCTGTAGAAACATGATCTGCACGGAGGAGTCATTACCTGTGACCTCATCACAGAACATCGGAAGTATGCAAATCAGCACCCAGACAAGCTAGAGGCAGGTCGGTGACAAGTTCTGGGAACAGATGAGGTAAAGCTTGAATAATATGGCAACCATCACCAAATAAAAAAAATAGTGTGCAGTTTTTAGACATATTCCTAATAACACATTAATTTACTAAGGAAAGTTTGATAGGCGCAGAGGCCATCAACTGTCCCCAGAATCAAAACTGAGACACAGTGGAGGATCGTTCAGTGATGGCGCGGGCACAGGGCGGCTGCAGGGGGCTGGTAGAAGCCCCAGGTAAGTGAAACTCATTATTTACAGTTCGGTTTAGGTTCCCTTTAAAGTGGATATGAGATAAACTTTTACTCATTGCATAATTGTGTTCCTTTCATATTGTTTATAGGGCATTCCTCAAGCCAAATACTTTTTTGTTTTCGTTTTATGATAATTCCCTATAAACTAAACAAGCCTCGCCCACAGCTTTTCAGAGTGCCTTGACATTTTCAGACAGTAGCAAGCTCTTATGGGAGCTCAGTCTGGGCAGGAGGAGGGGGAGGTGTTACTAGCCAGAGATTTCAGAGGCAGGGGGGAGGAGGGAGGAGGAATTAGGTTTTCACAGGCTGAGGGCTGGAGATGCAGATCAGCTTGTCTGTGTGTAATGTTTACAAACAACATGGCCGCTGTCATGGTTTCACAGGAAGAAATAATCATATTCTGTTGAAGCTGTTTGCAGCTAGATTTGCTGTGTAAACTATCTAATTATCTTTAGATAAGATATATAGACAAGTTAATTGTTATAGTTCGTTTTTCATCTCGGATCCGCTTTAATGACTTTTTTTCACTATTACTGCCATATTACCGCACGTTTTTACCGACATTTACTCACACTCAAAATTTTTGGTTAATGTAGAAAAAAACCCGAAAACTACAGCTGTCAGTAATTTCTCCTTAAAAATGTGTTTTACTGCACGTGTATTGTGAATAGAGCCCAAAGCCTCTACTTTTGATTGTCTCTCAGTGAGTCGGAGGTAACCTGCTATATATCACTACTAGTAAAACAGGAAATACAACTCCATAGGATGGAACACATGAAGGAGTCCAGTCCGGTCAGAGTCCCACTTCCAGGTTATGAATGATTAAACTTAGCAACGCCGAGCCCTGAGATCCAGGGAGCATCGCACAAGCTGCACTGCTTTGTGAAAAACGTCTAATCAGTTACCAGCCACCGGCGGAGGCACGCCTCCTGCCATAAACCTGTTCTGCAGCCATAACGTCATCGTCGGTCCCAGCTGTGTCTTTTCCCCAGAATCCTTTGCACGCCAAGAACTCAGCCATTGTCCAACATGAGCCAAGTAAACAGCAGCAATCCCTGGCAGGAGAGTCGAAACTCTTGTCTGATACTTCCTCTTTCAGTGAGCGCACCTGCCTCGCACCATCCCACCTGATCCATCCCTGCAGTCATTGTTGTGACAAGCGCTCTGCAGTCAGCGCACATTCCACACAGACTGATGCACGGGTTTACACAAGGCCGGGATCACAGCCTAATCCAGGTCAAACAATACTTCAAATATAAGATGTTCATCTGTTTTGTCAACATTCATTAAGTGTTCTTTTTTTTAAAGAATAACTGTCGGGCATAAAATCAAAAATTCAATTATTTATTTTTATCTGGTAAACAAGTAATAAGGATGCTAACCAGGCAATCCAAAAAGTTAAAAATCACTATTACTATTCTTCTCCATAAAAGATCATTCCCCAGTTTCCTTGACTCTTATTTGGTACATCTGTGTTAAGCTTGGAGGTGTATTCTCCACAGTCAGCATGCAACACATAAGCTGACGTGGAGGAGGTACACACACTAGCACAAGGAAACAGGCTATCCCTAGTATAGTGGAGGGGAGGACTGACTCCAATAGGAGATTGTGGTGCACAGAGCCGGTGCAGATCCGAAAAGCCACAAACAACACTTTCGTAATAACGTCTCAGCGCAAAGTAGCGCTGAGCGCATAAACCAGGACTGAGGAGATCAGGACAGGTAGACAGAATGAACGCTTGCTTAACTAGCCACTACTTAGTGACAGCAAGCGTCCACAATAACACAGACTGGAATGAGGCAGCCAATGCGTTTGCAGCGATGGCGTGCCTCACAAAGACAGGACAGGATAGTCAGGAAATAGCAGGATCAAGATAGATGAACGTAACACAGATAAATATACAATAAGTATGATTTCCTAGCGTATTACAATTACAGCTATCAATGAAACTATTTGTAACGTCTGATTAACATATGTATATATCGGCAATGAACCGATATATGACATAAGCAGGAACTCTGACTAAGACTGGAGTAATACAGGGAACAGGACTCAGAAGGATTCGCTATCTCTTCGCAGAGATGAACGCAATCCACAAACAGGACCAGGAACAGGATAACTAGCTCAGCGTGCTGGAACGCTGACTAACGGAACACAGGATATAAACAGTTCGTGTACGTATATATCAGCGACACTGATGTATCAACGTAACACGAATACAAGGAAAATAATAAACGTGCTAGTATGTGTATATATTGGCGATGAACCAATATATGACACAAGACAAGCAAAGTAACAACTTCTAGAAACAAGAGCAGAACTAGGAGGACTCGCTGACCCCTTCGCAGGAGTCAGCGCAGTCCACACGGACTAGGAACGAGGTGGGGCACGGGCAGAGTAACAGACAGGATCTGAGACTATGGTAGCCCATCAAGCATTGCAGGAAGCAGTTCTTTATACTGAGGTCATCCAATGGGAGCAGACCTGCAGATTCCCACACAAGTGAATGGTAATTAATCACAGGCTGACAGCAGGAAAAGGCAGACAATGATATGCAGCCTGCAGGAAAGGGATTGCCCCTCCATTGCAGCAGACAATGTTTGTTTACACAAAAGCATATTAAACTGTCATTAACTTCAGAGCGACTGCAGATGGAATCAGCAACTAGTTTAAGTGCAAACCAAACTATGCAAGAAAATGCATGTAATGACATCAGAACTGCTTGGGTTACAATACCACTGCAGCCAGCAGTAAACGCTGCAGACATGATCATAACAATCTGCCACACAAAGGAAGTAGCAGGGCATGCTGGGTTCTCTTTTTTCCTTCATTACTTTCCCCTCAGACATAACTAATGCAACCGGATTGGCTGAAGCCTCTTTCCCTCCTGCTTTCTCCTCCCACACATCTGTTCCTCTCTGATTGGCCAATATTTCTCATGCTGAGATAATGCACTTTCTATTGCAGAGCTGGGTGGGAGTGCCTGAAGACTGGGAGGAGGGCGGGCAATGCATACACAATCAGGCAGAGGAGAGTTAGGGCCCGTTCAGACTGCACGCGTTTCCAGCCGCGTTTTGGAAACGCGTACGGGGGGCCGACACGCGGGACATCAGACAGTGCATAGAGTGCACTGTCTGATGTTCACACTGCATGCGTTCCGGACCTGTGCGGCCCGGGAACGCATGCTGCACGCAGATTTTACAAAAACGCGCGGCTGTCCCATTCACTTTTCAGTGATGGCATCAGCCACGCAACGCATACGAACGCGGATGGCGTGCGTTCGTACGCGTTGCGTTCTGCATGCGTGGCCGTCCGCGTTTTGCAGTCTAAACGGGCCCTAAGGGAGGAAATTACATCAGGATTGGCTTTAAAATAGACACAGTTAAGATGGAGAATCCTAAGAACTATTTTCTCTTTTTTTACTATAGAAAAAACACCAAAATCAAAATGTGGACAGTGCAATACATCTGTGATGTAAGTAGAGCAAGTATTTATCTACTTATATATGTGTTTTTTTTCTGAGATAGTATTGTTGACAGCTCCTCTTTAAAAAAAATAATCAATCAATAATAATTTTGCCGGGGTTTCCCCAGGGTTTTCAATTATGCACACACGAACGCACACACACCTTTCTTTGGCACTGGGGATGTATTGAGGTACAGGTTTTGCCCCTAAACTAAACACCAGCAATATTTACAATCTGCGTTCCTGCGCAGCCGCAGTATCAGCTTTCCAATCAGGCTCAGGCAGAAATAGCCAACTCCAAATGGATCCGCTCTACTCGCCAGGGCTGTGGAGTCGGAGTCAAGGAGTCAGAGCAAATTTGGGTACCTGGAGTCAGTGGTTTCATAAACTGAGGAGTCGGAGTCGGATGATTTTTGTACCAAATCCACAACCCTGGTAAGAATTAGACTAAAGGTGGCCACTAACGAACCCATTTCTAGCGAAAAATCGTTCGAGCGATCAGAAATTCTGATCGGAAGTGAACTCGTTCACTACACCATCAAAGAACCAATATTTGCTTCCCATCTATCACAACCAACAAAAAAAATCCCAATTTTGGTTCGACAAAAATCCAATCGGACGACTGTTTTTATAATCGTTTGTAATTGATTGTGTCTATCAATGGAGATTACTTACAACCACACCGAGCAGAATTTCTGGACCTTCTCTGGACCTCCATTGCCTCTCGCAGGGCCCCAAAGAAACCCAACAAGAGCTTGTCAGATTGTAGGCCATGCACGAGCGTGGCCATACTGCTCCTGTACAAGCACGGCCCGTGCATGAGTAGCTCCGTGCTACTGTGCAGGCATGACTGTACTCATGCATGAAAAGAAGCATGGCCCGGATCTTCCAGAGAATCCTGGCGAGTGGCGGCAGGGGCGAGGAGTACACAAAAAGCCTCTGTGGCTTCTCTCCTAGGTAAGTATTTTTTTGATTACCCAAGGTTCAACTTGGGTACACTTTAAACGCAGGCAACTGCTAGGAATACATTATTTGCATTTCACATTGGGCGAAATTACCTTCGCGTTCCCCAACAGATTTTCAATATTGTGAACAGATTGTGCAGGTAAGATCTCATATTACATGGAAGAAGTAAAATTGGCAGATCAAAATTGAATTTGTGTATCAGGCTTCAGGCTAGGTCCACACTTGTCCCCTGCAGAACGGATCCGTTTTTGTAAACAATTTTTTTTTCTCTCCGTTTTGAGAGAAATGGCTATTTTTGCAGGAACGTTTCCAGTCCGTGGAAACGTCCCCAGCCCTTGCCGTGGGGGTGGGGGGCCGCCATGCTGAAGGGGAGAGCAGGCAGGAAAGGGACAGCAGGAGCAGCGGTGGGGAGGGGGGGGTCAGTCCCCCCCTCCCTCATCTGGGCCCCCCCTTCCCCGCTCCCCCTCCAGCTAGTTTCGATAATTTAAAAATCGTTTAAAGTCAATATAATGTAGCAGGCGGCAAGTGGGGAACATACTTCCTTGCGCTCCAAAACTTGCCACATCACTTCCTGTAATGCCGTCCAATGAACATCAGAGGACGGCATTACAGGAAGTGATGTGGCAGCGGTGGGACGCAAGGAAATAAGTTCCCTGCACGCCGCCTGCTACATTATCTTGATTTTAAACGATTTTTAAATGTGAAACTAGCTGGAGAGGTAGCGGGGACGGGGGACCCAGGTAATGGAACCGCTGTTACTCCTGTCCTGGCTGCTATCACCCTTCAGCATGGTGGATCCGTTTCGGTGTCAAAATTTGCCTGTGTAGCGGGAAATCCGTTTTCCCATTGCCTGCCACTACCCCTGCGTGTATCCGGGTCCAGATCCGTTGCGTGAAAATGCAGCAGATACAGACCTTCCGTTCAGGTTTTGAAAACGGGTCCCCGCAAACGCTGACGGATACGTTTTTTTTCTTGGGTGAAGACGGCTATTTTTAACATTAGCATCCGTGGCTCTGTTTTTAATCAGGGCTGAAAAACTGAGCCACGGATACGTTTTCGGACCTAGGGCTTGATTCACAGAAGAGTGCAAACTGTTAGCACGGCTGTTTTCGCGTGAATTTTCGCATTGCGCGTGATCGCGAATTTTTGTGCGAAACGAATGCACATATTCCCGCGAAATCGATATAGTTTTTTTGCGGGAAAATTCGCGTTTGTGCGCGAAAATTTTATCGTTTCACGTGAAAATTTGCGATCGCGCGCAATGCGAAAATTCGCGTGAAAACAGCCGTGCTAACAGTTTGCACTCTTTTGTGAATCAAGCCCCTAGTGTGGACTAGGCCTCAGTTCTAACAGATGCACTGCAGTTCTTTATGCAAGTGGGTGTTGCCCAGACTACTAGGTTGCCAGGTCTGATCTGTCTTTCTGCAGCCAGAGTAGATGAGAGACCTCAGTCACATGACTGCTATATGCACAAGTCTGAACACTTGCTTCATTCATACTCGCCATGCTGCCGTTACTCTTGCTTTTGCCCGTCTGCTCTACAAACATAAAATCTATGCTTCCTGGTACGCTTATCATAATAATGTAAAGAGTTTATAACATACAATTCTACTTGTTTTAAAGGAAGTAAAGTGAGAGGAACTCACTTATATAGAGCCAACAGGTGCTGTGGTCACGTAATGTGCTGTATGGCCTACTGCACACCAGAGCGATTCTGCTGCGGTTTGCGGATCTGCTAGCGGCTTTTGGTGTGCACCAGGCCTTTCTGAAGATTCTGAAGACACTGGACATTTGAAATCGGCGCCGGTAGACTTGGGCGCAGGATACAGCGGTATAAGGCTGATCCTGCTTCTGCACAAGTCCGGGCCGATTTAATTACTATTCCCCCTCCAGGCCGACATGGATAGTAGGGGAATGAAATAATTCGGCTTCCAGCAATTGCTGGAGGCCGAATTATTATGTTTTTAAGCAACCTCGGCTCCGTCTCCTGACAGAGCCGACGTTACTCACTGAGCGTAGCAATAGGAATGATTCCTATTGTAGTCTATGGAGGCGCCGGCTGCGCCCAAATCTAGCAGCGCTGAAAAGCACTGCTCCGTGTATAGGCGAAGCTACAAGCTAGAGGCTGAGGCCATGGGCTACAGATAAGATCTGGTGGTCCCTCTACACCTTATACTGGTGGTGTACTCTCCCTGTACTACATCACCACCTAAGTGTGGCCAATTTATCAACAATGACGACACACCCTAAAGACAATTACAAGAATCTGTGTTGCAATGATAGTCATATGTCCAAGAACAATACACAGCATGTTGCAACATTGTACAATGATATTCCTTTGTGTGCAGCACTGGAGGACAGAAGAGGGTTCTATCAGTAAACATATTACTAGACATCAGTAATATCTGTGCACAAGATCATCTAAGCCAGGCATGGGCAAACTTGGCCCTCCAGCTGTTACGGAACTACAAGTCCCACAATGCATTTGCCTTTATGAGTCATGACTGTGGCTGCAAGACTCCTGCAATGCATTGTGGGAATTGTAGCTCCTTAACAGCTGGAGGGCCAAGCTTGCCTATGCCTGATGTAAGCCCTTTCAGGCTGGGAGCACAATAGGCAGTGCAGAAAACCGTGTGTTTTTACATGGGGACCATAGACTTTTATTAGCGGGGGAAAAAACGCTATCGTTTTCTGCAGGGCTGTGGAGTCGGAGTCGAGGAGTTGGAGCCATTTTGGGTACCAGGAGTCGGTAGTTTTATAAACTGAGGAGTCGGGAGTTGGAGTCAGATGATTTTTGCATGGACTCCACAACCCTGGTTTTCCGCATCTCTAGCGTTTCTGCCTAGTGGGTTCCTAGCCTTAAAGAGAACCTGTAACAAAAAAAAAAAGTTCCCCTTGGGGGTACTCACCTCGGGAGGGGGAAGCCTCAGGGTCCCAATGAGGCTTCCCCCTCCCCTGTGTCTGCAGGCATTCCAGCACTGGCTCCCCCGGCAATCCTCCCTCGACAAGCCTGACAAGCTAAATTTATTTACCTTCGCGGCTCCAGCGGGGGCGCTGTTGCGGCTCTCAGCACGGAGATAAGCGTGAGAGAGATTTCTGTTGGTGGGCTCTGATACCTGCTGCCATGGGTATTAATTTTTAAATTTATTTATATTATATTTTTGAATAAATTCAAATGACTATTTTCTGTTTATTTTTTATTACACCCCTCCCTCCCTCCCTCCATCAGCTGATCACTCTCTCAGCCTCCCCAGGGGACAGCCGAGTGACACGGCTGTCCCCAGTACATGGGTGCCATAGATCGCATTGCTATACTGTCTAGCAGTCTCCTAGCGACGATCGCCGCTGGTAGACTGATGACAGCATGGAGCGCACACCCATGAGCCCAAGAAAAACATGCCCCCAGCAGTTCCCGCCAATTGGCGTTGAGCAGTCCTAGAGCTGCCATCTTGCGACCGCCGATCGGCGTTAGGCGGTCGCAAGGTAGTTAAACAATATCAGTTGCCTGGCAGTCCTGCTGGTCTATGTGGCTGCAGTAGTGTCAGAATCACACCAGAAATAAGCATGCAGATAAACTTGTCAGATCTGACAATAATGTCAGAAACACCTGATCTGCTGCATGCTTGTTCAGGGCCAATTCACACCAGGGCGATTAGCGGGTGATTCCCACTAATCGCCCAAGTGCTAGCGCTTCTTAAAGTGCTAGCGCAATATTAACCCTATGGCAGTGAGGCCTAAGGTGGTAATCCCGGTCTGGCAGCAGGCCAAGTAGGATGCGTGGAAACATACTGCTAAAATAAAATAAATCATGCCGCGTAAAACACGTGGCGGTTATTGCAAAGGATACCAGAACCGAAAGGCTCTGGTAAAAATGGTAGATGCAGTGGGTAGGGGCTGAAAAGTACATACTGGCCGCTCCTCCTGGTCCCCTCCGTCTGCCGCCGTTCTTGCAGTATACATGCCGGTGTCCCGGTGACTTTGCTGACCTTTGCCCCGGACATACTGCGGCACTGTGTGCGCAGTATGTCTTTCCCTCGTCGCTTCTGGCCGGCGCATAGTTACAGCAGTGTTCTCCCCAGGCTCTTTTAGCCGGGTGCTCCACCCGGCTAGTTTTTATGAGCACCCGGCTGTCATCAGCTCACCTCCTCCTATGATGTAAGCAGAGTTGCAAACAGAAGCACCGGCCCTGCATGTTCTCATCTCGCCCCACCCGGCTACTTTTTCATGCCACCCGGCTACTATGTCATGCCACCCGGCTGGAAAGAAATTCTGGGGAGAACACTGTACAGGCTCAGAAGCAAAGTGACACCTCCGTCACCTCTGTGCTGCGTGTGCGCTCCACTAAATCAAGCGTCACATGCTAAGTGGAGTTGCGCTGGAAGCAAGCACTTGGAGTGAGTTCGGAGGGGGGGGCGTTATTTTGCAGGGGGGATTTATTTTCAATATTGGGCATTCTGTTTTTCAGTAGCAGTGACTAAACAATGTAAATACTATTGGGGATGTTTAGTTGTACATAACTGGAGCGGCCAGTATGACAGCTAACATCTCCCCTCAGTAATCAGAAGCCATTGCGTATGGCTCCTGGTCACGTGATCACTATGATCGCTGGAGGATCATAGTGATCACTGTGACAGCTGCGGCAGTAGGGAGGGGAGAAGAGGATCCACTCACCTCCCTGATATTCCCACTAAGATCGGCACTCCCTTCCGCTGTGGCCGGCATTCCCGCTCGCTCTGACGTCAGTGCTGGTTCCCGGCTTGATGACGTCATCAAGCTGCGACCCGGAACTGAGAGTCAGTACGAGCGGGGATGCCGACCAGCGTGGAGGGGTTCACAGCGGCTCATCACTGGAGCCTGGGAGGTGAGTAAAGGGTGCCAGCTACAGGGGGGGCACCTGGCCACACAGGGGCCCAGCAAGACCTAACAGGGATATGGCTGCCTGACCCCCCAAAACGCGCGCACCCCCCATGCAAAAACATCTCGTCCTTATGGGGGGGTTAGGCGGCCAGTCCCCAAAGGGTTAAAAAAACACGCTTCGCCACAGACTTAAATGACTTCCGCCGCAGATCGCCGCATGGCAACGCAAGCAATCGCTCGCGTTACGGTACTTCCGCCGCAGTGCACTGCACGCCATGTGAACTACCCTATAGACTTTCATTGCCCTAGCGTTAGGCTGCGGCAAAATGCCACACCGCGCCAGTGTGAAAGGCCCCTAAATTATACATAGAGAGTGCAGCGCCCATCTATAGTTATTAAAATGTAATCATTAACCTATTTGCCCTATTTAACAAATAATAAAGTTTTCTTTCTGGAATGTATTGAAGTTCTTTTTGGAGGACACTTTGTGGATTGTGCTAAGCTGAGGCACCTGGCAGACCTGAAGACTCCCAGCAACATTAACAGCAGTCTAAAGTCCTGATGATTTCCGTACAGCAGTGAGCAGAGATTGGACATTACTCTCTAAGAGACCAGGAAGTCTCATTCACACATATCACACCTGTATTCTCCTCACATCTATACACAGAAGTGACACACATTTTGCAAGCTTAAAAAGTGAACAAGAGACGAAGCACCCTCATGTATTTTACCATATACTGTATATCAGTGGGAACATTAGAGAAAACACCTACCCTGCTCTCTGCTTCATCCTTCACTGCTCAGCCTGCTTCTCATCAGCCCTGATAAAATCCCCGACAGAGCATTCAGTCTGGCTTTGCTCAGGAATCTTTATAGCCAAGTCTGTCTTCTCTGATGTCTTTTCAAGTCCAAGCCTACCCTCTTCTGGCTCTGCTATAATGACTTGGCTATAATGATTCCTGAGCAAAGCCAGACTGGATGCTTAGTTGGGGACTTAATCAGGGCTGATAACAAGCAGGCTAAGCAGTGAAGGATGAAATAGAGAGCAGGGTAGGTGTTTTCTCCTGTTCTCCTGTCCCCTGTTCCATGAAGCTTTTTGCTCACAGCGCCCCAGACGTTCACCAGGCTGGGAACAAGCGGATCTGAACTGGGCATGCGCAAGTTCTGAACACACACATGCTAAGTGAATGATGACGCTTGCCCATATGTTCTTTCTTTCATGAATTTCCTTTTACTGGGCATGTGTGGGTCAAAAACTCAGACACCCCCAGTTGAAAAGTGTTTGCTTCATGCACAGTGTATTAAAGTGAATAGCCAGTCAAACGCTAGGCTCGGTTCACACTTGATCTGGATCTCCAGCGGCCAACCGGAGAGGACAGTGCAGTTTCTGCTATATTGGTTGATTGGAGTGTGGACAAGGCTGGATTTATACTGTTTCCACTCCTAGGCCAACTTTCTTATGGGTTCCCTTCCTTGTGCAGCCCCCTCTTCCATGGCTGACCTTCATCTACAGCAGCCTCCTTCAGTTCTGTACAGATCCCTTAGGCAACAGCTCCCTATTTCCACGTGTTGCTCCTTATTTGCAGACTCTTCTTCCACATACAGCAATCCCTCTTCCATGTCCAGCCACTCCTTAGCCAGCTGTCGCCCAAGGCCTGGGCCTCTGTGGCCTTCCAGAAATCCACCATTGAGTGTGGAGGCAGATGCGCTTTCACCATGAGCGTCTATGACAAAGGCATTCGCTTGACTTGCAGTTTGGGAGTTTGCATTTCTGTAACCCAGAAGGATCCAGTAGGTCCATTGCAAACTGACATGTGTGAACGGATCCTATTAACATAGGATTTGTTGACATCTATGTTGATTCTGGACCAGCAAAATGAACAAAAAAAAATGTTTGCCATTCTCATGCGAACCAAGTCCTAAAAAAAAGAGTAAAACAGGGGAACAGAAAGGACCCCCGACAGCGAGCAGCACAAAGACTTTCAGGAGTAAGTGAAATAAATTTACTTTATTCCAGCTGCTTTTTATTATATATTAAAATCTTCTAGTGAGCTGCTGGGAACTGTGTGTATGCCTGCAGCACAGACAGCTTCTCAGATTGTTTTTAGTTGTTGATACACACATGTAACAATATTGGAATATAAACAAAGATACTGTTATTTCCAGTCTGGATGCGGATCTCAAGCTGAATGGCCTTTCCATGGCTGAACAAGGTGCTGTTTTTAACTGTTCCAATGACGTTCTACTAACGTTTTTTTTTTCTGGGATAGTAGCTTTAGAGCTGTAAGGAATATTTTAGAGTAGAAATGCTGACTTTTAGACCACTGTAAGTTCATACCCAGGAAATCAAATTTTCATACCACTATTCCCTACATTCCCCCAACTACCTGGGTAGCCTACCACTGTTAAATCCCCCCCCCCCCACCCACACACACACCAATTAACTGCAAAGGTCTTCAACTTCCATGTCGCATGACACCACCATCAAGCTGGATAGCCTTGGAACCTAAGCCACATTCAATTTTCATTGGCCAATCACTGACCAATTTTACTACCTCCATGTATTATGAGGGCCAACAGATTTTGATACTTTGATCAGACTGTGTAGGTAAGCAACATGGAGGTGATAATATTGATCAAAGATTGGCCAATCAAAATTGGATATGTGCACCCTACGAAGTCCACCATTGCTCTATACAATCTTCCCCTGACACTACTGTAAGCACCTAACCTTGGAAACATCAATGGTGCTTCCTTCTCATCGCACATCACTTGAGAAAAACCCTGCCATCAATGTTATGGAGTCAAAATCATCGGGCTCTAACTCCGACTCCTCAGTTTATGAAACCACCGACTCCAACTCAGACTACAGATACCCAAAATTGCTCCGACTCCTCGACTGACTCCACAGCCATTGCAAGGCTATAGAGTAGGTAGAAAAATCACCCAATTCCGACTCCTCAGTTTATGAAACCACCATCTCCGACTCCAGATACCCAAAATGGCTCTGCCTCCGACGCCTCTACTCTGACTCTACTGCCCTGTTTATATTCGGGGCACTAGAATAGGGGAGGAAAACAAGGTAAGGTAGTGAGCAAGCTTTGTGTCTAAACCTTGGTACACACCGTGCAATTTTCACTTCAGATCCTATCAGAGCGAATGATCACATCGACATTCAGATCTGACATCGATCTGATATAGAAAAAAGCTAGCATACAAACATATGCATGTTTTTCCAAATCCCAATCACATTTCTGGTGACTTTTCCGATTGCGTATCGATTAAAAATAAACAGAAAGGACATACACATGGAACAATGGACAGTATTTCGATCAATATTTTCCGGCATGTCCGATCTGCTTCCGACTGAGAAACTGAGATTTTGAGTTTGGGAACGGACGCTGACAATCAGTACGCTGTATATTTTTTTACCCACGTACGATCATTTTCTCGATCGAAAGTAAAAATCCGATCCCATCCTCCAGAGCATTTTGGGAGACGAGGTATATTTTCTACTGGCTTTAGAATTCTCAGAAAGCAAACATTCCACAAAGATCACCTGACAGGACAAAATATTTCCCTGCCTGTGATACATTTCAGAATGTACAGTAAATCGGGATGAATGGGCAAACACTGACTAAATAATTCATTAATAAATGCATATTATAAAAAAAATAAACAATTTTATGAATTAGGTTATTTACACTCCAGTTCCTCCTGAACATGTCTTTGAACATTCCTAGCAGTTCATACAGAAGGGAGAGGGTGTCATTATTATATACCGCTACTGTCAACAACACAGGTTAATCCATCATCATTCATTGATTTCTATCAAAGCAATCAATCTTACAGATCGATTATTCCACAGGAACTTATGATTAATGTACGTCACACACGTTTTAGTGAAACTAATAGTAAATTGACCGAATACAGTAAAAATCTTGTTTGAAAGTTATTTTCTGCCTTTTTGTACGATTACGGTATTCGATTGGAAACAACATCCAACATAATGTGCCCATTAACGGTACAATTTTTTATCATCGATCCGAAAGTTGGATTTTACGAACGTATCTGAGAAGAATCGATAATTACCTTCCGATTACTTATAATTGTAAAAAGTGCGTTGAAAGATCGCATCTGATGAAAAAATGGTACCGTTAAGGAGCACCTATTGTTTAACGGAGGAGGGGGGACAACCAATCAGTCTAAAGCCTTGTATAGATGTACGAGGCATGTTACCCAGCGGGGATCGGGATCCAATCCCTCGGGCAACACTGCAGGACGGAGGCTGTACAGACACATCCCTAGCCGCGGGTCCTGTTGCTAGGCGAGAAGGGAGGAATGACGAAGCGACACGATAGCGCTTGGTCAAGTCAATCCGCCACGGTGATCACCGGATGAGGCAATGGGGATTGCTGTACACCTGCTAGAAAGATTATCAGCAGAAACGGCTGCCTTGGCCAAGTTTCATCCAATATGTGAACACAGCATTCGTTTATGGAAATGCTCCAAATATCTAATGTGCTCAAACAAATCCTATGCAGTGTTCTCCCCAGAATTTTTTTCCAGCCGGGTGGCATGAAATAGTAGCCGGGTGGCATAAAAAAGTAGCCGGGTGGGGCGAGTTGAAAATGCAGGGCAACTCTGCTTACAGCATAGGAGGAGGAGGTGAGAAAGTGAGCCGATGACAGCCGGGTGGTCACCAAATCTAGCTGGGTGGAGCACCCGGCTAAAAGAGCCTGGGGAGAACACTGCCTATGGAACATTCAACTTATCATACACATTCTGCAATTAATAATAATAACAATAACAACAACAATAATAATAATAATAAATCCACCCTAGGAAGTCAGGTAATTTTGCAGCAAAATGGGAATGGTGGAATACAAAAAAATTATACATCCCTGGGGCTTCCTCCAGCCCCCTCCAGGCTGATCACTCCCCGGCCGTCCTCCTGCGCCCCCAGTCAGTGATGGCTAACCTTGGCACTCCAGCTGTGGTGGAACTACAAGTCCCATGAGACTTTGCAATACACTGACAGCTCTAAGCATAACTCGGGGAGGCAGAGGCATGATGGGATTTGTAGTTTTGTCACAGCTGGAGTGCCAAGGTTAGCCATCATTGGCCTAGATCCTCCACAATCAGCTCCCGGTGACGGGAGAGTGGCGTGGGTGCGCGTACAGCCGGCCCACACATACGCTGTATGCCCCAGATTGAAGGGCTTTCGAGGTCGAATTGTGGAGGATCCAGGCAGGGATCCACTGGAGGGGGCTGGAAGAAGCCCCAGGTATATATAATTTTTTTTATACCCCCCATCTAAGGTTTTCTGAGGTTCCAAAATCAATTAAAAAAAAACCTTGTCCTCCTTCCCTTGTCCTCCTGTGCAGCACGGATCCAGCGCTGGCACCCCCAGACAGACCAGACCTTTGGGATCCAGTGCAGGCACAGTACCAGCTTCCCATTGGGCTCCGCCGCAAATAGCTGAGCCTGATCAAGTCTGCTCTACTGCGCAGATGCAGGCGTCTCGAGCCTGCGCAGTACAGCGGACCCGATCGGGCTCGTCTTTATCCTGCGCTGGATCCCAAAGGTAAGTATTGTTGCAAGCTGCAGGCGCTACTGCACTGAGCTTGTCTAGGGATTTGGGGTGGGGGGCAGCGCTGGATTGGGGCTGCACAGGACGGAGGAAACAACATTAGGATCCTGAGGCTTTTCCCTCCCGAGGTAAGTAACCCCCAGGGGCACGTTTTCTCCTTACAGATTCTCTTTAAAGAAAATTAAATTGAAAGGAAAAAAAGTCAGTCAGTTTGGTTAAACTCTATACAATATAACCAGCATATATCCTCGCACTACAGCCTGCTGCCCTCTGGCACACTCTGCAATAATCAACAGAAAGATTTATACAAGTTTTTTATGTATATAAGGCTTGTTGATAGTTGTCATCCTGGAATGTCGGTGGCAGTCTTGTGTGTGACCGCAGATTGTCACCGCGTTACTGTGCAAGCCAATAATACAAGCAGAGGTGCCCAGTCAAGACTTGTGTGTCCCATCAATCTGCAGAAGTGCCAGCAGTGCAGGCCTGGCAGCAGTCTGGTGACACAGGGACATTCATATTCAAATCAAGGCAAGCCACTTCCTAGGAGCTATTAAACATGACACTGGTAGTACAGGTAACTCCAGTCCTAGGGCAGTGCAGACAAATGTCACACATACAACGCTACAGCCTGGATGTGACCCATGGGTGACAGTCATGTGTCTATGTCACCTGCACAGTGTCCCCAGCAGTGACCAGTATGACTGGGCACAGTGTCCCCTGCAGAGACCAGTATGACTGGGCACAGTGTCCCCAGCAGAGACCAGTATGACTGGGCACAGTGTCCCCTGCAGAGACCAGTATGACTGGGCGCAGTGTGCCCCGCAGTGACCAGTATGACTGGGCACAGTGTCCCCAGCAGAGACCAGTATGACTGGGCACAGTGTCCCCAGCAGAGACCAGTATGACTGGGCACAGTGTCCCCTGCAGGGACCAGTATGACTGGGCACAGTGTCCCCCGCAGAGACCAGTATGACTGGGCACAGTGTCCCCCGCAGGGACCAGTATGACTGGGCACAGTGTCCCCCGCAGGGACCAGTATGACTGGGCACAGTGTTCTCTGCAGAGACCAGTATGACTGGGCACAGTGTCCACAGCAGAGACCAGTATGACTGGGCACAGTGTCCCCTACAGTGACCAGTATGACTGGGCACAGTGTCCCCTGCAGAGACCAGTATGACTGGGCACAGTGTCCCCTGCATAGACCAGTATGACTGGGCACAGTGTCCCCCGCAGGGACCAGTATGACTGGGCACAGTGTTCCCTGCAGAGACCAGTATGACTGGGAACAGTGTCCACAGCAGAGACCAGTATGACTGGGCACAGTGTCCCCAACAGTGACCAGTATGACTGGGCACAGTGTCCCCTGCAGAGACCAGTATGACTGGGCACAGTGTCCCCTGCAGAGACCAGTATGACCGGGCACAGTGTCCCCTGCAGTGACCAGTATGACTGGGCACAGTGTTCCCTGCAGTGACCAGTATGACTGAGCACAGTGTCCCCAGCAGAGACCAGTATGACTGGGCACAGTGTCCCCCGCAGTGACCAGTATGACTGGGCACAGTGTCCCCTGCAGAGACCAGTATGACTGGGCACAGTGTCCCCAGCAGAGACCAGTATGACTGGGCACAGTGTCCCCTGCAGAGACCAGTATGACTGGGCACAGTGTCCCCTGCAGAGACCAGTATGACTGGGCACAGTGTCCCCAGCAGAGACCAGTATGACTGGGCACAGTGTCCCCCGCAGTGACCAGTATGACTGGGCACAGTGTCCCCAGCAGAGACCAGTATGACTGGGCACAGTGTCCCCTGCAGTGACCAGGATGACTGGGCACAGTGTCCCCAGCAGAGACCAGTATGATTGGGCACAGTGTCCCCAGCAGAGACCAGTATGACTGGGCACAGTGTCCCCTGCAGTGACCAGTATGACTGGGCACAGTGTCCCCTGCAGAGACCAGTATGACTGGGCACAGTGTCCCCTGCAGAGACCAGTATGACTGGGCACAGTGTCCCCTGCAGAGACCAGTATGACTGGGCACAGTGTCCCCTGCAGTGACCAGTATGATTGGGCACAGTGTCCCCTGCCGTGACCAGTATGACAGGGCACAGTGTCCCCAGCAGAGACCAGTATGACTGAGCACAGTGTCCCCTGCAGTGACCAGTATGACTGGGCACAGTGTCCCCTGCAGTGACCAGTATGACTGGGCACAGTGTCCCCAGCAGAGACCAGTATGACTGGGCACAGTGTCCCCCGCAGAGACCAGTATGACTGGGCACAGTGTCCCCTGCAGAGACCAGTATGACTGGGCACAGTGTCCCCTGCAGAGACCAGTATGACTGGGCACAGTGTCCCCTGCAGTGACCAGTATGACTGGGCACAGTGTCTCCAGCAGAGACCAGTATGACTGGGCACAGTGTCCCCAGCAGAGACCAGTATGACTGGGCACAGTGTTCCCTGCAGAGACCAGTATGATTGGGCACAGTGTCCCCTGCAGAGACCAGTATTACCGTGCACAGTGTCCCCTGCAGAGACCAGTATTACCGGGCACAGTGTCCCCTGCAGAGACCAGTATGACTGGGCACAGTGTCCCCTGCAGAGACCAGTATGACTGGACACAGTGTCCCCTGCAGAGACCAGTATGACTGGGCACAGTGTCCCCCGCATTGACCAGTATGACTGGGCACAGTGTCCCCTGCAGTGACCAGTATAGAAGTCACACATGTAGTGTCCCCAGCAGTGACCAGTCTAGAGATCACACACACATACACAATATCAGCAGCAGTGACCAGTATAGAGACCATACATAGTGTCCCAGCAGTGACAGTATAGGGATCACACATGTAGTGTCCCCAGCATAGAGATTACACATATACAGAGTCCCCAGTATAGAGATCACACATGTAAAGGGTCCCCAGTATAGAGATCACACATGTACAGAGTCCCCAGCATAGAGATCACACATGTACAGAGTCCCCAGCAGTGACCAGTATAGAGATCACACTGTATAGTTTTCCCAGCAGTGACCAGTATAGAGATCACATCACACACATAGTAACCCCAGCATAGAGATCACAGTGTCCCCGCACAGCCAGTAATGTCAGCACGGATCACCTGTACAATAACAACACGCAGTCACAAAGTTGCAGTTGGCAGTACAGCGGCGGGAGTGAGACTCACCCGGACGTAGAGATCATACACCGACATGGTGCGGCCACAGCGGCTCCCCGGGGATCTGTTCTGTATATCCCGCCAGCGGCAGAGAGTCCCCGGGATCCCGGCTGCTGCTTCTCCCCCTCCGCTCGCTGCACCTCGCCGCTCCCCGCACAGCTCTGCCTGCTCTGCCCAGCACAGGTAGCCGGGGAGGCGGGGCGCCGACACTAGCGCACACCCCCTGCTCTGCTCTGCACTGCACTTATATACACACTGCTGCCTGTACACTACACACTATACACAATCTCTGCTCTGGTCTGCACTGCTCTACTATAGACACACTGCTCTGATCTGCACTGCACTTTACTTATATATATATACACACACACTGCTGTACGTACACACTATACACACCCCCTGCTCTGATCTGCATTTCTATACACACACTGCTCTGATCTGCACTATGCTGTACTGTATACACACTGCTGTACACTACTATACACACTCCCTGCTCTGCACTGCACTTATATATACACACACACACTGCTGTACACTACACATTATACACATCCCCTGCTCTGATCTGCACTGCACTTCTATACACACTGCTGCCTGTACACTACTATACACACTCCCTGCTCTGCACTGCACTGCTCTACTATATACACACTGCTGTTCACACTCCCTGCTCTGCACATATATATATATATATATATATATATATATATATATATATATATATATATATATATATATATATATATATATATATATATATATATATATATACACTGCTGTACACTACTATACACACTCCCTGGCTGCTCTGATCTGCACTGCACTTCTATATAAACACTGCTGTACACTACTATACACACTCCCTACTCTGCTCTGCACTGCACTGCACTTCTATATACACACTGCTGTACACTACTATACACATTCCCTGGCTGCTCTGATCTGCACTGCACTTCTATATATTCTATATAAACACTGCTGTACACTACTATACACACTCCCTGGCTGCTCTGATCTGCACTGCACTTCTATATACACACTGCTGTACACTGCTATTCACACTCCCTGCTCTGCTCTGCACTGCACTTCTATATACACACTGCTATACACTACTATTCACACTCCCTGCTCTGCTCTGCTCTGCACTGCACTTCTATATACACACTGCCATACACTACTATACACACTCCCTACTCTGCTCTGCACTTCTATATAAACACTGCTATACACTACTATTCACACTCCCTGCTCTGCTCTGCACTGCACTTCTATATACACACTGCCATACACTACTATACACACGCTCTGCTCTGCACTGCACTTCTATATACACACTGCTATACACTACTATTCACACTCCCTGCTCTGCTCTGCACTGCACTTCTATATACACACTGCCATACACTACTATACACACTCCCTACTCTGCTCTGCACTGCACTTCTATATACACACTGCCATACACTACTATACACACTCCCTACTCTGCTCTGCACTGCACTTCTATATACACACTGCAGTACACTACTATACACACTCCCTGGTCTGCACTGCACTTCTATATACACACTGCCATACACTACTATACACACTCCCTACTCTGCTCTGCACTGCACTTCTATATACACACTGCTGTACACTACTATACACAATCCCTACTCTGCTCTGCACTGCACTTCTATATACACACTGCCATACACTACTATACACACTCCCTACTCTGCTGTAATCTACTATACACACACTGCTGTCCTACACACTATACACACACACTGATGTACACAATACACACACTACTATACACACTCCCTGCTCTGCACTACACTGCTGTACCCCCTGCCTCACACACTGCTGTACTATATACACACACTACTGCTGTACACTACTGTACACACTCCCTGCTCTGCACTACACTGTTCTCCTGTGTACACACACACACTGCTGTACAATACACTCTCCCTGCACTACACTACACTGCTGTACTCTCTACGCTACACACTGCTGTACTAATATATACACAATGCTGTTCTATTACACACACTGCTGTACACTACTGTACATACTCCCTGCACTACACTATGCTGTACTGTACACACTCCCTGCACTACACACTATACACACACTGCTGTACTATACACACTCCCTGCAGTACATTGTGCTATATTATACTATACACACCACTATACACCCTCCCTGCTCTGCACTATACTGTACACTGCTGCACACTACACACAAACAATCCCTGCACTACATTATTACACTATACTGCTGCACTATATTGTACACATTACTACACACACTCTCTGCACTACGCTGCTGTTCACGATTGCACACACTGATATACACTCGCTGCATCTTTGGCCATGTATGAACAGTTTTCCACAACCACTTGTAGAAATTTAGATCATAATTAGGCAGCACATGCCCAGAATAGCATAATCTAGCAAGCATGCCCCCAAAATAACATAATGAGACAGCCATGAGCTCCTGATTAAGTTAGCATCTTCTCAAAAACAAAACTGAGCAGCATGACTCACAAACAACAGAATTCAGCAGCTGGATTTAGTGTCTCCCTTAGCCCTGGTTCACACTTGCGTTGGAGTGACAAACGAGTCCGTGGAAATGGATCTGATATTCACCGGTCGATCATTTCTGTTTTGCTGCATCTGTTCCGTTACTCTAGACCCCCCCCCCCCCCCCCCAAAAAAAGTGGATTCTGCTGGATAGAACGGTTGTCGGTACGTTTCTTTACTAGTGTGAAGAAGCATTACGTTTTGTCATTCCCTGCATTGCAGGGCTTCAGGATCCGTTTTCCGTTCCGCTGGGCTCAGTGGTCCAGAAAAATTGGTGCTGCAGGAAACTTGTGTTCCATTCAGCGGATCGTGTGGAATGGATCCGTTTGACCGGACAGATGTGAACAGATCCATAGGTTAACATTGGATCTTTTCGCATCCGTTAGGATCCGTTCTGATCTGCGAACAGAATGTTGTGAACCGGGCTTTAGTGTTTTTAATATAAGAATTCTTTTTTTTATTTTTTTTAAAGGTCTCAACAAATACACTGCTACTTGATGGAACCTCTCCCGGACCCTTTCCAATCAGGATGCAGGAGAGGGAGTGACCAAACTGACACGCTGCTCCCCTTCACTTGTAGCAAATTAAGGAGGTGTGGTTTGATGCGAAAGGGGTGGGGTTTGCACAGGGAAGACCTCCAGTCCATTGCACACGTAAAGTCGCAGCACTGGTTACATGACTGACGCTACTGTCAGGAAAAGGTAGGTACTTGTGAGCTTTTTTCAAGGTTAAAGGGGCACTATGGCAAAAAAATGTAAAATATGTGCAAACATAAACAAATAAGAAGAATGTTTTTTTCCAGAGTAAAATGAACCATAAATTACTTTTCTCCTATGTTGCTGTCACTTAACGTAGGTAGTAGAAATCTGACAGAAGTGACAGGTTTTGGACTAGTCCATCTCTTCGTAGGGGATTCTCAGCAAAGCTTTTATTTTGTATATATTCCCTAAAAAGGATTTAAAGGGGCACTACAGCGAAAAACACTACAATTTAAAATTTGTGAAAACATATACAAATAAGTACATTTTTTTCCAGAGTAAAATGAGCCATAAATTACTTTTCTCCTATGTTGCTGTCACTTACAGTAGGCAGTAGAAATCTGACAGAAGTGACAGGTTTTGGACTAGTCCATCTCTTCATAGGGGATTCTCAGCAAGGTTTTTATTCCTTATAAAGATATCCCCTAAAAAGGAATTAAACAATGATGCTGGCCAGCTTCCCTGCTTGCTACAGTTTTTTTTTGTCAGTGGGACAGAGCAACTGCCATTCACTAAGTGCTTTTGAAAATCAAGAAATCCCTGAGAATCCCCCCATGAAGAGATGGACTAGTACAAAACCTGTCACTTCTGTCAGATTTCTACTACCTACTGTAAGTGACAGCAGCATAGGAGAAAAGTAATTTATGGCTCATTTTACTCTGGAAAAACTGTACTTCTTATTTGTATATGTTTGCACATATTTTAAATTGTACAGTTTTGCGCCATAGTGTCCCTTTAATTCTTACATTATAACACAAATGCAAGGAGACGGCTACGCAATGAAAAGTATGGCTGGAGAGAGTAGTGTAGCACTAGCACATACAGTATGCAAAACATGGCCACCTGCACACCTTGCAATGACATGGTCTTGTATGGGTCTTCTGATGGAGCTTTCTGTAGCTTGCAGTGCCATCTAGTGCTGTCAGTAGTGTATTACATTCCATAAGCATTTCTGTCTTTCCAAAGTTACCGAGTACCCAGCCAGCAGGCTCATGGTGAACCAGAAGCAGTAGTGTGTAAGGGGGCTACAATGGACCAAAAAGCCCTCTTAATGTAATGTTATGGAAAACAAAAGTTTGCCTTCTTAAAACAGCAGGTTTTAGCAATTATTTAGGCTGGAGTGAGCGTATGAAGTCTACCACAATGCATCACTGGTGAATGTGCAAATCATCCCTTTGTTGTCCCTTTAAGCTAGCCACACCTCCAGAACGGCTGGAATGCAATGACGTGTCAGCTTGTTAATTGTACAGAGCCACAATAATACAACATGCATTAGGTTTTTGCATTTGGATTAATGTGGCTCTATGAGGTAGGACTTGACACATGCAGAGGTCCAGACTACCCTGCAAGCACATGGTAAAACAGAACTCCTAGGAGTGCGTGTGGGGCTTTCAAAACTAAGACCTCTTTCAGACGGACGGCTGAACTGCACGCTTGAGGACCAGTTTAGGCCCCTTGTACACTTGGTGTGATGTGATTTGGAACGATCACGCCGTAGCCCAAACTAAAAGGCGGGGCATACTTTCAGTGGACTTCCGGGATTACAGTGGAGGTTGGAGGGTACAGTGTGTTACCCTGCTCTGCCTGTCACACCACAACACACCACCATAAGTGTGATGGCCCCATAGGGCTGTTAATTCTTATTTGACAAGGGACACAACACAGTAAGTATACCGCTTGCCGGGCACAGAGTTTTAGAAAGCGCCCAAAAAGAGTACAGTAGAGTCTCGATCAACCTGTAGAGCAGCTCGCTCTAGTGATGGCTTGTACTGATCATGCGAAATTACTAAATAATGCCCAATGATGTTGATCCAGGGATGTTATCTGATTGCCATCTGGAGTTGGGAAGGATTTTTTTCTCCCTTTTGGGGCTAATTGGACCATGCCTTGTAAGGGTTTTTCGCCTTCCTCTGGATCAACAGGGATATGTGAGGGAGCAGGCTGGTGTTGTACTTTGTTCTCTGGTTGAACTCGATGGACGTATGTCTTTTTTCAACCCAAATAACTATGTAACTATGAAAGGGGACACTCACTTAGGACAGAAGGGGATACACAGGGGGCACATGGAGGACACATAAGGGACACAGGAGGACACATGGGGACACAGGAGGAAACACAAAGGACACATGGGTGACACAGGAGGACACCATTTGGGGGAGAACATGTACAAGCCGCTCCTGGAACATGGACACAGCAGGCTTAGTGTGTGTATATATATATATATATATATATATATATATATATATATATATATATATATATATATATATATATATATATATACACCCATGGTTTTTGCCCTACAAACCTGGGTGCATTTTATTCTGGAGCATCTTACACTGTGGCAAATACTGTAAATATGACAGCCTCCCTATCACTTTTGTCTCATGTGCATTTTTAAGTGTTAAAATACAGTAATTGAAAGTACTGTATATTAACCATGGGGGAGCCATGGAGCACAGCAGAGCCCACAAACGGGTGTATTTTTCTCAGCGGCAGCGCGGGCCATCTCGGCACAGGGTGAAGCCGAAAAATGAATCCCCCTGCTCCTGCACAAACTCCGGGCCTGAGCTGATTACTATTCCTCCTCCGAGTTGGAGCAACTTGGGGCGGTATGCGTAATTTGGACACCAGCTATTGCTTTTTTTTTTCTTTTTTTACAAATTTGTGCGGTGCCTGGCTGAAAGTCTGAGCGCCAAAATCAGGCTATTTATTTACTAATTAGACCACTGCAGCTTTAAGGGCTCGCTGCAGGGCTGTACAACTCAGCACACAAGTTATTCACCACCCCCACCCCGACCCTTTTTCTGCCCACCAACAGAGCTTTCTGTTGGTGGTCTGTGATCGCTGGTGCAGTGTTTTTTTTATTTATTTATATATATATTTTTAAATAAATGTCTTATTCATTTATTTTTTCCACCCTCCCTCCTCCCGCCAGCCAATGACAGCGATCGGCTGTCAGAGGCTTCAGCCTATGAGGAAGCCTATGACAGCGGATCGCTCCTGTGGGTCTCAGGGGGACAGCTGTGTCACACGGCTGTCCCCAGTACAGTGCTGCCGTAGATCGCAGCGCTTTACAGTGTTAATAGACTGGGATTTCGCTGTCTAACAGTCTCCTAGCGGCGATCGCCACTGGGAGGCTGATGACGGAATTGAGCTCCGTCATTCAAGCGGGGATGCGCAATCCCCTGCAATCTCCACCCCCAGTTGGCGTAGAGTGGTCTTGGGGCTGCCACCGCGTTTACGCCAATTGGCGTGGATCGGTCAGAAAGAAGTTAAAGGAAACCTGGGACATGAATTATTGGTATACTTATACTTGCCTGGGGCTTCCTCCAGCCCTATGAGGTGCGTGGGGTCCCTTCCCGTCCTCCATTGTCTTGTTATCCCCCCGTAATCTGTGCTATTCTGCGCATGTGCAGCTCGGCCCCACATGCACCCCTGTTGCGCTACCACAGAACGCCAGGGTGCGCATGCGTAGAAGCGCACAACTGGCCACGACTGGCCAGGTTACCAGGGGAGGATAACAAGGGAACACAGAGCGGAGGGGGAGGGAGCCCAGACACCTCATAGGGCTGAAGGAAGTACCAGGTAGGTATAAAAACACTTTTTTAAATTTATTTTTACAATTCAATAAATACACTATTAACCCCGTCTCAGGTTTCCTTTAAGAATCCATACTGTAAAATTCTTACAATAAAAAGCATACCATTCTATTCATTATGTTCTCCTGGGCCCCTCTGTGCTGTTTCTGCCACTCCCTGCTGCGATCCTGGATTGTAATTGCCAGTTTTAGGCAGTGTTTACAAACAAAAGACATGGCATGTGATAGGCTGAGAGGAGCTCAGTGTGTGAGTCATACAGAGCCTGCAGGGGGCATGTAGAGGGTGTGTATAGCTTCCATCCTATCACAAGGAGTGCCTGAGCCCGACAAAGCCGTCAGAGGAAAGAAGATTAGATTATATAACAGAGATAATACAGCCACTGTGCAACTAGGAAAGGCTGCAGTAAGACAGATCACATTAGAACAGGTATAGGAACTTATAGGATAGAAGAAATAAGGGTGAACATTTTGTTACAGAGTCTCTTTAAGTTTAGTATTAAAAAAAAAAGCGAGTTTCTCACTTTGGGCCCTGGCATGAGACCATAATCACACAAATGATAATTTAGTAACCTTACAGCAACAGTCAGCCACGAATTTCCATGTGACAGAGGAAAGGCCTAGCATTTTTCCACTGTAGAGCAAAGAAACCTTCAGTCCAGTGTTCAAGATTGCTAATGTTATTCTGACTTGGGATCTCTAGAGATGCCTCAGTTACTCTATCTTTAAAGAGAAACTCCGACCAAGAATTGAACTTTACCCCAATCAGTAGCTGATATCCCTTTTACATGACAAATCTATTCCTTTTCACAAACAGACCATCAGTGGGCGCTGTATGGCTGATATTGTGGTGAAATCCCTCCCACAAGAAACAAGAAAAGTACGTACTCCTGGCAGTTTCCTGTCTGTGAACCCTGCTGCATTGTGGGAAATAGCTGTTTAAAGCTATTTCCAACTGCCAAAAAAGCATGCAGCAGCTACATCAGCTGCCAACAGTAAAAATGTCACCATGTAATAAATGTCAGAATGTAAATCAGGGATTTAAAATATTTGACAATGGGCAGACACTGACTAAATCATTTATACATAATTATTGTAAAAATGAATCACTTTTTTTAACTTTATTTTCACTGGAGTTCCTCTTTAAACTGTAATAAAGCTCACCAAATAATAAGCAGAGTAAAAGTAACGGTGTAGAGCAACTGATGACCAACTTTCCAGCAGGTCGGAGGGATGGGTAATGTAGTGACATCATCACAGTTTGCACAGCACTATCAGCCTGTAGGGGCGTGTCTGAGACCTGACTCAATGCACACAACAGTCCTGTAAAAAACAGTGGTCTCTCCAGGCTTAATACATTGCTGAAAGTACTACCCTCTGCTCTCTCAATTTAATTATACAGATGAAATCAGTAATTCAAAATGTAACATATCTTTGTCTGAAATTGTGTGTCTTGATGTTGGTTTTTTTGCTTGTTTAGCGCTGAGCTGAAGGAGAGGCTGCCCGCAGTCTGCAGCAAGGTGAATGAATTGCATGCAGACTTGCTATGAATCTGAGATGATTGCCTGAGGTGTGTGACTTTGAGGAAACAGAAGCTCCTTTATCTCTGGGAACCGCCAGTGACGATCTCAGCTTTCAGCATCAATGTCCTACAAAGAGGCCATTGACTCTTCAGTGTGCCACGGCAGTTAGGGCTGGTTTCCACTATGCTTTCTGCATCCAGTCTTCCGTACCGCGGACAGCCACAGGTTGCGGAAGTCCGGTGCGGCTGTCACTCACTGGCGGGTGGAATTGTATGCGTGCTGCAGAAATCTGCAGCATGCAATTCATATTTTCCCCGCAGCGTGCCACATCGCACCGTAATAGCAGTATGGCACAACCACCTTTAAAATGCAGAGCCATTGCAGTAAATTGCAGTACAAATTCATAATTAGTGAAAAAAGGGCCCAGAGTCACTCCTGTATGTAATGCAAGTATAATACCCAAGTATGTTTCTTACTGAGGCATGCTAAAACCCCATCTGCACATGCTCAGTCCTTCTCATATCCCTCCACCAGCTTGTCGGTATTTATCCCATAGGGGCAGGTTTAAAGGCAGGTTAGTGTTAGGAGTGCTAGGATAGTTCAGGAGTGGAGAAGGGGAGTAGAGGATAGCTAGGGCCACCTAGGTATTCTCTTCATCTATCTAGTAAGTAGTACAACCTGATAAAGTATAGATCGGGTAGTACAATCCAACAAAGTAAAGGACTGGACCGACACATCACAGGTCCTCTTCCCTCCGCGTCATGCAGCCAATCACCTTGAGGTTCCAGTCTCTGCATGTCATGTGACATGCATCGAGAGCCGCATGGTGATTGGCTTTAGGGGCGGGGGAGGGGGTTGGGATCAGCTGCTCTGAAGAGGACCTGTCCTGCCGCCAGGTGCAGGTAACGCCCCATTGCTCCCAATAAATATTGGGAGAAGTAGCTGACAGATCTTGGGGAGGCATACTGTAGTTACACCCCTGAAAAAAAACAATACAGTTTTAAAAGAGTTTTTCATGTTTATCCATTGGCTTCAGTGCTAAAAAAATGCAATTAAAAACTTTATCTTTTTAATCTCATTTGATTAGCAACATATGAAATTGTACAAATACAATTCAAAATGTTGTCATCTCCGCTTGTGGGTGTGACTGCTAAGGTTTTGTGAGTGGATGTGGAATATGACATACATCAGGTGTAATTAGTCAACTGTGTTTGTGATTCTGTGAAAGGAGGACATTGTAACATATTTTTGGAATGCCCGGAGGACGGAGGAAACCATGTTAAGAAAGGGGACATGACATCTGGTCGCCCCCATATAGGAGGAGAGAGAGGTGCTTTTCTCCTGTAGGACCCAAAGCGTCTCAGATCAGTACATAGTGATGTGTACAGGAGGAAAAGTTATGTGATCATAAATGTTAGACTAAAAAGGTGGCTTTTCAGTTTTGATTTAAACGCCTCCAGGGTTGGAGCGGTCTTGATTGGATGTGGCAAGGCGTTCCAAAGGGTAGTGGCAGCATGATTGAAGTCTCTGACTTCAAAGGTTTTTAAGTTGGACTCTGGCTGTGGTCAAGGTATATTAGATCCTGTTGATCTGAGTCTGTGGGAGGTGTCATACAGTTGCAACCAGGGCCGGATTTTCCATAAGGCACTGTAGGCACGTGCCTACAGGCACCTTATGTGGGAGAGGCAGCCCCCCTCCTCAGATCACTGTAAGGAGCTTATGCTGGGTACACACTACGAGATTTTATGGTCGATTTACCGTCAGATCGATTATTTCCAACATGTCCGATTTGCTTTCCAATCGATTTCCGTTCACATCAATAGGGAATCGATTGGAAAATGCTCGGAGATCGGACATTTTGGAAATAATCGAACTGACAGTAAATTGACCATAAAATCTCATAGTGTGTACCCAGCATTACAGTCTAATCCAGGGGTCTCAAACTCGCGGCCCTCGATACAATATTTTGTGGCCCTCGCCACCAAAAGCTTCCTTATAGTTTGCTTCAGTGCTTCCAAGTAATCCGCCACATCCCCGCCTCTAAACGAGGGCTGCAGAGCCCCCAAATCGCCCGGGGGGAAATCCGGCGGCATTTCCTGAAAGGGGCAGAGCTTTCAGCTTCAGCTCTGCCCCTCCTGACGTCAATCGCCTCACGGATCGCCACCTCTCCCCACCCCTCTCTGTGAAGGAAGAGTGAGAGGGGCGGGCAGAGGCGGCGATGCACCACGATTGTGAAATTCCTTATGCGGCCCAGCCTCATCCTGACTTTGCCTCCTGCGGCCCCCAGGTAAATTAAGTTTGAGACCCCTGGTAATCCCTGCTTCATATCACTGACCTCAGGCACTTACACCCTAATCCTTGTCTCGCCACTAAGTAAGGATGATATGAGACAGTGATTAGGACACCTACTGTGTGTGTGTGGGGGGGGGGGAGTTGTGCAGATGCTTACCGCCCCTCCTGTACCCCAGCCTCTCTCTCTGTTCTCCTGTAATTGCTGAAGTTCTTCACTTCGCGGTCGATGCCGTCCAACCCGGACATACTACACTGCGCATGCACAGTATGTCCACTTGGTCGGTCTTGCAACCGCACTCATGTCATATGGCGTCACAAGGAAGTGCGGTCGCAAGGCGCCTAGCATAGTATGTCCGGGTCGGAGGGCACCCACCGCGCGAACCAGGAAGTAAATAACCTTGGCAATTACAGGAGAATGGAGGTAGATGCCAGGGCGCGGGAGGTGCGGTAAGCATCTGCACAACTCCCCCCACACACACAGTAGGCGTCCTTTTTGAAATAGATTGAGCGCCAAGGTATCCTTTATTATGTAAGTAGTGAGCTGCTGGTGGGGATCAGTAGCAATCAGACGATGTTTTGAAGCCCGCCTGATCAATTCTGCTACTCATCAGTGGCCAACTGCTGATCCTGTAAACCCAGCCATAGTGACTGAGGGACTGTCAGTGTTCAGTACAGCCGGATTCAGGCCCTGTGGATGATGTGCTCTGTATTAATGCTATATACAGGCACATAGTGAGGCTCCCCTTATTGGTGATGATATACAGCTTTTTATTAAAATGTAACGGACTAGGATAAGGTGCATGGATTACTGGGGCAGCCAGTCTTTGGGGCTGGAGAGGCGTGTCCTCCTCAGGGGGTGGACCTGGTTCTGGTGGATGTACGGTCTGGATAGAATATTCTGCAGCTTCTCCCGGTAAGATTTCTCAGCCAGTAATCCAGCTTCATACTCTCTCTGCTCCTCCTCCTTCTCCGCCTCCCGCTGATGATGCTGGTACGCCACCTGGGAAAGCAGCTGCTGCTGGTACGACTGGGCGGCCTTTGTTTTCCTGCAGGGATAAATCAGAAGTACATAAACATTATCAGAATCCGGACTACCAGTAGCCACCCAGCGCAGGGCTGGGCCGAGGCATAGGCTGGAGAGGCTCCAGCCTCAGGGCGCAGTGTAGGAGGGGGCGCACAATTCATTCAGCTGTCATTCCTAACTGTGTTTGAAGCAGAAAGAAATAAGAAAAGGAGATTCATGGAAGTGACTACAAGCCATATACTGTATATACTGTATGAATATATGCAATATATATATATATATATATATGTCATTAATTTTGGGGCGCCTCCTCCTTCCAAGTGTTGTCTACACCAGCCCCCACAACTTGGGAAGCGAGATAGTGTCACGGGGTCCCGTAGCCCCAGATTGTTTTTTTTGGAGTGCAACCTGCCCCAAGAAGAGTCCGAGTGAGGATGGGTTTTCCTCACTGGCGTTTACACTATGGTTGCGAGTCTTTGCATCCTCCAATTGTGAGTATAATTAATTTTGCTATTTGGCTGCTCATAGCCTTGATATCCTACACTATTAGGGGCTCCTGGTGTCCCTGTTTTTTTTGTTCCCTTTGGAAGGTCAGTTGACTGCATTGGACCACACACCAAGATAAGGAATTACACACAGTGTTTTTCTCCCTTCTGCCTCTTCCCCCTCCCCTTACTTGTACAGTCGTGAGACACAGGCTGGGGACTGGAATGATTTGTCTGTGATCTGTCCACACAGGAGCAGCTTGCCAGCAAGTAAGGATTAAAGCATGCCAGCCAACTAGCCAAGTAAATCTGTAGGTAATTTTTCTTGCATAATAGCACCATAATTTGGACAATCTGCTTTGCTCGTTTGTGATGTTTACATTTGGTTCCTATCATTGCTGAACTAGTTAGCCTTAATTTTATCACCTGAGTTACAAAAATAGATTTTGATCACCCAAATGGGCACCACCAGCCAGCCATCGTGCCCCATTTGTGCTCCCCCCAAAAAATTTAAGCTGGAGCTGCCACTGCCGCCACCACACATAGATAAAATGGCATCGTATACTGGTCATTAAATTCCCAAAAGTTTATTAAATAAAACATAGGTTCTAAAAATAAAGGTTTCGCCCTTCCGGCGTCCTCAGAGGAAGCCACAGGGGTGTAGCAATTGGGGTTGCAGAGGTTGCGACCGCATCGAGTCCCTTGGGCCAGAGGGGCCCCGAGGGGCCCTTCCTCAACTGCATTATTAGCTCTCTATTGGTCCTGTGCTCATATTAAATAACTTCTATAGATGCTTTGAATGGTAGTATTCATTAATAAACTGTTCCCCATCCCCTTCTTGCACCTCAGACACTGTAGTTGACATTGGCAGGTTTTGGTGTGCCGTATTAATTGTTATGTATAGAGTGCTTGGGGGGCCCCATTGTAAAACTTGGATCAGGCCCACAGCTCCTTAGCTACGCCACTGGGTAGCCAGTTTGTGGTGGCAGACACTTGGGAGTCTATATACCTCTGAACTCTTGGTTGGTTACAGGTAGTTGGATCCTCTGGCAGCTGGTTCACATTGGTTACATCCATTTCTGTATATCCTCGATCCTTACATAATCATTATCATCAATACAACAATGCAATATGTTGTCTCTACCTGGCGTTCCTCTCCGACTCCAGCTCCTTGTGTTCCTCCATGGCCTTCTCCAGAAGCTCTTTATCCCGGGCGAGTTCTTCCTGCTCTCTGGCATTTTGTTCCACTAGAAGAACAGAAACAGGAGAAGCGTTGAGCATCAAGGGAGCTTTCATGGCAGCAGAACAAAGGCTGACTTGTCATAAGGAACACAATTACCACTGAAATGTTATCGCAGATGAGGAGGCTAAGATGCCCAGGTGTGTGGGGGCTTCTCTCATCCAGCAGTGACTAGAGATGGTGAGGGGACTTCTCTCACCCAGCAGTGACTAGAGATGGTGTGTGGGGACTTCTCTCACCCAGCAGTGACTAGAGATGGTGTGTGGGGTCTTCTCTCACCCAGCAGTGAATAGAGATGGTGTGCGGGGGCTTCTCTCACCCAGCAGTGACTAGAGATGGTGTGTGTGGGGACTTCTCTCACCCAGCAGTGACTAGAGATGGTGTGTGGGGTCTTTTCTCACCCAGCAGTGACTAGGGATGGTGTGTGGGGACTTCTCTCACCCAGCAGTGACTAGAGATGGTGTGTGGGGACTTCTCTCACCCAGCAGTGACTAGAGATGGTGTGCGGGGGCTTCTCTCACCCAGCAGTGACTAGAGATGGTGTGTGGGGGCTTCTCTCACCCAGCAGTGACTAGAGATGGTGTGGGGGCTTCTCTCACTCAGCAGTGACTAGAGATGGTGTGTGGGGACTTCTCTCACTCAGCAGTGACTAGAGAAGAGATGGTGTGTGGGGGCTTCTCTCACCCAGCAGTGACTAGAGATGGTGTATGGGGGCTTCTCTCACCCAGCAGTGACTAGAGATGGTTTGTGGGGGCTTCTCTCACCCAGCAGTTACTAGAGATGGTGTGTGGGGGCTTCTCTCACCCAGCAGTGACTAGAGATGGTGTGTGGGGACTTCTCTCACCCAGCAGTGACTAGAGATGGTGTGTGAGGGCCTCTCTCACCCAGCAGTGACTAGATATGGTGTGTGGGGACTTCTCTCACCCAGCAGTGACTAGAGATGGTGTGTGGGGACTTCTCTCACCCAGCAGTGACTAGAGATGGTGTATGGGGGCTTCTCTCACCCAGCAGTGACTAGAGATGGTGTGTGGGGGGCTTCTCTCACCCAGCAGTGACTAGAGATGGTGTGTGGGGGGCTTCTCTCACCTAGCAGTTACTAGAGATGGCGTGTGGGGGCTTCTCTCACCCAGCAGTTACTAGAGATGGTGTGTGGGGGGCTTCTCTCACCCAGCAGTGACTAGAGATGGTGTGTGGGGGCTTCTCTCCCCCAGCAGTGACTAGAGATGGTGTGTGGGGGCTTCTCTCACCCAGCAGTGACTAGAGATGGTGTGTGGGGGCTTCCCTCCTCCAGCAGTGACTAGAGATGGTGTGTGGGGACTTCTCTCACCCAGCATTGACTAGAGATGGTGTGTCGGGACTTCTCTCACCCAGCAGTGAATAGAGATGGTGTGCGGGGGCTTCTCTCACCCAGCAGTGACTAGAAATGGTGTGTGGGGACTTCTCTCACCCAGCAGTGACTAGAGATGGTGTGTCGGGACTTCTCTCACCCAGCAGTGACTACAGATGGTGTGTGGGGGCTTCTCTCACCCAGCAGTGACTAGAGATGGTGTGTGGGGGCTTCTCTCACCCAGCAGTGACTAGAGATGGTGTGTGGGGGCTTCTCTCACCCAGCAGTGACTAGAGATGGTGTGTGAGGGCTTCTCTCACCCAGCAGTTACTAGAGATGGTGTGTGGGGGCTTCTCTCACCCAGCAGTGACTAGAGATGGTGTGTGGGGGCTTCTCTGACCCAGCAGTGACTAGAGATGGTGTGTGGGGGCTTCTCTCACCCAGCAGTGACTAGAGATGGTGTGTGGGGGCTTCTCTCACCCAGCAGTGACTAGAGATGGTGTGTGGGGGCTTCTCTCACCCAGCAGTTACTAGAGATGGTGTGTGGGGGCTTCTCTCACCCAGCAAGTACTAGAGATGGTGTGTGGGGGCTTCTCTCACCCAGCAGTTACTAAAGATGGTGTGTAGGGGCTTCTCTGACCCAGCAGTGACTAGAGATGGTGTGTGGGGGCTTCTCTCACCCAGCAGTGACTAGAGATGGTGTGTGGGGGCTTCTCTCACCCAGCAGTGACTAGAGATGGTGTGTGGGGACTTCTCTCACTCAGCAGTGACTAGAGAAGAGATGGTGTGTGGGGGCTTCTCTCACCCAGCAGTGACTAGAGATGGTGTATGGGGGCTTCTCTCACCCAGCAGTGACTAGAGATGGTGTGTGGGGGCTTCTCTCACCCGGCAGTTACTAGAGATGGTGTGTGGGGGCTTTCTCACCCGGCAGTTACTAGAGATGGTGTGTGAGGGCCTCTCTCACCCAGCAGTGACTAGATATGGTGTGTGGGGACTTCTCTCACCCAGCAGTGACTAGAGATGGTGTATGGGGGCTTCTCTCACCCAGCAGTGACTAGAGATGGTGTGTGGGGGGCTTCTCTCACCCAGCAGTGACTAGAGATGGTGTGTGGGGGCTTCTCTCCTCCAGCAGTGACTAGAGATGGTGTGTGGGGGGCTTCTCTCACCTAGCAGTTACTAGAGATGGCGTGTGGGGGCTTCTCTCACCCAGCAGTTACTAGAGATGGTGTGTGGGGGGCTTCTCTCACGCAGCAGTGACTAGAGATGGTGTGTGGGGGCTTCTCTCCCCCAGCAGTGACTAGAGATGGTGTGTGGGGGCTTCTCTCACCCAGCAGTGACTAGAGATGGTGTGTGGGGGCTTCTCTCACCCAGCAGTGACTAGAGATGGTGTGTGGGGGCTTCCCTCCTCCAGCAGTGACTAGAGATGGTGTGTGGGGGCTTCTCTCACCCAGCAGTGACTAGAGATGGTGTGTGGGGACTTCTCTCACCCAGCAGTGACTAGAGATGGTGTGTCGGGACTTCTCTCACCCAGCAGTGACTACAGATGGTGTGTGGGGGCTTCTCTCACCCAGCAGTGACTAGAGATGGTGTGTGGGGGCTTCTCTCACCCAGCAGTGACTAGAGATGGTGTGTGGGGGCTTCTCTCACCCAGCAGTGACTAGAGATGGTGTGTGAGGGCTTCTCTCACCCAGCAGTGACTAGAGATGGTGTGTGGGGGCTTCTCTGACCCAGCAGTGACTAGAGATGGTGTGTGGGGGCTTCTCTCACCCAGCAGTGACTAGAGATGGTGTGTATGGACTTCTCTCACCCAGCAGTGACTAGAGATGGTGTGTGGGGGCTTTTCTCATCCAGCAGAGACTAGAGATGGTGTATGGAGGCTTCTCTCACCCAGCAGTGACTAGAGATGGTGTGTGGGGGCTTCTCTGACCCAGCAGTGACTAGAGATGGTGTGTGGGGGCTTCTCTCACCCAGCAGTGACTAGAGATGGTGTGCGGGGGCTTCTCTCACCCAGCAGTGACTAGAGATGGTGTGTGGGGGCTTCTCTCACCCAGCAGTTACTAGAGATGGTGTGTGGGGGCTTCTCTGACCCAGCAGTTACTAAAGATGGTGTGTAGGGGCTTCTCTGACCCAGCAGTGACTAGAGATGGTGTGTGGGGGCTTCTCTCACCCAGCAGTGACTAGAGATGGTGTGTGGGGGCTTCTCTCACCCAGCAGTGACTAGAGATGGTGTGTGGGGACTTCTCTCACCCAGCAGTGACTAGAGATGGTGTGTGGGGGCTTCTCTCACCCAGCAGTGACTAGAGATGGTGTGTGGGGGCTTCTCTCACCCAGCAGTGACTAGAGATGGTGTGTGGGGGCTTCTCTCACCCAGCAGTGACTAGAGATGGTGTGTGGTGGCCTCTCTCACCCGGCAGTGACTAGAGATGGTGTGCGGGGGCTTCTCTCACTCAGCAGTGACTAGAGATGGTGTGCGGGGGTTTCTCTCACTCAGCAGTGACTAGAGATGGTGTGTGGGGAGTGGGGACTTCTCTCACCCAGCAGTTACTAGAGATGGTGTGTGGGGGCTTCTCTCACCCAGCAGTTACTAAAGATGGTGTGTGGGGGCTTCTTTCACCCAGCAGTGACTAGAGATGGTGTGTGGGGGCTTCTCTCACCCAGCAGTGACTAGAGATGGTGTGTGGGGGCTTCTCTCACCCAGCAGTTACTAAAGATGGTGTGTGGGGGCTTCTTTCACCCAGCAGTGACTAGAGATGGTGTGTGGAGGCTTCTCTCACCCAGCAGTGACTAGAGATGAGCTCTGAACTGGACTCTCCCAGAGATTTACTGCCTATGGGAACTGGAATTAGATGAGGCTGAACAAGAACCTTACAAAGGCCTAATCAGATTCTGGAAATGAACTGTTAATTAACTGCCTGACAGGGGCGTTGCTAGCTCCACAGATCAGTGGTACTTGCCTCGGATCTATTCTGGGGTGCCCCGGATGTCCCCCAGGCAGAGTCAGCTGTGATGCCTAAATGGCAGGCATGCTGGGAGTTGTAGTGCATCAATCGGGGTTATGCTGGGTGCTGTTGTGCCCTGCTGGGTGCCGTGATGCCTTTATGGGGGCATGCAGGGAGCTGTGGTAATTCTATGGGGTCATGCTGGGAGTTGTGGTCTCAATGGGAGGCCCGTGGGAGTACGGGAAGGGGTCCACTAGAAGGTGAGGACATGCTATGGGGGACTGCCAGACAAACTGGCAGCAGGCCAGCCCGCCCAGCAGCAAGCCAGACTAGCCAGCATAGAAGCCAGGTAACTCTGCCTAGTCATATTTAAGTGGCATTGCCTGCTCATGTGATAGCTGCATTTTTTTAAAAAAAATTAATGGAGAGGGGGCTTCATGCAACATTTTGCTGGGCTCCACTCATGACCACACCCACATTCTGGTGCATGGCCACACCCATTCTTCCTCTGGAGTGCCCAAAAGTGCCCCAGATCTATGAGGATCCTAGCAACGCCCCTGCTGCCTGAATTATTAAAGCGGTTTAACACCCAGCATTACAACTTTGCTTTAAAAGATTGCTTACAGCTTACAAACTATTATGCCAGATTTTTTTTAAAGCAGAAATTCACTGAATGGGTTAAACATGACATTTTAGTGTTGGATTTAACTAGGAATCCGAATCCGTGCTTATCTTTAGTTACAAATGTATCTTTATTTGGAATACAAATAGACCTTTGAAAAGCCTGCCGGGGAAGCCCTCTTTGTTCTCTCAGAGCAGTGTTTGTTTGTTACATTGTAGATAGATACATTTGTAACTAAACGTAAGCAGAGGAGGATTTCTAGCTAAATGCAGCAGTAAAATGTCATGTTTAATCCATTCAGTGAATTTCTGCTAAAAAAAAATCCGGCATAATAGTTTATAAGCTGTAAGCAATCTTTTAAAGCAAGGTTGAAATGCTGGGTGTTAGACCACTTTAAGGCTGGCAGTTAAAGCCCAACTGAACACAAAATGAAAGGGACCCTGGGCAGAGGAGAAAAATGGAAATATGGACTAACCTGGGACTTTTCAGACCACTATTGCACAGAATCCATCCCGTTACCGAGCGGGAGTAGACACGTCGGCAATCATTGGTTCGATGATCTGACAGGAAATTTTGTGTGCACCTAGCCCTCTTGTGCAGTCAACAGGCATGGCAGTCCTCACTTTTGTCTATGTCCTATGACGCATGCGCACTACGTAGCCGTGCCGTTGTGACGTCATGAGCAGAGAGCTTCTGGCCACCGGCCATCACCTGCACACTACTGACAGACAGACCTCGCCGAGCCGGAAGTGGCTACACTGGGTACGGTTTGCCAGCAAACAGTTCGTGATAACACTTTATGAGCAGTGTGACTCCATTGTGGTGACAGGTCGACTTTAGCATTTCCGTAATGGTCAACTAAGAAACTGAAAAATGAAGACAAGTATATATTTTCCTACGTTTCTCTTTAATCTGGAGTCGGCGGGTGTCCATGACGTCCTTCATGAGCCGGTTCCTGGCTTCCTTCTCTTTCCGGAGTTGTTCTGCCCGCTTGGCCAGGGATTTCTCCAGCTCAGCCTCGATCAGCTTGTCCATCTCCCGCTCTTGTCTCCTCTCCTCCTCCAGCTGGTGGGCCAGGTACTGTCGGTAGGCCTGCTGCTCCCTCTGCAGCTCCATCTAGAGGTGGAGACAGGTAGTGTGTTAGCGGCCACTGCAAACTGGTTGCTGTCCTCTGTAGATCAGGGGCTGTCATGCTGCTTATTAATTCACGCAAATCGTAAATAAGGAATCTGATCCTAATGAGGCTTTCCCAATCCTCTCCTGCAACCCAGATCCAGCGTTGGCAACCCACAAAAATCCGCCGAGCCCTATCAGATCCGCTCTACTGTGCAGACATGTGGTGTCTGCGCCTGTGCAGTAGAGAGGATACGATTGGACTTGGCTATCTCCACCGCAAGTGCGCCTGTGCAAGGCTCTCACAGGATTGATATGATCTTGGAGCCCACACTGTTGTTTGTGGGCTGCAAGCGCTGGATCAGGGCTGCAGGAGAGGATGGAGGAAGCCTCATTAGAATCAAACGGCTTCCCCCTCTGGAAGCAAGTACCCACCAGGGGCCACTTTTTTCATTACAGGTGCTCTTTGAGGCCAGCAGAGTCTTAAAGGGACAGCACTCTCCACATTACGGGGGACACATTGTTTTAAACGTTTTTATTATTTTGTTCATACTGTTCACAATAAAGCTTGTTAATTAGTTTCTGAACTACTTTTTTTTTTTTACGTTATCCTTTAATGCTGTGAAGCTTCTAAAACTTGCAAATTTGCCGGTTTCAGAAGCCTCAGCAGCGTTTGTTGCGGATCTTCTTTACTCTGCTCTACATGTGAGCTCTGGCTAGCTCAGTCCTGCACCAGTAAGCAATACATTTGTCTGTGGAGGTTGGACGTATGTATTGTCTCACATCCTTAACCACCTTAGCGGTATGGACGAGCTCAGCTCGTCCATTACCGCTGGTGGCTGCCGCTCAGGCCCTGCTGGGCCGATTTGCTCCCTGTAAAAAGCAGCACACGCAGCCGGCACTTTGCCAGCCGCGTGTGCTGCCTGATCGCCGCTGCAGCGCGGCGATCTGCCGCGTGCAGCGGCGAAAGAGGGTCCCCCCAGCGGCCCGAGCCCTGCGCAGCCGGAACAAACAGTTCCGGCCAGCGCTGAGGGCTGGATCGGAGGCGGCTGACGTCAGGACGTCAGGCTCATTGCGGCCTTCCTTGTTACTGCGGATCGCCGGAGGCGATCAGAAATACGGGATAGGAGCGCCCTCTAGTGGGCTTTCATGCAGCCAACTTTCAGTTGGCTGCATGAAATAGTTTTTTTTTTTATTAAAAAAAAAACCTCCCGCAGCTGCCCTGGCGATCTTAATAGAAAGCCAGGGTGGTTAAAGAGGAACTTTAACCCAGCATTGACTTCATCCCAATCAGTAGCTGATGCCCCCTTTCCCACGATAAATCGTTACCTTTTCTCAAATAGATCTTTAGGGGGTCTGTATGGCTGATAGTGTGGTGAAACCCCTCCCACAGTGTG